>NC_134459.1:67346743-68044243 GCF_047948215.1 Lycorma delicatula | reverse complement strand
AAATTTTCATCGTTTCTCTTCCTTTTCGTTTTCATAGGTTCATAACAGATAAAATCAAGTTTATTTTTAATATTTAAAGTACCATAACTTCGTGAATAACAAAATTTTTGTTTGAAATCATTCCAGTTACATTCATTGAACAACACATATAAAATTAAATTTAAAAATATATTAAATTTTAAATGGCGGTACTTCTATGAAAAGGATGCCATAAATGAACAAAATAATCGAGGAAATCTTTTTGAATTTATCAGTAGAGACAAATTAGATGATTATTATTTGCTTAATAGGTTTTTTAATTGTGAAAATTTTACATGAAAAATTATTCACTAAATGTAATTTCCTATTAATAACTTAGAAAACGATTCGGGTCAAAATTAAACCTATTTTGTTGTAATTCAATTTGGTAAACCCTAAAATCAGGATGAGATATAATTCAGTGTATTACATTTATCTCTTTCATCTATTAAATAATGAGTATAATTGATTTAAATAATGAATTACATGTTAAACAAGAATCGATTACGTTATTGTTGACCTAAATGTTATGTCAAGATATAAAAATGTGTTTCGTCAAATATACTTAACAAACCTATATACTCATATACTCTTCTCATTATGTATTATAATACAGAAAACCCATACACCTTCCTTTTATGTATTTTGCATAAATTATTAACAATTATTTGACAAACAAAGACGTACACAAAGAGAATGGTGATGATAAAATAGAGAATAAAATATGCAAGTATGAGTTGATCATTATATATGCATTAATTTTGTACGTATGTACAACTGCACATATAACGGAGTATGATAATTTTCTGCAAATATATATATATATATATATGTATTACGTCTCTTTATACGGTCAATTTTTATTTATTATTATTTTTTGTAGAAGATTAAATAAAACATCTTCTTTTGTTATGATCAAACAATTTTGCCGATTCCCCAGTAGAGTGTTATCGATTCTACCTTTGAAACAGAAGGTTTCTGGATTTGATTTGTCAGGCCTGAGAATTTTCACATCCTATAAAATTCATCTCAATATTATAAAATATATACATATATATTTTATTAGAAATGATTGTAATTGTATGGTGGGCTGATCATCATTAAATAAATAAATATTTGATTTAACAGTTTTCTTTTATGATTCTACGATTGAAACTTTTTAAAAAATTACACCTATCTTTTGAAAATTAATTGACGTTACTAATGATAAAGTTAGACTAGTCTTTTTTATCTGATATGATAATCGATGGAAATATGATTGTTTTAATTTATAACATACATTTTTATACACAAGATGAAAATAGCTAATTTGATAAATTTACGCTTATTATTCTTTGTATATAGTTTAAAGATAACAATTATATCTTAATTTATTCTTATAGAGAAAAGAGCAAACAGTAGATTTTAATCTTTCCTCTGTCGTTTTCCTCGCGGTACAGGCTGAACGTACCAGAGTTGTTAGGGAACTGGAGAGAGTGGATTCCTTCTTTGATCTGCGTGTCAACTGGAAGACTCACAGAGAATGGAGTGTTGAGGCTGGCTTCCTTCGATTCCTCGCCCTGAGAAGGACGGCTAAAAGGGTACAGTAGAGTAGTATCTCGGATAGCTACGGACCGCCTGGGCAGTTGATTGGCCGGAGGTACGCGTATTGGCATCGAGCCACGGTTAGATAAAATTTTGGTGATTATTTGAATGTTAGCTATCGGCGGAACGGCGACTGCACTGCCGAGGGCATGGATTCCATGCAGCCGTGAGGTATAGCGGCATCTCGACGATATTTGAAAGAAAGTAAATGTCACCGGGACTCTGCGATGGAACTGAGTGGGAGTAGGAGGTTTGTCCACCTGTCCCTTGTAGACCAGACCGGAGTCCGTAAATTAATAAGTAAATTAAATTTATAAGTCAGGGAGTATGAACTGAAGTAGAGTTCATTAAGGGAACTAGGACAAAATTTCGTTGTTGTAAATAACATTTTTGGTGGTATGTTATTGTTAATTTGCCTCGAATTTCGAAACATTTAGTAGAAATTGGCTCAATAAAAGTGGAACTAGGCGCGGGGTTCGTGCATACGCGAACTCGGTTAGCTAGTTCAGAGGGCAACGATGTAGAACATTCAAGATGTCCGGACGAGGCCTACAGCGAAGCCAAAAGCTGAGTTTAAAAATCACCGATGTAAATGTCTACCGAGGCATTTACATCGGTGGTATCCCAACGAGGGGCCTGGCTTGTTACTACCAGATGTAAAAAGTTAGAGGGCGAAAGACGACTCCCGTTAAAGCCCATCAGGGCTATGAACGGAAGGGGGGGATGGCGACTAGAAGCGTCACAAGGCGGGTGTCTTCCTCTACGGGGTTGGGATGTCGCTTTCCTCGAGAAGTCAGCTTTTTAATAATTGTCAAACTTTAATAGTAGAAGAGCAGTTAAATTAAAAAAAAAAAAAAGTTTAAAAATTTCAAATAAAAACAGTAAACCATCATTTTAATGTTTCACGTACAATGTAAAGTAAATAAAAATATATTCTATTGAAATATGAACTGTAAGAGGTAATGACAGCCTTTTGCCTTTAGGCTGTTTTTCCCTGTAATTCAAAATATTCCTAATATTGTTAAAAACGTTGTAAAGAAAATACTTAAAATAAACTCACGGAAATGTACAGAAAGTCTTTGAGCTTGGTAACCTAGGCTCAAAATTAATATAAAATTTTAAAAAAATAAATACATATCTACATTATGAAAACTTATTTATTTCTGCTCTGCAGTACAATGCAAGAACTGTACAACAAATAATTATAGAAACTTGATAAGTTGAAATCGTTCTTCCAGTTTGTAATTTTATACTTAAATACATAAAAAACTTTTTGGTTTCATAACGACATTCACATTTCCAAAATATAATATTACCACATGCTAAAACGTGGTAAATTATAAAAAACGTTTGTCTGCAATAAAAACAAATTTTACTAAAGTCCAGTAGTTTTTATTATTTTATAGGATTATTTTCATAATTAATAAATTTAATAATTTATTGATTAATTAATAATTTAAATATCTCACTCAATTCAATATTTTAAACAAGTAGAATTTTATTAAGACAATTATAAAAAGTTTTTTATATTGTTATGAAAAATGTTACTAAAAATAAAAAAAACAATAAATCCAGCATAATTATAATTGTGTAATTAACAAAATTACAGTTAAATATTATAATTAAATTAATTAGAAGTACAACTAACCATTATTTTAATTATTAAAAAAAAAGCATGAATGTATAAAACATTTTCTTATTCTGAATTTGCTACTCACATATTACCAGGAAGACAGATATGCGAGTCAAGGCGTAAGAAATTAGGACGTTAACCTTTACATTAAAGTTATTAGCGTTATTTACACTCTTCATGTTATTCATTATTATACAAATATTCATTGAGTTTTTACTTCCTCGTACGAAATAAAGGAAGTATTGTGATCGCGAAAAATTTCGGTTTCCAAATTTTAACGGAAATATCCATTTTGACCATTCCTGATCTATTTTGACTAGTTTCTTCTTGACGTCTATACGTACGTACGTATGTATCTCGTACAACTCAAAAACGATTACCCGTAGGATGTTGAAATTTTGAATTTGAAATTGTTGTAACATCTAGTTGTGCACCTTCTCTTAAGACTACAATCGACCAAAAATATTTACGTACATTACATTGTAAAACTCATAAAATACTCTGAATAAGGTTTACGGTTGGAATGCATCATCAGTTTAAATCATTTGTGTAATTTAATGTTATGTAGAACATACTTTTATGTATTGCAATAGCATCAAGAAAAATATTTAAAAAATTAATTATTTTTTTTATTATTTATACAAACTTAAATAAATCTTTTCTTGGAATTTGTTTGAAAGATAAGATACTAAAAGTTAATATAATAAAGATATAAATCAATGAAGAATTTAAATGTAAGTTTTAATATTTCTGTAACAAATACGTAAATAAGTCCATTCAAAAAACAAAAAAATAAAAGGAACATAACACTGCTATTTCATTTCGAATTTTGAAATAGTTACAAAAAACATAATTTCTTGAGTTTTTTACTTTAAAATGGTTTAGAAAGACATAATCTAAGAGAAAAAAATTATATTAAGAATAATATTGTGATCTTACATTTAGCAGTCTACCTGAAAACATACATCAAGTTTAAAGAATATGCTTAATATTTTAAAATCAAATGTTTTAAATACTTTTAGTATTTTTTTTTATTTTTTGAAAGTAGGTAAAAAACTTATGAATTGAAAATGTAACGTAAATCTTATATAAATTTACAAATGCTCAAGCCTCACACCTCAGCAAAAGCATGTTGTCAATAATAGTTTTATCATTTTGTTTACAATCCTCCGATGGTCTCGTAGAATGTAACAAAAATGAAAGAAATTTTAAACGAAAAAAAATGACCTTAGGCTATTGGTAAAAGTTTTCTATGATTTTTTTCATAACTATCGGCGATGACTGACATTTGTTAAAAAAAATTTTATATAATAAAATAAATGCGTAATTTATTTTATTTATTCCTTAGCAAGTAAATTTATAAAATTTTTTTACAGAATTTGGTTTGGTTTGACCGTAAAAGTTTATATTTTTAAATAAATTTTAAATATTTTTTATTTTACGTCATCATTAGCTTTTCTTGCACAGTTTCAGCTTATGATCTGATGTCATTCGATGTTATCAAGAAAAAAATGCATAAAATCTTTTTTATTAGTTAAAACAAAACAACGATAGTAATTCCTGATTATACAGAGCCTCATGTTTGCTAATTGTCTCTGTAGTCTTTCTCTACATTATTTTCCTAATTTTTATGAAAACAGTTTTTCTCACCATTAAATTTCACGTGAACGGAATTTTTTTCACACGGGCAAGTTTTTGAATGCCTGCTCATAATTTAAATAATAGTCCAATTACACTGTATTATATATATATATATATAAAATCAACTTTAAAAAACTCAAAAATATAAACTCAAAATATATAAATAATTTTTTTTTGTGAAATAGGCACCAAATTAAAGCACTGTAACTCTTATACGTGTTATGGAAATTTAATTTCGATTTAGTGCTGACGTCAGAAAAAATAAATCAAAATTTAAAAAATTATTTAAATAAATATTACTTCATAATTGCTTCCCTTAAATTATTTATTTTACAAATAAGAATATTATATTTACGTAAAATTCTGAAAAAATCAAAACAAATTGATTGATTTAGGCGATATTCGAGAGTTCTCCGAGGTCTTTGTGGAGCTTTCTTAACTCGGCTCCCGAAGGCAATTGCATTCCTCGTTCGGTTAATTAATGTTCCTTTAGTTTGCTAATCAATGGAGGCCATGAAGAGGTACTTGTTAATTAGAAACCAACAGAATAATAATAGCCGGGAACATTGTTGAGGAGCCGTTAACGTTAAAATTTAACTGGTTTGGCCGGGCCTCGGACTATCAACCTCCCTCAGAAAAAGGCTAACAATAACCATTTACGCTATTCCAGCAAACAGATTATAAAATATAAATTTATTTTGCTTATCTCTATAGAAAACATTGTTTCTGCACATGGAGATGGAAATTAAGAAGTAAATGTAACCAGTTACATTTAATTTATTATTTTTTGTTATCTAAATTTAAGAAAAGTCCAAGTTCTGACTACTCTTAAATTTATTATTACTTTATAAAGCTATCCTTTGTTCATTTAAAAATGGAAGTAAAGTACACAAATTTCATGAGTGAATATCATAAATAAAGGTGTTAAGGGTACTTTTTACTTTTTTGTACGAAGTATTGTGATCGCGAAAAATTTCGGTTTTCAGATTTCAATGGAAATATCCATATTCACCATCCTTGAATCCATTTTGACTAGTTTCGGCGTGACGTGTGTACATACGTCCGTATGTATCTCGTACAACTCAAAAACGATTAGCCGTATGATATTGAAGTTTTGTATTTAGGACTGTTGTAACATGTATTTGTGCACCTCCCCTTTTGACTGCAATCAACTGAACCAAGAGTGTTCAAAAAAGTCCAAAATAAAAAAAATTAGATTTTGGACTTTTTATTAACTGCAGTAATAAGCCCTTATTGAGAGCTTTTCAACGATATATCATATGTGGTACTTATTTTCAATGGTTCCAGAGTTACAGCCAAATAAAATTTTAATTAATGAAATATTTGGATCTTACAAGGGCACATCGGTTCGAACCAGACTTCATCTCCTTTTTTTTATGATCTATTAACCTCTGATTGTTTAAAAAAAATATGATAAATAATTCAATAACAATAAAAAAAATACGAAAAAATATCAAAAGTTATTAATGAAATAAAATTTTACGTACTTTTCATTTTAAAAGAATGTGTATATGTAATTTAATAGGCGTATAAGGAAGTCATGTAGTGCTCACATCAGATTTTTAATAAAGCAATAATCACCACAATCTAAAATACTCACAAATTCTTTAATTGTTTTTCTACTAAGATATTACTGTGGTGAACTACCCCACCAGTAAACAATTAATAGTAATTAACCCTTTTATTTATTTTTTTAATTTCTACAAGTTAAATACTGAACACTAGTTGGATGTAAAGTACTGTATAATTTAAATTTTACATGCAATCTTATATAAAAAAAAATAAGATTCTCAATTCAATCCTATATATATATATATATATATATATATATATATAAAATCGTCTACCTGGACCGATTTCGATGTTTTATTTTTACAGGAACCTTCTCTTTTCTTGTAAGTATTTCCATGTAACTTAAGTGAATCAATTAGAAAAAAAAAATACATCTACATAGATAATTGATGATCATTTTATTTCTACTTTCATGGCATGATAGCTTTACAGATATGCTATGATGCAAGAAGGAAAATATAGTAATCAGTCAAAAAATTGGATGGATTTTTTTTTAATCCTTCGACGTTTCATAACATAGAGATCCACCCCCTACCAAAAAAATGAGTTGTAATTTACGTATATTATGTGCGTTGGCGTGTTTGAAGCTTAATAACTTTTGACTAGATAAACCGATTTTGATGAAATTTGGCACAGATACTCGTGTACATGAGGACAGTTTTTGGTAAAGGTTTGGGTTCAATATCTTCAGGGAGTGGGGTATAAAGTTTTTCGGAGCTAACATGGAAACCACTCTAGTGGATAACGCATTTTGTGTTATGTTTTACTATTTCTTAGGGCCGTCCGTTTATATATAAGTATTCAAATTACTGTAGTGTGTTCCAGCTACTTATGCTATTTGCCGCAAGACAGATTTTATTACCTCAATGCGATGTATATCATGTGATATAGCTTTGTTTATTGTAACAAATATGCGGTGTTCGGGCAATGATAACGTGAAAGCGTTTTCACCCTGAATAATTCCAAAAAAGAAGAGGTTTTTGGGGGGGGATGAATTTTTACAAAATTTTGCAAACATAACCCTACTTTATATAAAGCTCAGTATAAATATACATACTTTCTTATGTTAGCATATAAAAAATAATTTTTCCCTCAAATTCTCCCCGTTCCAATCGAAAAAGTTACCGTTTGTTTATTACATACTTTTTAGCTGATTTCTTTAATCTCTTCCATAACAAATTAGTAGTGCAAATGACCCAAAAAATATTTTTGGGCGCAATATTGGGGTTTAAAAATATAGATTTTTTAAAAATGTTTAAACTTTTTTAATTTTTTTACTTTATAGCTTTTTTTTTTACTGTTTCCAAATGGAAATTTTGTTTTAACTGAGATTTTTAGTATTGTTATTTCCATCAGGTTTTAATTTCACCGTTAGCATATAGCATAGGGACTTTAAATTTACGCTGTGCTGTGTGATGAATATTTTTCATTGTGATATTGCGCATTTTACTTGTAATTTTGTATTTTTACTATTTAACTTTTAAGTTTGATATTGTTCACTTAAATTGTTAATTATAGTAACATTATGTCTGGCGCTGATAAATCTCGTTATGCCCCCCAAAAAAAATTACGCCCTACATTGAACTGTTATTATTATAATACTCAAATGTTTTCGCATGAAATTTAAAAAAGAATAGCAGGAAAACTTTAAGTAAAAGATATTAGATATTTCCACATTAAGAGAGCCTTAGCTCACGTTCGATAATGTATCTGCAATCATTATCTTATATTTACTAAAATACAGATTTATTATCTTGAATTTCTTACAAACTTTTTACAAACGGACAGTATTTTTTTTTTGTTTTGAAGTCTATTTTTTACTAAAAATAAAATTAAATAAGATCACGAAAAAATAAATTTTTTATATTTTTCTTTAAATGTTAACTTTTTGAAGTTGGCGCTAAGTTGATAATTCGTAAATTGTTGTATCTTAACTGGTATCGACTTTTAAAAGTCAAAAGAAGAAATTAAACAAAAAAAAAAATAATTTTTGTGGGGGTTTTAAAAGTACATAGTTTTAATTTTCAAAAGAAAATTTGCTTTATCATATTTTATATATATAAAACATTAAATCAAAAAATAAATATAATTGTTAATTTTTCTTATGAATTTTTCAAAGTTTAACTTTTCTTATAATGAAATTTTAATTATAGATATATTCTTTGAAATAGCTATTGTCAAAATTTGGTCAACTAAAGAAATATTATTAACACTAAACTACATCAAAACCGGTGTGTACAAGTTTACATGGTAGGTTATGACATAGATTGTACAATGATAAAAAAAACAAAAACAAAAAAATATAATGTGAACGTTCTTTTGAAACAACATAATAATGTTGCAATAGAGGCGGGTATATAATGATAATAATGAAGGTTACACTGTGTAACTGCAACATGCGTATAGAGAGTAACCTACGTAAACGGGAGGCTTGGCTCGACGAGATCAACGCTCGTGGTTCTGCATTTGTCGATTATTATATACTATAAGCCAGATGCAGTCAATGGCCTCCTAGTTTACCGTGCGCACACGTAATGTAACACTATCAAGAAATTCGGAATGAAAACAAGCTCTCTTTTACGTCTACTAAACAGACCGTATTTACTGTTAACCCAGTACTTCACAAATGCAATTTGTTTTAAAATCATTAATGTTTCTCAAATCAATGTAAAATAAAATTTTGGAAGTCGAATCAATTTTTGAAATATGCGAATGTTTCAATAAGATTTAAATTAAACAATATAAATAACGAATAAATTCATTAATTATAATTAGCAATATTAAGCCTATATAATAGCAAAAAAAAAAAAAAAAACAATTCCAATCTTGTGGAATTATTTATTTCAGATTACAATTACAGAAGTGTTGCAATTTATTTATTTCAATTAATTATGATTTATTCTATTTTTATCACATTTTAAAAAATTGAAAGAGGAGAAATTCCGAAAAAAAGATTTTTTATCACATTTACTATTGACTATTGGACGGTTCCAAATGGTTATCCTTAGTATGTTTGCACTATATGTTATTTTATCCGAATTTAATGGATGGCATAATTTTTGTTAATAACAAAAATTTCCATAAGAAAGTATTTTCCAGTTTCTTCCTTCTCTGAGCCGAATATATCAGTTCTAACTATTATCACCAAGTTAAACCTACTAAAATGCAGGTGATCTTCAGGCGTATATGTAAAACCTTCAGTTTGTTCACCTCTTGATATTGGATGTATCATAACATTAATATTTTCAAAGAAACTGAAACCGATGATTAATAACTTATATATCTCAGATGATTTAAATCTCCAAAACTATAAGAAAACGATCAGATGGTACGAAATAGGTAAATTATGTATTACTTTCTATGACAAATAGTGTCGAATAATTTGACGCCTTGGTTTAATACCTCGGTTGGGTTTAAATTGTTCTAAATATTCTATTACTCGCTGGTTTATTAAAATAATAAGTCTTTTTTTTTTTTGACTATATACCAAATTATTTTTTTAATAATATTCAAACTTACGCTTCATACGTGTAACGTTATTATAAATTATATACATGATTGTTCATTCTCAGTCTCAATATGTTCAGTCTCTGATGGCTGATACTAGACTGACCAATTAGAAAAATTCATTTAATAAGACTAACAAAAAAAGTGAATTTGGCATGGATGCCAACCTGAGCTAACGAGTAACAAAAAAATGTGAGAATTTAGCAGGGATGCCAATCTTCATTTAAAAATTAAATAACCCTTTCTTTTCCCTGTTTTAGCCTCCGGTAATTACCGTTCAGGTATTACTTCAGAGGATGAGTGAGGATGATATGTAAGAGTGTAAATGAAGTGTAGTCTTGTACAGTCTCAGTTCAACCATTTCTGAGATGTGTGATTAATTGAAACCCAACCACCAAAGAACACCGGCATCCACGATCTAGTATTCAAATCCGTATAAAAGTAATTGTCTTTAGGACTTGAACGCTGGAACTCTCGACTTCCAAATCAGTTAATTTGGGAAGACGCGTTCACCACTAGACCAACCCAGTGGGTTCATTTAAATAACCCTGTCTTAAAAAATAGTACAGTGTGTTCACTCGATAACCGGAAGGCTATTTTTATATACTTACATACATAAATTAAAATGGTGTTTAAATCAGTTAGGCAATTTTTTTTTGTTATCATCGCAAATCATCTGATTCGAAGTCGAGAGTTCTACGGTTCAAATCTTAGTAAAGGCAGTTACTTTTATACGAATTTGAATACTAGATCGTGGATCCCGGTGTTCTTTGGTGGTTGGGTTTCAATTAACCACACACCTCATTTATGGTCGATCTGAAACTGTAGAAGACTGCATTTATTTACATTCATACATATCATTCTCTGAAGTAATACCTTACGGTGGTTACGGAGGCTAAATTGAAAAAGAAGAGATTGACTAACAAAAGAGGAGACCTAAATTTAATTCCACAATTTTATAATTAATAAACGATAATATACCAAATTAAAGCTAATATCTTTATTAATAATTAGTCTATTAAGAACTCGTTTAAACTGCAATATATTCTTTATTTTCAGTAAGATGAGGGAAAATACGGTCTTTCATTTTACAATTTCTGAACTCTATAAATTTGACAAAACAATTCTGCAAAATAACAGCGAAGTACGTAGTGATTACTTCGACGATGGATCCCCACCTCTATCATGTATTGAAATTTTTTTAACGAATTATTTTACACAGATAATTAAAAACAAATTTGTATTTGTTATAAAATCAAATTTATTAGGTTAATTAAAAAAATAATTTGTTAAGGATAATTCATATAGGGAATAAAATCAATTAATCTTCATGATTACGTAAACTTAGCGACTAAAAGCATCAAGTCTAATCCGTAAATATTTGGAAAAATAAATATTTTTGTTCTTAAAATAATTTTTTTTTGAGCTCATCATTTTTTATTCCCCCCCCCCCGCACCTGGAGCCGGACTCGCAACTAAGCTCCAGTGTCTGGAGACTACCTAGTCGAGAAATAATGTTACCCCCAGATAGCTGGGACTCGGTCTTTTAATTGCACGCCATGCTTCTAATGAGAGGACCCCAAGGTATCCCCCCACCGGGACTTCGGACTTTACCCCACACCTCTAATGAGGAACCCCAAAGGGATCCCCCACTGAGACTGCCGTCTTACTTTACCCCCCCCCCCCCATTCGGAAAACAAAGGGAGTCCCCGTGCAATCATCGAGAGTGGGAAATCTAAGCGGTCCACCTCTCCTGGACGAGGCAGTCCCAACCTGAGGTCCCAGCACCAATAGCATCGTTCCTCGACGGACCTCCTCGAGACCCGGTAAAAATATTTTACTGACCTATAACAATAATATATATATATATATATATATATATATATATATATATATATATTTGTTAAATATCGAGAACTGTTAACAGATATTAAGTAAAAGATATATTTATTATTAAAAAATAACAAGACTTAATTTGAAATAGATTATATTTTTTTCGGTAAGGATAATTACAGAATTATAATAGTACTTCGTCAAGCCTTCACATTTAAACTATCCGAAAATGTATAAATTCTTTAAGATGAACATATTGGGTGGACATACTGAAAAATAGATTTGCCATTCCTTTTTTCGGATGTGATCAATTCCATTATTATTATTTTATTTATTATTATTACTTCACCATATAGGCTCAAGGCTGGTAAATGAGAATATATTTGTAGCGTAATGCAAGCCTGATAAGGATTCGAACCCAGAACTTTCTGAATGAAAGACGAAGACGCTACCATTCTGCTAGAAAAGTGGAGAATGTTCATTTTAGAGTAAAAATGATTCACTGGATAATAAAAAGAATAGTTAAAATCATCGTTACAACAATAGTCATAAGTTCTTTTTTCTGCAGCATACAGTTTAAAAGTTATTGTACCCAGAACCTATTATTATTATTGCCAGTGTAACTTGTACAACATTTATCATATACATAGTTCGCGAGGATTACTATTTCATAGAAATACATAATAAAACTATTGTATTGTGTTATATTACGATACTAGCAAGCATTTACGTGACCGTTTTTACCAGTACGAGTATGGTGATTGTTAAGAGAATTCCATTTTTTTTAATATATATATATATATTACGACAAACCGTAATAAAAAATTTATGGGGTTTAAATGAAATTCACCTGAAGATAATTCACTACTATGTAATAGATTATTATAAATAAAAAAAATTAAACTTCATAAACACACGTAAAAATATACGTACATGTCCACCTATTCTACATCCGCCTGTCACAGAATTTCAATTGATATATATATATATATATATATATATATATATATATATATATAGAGAGAGAGAGAGAATCCATCATCATCATCTCGTCATAGTGAAGTATTTGATGGAACAAAATTAAAATGAACAAAAGCGATTCCGTTAAGAAAAGAAAGAGATAGCTAGATAGAAAAAGATGTATATAGAAAAGGATAGCGAATGAACGATAATACATTTAAGAGAAAGAGAGGAATACAATTTATTCGTAAACCGTTAATCTTATAATGTTGCAATAGATGAATAACGGTTATAGTTTCGTCATACTTTCCGTAATATTATAACTTTCATTCTATTTTAGCTTAAATGATCTTTTCCATAACCTTTCCAATATAGACATACCACAGAATTAAAAGAAAAAAGTAAGTTCTCAAGCAACTAAAAAATCGTACATGAATATATATTTCTATTAAAAAATACTAAGAAGGTGAGATTAATAAAATTAAAATAATTAAATGGGATTAAAAAAAAAGAATTTAAATTAAGAAGAAGTGTACTATAAGCAGTTTTATAGTTTATAATAGTTTTGAATATGTTAATTTTAATATTCTAGATTAAAAGTGATGATTTATCACAATAAAAAAATTCTCACCGATCAATTTTAAGGAAGTTCATTAAAAAATAATAATATAATTACAAAAAATTCAATTAATTAATTTTTGTTTGGACCTTATCACCAAGAAGAAATCTATTAAGCCGAGAACATATCTACGGGTGAATTTACTAACCTAAATATAGTTCCCATACGTACCAGTACCCAAAGAGAATTCCATAATTAGTCTATTTACGACTTTTATCGCGAAAATCTAATAAAAATTAGATGCTAAATTTCTTTGTTAAAAAAACGAAAATTTTTATATTTTCTGGTAACATATATTTATTTATCAAGAATACAGTCATTTGGGAGCAGAATAAATTCAAAATTGCTCTCTTGATATATACTTTTTGTAGAGTGTTAAGAGTTATAAAATTCTTTAAAACAAAAATTATTAAAATTCTAGTTTAAATAGTATATTAAATTAAAAATAATCCTCAATATTAATATTATGATCAATTAATTAATTAATTTCGATTATTAAACAAGAAAATGATTCATATTTTGCAAATGCATATAAGGGTACTCTGAATTTTATTATATTTAAAGCATTTTTATTACATATAGTTAAAATGTATAATGAATTGTTTGAAAAGATAATAATTAAAATTTGTCACATTTGATTCGTTCGTTTGAGATATTCAATCTATTTATTCTATTGCTCTTTTTAACAGACTTCAAAAATCTTCAAAAAAGTCAAAAAGATCCAAAATTTCAACATTCTACGGCTAATTGTTTTTGAGTTACGCGAGATATATATGTACGTACGTACAGACGTCACGCCGAAACTAGTCAAAATTGATTCACGAATAGTCAAAATGGATATTTTTGTTGAAATCTGAAAACCGAAATTTTTCGGAATCACAATATATCCTTTACTTCGTACAAGGAAGTAAAAACGGTAACGTATACGGTATATATATTTGCCGATTAGTTTTAAGCTTAATAAGATATTAATGTTCTGTAACTGTTTATATTATTACATTCGCTTCATTATAACCTTAAAAGATCAAGGGTATTATAATTAGTGCAGAACAAAATAGAACAATGCGGGTTTGTGTATTATTCGATGAGAAATCTGTAATCAGATTAAGTATAATATAAATGAATATTACAGCAAACGTAAATATTTCTCATCTAAAAAAATAAATTGCAATTAAAAAATAGTACGAATCAAAATAAAAGTGTAAATGAAACAAATAAAAATTAAAAATATAAATAAGTAAGAAATAAATAAGTTTAAAAATCAACAAAATAAATTAATAAATCTGACAACAAAGTTGTAATACTGTCTTTGCATTGGTTATTTATTCTTACATAATGGAAAAATAATGATACAAAAGAAAAATTATCTAAGATTTCTTTTTTGGGTGGGGGTAACTTATAATGTTTTATTTTAATTGTCATTATATGTAACAAAATTTTGGAAAACGTTTTTTCTGTTCCCCACCTCCAAAATCACCTTCTAAGAAATTTTTTTGATTTTCCTACGTTTACTATGTCAAATGGAAAAAGACTAGAAAAAAATTCCACTGAAACTCTACAACTAATAAAAAGTTACCCAAGATTTATTTTTTGTTTTTTTGGAGGAGGGGGTGAATTATGATGAAATTTTATTGTAATATTATTATTAAAACTTTAAACAAACCAATATCGATATTTTTAAAGTTTGATCGGTTCTTCCAATATTAAACCGAAAGTATTTTTTGGGGTCATTTTTGTTTGTGTTTTATTGTTTTGTTTTGGATGATTAAGTCACCATGTTAGCTTGGAAGCTTGTGCATGGGAATATGAAATGGAAGTTTGTTTATGAAAAATGCTATGCTTCACCGAGATTCAAACTCGGGACCTTCGGATGAAAGACTGAGACGTTACCACTCCGCCATGGAGATCAGCTTGCACTGCTAATATGCCTAGGAAGACATAAGAATAAAATACGGTTAAAATAATATGCAATAAATATAAAGATATCTTTCTTGATTTTTGGGATAAAATTATTTTCAAAATAGTGGAATAAGCACGTACGCATATATATATATATATACTGATCTTAATATAAAGTGGGATTATGTTCTTTGGTGGTTGGGTTCCAATTAACCACACATCTCAGAAATGGTTGACCTGAGGCTGTAAAAGACTACACTTCACTTACACTCACACATATCATCCTCATTCATCCTCTGAAGTAATACCTGATTGTAATTCCCAGAGGCTACAAAGAAAAAAGAAAAGGGAAGGGATTATTTTTGCAAAACTTTAAGAAAATTGGCCCCTAAAAACTATCTACCCCACCACTGAAGATGTTGACCCCAAACTTTTACCAAAAAATTGTCCCATATACATGAGTTTCTGTGCCAAATTTCATCAAAATTTGTTTATCCAGTCAAAAGTTATTAAGCTTCAAACTGCCAACAACGTACATACTAACGTATTTACACGTATTTATTTTTATGCCCATAGGTACGTATGTCGAACATTATCCCCACTTTTTTTGGTATTTTAGGATCCTTGGGACATGAAAAATCGTAAAATGCAAAACAGCCATACCCCATCTTTAGACTGATTACCACCATACTTTCCTTCTTGCAGCATAGCTCTAGATATGATAACAAGAATGTAATAAAAAAAACTATAAGAATTATGTAATTAAAATTTCCGCATTAGAGAAATTCGTGCGGATTCTGTAAAAAGAGCCGACACAGCTCCCAATGTTCCCTAACTCAACAAAGCTGGACGTGACACTTAGGGATTATCATATAAATCAACCAAACTTCGAACTTTGGAAGGATGGTTTGAAGAAGCAATTTTTATTAGTATTAAAACGTCATAATTTCAGTGTTCCAGTAATTATAAACTCTAAAAATAAATACAGTTCAGATTAAATATTTACTGTTTTTTTTTCTAGTTATAAATAATATTTTACGTTAAAATAATTTCGTTAGTTTTGAAAAGCATTTCTTTTTATTTAAAATAGTCAAAATAGAGATAGAAGGTTAACGAATGTAAATTAGATCTGTAATTTAAAAACAGGAATGTAGGCGTTATAAAACTAACATATCCGGAAAATCATATAAAAAAAAAGAATTAAGTAAACTACTTTAGAGTGTTTTTATAAATTTAAATTTCAAGATAATTTGCTGATGAAATATCGTAAACACGTATGGAAACAGTTTTTTAACCAAATAAAAATAATAAATTAAGTGATGGATAGTATGTTTACCTTCTACGTAAGTTATAAAAAAATAATCTTAAACCACCTACTGAGTATATTACATATAGAAACATAGTTACTTTATTCTAAATATCTTTTATTTATAAACATTTAAATAAATGAAATAAACAATTTACTATTAAAATGGCTTTTAATTTGTATTCATTACTTATTTTGAGATTATATGGCAAAATTGTTTAAAAAAAGGTATGCTACACTAAATAATCTAGTAACTTATACTTAAGTCGAAAAAAAGTTGATAAAACAATTTATTTCTCATTTTAAGATGTTTTTTTTTTTTTTTTTTTTTTTTTTTAAGAAACGCCTTTTTCTAGTTATAAAATTCTTGTGACTAGTATTTGTTATACTTCAAAATATGCTATGTTTTAAATCAACCAGTCCAACGTAAAATTCCTAGGAAATATAAACGTTTTCATTTATTTTATCAGCATAATAATTGTCTTATGTAGGTCAGTAATATTGACTCTCAGCCTCAATGGGAGGAAAAATAATAAATTTAAAAACATACCTTCTTAATTCTTATTTTATATACGAGTACTTGTATGAAAAAAAACTATTACTTTATTATTTAATTCATTTTGCGAGTACGGAATATAGAAATTCTCGTAATGACATAAAACATCAGATCCTGGTAAATTATTATAGTTATTATCATTAAACAGTTACTACTACTGTATAAAATTACGGGACAGACAGTTAGTTTCAAGCTGTTTCCCACATTCATAATCTTTCTTTTTGCACTAATTTATCTTCAGTCTTGAGTATATATGTAGGATACAGATATAAACAAATTAAATTCAAGGACTTCATAATTTTTGCACCGTTATATAATACGCATTTATTATTATACATATATAATAATAATAATTATAGATAAGTATTTTTCATGTTTAAGGATCTTCAAGAATAGTAAAATTAAAAATTTAACGGTTTAATATTTTAAAATTACAAAAGATTATGAATTAATTTCTTTGAAACTATTAACATCGAATTTCTTTGGAATAAGTTAACTTAGATAATAAATTTGTTATTATGACAAAATACATTTCAAAAATTATAACGAAAATAAACATTACGGAAAATCAGAGTTACAATTATTTAATAATTATTATTAATTTTTCTACGAAATTGAAAAAAAATCGCTAAATTCATAAAAGAAAAGTTAAAAAAAAAATTTAGTAAATATTCTGCGTATTTATTGTCATTAGTCACTAAATATATTATGATGTGGCAGTTTACCACAAGGAAAAAACCAGAATGTGTTTGTATACCTGTATTGTCTCTCTGTTCTGATCATTAACATAGAATTAATATCATTGCTTAGTATTGTTCTACCTGTATAGGGGAAAATCCAACTGCCTTCTTGTAATTAGCGTAATAGTTTGTTGTGAGGGAATAGAATATTTTTTTTTTTTTTTTTTTTTTTTGTCTTCAGTCATTTGACTGGTTTGATGCAGCTCTCCAAGATTCCCTATCTAGTGCTAGTCGTTTCATTTCAGTATACCCTCTACATCCTACATCCCCAACAATTTGTTTTACATACTCCAAACGTGGCCTGCCTACACAATTTTTCCCTTCTACCTGTCCTTCCAATATTAAAGCGACTATTCCAGGATGCCTTAGTATGTGGCCTATAAGTCTGTCTCTTCTTTTAACTATATTCTTCCAAATGCTTCTTTCTTCATCTATTTGCCGCAATACCTCTTCATTTGTCACTTTATCCACCCATCTGATTTTTAACATTCTCCTATAGCACCACATTTCAAAAGCTTCTAATCTTTTCTTCTCAGATACTCCGATTGTCCAAGTTTCACTTCCATATAAAGCGACACTCCAAACATACACTTTCAAAAATCTTTTCCTGACATTTAAATTCATTTTTGATGTAAACAAATTATATTTCTTACTGAAGGCTCGTTTAGCTTGTGCTATTCGGCATTTTATATCGCTCCTGCTTCGTCCATCTTTAGTAATTTTACTTCCCAAATAACAAAATTCTTCTACCTCCATAATCTTTTCTCCTCCTATTTTCACATTCAGGGGTCCATCTTTGTTATTTCTACTACATTTCATTACTTTTGTTTTGTTCTTGTTTATTTTCATGCGATAGTTCTTGCGTAGGACTTCATCTATGCCATTCATTGTTTCTTCTAAATCCTTTTTACTCTCGGCTAGAATTACTATATCATCAGCAAATCGTAGCATCTTTATCTTTTCACCTTGTACTGTTACTCCGAATCTAAATTGTTCTTTAATATCATTAACTGCTAGTTCCATGTAAAGATTAAAAAGTAACGGAGATAGGGAACATCCTTGTCGGACTCCCTTTCTTATTAGGGCTTCTTTCTTACGTTCTTCAATTGTTATTGTTGCTGTTTGGTTCCTGTACATGTTAGCAATTGTTCTTCTATCTCTGTATTTGAACCCTAATTTTTTTAAAATGCTGAACATTTTATTCCAATCTACGTTATCGAAAGCCTTTTCTAGGTCTATAAACGCCAAGTATGTTGGTTTGTTTTTCTTTAATCTTCCTTCTACTATTAATCTGAGGCCTAAAATTGCTTCCCTTGTCCCTATACTTTTCCTGAAACCAAATTGGTCTTCTCCTAACACTTCTTCCACTCTCCTCTCAATTCTTCTGTATAAAATTCTAGTTAAGATTTTTGATGCATGACTAGTTAAACTAATTGTTCTGTATTCTTCACATTTATCTGCCCCTGCTTTCTTTGGTATCATAACTATAACACTTTTTTTGAAGTCTGACGGAAATTCCCCTTTTTCATAAATATTACACACCAGTTTGTATAATCTATCAATCGCTTCCTCACCTGCACTGCGCAGTAATTCTACAGGTATTCCGTCTATTCCAGGAGCCTTTCTGCCATTTAAATCTTTTAATGCTCTCTTAAATTCAGATCTCAGTATTGTTTCTCCCATTTCATCCTCCTCAACACCTCTTCTTCCTCTATAACACCATTTTCTAATTCATTTCCTCCGTATAACTCTTCAATATATTCCACCCATCTATCGACTTTACCTTTCGTATTATATATTGGTGTACCATCTTTGTTTAACACATTATTAGATTTTAATTTATGTACCCCAAAATTTTCCTTAACTTTCCTGTATGCTCCGTCAATTTTACCAATGTTCATTTCTCTTTCCACTTCTGAACACTTTTCTTTAATCCACTCTTCTTTCGCCAGTTTGCATTTCCTATTTATAGCATTTCTTAATTGCCGATAGTTCCTTTTACTTTCTTCATCATTAGCATTCTTATATTTTCTACGTTCATCCATCAGCTGCAATATATCGTCTGAAACCCAAGGTTTTCTACCAGTTCTCTTTATTCCGCCTAAGTTTGCTTCAGCTGATTTAAGAATTTCCTTTTTAACATTCTCCCATTCTTCTTCTACATTTTCTACCATATCTTTTTTACTCAGACCTCTTGCGATGTCCTCCTCAAAAATCTTCTTTACCTCCTCTTCCTCAAGCTTCTCTAAATTCCACCGATTCATCTGACAACTTTTCTTCAGGTTTTTAAACCCCAATCTACATTTCATTATCACCAAATTATGGTCGCTATCAATGTCTGCTCCAGGGTAAGTTTTGCAGTCAACGAGTTGATTTCTAAATCTTTGCTTAACCATGATATAATCTATCTGATACCTTCCAGTATCGCCTGGCTTTTTCCAAGTGTATATTCTTCTATTATGATTTTTAAATTGGGTGTTGGCAATTACTAAATTATACTTCGTGCAAAATTCTATAAGTCGGTCCCCTCTTTCATTCCTTTTGCCCAGCCCATATTCACCCACTATATTTCCTTCCTTGCCTTTTCCAATGCTTGCATTCCAATCTCCAACTATTATTAAATTTTCATCTCCCTTTACGTGTTTAATTGCTTCATCAATCTCTTCGTATACACACTCTACCTCATCATCATCATGGGCGCTTGTAGGCATATAAACGTTAACAATCGTTGTCGGTTTAGGTTTTGATTTTATCCTTATTACAATGATTCTATCGCTATGCGTTTTGAAATACTCCACTCTCCTCCCTATCTTCTTGTTCATCACGAAACCTACTCCTGCCTGCCCATTATTTGACGCTGAGTTAATTACTCTAAAATCACCTGACCAAAAGTCGCCTTCCTCTTCCCACCGAACCTCACTAATTCCTACTATATCCACATTCACCCTATCCATTTCCCTTTTTAAATTTTCTAGCCTACCAACCTTTTTTAAGCTTCTAACATTCCACGCTCCGACTCGTAGAATGTTATTTTTTAATTTTCTGGTGACCCCTTCCTTAGTAGTCCCCACCCGGAGATCCGAACGGGGGACTATTTTACCTCCGGAATATTTTACCAAGGAAGGCGCCTCCATTGTTGCTATGTGAAAATGCAGAGAGCCACATTTTCTTGGAAAAAAAGCAGCTGTAGTTTTCCATTGCTTTCAGCTGCGCAGTACTCAGAGGACTGAGTGATGTTGATACGGCCGTTTAAGTCATTGTGACTCACGCCCCTAACAACTACTGAAAGAGCTGCTGCCCTCTTTCAGGAATCATTCCTTAGTCTGGCTCTCAACAGATACCTCTCCGATATGGTTGCACCTTCGGTCCAGCTACTCTGTATCCCTGAGCACTCAAGCCCCCTCACCAACGGCAAGGTCTCATGATTCATAGAGGAGGGAATAGAATATAAAAAATTAAATTCTCTAAAAGTTTTGTTAAACAAATTTTTCGTGTTTATTGCCAATTTAACAAAGTTATCGTATGTCAAACATAAAAAACAGGGTTTCTTTACCCCCCAATTTATTAATTTTCATCCCAGATCTCTCAAAAAATACTGAAGATACGGTTTTGCGACGTATTTTATTCGATTTTTCATTTCAAAAACCATAAGAAGTTAGTAATTCTGCCCCTTAACAGCCTAAAAATTTCAGTATGACCTTGTTTTACCGGGGTAGGGGAAATTTTACACTAGCCATAACTTGCAAATGAAGCATTTTAGGACATGTTTATATGAGTTTTCGTCTATCATTTTCACAAGTAAAATACGCTATGAAAGTCCCGTGAGAACTTCGTGATACACTCTATATATATATATATATAAATTTTACCTTCTATACGTCCCTTTATCATCAAATTAACTAAAACCTGGATATGTGTATTTTTTTAGTTAGCAATCGGTTGGCTGGAATGATGCTAATCAGCAGTTCTTTTTGTTCGCTGCTGATCTTTAACCTGAAGATACTATTTACTAGATTTAAAATCCTCAATTATTTGTTTTTATAATTTATGTTCCAATCCTATTCTTGCCAGTTGTTATCTTCTACATTATATTTTTCTATTACTAAATTAAAACCTAGTTCATCTTTTTACAAGATTCTACCAATAAATTCTCTCCTCTCCTATTTATATTTTCTCTTCTATTGCTTCTTTATTTCTCTTTCTTTCTTGTATTTTCTTTTTTCTTTCTATTTTTCATATAAAAAAAAGTTAGAAATATTTCTTTTTTTCCTTTCTTCATATTATAAATTCATATAAACATTTCTAAGAATTCTTTTTTAATTCGTATTTATCTGGTTCTAAAAAAAAATTTTCCGTAAAGCTCTTCTTACGGCACCAGTCTCCTTTTGCTGTATTTATTACTTCGTCTATCCGTAATATTACTTTCTTAAGAGAAAATTTCAGTACTTTCTAATATGTTACGTTAAATCTTATTCCAATATTCCTGTCAAATTACATTAACTTCACCTTTCTTACTTTCAGATTTATATACATGTTTATCAAAAGATAAAAATCCTAAGTTTTTGTTAGCTTAAAATGAAAAGGTGCATTTTTATCCAAAGATAATGCTAAATTTGATACCCATTAATGCATACAAAACAAAACAAAATTCCTGAAAAAATTTTAAAATATATTTAAAAAAAGTGAATAGTCAATTTACTGTAATTTCTAACAAAACGATTTTCGAGTGGTCAATAAATACACTGTATTTGAGTGTCTTTACGAGTAGAACATTCATCTTCATAAATAATTTTTTCCTGTTAAAAATTACCGTAAATTTGCTACGTGTGAATGTAATTCGCCTTTTAGGAGATGAATCAAAGAGTAAACAAATATATATGTAGACATTAGAGAATTTCATGTTACAGATAATTTTAAAATCATAGTGAAAAATGTGATGTGGACACCAAATGACTTCCTAGTGCGCCTGTTAAATTACATATACATATTTCTAAAAGTACATAAAATTTTATTTCACTAATAACTTCTGATTTTTTTTTTATTGTTATTATTGAATTATTATTTATTGTAAAACTTTTTTACAATCAGAGGTTAATAATTATTAATAAATCAATATATTTAAATTTAAAAAAAAAGTTAAAATAAAAAATAAGAAAAAAAAAATAGAAATGAAGTCTGATTCAAACCGATGTGCCTTCCCTTTGTAAGATCCAAATATTTCATTAATTAAAGTTTTATTTGGCTATAACTCTGAAATCAATGAAAGTAATTACCACTTATGATATGTCGTTGAAAAGCTCTCAATGAGGGCTTATTACTGCAGTTAAGAAAAAGTCTAAAATCGAAATTGCTTGGTTTTCGGATTTTTTTGGACACTTTTAGTGCAGTCGATTGCAATCAAAAGGGCTGTGCACAACTTGCAGCAGACCGTTGCAGCAGTCCTAAATCCACAATTTCAACATTCTACGGCTAATCATTTTTAAGTTATGCGGGATAAATACGCACATACGTACGTACAGACGTCACTCCAAAACTAGTCAAATTGGATTCATGGATGGTCAAACTGAATATTTCTGAATAAATCTGAAAATCGAAATTTTTCGCGATTACAATTCTTCCTTGTATGAGTACAAGGAAGTAAAAACGTAACTTATATAATTTTATAACATAAATTCTTTAGGCTGTTTAAAATCTATCTATTAACAAAAAATATCATGTTAAAAATCAAAATTGACTTCCCTAAAATGTAATTAATATGCATCCGCATAATTAAAATGATATTTCAACCAAAAACTTGTTTATATGATAGTTACAATACAAAATAATTAAAGTTAATTAAAAAATTTATATTAATAATAAAGAACCGTGAGTAAAATCATTAATATTAATTATTACGTAATTAGAATTATAGATTATAAAATACATGAATTATTAACTGAATTCATTAGCGTAAATAATAAATAAACAAGTGGCCGCCAACGTAATAACATTATAAAATAAATAAAAAAATAGATTATTATTAGAGTAAAATACAGTAGTAAATGAATAAATATTAAAAATACAGTTTAAATATTAAAAATTAACATGAACATGTTTATTAAAATTTATTATTAAACTAATGTAGTCTACAATAATCCTAACAATTACAAGTTTTTTTTTTTATTTTGAAAATAAAGCTGCATTAATCAATAAACTACCTCATCTATAAATAACAAAATGATGAGAAATCGAATCGAATGCATCTTTAAAATAAAATAAATACATGGAATATATTGCTGTGCATTTTGAACTTTCCAAATTTTTGAGCTGAATTAAAGAAAACGAATTATTTATTAACGATATAATACGAGTATTACATGCAGACTAGTTTGAAGTTTAAAATCTGGAGAAATGGACAGTAAAATTTTAATAGAGTTCAGTAAAATTTATAAGCCAGTTTGAGGATTGTTGATTTAAATTTAAAAAAGTTTCAGATATATCATTTCATAGGATTTTTAATATTAAAAAAAAAAAACCACTGATAAAGTTTGGAAAGGCAAAAATCCTAAAAACAGGTTGTATTTTTATTTTATATTTTAAAACCTTTCTTTGTTTTTCCTGTTAGCCTCCGGCAATTACCTATCAGATAATACTTCAGAGGATGATTATGTATAAGTGTAAATGAAGTGGAGTCTTGTACAGTCTCAGTTCGACCAATCCTGAGATGTGAATCACACATCACGCCAACCACCATTGAAACCCAACCACTAAAGAATACCGGTATCCATGATCTACTATTCAAATCCGTGTAAAAACAACTGACTTTACAAAGACTTGAACGCTGTAACGCTCAACTTCCAAATCAGTTAATTTGGGAAGACGCGTTCACCACTAGACCAAGCCGGTGGGTTCTTATTTTAAAAACTAATTTTGGTTGACATAACTCGCTAAATATACAACTAGATTGTTTCAAATTTGAAAATTATTCCTCACACTTCTTTTCTTTGTCTGTTTAGCCTCCGGAACCATCGTAAGGTATTACCTTCAGAGGATGACATGTATGAATGTAAATGAACTGTAGTCTTGCCCAATCTCAGATCGATCGTTCTTGAGTTGTGTGGTTAATTGAAACTCAACCACCAAAGAACACCGGTATCCACGATCTAGTATTCAAATCCGTTTAAAAGTAACTGCCTTTACTGGGATTTGAACCTTACTACACACTACTTTTAATGAAATTACCAAACTTTACATTCCTTTTACTTTCCCGTTTAGATAGCGCTATAGCTCTAGAAGGGAAAGTATTGTAGTCGGTCCAATTTAGGCATATGGTTTACACCGGATCTTCACTTTTGATATCTAAGGAACCTACAAAACAGGATGGAAATTCTCCGGATATTAATGTTCATATGTACGTGTGTGTTCGGTGTTGATCTCTAAATCACCTTATATATCCAGAACTACAGGACTGATTTTGACCAAACTTAGTCAGTTTACTTCTATGTATGGAGCACTGATGCCATTAACTTTTCAACTAAAAGGTCAAGAGGATAAGGCTGTATACCAAGGTCATCCTTAGTACCTTGAGATTTCGCCAAATTAAGGTCATATTTTTCTTGAGTACAATTGTCAAAAATTAAAAATAACAATATTTGCAAAAAACCTTTTTTGAAAAATCGTACCACCACCCCAAAAATGCTGTTGTAGTCGTATGCTATGTTGTGATGTCACAGGTGAGCGGTTGAATTAAATAAATGAATAATATTTAACGTGTAAAAAAGTAAATCGGTCTGGTTGGGTCTCGAACTCGATCGCCCGGTTGACTCGGTACCTGGTGCGTTAAGTCTCGCGGCTACACAAATTGCCGGCCGTACAAGCGAAATTTATTCTATGTAAGTTGTGAAATTACATTAGTTTAGTTAGTGACAACCGTCACCACTACTACCACCACACCCGCGCAAATTAAATACGGTATGCGCGGGCGCTTTAGTTAGAATCATTGAATTAAATAACGAAAAAATTTAATGTTAAATGAAATTATAGATATTTTAAAATAAGTTGTGTGTGTGTAAGCCTTACATCAGAAACAACAGCCTTACATCAGTTTTTTTTAATAACTGTATAATTGCAACTCGTAGAGATGTAGCACATATTGCGTCAATCCAAACTTAGTATTATAAATTAAATACTTATTACTATTCAAAATCGTAAAATTATAAATTTAATATTACATGGTGACGTGTCAGGGAAGAGACTTAATTTTTACGTACAAAAGAAAATTAATTATAGTGTGTATAAAAGTGGGCTGCCCAATCAAGAAATGTGTTTAATTGTTGTTAATTGAAATCTTTATTAAAATGCATATTCGGTGTTTAAGTCTCGAAACATTTCCCGCTTAATGGTAGGGGTGGGGAACTCTAGTTAAACATATAAAAAAAAAAATTATAAAAATTATGTAAAATTCTTTTTGCTTTAATTATCGTAATTAAAATTTTCACTGAAGTGTATTCTCAGTAAGTTAAGCACAGAAAAACCAGTTTTGTTAAAAAGAGGGCGGTAAACCAGTTAGAAATTAAAAAAAAGAATGCTTTCAAGAAAAGTAGTTCAAAACTCTGGTTTTGTCTGCTGAATATTTATATTAGAATCCATCTTGATGTGTAAATTTAAAAAAATAATCAAAAGAGGAGAGTTTTTCGTGAACAGGAGGTGGCCCATTATTAAATATAAGTGAAAACTAACCAGCAATCGGATCTTACACAAACTGAACTAGAAGCCAAAGTACAAACGGTTATACCATTGCATCTTCCTGGACTCTCTCCTATAACAGTCTACTGGAAAATATTCCTCCTGGTAAAATTTTAATAACAAAATAATTTTTGTAATGTCTATTAAAATAATGGGCAGAGTTAATTTGTTAATTTTAGACATTTTATTACCTTCTTCCGTTTTAAAAGACTATTTTTGTAATAAATTTATTTCCTAAATGAAAATCTGTCAATTAACTTTGAAGCAAACACTATCTCAAATGTTCATCTAAAATTAAATTAAGGATTATTTATATATTTTTCATTTTTTAGGCTTCTACTACAAATCTGATAATATATAAAAAAAATAAAATAAAAGCAAAAAGAAATCACCCTTAATTTATTGTTATAGAAATTTAGTTATACGTTCCTAAATTTTATGTATAAGTATATTTAAACATAAAATTTACGTTTTTTAAATTAATTTAAAAATAAATATATATATTGTATGAAATATATTTTCGAAATTGCTACACCCAACGAAAGGCAAATATTTCAATTAGTCATTGAAAATTAAAAATAATTATGATTTGTTGTACTTAAAATAGTGGTTTACTGTCGTACATATTTTGTTGTAAAGCATTATTCATCGAATAAAACGGAAAATACGATGTATAAAGTCGCAGTACTCCATCCACCATACCTTTAATCATAAAACATCATAAACATTCTGTTGGTATTTACCTTTCGTAGAAGCATGACGTAATTTATGAACGGTCTCTTTTATGTGGTTTTATGTAAAAAATAAAATTTTATTCTGAGAAATTATTTTGTCGGAAATCAACACGTTATTTTGTAGAAAGCCGAGGATTTACAATAAATACTATAGTTTTGTCACTGTGTGTGTACAAAGAATGATTACCTAGCGCTCTAGTACTGTGTTTTACTTTTTTAAACATTTGCCTTAATCCTAAGCTGTTTTTATATAAAAGAAATCAATAAGTAATACGTACCTGTACTATTTTCTAGGTTAAAAAGTGTTACTTTGAGATTAATTAAATCTAAATCACGTTAAGTTAAAAATATTTAAATTTATCAAAAATAGTTAAAATTATTTATAAATATAGAGCTTAAAATTTTAATAACTAAGAAGCGCTTCTCAAAAGATATTCAACGAACATTAACGAAGATATACCGCAATGTATGTTATTAGAAATTATAAATATATAGCTCATATTCAAAACTACTTTCATATCTGTACTTAAGTTTTTGACAGAAGAATTAAGAATTTAAAAAAAGCTGCTATTATTATAGAAATTTATTTTTTAACATAAAATTTTCCTCGAAAAATGGTTTATTAACTATTGGAAAAAATTTATTTCCAGCTCTGCATTTTGAATTTTCTTAAATTATTATTTATTTGTAGTTGTTTATAATTAATTTTTACTTTTTTTTTACCCTGCCCTCCAGAGCCGAACCCGCAATTAAGCATAAATATAACTCCGGGGAAGGGGGTGCCATCACCTCAAACTATCTCGGCAGAACTCAAGGTCCCACCCAGGTAGCCGGGACCCGGTCTTTCGATTAGTCGCCATGCCTCGAATGGGGAACCCCCGAATTTATAATTTATTATTTATTTGTAATTATGAATTATTTTTCATTGATACTGATAAATTCTGTTTCAGACTCTTTTATGTGTACTTTATATATTTTTTATAAATAGTGTCC
This sequence comes from Lycorma delicatula, assembly GCF_047948215.1. Lineage (NCBI taxonomy): Eukaryota > Metazoa > Arthropoda > Insecta > Hemiptera > Fulgoridae > Lycorma > Lycorma delicatula. Next base: position 68,015,903 of record NC_134459.1, on the reverse strand, counting down.
ATATTTTTACTTTCTTCGACTATTTTTGATAGTTCTAAAGCATTAAATTTATTAATTAGACTTCATTGATAAACAAAATTTCAAGCATTTTTTTTTTAATATGTCTTCAGAAGTTAGAATCTTATAAGTAGATTTTCCTTTTCCCATTATAGTTATGGATGATGTGTGTTATTGCAATATGATGTGTGTTAAATTATTGCAATTAATTATACATTGCAGTTAATAAAAATTCATTAAAAAGTTAAATTTGTTTGTTCCCCAACTTTATGCTTATTATTAGTTGAGATTCTGTAGAAAAAAAAAATACCCCCGAAAAAAATCCCCTAAAAAGTAATGCTTTTCCGTTCTTTCATTAAATTTTAACTCTTGAAATGGGAGCCACATTAAAAACAACTTTTGATTTAGTAAAATCAAAAAAAGTACTGGCTTCAAAAAAAAAAATGACACAATGAATACACGTAGGTACTTACTTATTTATATACTTAAACACATTTTTTATACATATATTTTAAATTCACTTTATTATTATTATTTTTAAGTTAATTTTATTTTACATATTTAATTTTTATTTTATGTAAAATGGGGTAAACATTAACAAAATCGCAGTTCATATAAAAAAAAATTCGTTCACAAAAAATGCAAAGGTTTAAATTTGAGGTGTAAATAAAAAAAATAACATTAAGAAACGATGAAAAAAAAATTAGCATGAACAAATTAAGGGTCTCTAAAATACGGGAATACCCGTATATACGAGTATTACGGTTTTCCTAAATTTTCTAACAAAGATTTTCTTGAATTTTCTGTAAATAGTAATCGCATCTAATTATATATCGTTTCACTACTTTTTTTTGCTGTTGTGTTTAAAGTTTAATAACTCGCTTCATATCGGTAAAATGTCGTCGGGTGGTGTTATTTTATTTCCAAATTACTTTTATGTCTTTCGATATGATTTCATTTCATTATTAAAATTTTCACGATTGTATTCCCTATAAAAAGTAGTTAAAATAGAATATTTTTCTTTAATAATCTAATTTAAAAAAAAAAAAACAACCACTCTAAGAATTGTTCGAGTGATTAGGGATAGTCTTATTTTACTTCCTTATTTTACTGTTGACATGAAGCTAGCCAGTTCCTTAGTACGTTTAAAATTTGTAGGCTGTAATACGATGAGTATAAAGAATAGCAACAGCAAACGAATAACAAGTATCTTTTAGTTGTCTATGTAAAAAATTAAATTATTTTAAAAAACTTATAACGGATCATTAGAGGAATGCCATCTAAAAAATAAAAAGCAATCATCCAAATCTGGTAAAAAATAAGAATCCAACACGTAATAAATACAAAAATGTACACAGATTGAATTAAGTCCTACTTTTTTGTATTAAGTCGGTTAAGTCAAGAAATTTATATGTTTTTTAATGTCTAGTTGATCTTGCCCCCTTAAGGAGGAATTCTATTCATATACATTCACTCTTATTCTTTAGAAAACTGAGTAATAATGACTTTGTTATTAGCAGTTTTTTTAAATAATTTTTAAATCTTATTGTTTACTCTTATTAAATGCATATTTTTAGTTTAATACAAATTTTTATTTTTCAAACATTGATATAACTAACTTAATAGATTGTGTAATTTTTATTCTACTTGGCTACTAATCTTACTACGTATTTTATAATTTATTTATAAATACATATATTTGTATAATTTTGCAATAAAAATACAAATACAATTTTGATGTTTAATATATTTTAAATAAATATTAATGCTAAATATATTATACTTTATCCTTGAAGCAGAACCACCGTTTTAAATTTATGTTACAAAATAAACAGGTGTGTAATCATTATAAAAATAGTATATATGTGTAGATAATAAGATACATGTAGCTTACAATCTACTATGTGTATAAAATGTTATTTGTTGGCTAAAGATGTTATTTTATCAAGGTGTTTCTCATGAATAAAAAACTATATGAATAAATATTTAATAATACAAACTATAATTTATATATGAAAAAAAAAATAGATAAATGTCAACTTACATACGAGAAAGTGTAGAATATTGCTCATAAAATAAATATGTGCTTTAAATGGGAAAAAATGCTTTAAAACAATTGCTGTGCGTTAAGATCGAGGATGCGTGCATTCAGCCTCCGATATTTTTTAATTTATATGTACAACTAATAAAGGAAACTGGTATAATAATTTAACCACAATCCATGGTACTGTAATATCACGCGTAATTTTGTATCTATTTCATACACTTTCTTATCTATTATACTTTACATGATACAAATATTGTATAATATTACAGAATATAGAAAATGTAGTCTTTTTCTATAAGAAAAAGTATCGGTAAAAGAGGGGCATACAAGTATTGCATAAGCAAAATTTTCATAATTTTGTAATTACCATCGCATTAAGTAAGCAATTCTAAAAATTATCTCTCTTCCCCTCCCTTCATAATTTAAATTATGTAACATTTTTTTTTTTTTTTTTACTAACTTTCTTATCTTGTTAGCACCTAACTCAATGCGAATTTTTGTACATATTTATTAATACTGTAACAAATTGACAATCTTTACGACATTCTATTTATATAAAAATTTTTATACATCTAAATATGATTAGTAAATATTTATGTTTCGTAAACAAATAAACAATAGAATTTTTTTTAGGGAAAAACACCAATAATTTTGTTCTAAAATGTTTTCAGTTCGATAGAGAACATTCAGAATTTCTCTTAGCGGTAAAAAAAAAAAGAAAAAAAATATTTTTTGTTAAATAGTCTAAAATAAGAATATATTTTGTTACGTATCAATATATAAGAAAATCTCATATAGGTCTATATAAAATCATTACACAAAAAAATTCAAAGTTTTTTTAACGTTATTTAATCTGTTAAAAAAATATAAATAAAAAACTTTTTATTTAAAAAGGTTTAAATAAAAAGATTATAAATTTTCTAGTTTATAATTATTTCTATTACGCGAATTAAACTATATTATTACAAACTTTTCCAATTCCCTCGTTGAAATGAGGTCATATTGAAGTTTTCAAGGCGTTATGTTAAGTGTAAACGTGATGTATTCTTATGTTTTTTGACTTGAAAAATTGAATAAAATAGGTCCGAAAACTACGTCAACCGTAGTTTTCATTGTATCCGATGTAAAAGGCAGAAAGGTTCAGTGATGAAAATCATGTTTAAAATGATTTGTTATTTTTAGCGTTTTTAGTACAATAAATTTAGACCTTTGAAAATTTAGCCCATTAAAATAATTACTATAGTTTAAATTGTATTAATTTAAAATAAGTGTTGAAAAATTCCACCAAAGACATCGATTCACTTTTCAATTTGTTTCCTTACATTTTTTGTCACCCACGTAATATCTTCGCATTCCTTGATGGGGGTAGCACTGAGAATGCGAGAGATCACGTCATCACGTGTATATAGTTTTTGCTAGTATACTTCGTATTTCATCTGTTCCCATAAACAGTAATCTAAGGGAGTAATATTCAACGGTCTAGGTGGCCGATTTACCGACCCTCTACGTCCAATCAATTTGCTAGTAAATTTTTCATCTAAGACTTATCTTACTTCATTCGTGAAATAAATTGGTGCTCCAATCAAGTTGATAGTACTATATTTCAATTCGTTTCGCCAATAAGAAATTTTCAAGTCTGTAAGAAATTGTTTAAAAATTTCTTATGGATAACATGTATGAATGTAAATGAACTGTAGTCTTGTCCAGTATCAGATCGATCATTCTTCAGTTGTGTGGTTAATTGAAACCCAACCACCAAAGAACACCAATATCCACGATCTGGTATTCAAATCTGTATAAAAGTAACACAGCCTTTACTACGATTTGATCCTTAGAACTCTCGACTTCGAAATCAGCTGATTTTTGATGATGAGTTAATCTCAAGACCAGCCGGTTGGGCTAGATAATTCTTCTCTGAGATATGTTCTAATATGAAATGGCCTGTTAGTTACCACTACTTTTAATTTTTTCAAATTCATAAAAATTTCTGTTTTGTTCTGCTTTGTTTTTAATAATAAAATTTGATTAATTTTTTTCTCATAGATTTTATTACATCGATTTCTCAGAATTAAGTTCTGTAAAAATTTACGCATTTATTTGTCACCGAATTTTTCTGCTCTACGTTGGATATCATGAAGACTACGGGAAATATAGTTCTGGGATCCGTTTTATTCGATTTTTCAGGTCAGAAAACTTAAGAAACAATCATGTTTACTCCTTATATTGTGCTTCAATATGACATCATTTCACTGGGGGAACTGAAATCCGGGCGACATTTTTTCTAGCCGTAACCTCGATAACAAAGCTTTTTCGAACATTTTTGTAATAACTTTTTCCTTATTTCCAGCTATAGAATCAGTCCCCAAATTATTCCCCTTTCCTCCTGAATCAGTCTGTATAGTCATAATAATTGTGTCAACATAATTTTTTTTAAGAGAAAAATAATCAAATTTCATAATTTTTTAAATAGGTTTTATAGTTACAATAATTTAAATATCTCAAAATTTGATTTAAAAATTTTCGTAAGGAATGTCGTCTAAATTATCATGCTATTTTAGAGGGGGATCTTTTTTTCTTTTTTTTAACCTCCGGGACCACCGTTCAGGTACTGCTTCAGAGGATGAGATGGATGACAGTTTTTGTAGCGAGTGAAAAATACCATGTCTGACCGGGATTCAAAGCAGGAACCTCCGGATGAAAAGGCCGAGATGCTACCACTCGCGCCTCGGAGGCCGGCACGAGGGGGGATCTTTTTTTTCCTGTTTAGCCTCTGAGAATTACTGTTCAGGAATTAGTTCAGAGGAAGAATGAGGATGATGTGTATGAGTGTAATCTTGTACAGTCTCAATTCGACAATTTCTGAATTGAAACCCAACCACCAAAGAACATCGGTATCCACGATCTAGTATTCAAATCCGTATAAAAAATTACTTTTATACGGAAAGGCAATTGCCTTTACTAGGATTTGAACGCTGGAACTCTCGCCTTGCAAATCAGCTGATTTGCAATAAGGGAGGATCTCTCTCTCTCTCTTTTTCCTGTTTAGCCTCCGGACTACCGTTTAGATAATACTTCAGAGTATGAATGAGGATGATATGTATGAGTGTAAATGAAGTGTAGTCTTGTACATTTCTCAGTTCGACTATTCCTGAGATGTGTGGTTAAGTGAAACCCAACCACCAAAGAACACCGGTATCCACGATCTAGTATTCAAATCCGTGTAAAATTAACTGGCTTTACTAGGACTTGAACGCTGTAACTCTCGACTTCCAAATCAGCTGATTTGGGAAGACGCGTTAACCACTAGACCAACCCGGTGGGTTAATAAGGGAGGATCTAATCCTGGTTAACATAACGATTTATTACGAACGGAAGGGAGGTATAAAAAACTGAAGATCAAGTTTTAATTTTAAGCGAAATTATCCAAGTATAAAAAATAATTTTTGATGTAATGTGTAGTGTATTATAGTAAAAAATATACTTTCAGGCATACGATATAAGTATGAAATGCTATACAACTGGCCAATAAAATCGTTAAAGTATAAATATCTTAGTTCAGTATAGGAGTATATCAATATAAAGTGAAATCGAGGTGATAAGTTCAATATTGGCGAAACAATCATATTAATGAACGGGCCAAGCCTATTATTAACATTCAATAATAATAATTTAAAAAAAGAAAAAAAAAGAATAACAATACCTTATTATTAAAAGTGGTCTAGACAAAATAATTGGTAGATTTATAATTGGTCAATTTACGCTACATAATAATAAAATCACAAATCCATAACGTTATGTCGAAATATCGATTACTGATTAGCCAAAACTAATTTATTAACAAATGTCTTGTTAATGGCGTAACAATATTTATTTTATACCTACAGTCAATCAACTGCTATAAAAAATAAATATTTCAGATACGGTCTAAAATTAACGATGATAATAGTAATAATATTGTACTTTCATCAGAAAAATTATATAAAAAAAAAATGTAATTTTTCTTTCACACATAATCATAATCACATATGACAAAATATTTCTATTATACGAATTTCACGTTTGTTTTACCGAAATAAGCTAATAAGCAACAATATATCATTTAGAATTGTCTCATTTTTATTCATTTTGTTTAAAGGTATAAAGAAATATGTTTCTTAATGTTATTATCTGTCAAACAATGGGCCTACTTGTTTTTAGATACTCGTATTTCTTCATAATTTAGGATTAAAAAAAATATTCATGACCTCGGTGTTAGATTTCAATAGATGTTGAAATCTATCATTCCTTACATATATCTTGGCGGATTATTTGATGGAAGGTCTTTTTATTTTAAGTAGCTCGAATAAGTTACTTTAACCCTGTTATACCTTTTAAATGTCATCCTAATTCTCAGGTTTAATTATTATTATTATTGATATGTTGTTAACGTTATCCTCAAACTCATCTGAGTACATCATGAAGTTTGAAGGAGCTTAGGAATATCTTCGGAAAAGTTCAGTTATTTATTTCTATTTAAAACAGTTTATATTAAATACAATTCGGATTTTAAAATGTTTTAATTTAAATAATCTCTGAACCTCATAGGAAGATATGATGAACCAAAAGTAAATATTAATAGAGTTCATACAACACCGGGTAAAGAATCCTACCACCTTCTATTCTCTCAATCCAAATTATGACAAAAGAATCCCCTATTGTAAGTATCGGTATAGTAATAAAATTATCCATTCTATTAAAAGTTTGCCGATCTAATTTCGATTCAAAACTTTGTTTCGAGACATATCCTTATAACATTATACAATAGGATTTAAGCTCATTATTCTTTCGATCACGGTAGACAGTGGTGTCATTGAATCCCAAAAATAAAAATAATTTCGTCTATAACTATACTTGGGATTGAAATCGGCTTTTGTAGTATTACAGAACTGTTTTTGTTAATCTGATCGGTGACTGTACTAATTAATTGTCAGAATCTAAAATTTAGTATTTACATCTTGGAAACAAAAATCCTGTTCTTAGAATTATTTGTAATTGAACCATGACAATTTTCAATTTAATATGGAGAGAGTAAATTTAACTAATATTTTTTATTAATAGTTTGCAAAACAGGAAAAATACTTTTTTTCTGCTGGTATTCACAATTAAAAAGAGGCATACGTTAGAATTCTTTACAATAATTTGCTTTAATATTTTTTTACAAAAAATATTCTACTTTAGAAGAACAATGTAAATTGGAAGTATTTAAGAATAGAGTAACTATCCAAGGGAAAAAATTAAAAATGTTCAAATTCTGTTCACTTTTCTGCCAAAATAAAAACCAACAATATTTAGGAAAAAATAAAAAATGAGTTAGGAGGAATTGTAAATAATACGAATTTATTAATAATAACTAAATTCATTTTAAAATAAAGTAAAAGATAAAAAAAAAATGTGACTGAAAGGATGGTAATGAAGTAAATAGTAAAACAAGGGAATAAAACGTGCCAGGAATTGGAGGGATATTTTCATTTAGATAATAAAATGACAAAGCGTAGATGAAGTAAGATAGAGATCAAAAGCAAATTGGTAAATGCAAGGAAAGTTTTCACATAGAAAAATATTTTAGCTTATATAAATTTAAGAATTAAAAACGTCGTAAAAATATTTGTAATGAGAAAGGAGCAGCGCTTTACAATACCGGTGGAGGGGGGAAAAAGGCCTTTACAAAAGGATAGTTAAAATGACGATAAGTTGAAAAGTATGAAATGAGTAATTAGGCGAAAAAGAAAGAGAAAAAATGTATGACATAATGGTAAAATGTAAAAATTAACCTTTCGATCAAACATTATAACATCAAGGTTTAGTTAATTTGGCGATACAGGAATGTATAGAAAGTAAAAAATGTAGAGGAGAAACGACTGGAAATTTTATAACAGATAAATGAGGACGTAGGATTTAATTACTATGTTGAGAGCAAGGTTAAAAAATAAGCACAGTAGCCATACAGCAGAAAGGGATGAAGAATAACATCCAACTCGTCAAAAGACTGATGAAAGAGAAAAAGGGAGAAAGAGAGAAGGAGAATTTTTTAACTTTACATGTTTTTGCTTTGTAACTTTAAAATAATTAAATTTATCTTATCTCCAACAAAAAAAAACTTCTTTCTAAATTATACAGAGCAACTTTACATAAGAGTAATAATTCCAGCCGCTTTCAAAGAATAAACTAAAATATGCCTATAGGTAAAATTTACTCTAAAATATAAATAATAGGTTTTTCGTAGTGACCATAAAAATGATAAGATTGTTCTTTCTAAAGAAGCGTTAATGAAATAGATTATTTTATTCTGTAAAATAATTACTGCTATTGAAAATCACAAATTATAATTTTTTAGGTTTTTTACCCAAGTATAATAAGAAAAAAGAACGCATAAATAATATTTACTCGTAAACTTCATATTCGGGTGTAGCTAATAACGTTAAACTAATAAGTTACAAATAAATTGGTTATTTATTAAGTTTGAAAAAAGTCTTTTAATAGAAAATTTAAAAGAAGATATTAAGTGTTGTGACAATTTTAATACTCGTATATCGTGATTCACTCGCTCCACTTTACTATAAAAACAACGATTACAGCTAAGTTGTTTAAGTTTATCTTACCACGACATTAGCTACCGAGTTGAATTCGTTTCTTAGTCACGTTTTTATGCCTTTATATATATATCATATAGTTTTTAAATATATTGTTTAAATATTTTAAACAAAATAATATTTTTTCTTTTTTCTTTAGTAAAAAATTATTTTTTAATAATAAATTTATTTTTTTATGAAGTATAAAGCTTAGAACAAACTGTATTATTATGAAATTACTGGTAAATAACTTACTATAGAGACTGCAAAAAAATTAAAAAGACAGTTGTCATTTTCTTACTCCTATGTAAAGTAAAATTATCTGTTGAAGAATGTTTTAGTTGAACATGTAGACTGTTGAACTATGCATTAGTATACTAGCACATATTACCTGAAGGAAAAGAAAAACATTCTTTTAGAAAATTATCGGAACGGTTCATACCCTGTTGTCCAAACCCTTATGAATAAGATGGACAATGCTTTTTTTTTACCTGAGTTATCTAATTGTTTTTATTGAATTTGAAATTTACGTATACAAGGTATAAATAAATAAAAACAAAATAACAATATAAGATAGATATATAATCTTATATTATAAATATTTATTTGTAAATTAAACGTAAATTTACGTGATATTTGTTTTACTTTTAAATAAAAAAAAAAGCTAACAACAAAGTTGTAATTTCTTGGCATTGATTATTTATTCTTATATAGTGGAAAAATAATGACATGACAAAAGTTACCTAAGATTTCATTTATGAGACGTGTAGGGGGGGGGGGGGGTAATTTATTAAGTTTTATTGTAAAATTATCATTACATGTTTAAATAAACCACAAAAAAGTTTTAAAAATGAAAAAAAAATTGGTTATTTTTTCTGCTCCCCACTTCCAAAATCACTATTCAAGAAAATATTTTTAATTATTCTACGTTTACTGTGCTAAATGGACAAAAAAAATTCCAGTAAAAAATGTACAAACAATAAAAAGTTACTTAAGAGATTTTTAGGGGAGGAGGTGTATTATGATGAAATATTGTAATATTATTACCAAATATTTATTATTTTAACTTTTAATAATATTAAAAGTTAAAATTAACCCAAAAATGTTTTGAAAAATTAAAAAAGAGAATCGATATTTTTTCTTTGATCGGCTCCTTTTCCTCCCAATGTAGCCCCCAAAGTATTTTTTTGAGTCGCTTGCACTATTACTATGCCTAAGAAGATATTAATAGAATTCATTTAAAAAACATCCAATAAATAAAAAGATAGCGTTCTTCAATTTGGAGAAGGGGGAATTTTAGGGAAAATTTGTTAAAAAAATGGTAAGAAGCATACACGCATGTACTGAACGTAATATAAAGTGGGATTTTGTTTGCAAAATTTTGAGAAAATTGACCCCCCACCAATACTCCCTGGAGATGTTGACCCAATACCAATAAATTGCCCCATATATACGAGTATCTGTACAAAATTTCATCAAAATTGGTTCCCAAGTCAAAAGTTATTAAGTTCCAAACACCCCAACTAACGTACATACATACAGACGAACGTACGAGTATTACCCCGGGCATAGCTGTAGAGCTATGATGCTAGGTAAGCAAAAGGAAAAAGAAAGGCTGGATACATTTAAAATATGGGTACAGAGTAGGTTAAAGAAAATTAAATGGATGGAGAAAAAATGAAATAGTATGAAGTGAATGAAAGAGTAAAGAAACTAATCAGAAAAATTCAGAATAATTTGATTGAATACTCGAAAATCAACTAATTGAAACATTTTATGAGAAAAGATTAAAAACAAAAAAAAAACGTATTAAAAGGATTGGTAGAAGGTACAAAAGATAGAATCCGGAAATGATTAAAAATGTTAATTGATCGTAAAAAATGGGATCTATCAATATCTCAAAAGTTTAGCTGGGAATAGAAGAGAATGGATACAGACATGATGACCTCTACGTTATTAAATAAGTGGATATCAAAATTGGATAGATGTTTCTGAATAAGAAAAAACCATGATATTTCTTTAAAAAATAAATAAATGCTTAAAGAAACTATGTTTGCTTAAAAAAAAAAAATAATAATGATGATGATAATAATAGTACCAAAAATAAAAAATGTCTAACAAAATATCTTAAAAGATAAAGATAATCCACGTCCACTAAGGACATCTGTCAAATTGATAGCTTCAATAAAAAAACTTAAATATACTAATAGAAAATAATATGTAATCAATTAATTTTTTTTTTTTTTATTAGTAATTCCTATTCTGATAACATTAAAGTAAACTTAAAAAAGGTGGTAAATATTAATTAATAAGATTATTATATAGAATATAAACGAATTAATAATTAAGCTACTTTTCTTTGCAACTAAGAAGATTTGGATTAATAACCAATTATGATATTTGTTAAAAACATCTCAACTAATTAACATAAATAGATAATTTAATTTTGTAAATATGACAAAAAATATGCTAAAGTACAAAAAATGTAAAAAGATATTTAATTTTTAACTCTTGACAACTAATCTGTTTTAAATTTAATTGCACAATAATCCTCATAAATACCTAAGAATTTTTCCAGCAAGGATACTACATTTAACACAAAGATCTTGTGTTTTTATATTTATTAATTAATAATCAATCATATGGTAATTGTTTAATATTTTTATAACCTTATTTTATCTAACATGAGTTTGAATTGTTTAACGAGAAATAATTGATTTTTATACAACAAAATTTTTACATTTTTTAAGTAGCATCAATTACTAAGATCATTATCAACTACTTTAGAGTTGATTCATTATACATTTTCTAGAAGTTAACCGGTAATCAAAAACGAAATCTTTGACATAGCAGGTAAACGTTATAACTTATGCCAGACGGTCTTTTTAAAATTTAAAGAACAATAAATTTGATTTTAATGATATGATAAACAGAATAAATGAATTTTTATAAAAAAGTGGACACTATATGTCGACACCACAATGAAAAGTACATGAAATTTTATTTCATTAATAACTTAAGGTATTTTTTCATATTTTTTTTATTTTATTGAATTATTATTTATTGCAAAACTTTTTACAATCAGAGGTTAATAATTATTAATAAATCAATATATTTAAATTAAAAAAAAAAAAAGTTAAAAAAGAGCGGAAGTGCGATGTGTCTTCCCTTGTAAGATCCAAATATTTCATTAATTAAAATTTTATTTGGTTGTAACTCTGGAACCAAAGAAAGTAAGTACTACTTGCTTTAATATATATCGTTGAAAAGCTCTCAACGAGGACTTATTATTGCAGTTAAGAAAAAGTCCAAAATCCAAAAAAAAATTGGATTTTGAGCTTTTTTGGACACTTTTGGTACCAAAGAGGAGGTGCACAACCGGATGTTACACAATCCTAAATCCAAAATTTCTACAACCTACTGCTAATCGTTTTTGAGTTACGCAAGATATATACATACGTACAGATGTCACGCCGAAACTAATCAAAATGGATTCAGGAATGGTCAAAATGGATATTTCCAATGAATTCTGAAAATCGAAATTTTTCGCGATTACAATACTTCCTTTACTTCGTACAAGGAAGTAAAAATTGATATTGTAATAGAATATTTTCAAAAAAATCTTTGAAAGTTTATTTTCTTCATGGAAATGTAAATTTCAATTCCATAAAGATTTTCTTTCAGAATCTTAGCGTGTTATAGTGCTATTTCTATTCGTATATTTTGATGGACTGCCGACAGCACATGCGACTCCTTCCTCGAAGGAAGTGCAGTACATTCTCCAAATCTAGGGTCTCATCAGGCGCATTCCTGCGTAGACCGAAAGACAGTAGAACCGAAAGGTTCTACTGGGGAACTGAGTCGGGAGAAAGATGCAGATATCTTGCTAATTTTCCAAGGAATACCTCAAGTTAAAAATATTTCAAAATCTGATCTATAATGAACTGGAATGTAATCCCCCTAACTCCGCCCATCTTAAAATATAAAAAAAATATATAATCGCCATAACTTGAATACCCGCCCGATAATGAAAATATCCTGCAGCAAGGAACCGTTGTCCAGGCTGTGCGATTAATTTTGGGATATATTATCCCTTGATATCCTTGCGTTCCGTTCCATTCCCTTTCGATACGTTTATGCCACAGTAAATAGAATTTTTTTTTTTTTTTCCCCCCCTACTCCCCCGGGCCGGTTATCCAATTAAGTATACGCAGCCCGAGGGAGTGTCCTTTTACTCTAAAAGAGTACAAAACAGTAAATAGAATTAGATTTTGTTATCTTGAAGGAATTTGTTACACTGAGTGCAAGGAAATTTAATGTACTATAAACTAATGCATTTTATAGCAACTATATTTATTAACTGTCATGGTTTTTTATTTTTTTGCTAGGTTAAAAGGTAAGTTGAACTTGCATTATGGTAGGTAGGATTGTAACATAGGGGTTTTATCTATTTGATAACGCACTTTCAAAACAGGAAATTATGTTGACAGCAGATTTTCGTTTTCATACAAACATTATTCAGATAATAATTTCATTCTCCCCTCACAATTTATTGAAATATTATTTACCTAAATTTTCAATAATTCTTTTTTAATAAGAGAGGTGTTTTAGATTTTATAATCCCTGAAAATAATTTGAAATTTTTAAATATTTATTTATATTTAATTGTACGAAAGTAATGAATTCATTGAAGATTACAAACATGAATTCGTTTGCTAATATCTAATATAAACTTCTATATCCTACCCTACTAAGGGGCATTTGTATGTGTGTCTGTCTGTGTGTGCGTCCCACTTAGTTGAGAACATGCTTAGATGATCGAACATACTGCCCGACAAAATATCACATGATTTTTTTTTCTTAAACGTTTTAAACAATAAGTAAGAAGAAGCAACACCTACAAATAAGAGCAAAAAGAAAGAACATGCTTATATGATTGAACATACTGCCCGTCAAAAAATTACAAGATTTTTTCTTAAAAATGTATAAACAATAATAAATAACAGTAATAATAATTATAAAATAAATTTTACTCCCGTAATTCAGTCATTCAATATCGTAACAGATCTTAAAACATAACTATTTTCGATAAAAATAATTGATACTGAAAATACTATCTTTTTTCGCTTTTCTTTGAACAATTTTCATCATTAAAAAAAAAAAAAAAATTTTATACAAGAGGTAATCAATTTTGGACACATAATAATAGCATTTCGAGACGCAGCCCGCCAGGAGGGCCTAGCTGCAGAGGCGTGCCGCAGGCACCCCCTGCAGCTAGTATACGAATAAAACTGAATGTTTGTTTGTCCCGTGTGCTTCCTATATCATTCATCCGATTGCGATGAAACTTTAGTGAATTGTTGTGCGCACGCTCACGAAGGTTTCTGAATTAGTTTGGACTAATTCAGAAACCTTCTAGGTGTCACTGAGGGGGGGGGGGCATAGTTGGGGGTCGAGATATTTCGAAAAATTTAGCTGTGGTCCGATTTGGCTCATATTCAGAATATACATTAGTTACGTGAAAAGAAATATTTTTGCAAAACCAATATCCGCTAGGTGGCGCCTGTGTCGAGATATTTACGAAAGAAACAAAACAAATTTTTTTCTTATATATATATATAATATAAAAGGCAGTGTTCTTGTGTGTGTGTCTGCTACAGACGAAAAAACTACTGGACCAATTTACGCACGGGTTTTTGCAAAATGGTCCACGTTGTCCGGAGAAGATTTAAAGCTACTGAAATCCTCGATCTGACCGGTAGAAAGAGAGTTAGGGGTATTCTGAACCGACTACTGTATTTAGAGAGTAGTTTGAATTAAATCCGATAGATAGTGCTGTTTTGAAAATTGGATTTATTTACATTTTGACTTTTACAAAGTGAAAGGTTAAATTTTGCGATATTCCGTAACGTTCATTTTTATCAAACTTCACTTAATGTTTTATCGGACTAACGAAATGTTTTATGAAACTTTCAATTGCGTTCATTTAATCTATATATACATATATATACTCAAATCTCAATAGTGAAGCTTTGCCGGGTCTGCTAGTTTATCATAAAAAAATATTTATAACTCATTGTATAATCAAAGATTTAATAATCTAAATTAGATTAAATAGATAGATTTAATTTCTAAATTACAGCTCAATAATATTAAGGATAGGCTTTTGAAGGAAATAATATAAATCTGGTTATTTAAGTTTTAGACATAGAATAAAAGTAAACCTTCTTCTTTTTAAAGTTATAAATAAATTATCAACATTTTTATACAGGATTATAAAAAAAATAATAAATACACGGCATTCAGTCGTGTTCGACCCTTAGCGATTCCAATTCCTTGGAATTTTCCTGGCAGGTTTTACGGGTGGTTTGTCATTCATTACCTTCCGAATGTGGTTAATTGAATTGAAACCCAACCACTAAAGAACACCGGTTTCCATTTTAAAGTTATTAAGTTATATTTTTTCTTCAAGAATTAATCTCAATTAATATGTATACACAGGAAGTCTTATGCTAAATGACAGGCCTTCGTTATAAAAGCGGTTAATACTATAAGACTTAAAAAACGTTGCGGTTAAGAAATAAGCAAAGGAATTTAAAGTGTATAATATAGTCGAGTTTATTTTGTGTGTACGTGAGAGAGAGCGAGAAAGAGTGTGTGCGTGTGTTCTGTGAGTGAACTCAAGCGGAGGATGCGTGACTGCATATCTAATGTTTGCCATTTATTTTGGTTTAGTCTGTTATAATACGTGCGTATCCGTTTAACGTCGCGGGTTATTCTCTTAAAAGAATTTTCATACAATACACTAACGAAAAAACTAATTATTGTTTTCATAATAGGTTGACCATCATGTCAACCTAAAAATAAATTAATATTGTAATTACTTAATTTACAAAATAAAACGTGATCTATGAACCGACATGTCGTTACATTGTAGGCAATTTTGATAATTTTTTTTTTCTTTCCTTATTTACTTTTATTTGCCGATGTCCTTACTTATTTTTCTTTTCATTTTTATTCTATGAAATAATCTGTCACGGGTGATTATTACCAAAATATTCTAATCATTATTTTCGGTAAATTTTTAACAAAGCTAAACAAGGATATTGTCAGTAATCTTTTTTTGTAATACCATAATCGTGTTAAAAAAAAAAGTGAAAATTAGCGTAGATATTTTACTCGTGTAATTGATTTCCGAACCGAATTTATTCTTTTTCTTCATTTATATATTTTTCAGACGAGAGATTGGCTGAATTAAGAATAATTACTGGTTACACACAATGCGAAAGAATAGGATGTTTCTTAAACAATCGACTATTTCAGGCTTACCTACATTTCAAAAGAAATTTTCCGAAGTTAGAGAAACTACTCAAAAATAATTTTAATAGAAACTCTAATATCTTGACAGAATTTACCGAAATTGATTAAAATTTAAGTAAATAAATAATGTAATCTCCATGACGGAATCGCAGCCTTTTATACGGGTGGTCTGGTAGACTAGAATCCCGATCAAAATTGTCATTTATCATTTATTAAAAAAATCAACTTCATTTTCTCACCAACATGTTTAGTGTTTAGACACTGATTTTGATATACATTCTTAATTCATAAACGAACTGGGTTTTTTTAATACGAACTAACTTTTAGAATGAAATCGTTAAAAAAATTATATGTATGTATACATATGAATTCTATTCAGATTTAATCAAATGGAACATCAAATAAGGTCTCCTCCTCCACCCAACTTTATGTTACCTTAAAAAGAATTAGGAATTTCTAACTTTTTTTTAAATTTGTTATTATTATATTTTCTGTTCTTTACATAACATACTTTATTATTCGCTAGATTTAAACATATATCTATCCATTACCTGTTGGAAAACTGTAGTCAGCATGGTTTAAATTCAGTAATCTACAGGAAACAGTTTATTATAGTGAAATTGATCGTTAATTTGATCTTTTTACTTCATATCCTTTAATTTTTCGAAGATGTGATTTTCTGATGTTATGGAACTATGAAAGAAAAGGAATGCGTTAATAATCTTGTCTAGTAGGCTAATTACTATTTCCTTTTATCTCTATAATTATTACACCTTGCGGTCAGTTTAATAAGCGTTTGAAATTTAACATTTTTTAAAATTACTATTAATCCTTAGTGTTAAAACAATGTTATACTAGAGTAAAACCTAGTAAATTTTACATAAAAGAATGTCGGTTACGAATTGTTATAATTTTCGGTGAATTTCCTTACTCATCGCTTTCCGAAAACAAAATATTTTTCAAAAAATAAATACAATATATTCCTCTCTCCACATTATTATCTTCTAGATTCTACTTAACTAGATTCCTTTCTAGTGTAAAAGTAAACAAATTCCTCGTAAGTATAAATACCGGTTGTCCGAAAGAATCTGTCAACGCTAAGCCCAATTCCCAACCAGAAAAAAGTATTATTTAAATTTTTAAAGAATTAATAAAAAATCAGCTCTTCTTAACATTATTTTAATGTTTAATTTACAACAGAACGTACGTAATGAAGCCAACAAATTTATTTCATTGTAAGATAGTTTCGTAGGTATCACGTCTTCATAAAAACATAATACAGGGAAAAGTATAAAATTAATAATTTAAGACATATCTATTAAAACAGGATTATAAATAATTTGAAATTTTAAAAAAGTAGTTATTTTGAGAATTATAATTTAAAAAAAAAATAAAGCTTTCGGAATTAAAACTTTAAACTAAGGTTTTTTCCTATAAAATTCCTCAAACGAACTATCTGATAATTTGTTAAAGGTCAATATATCAACCAATATAAAAGTGAATAGATAACATCTATGCACAGTTTATGATAATCTGATTTCAATTTCGATATACTTATACTAAAACTAGATCGGAGATAATTAATTAAATAAAATAAAATGTAGGTAGTTACTTTTATTTGACCTACCGGGTTGGTCTAGTGGTGAACTCATCGCCAATCAGCTAATTTTGAAGTCTGAGAGTTCTAAGCTTCAAATCCTAGCAAAGGCAATTACTTTTATATGGATTTGAATATTAGATCGTGGATACCGGTGTTCTTTGGTGGATTGGTTTCAATTAACCACGCTTCTTAGGAATGATCGTCCTAAAATTGTACAAGACTACACTTCATTTACATTCATACCTATTATCCTCATTCATCCTCTGAATAACTTACGGTCCGGAGATTAAACAGAAAAGTCACTTTTATTTGATTACTCAACAAACAAAAATATGCTGGGATCTCTTTTTAAATTCCTATTATTCTTAAACTATCTCCATAGCGAAGTGGTACACGTCTCGGCCTTTTATCCGGAGATCCCGGTCAGGCATAGCATTTTTCATACTATAGAATTCCATTCTATATAAGCCTCCGGCTTTTGTGGCGATCTCATCGAGCAAAAAAAAGTTTAAATAATTTATATAAAAGGTTAATTAACGTTCGCGATTGATTTTTAATATAATCATAATGATGTTAACTAATATCTCATGAATTAATTTTTTTAGGCGAATATCTGTCAAATATATTGTGCAGAAATACAAAACAATAAATTTGAAGAAAAATAGGTCAAGAAGTAATCTTAAAATGATATATTATTACAGTAAAATAATTTCGAAATTTAAATCATTTGTAAATAAAGCCTTTAAGCTAAAAATTAATATTATAAAAACCCCTTTGAAATTATAAAAGTGGTTGAAAATGAATTACATTGCTAGTTTTCTTCGGTTCTTTACTGAAAATCTTAAATTTTAAAAGTAATAAAAATTAATAACAACAGTATTTACAAATTCCTGAAGATTAATATCAACTGAAAATTTAAAAATAAATCATCAGATTCTTACAGCAATAAAATAAAGAAAAGAATATTGACGGAGATATATTTCATTTGTTTATTTGAAGTAAAAGTCAGTCTCCTTGAACTTTGAAGAAGACAACCTTTCTTTAATATCAATAAGATTAAGCAATTTATGAATCACGCGATTTAAAAATCTTAATTTTTTTTGCTTCATCACGAAAATTAATTTTACTTATAACTAATTTGTATTAGTAATGAATTTGTACAATATAAATAAAATATTAATTTAGTTTAAATCAACGTATGGAGGATTCACATTACGTAAACGAATGTTTGCTTTTAATAGTAGGTTTTCCATTTAATAGGTTGTCAAGGACTACTTCATAGCTGTTTTACAATTAATTCACAAAGCGTTTAATAATTTTATTAAGATTATATTTTAATTCTACAATAAATCGATTCATCAAATTTAATTTAAAATTTTGATTCAGAAATCTTTTAAATATCAAGTATTTAGTATTTACGAGTACAATTGAATGTTGATCAAAAGAACATTTTTTTTTAATAATTTTAATATATACATATTTCTAACTTTTACTTGTAACGAAAATATATATCAAGTGTTTTAAGATTATCATCTTTATGTTTTCTGTCGTTTTTTACTTCCTTGTACGAAGTAAAGGAAGTATTGTGATAGCGAAAAATTTCGGTTTTCAGATTTCAACGGAGATATCCATTTTCACCATTCTGAATCCATTTTCATTAGTTTCAGCATGACGTCTTTATGTACGTAATCGACTGGACCAAAAGCGTCAAAAAAAGCCCAAGATCCAAAAAATTTGGATTTTTTACTTTTTCTCAACTGCAGTAATAAGCCTTCATCTAGAGCTTTTCAACGATATATCAAAAGCGGTACTTATTTTCATTTGTTCCAGAGTTATGGCCAACTAAAACTTTAATTAGTAAAATATTTTGATCTTACAAGAGGAAAGCACATCGGTTCAAATCAGATTTCATCTCCTTTTTTTAATTTCTTTTTTTTAAATTTAAATGTATTGATTTATTAGTAATTATTAACCTCTGAATGTAAAAAAAAATTACGATAAATAATAATTCAATAACAATAAAACCAAAAAATGAAAAAATATTAGAAGTTATTAATGAAATAAAATTTTGTGTACTTTTCATCTTAAAAAAAATGTGTATATCTAATTTAACAGGCGTACAAGGAAGTCATGTGGTGTCCACATCAGATTTTTTATTTTTATTATGTTAATTTTTTTGAGGGTTAATAAAGTAAAAGATTAGTTATTTTTTAAGACAAACTGGAAAGCGAGGTGTTTTTCAGGCATTAAAAAAAAAAAAATTCGTCTGTTTTATTATATGAAGACAAAAACAATTAATTAATGAAGTAGGTGTGCAATTTAATTTAAAAGTCTAAGAACTTAAAATAAAAAGTGTCCAGAAAAATAATATTAATTATTAGAATATGTAGAATAATTGGAATATAATTTGTAGATGACAAAATAGAGAAGAGTTCATAATTGCATTAAACCATTCAAATGGTTATAACAAAGAACCCTTTGCAACCTTATAAAATTGCTATAGAATAACTCTTTGTACATTACAATAGTGTTACAGAATAGTTTAATTTGTACACGTATTTAAAGGAATTAGTACAAGTACTTGGTTCAGTTAAACCGAAACAAATTTAATGAAATAAATATAGTCGTAGTATAGCTGAATATATTTTAACATAAAATGTGATACCTGACGGTCACTCATACATTAAATTTATATGAAACTTTCCAGTAATTGAATGGATATCGAAGAAATTCGGAAAGTTATTTGTGGGATTTTGTTCCGAGACAAGTTTTTTCCGGAATTCTGTTAGAAAAAAACCCGTTATATCTTAACCATGAAAAATGACACTTCCAGATTTTTTTTGAAAATCGAATTTTTAAGTTTTAACTTTTAATTAGGTTTATTAAAAAAAAAATCCAAAGTTTTTTCAATTACAAAATTAAGAAATAAATAAAGTTTATTTCGTTTTCTGAAAGGTTTTTTTTTGAAGAAGAAATGTAACTTTACATTCCAAAACCAAACAATTGATCATATCCTAAAATAAATAAAAGAATAAGGGATTAGGATTGTAGGTAAATATGAGGTGATTAAAAGATAAATCTTTATAGATCAATAATTTCATTAAATTCTACAAAATTAGATCTCTAGTTATAGTATTGTCGCGTGTTCGCAGTTTGACAAGGTTACTGAGAGGCTAACACCGTACAACAAAATTTCTGATAAATACAATTCATTACTCTAGAAATATATAAAATAAAATAAATAATAATAAACATAGAATATATATAAAAATAGTAATTCAAATAAAAATACAAAAGTGATTTAATGACAATTAAATTATAAATACCAAAATTACTATAATGACTGAATTATAAAGTACTGTCCCAAATGGAATACTCGTAATGCACCGTTCAGTCGTTGTTACTAATATTTACTGTTATCGCTTTTATCGTACGCTGCACCGAACTCGGGCTTGAAAAACTACTGCCTCTGTCCGCTGGTCCCCGACAATATTAATACTTCCTATTCTGCGGAACCAGTCCCGTCCTTTTGATTGTTCAAGCGTAACAATTCTTACTGTTATCGCCTTCTACACTTTACTAGAAATCCTTTTTCCGGTCCGGTAATACTTTTGGTCGAACAGGAGCTTTTGGAGGTGCCATTGTCTATATTACAAAAAACAAATTAAACGGGTCCGTAATTCTAAATAAAGAATCCTTTTTGTTTCCTTCTAGTCTTCTTTCTTTTTTTATTTTCTCTATCTTTCTTCTTCCTAGAAGAAACCCGTTACATTTACCCCGTTAAAGTATATTTCAATAAAAATTAAATGGTCTGGTGTAAAAACCATTAGTTTTTCGAAACGACTGTCTGTATATGAAGTAACTTGTAAACACTCATCTGGGTTTTCACCTTTAAATTTAGTGTATTTTATTATTTTTTTTAAAGAAATTTTGTTACAATTACATTTATTGGTATCATTACATTTTTAAACATTATTTAAAAACTAATTGCAATTAAATTCATTCTTCAAAAAATTAGATTCTTTAAACAGATTTTCCTACGATCTTTTTTTGTTCCTACTATTAACAGTTCGGCCAGACCTCTAGTGGTAGTGAATTTATAGTGTAACGAAGGTTTACACTTATTTAATTATTTACCTGTCAAAATATTTGTTGATAAATAATAATAATAATAATAATAATTAATGAATAGTAATATCCGTTAATAGTTAAATAATAATAAAATTAAAAAACTTATTTTGTAGTTTTGTATAGGCTATGTAAAAACGGAATTAACGAATAGAAATTGTATAAGTGTTTTTATAGAGAGTAGAATATAATACACACCGCTAAACATAGGATTAGGTAATGATACCTCCATGGAGATAAACATTTTTCCAGCAACAATTCAGTATTATTAAGCCAAAAAGCTAAAACTATACTGGAAATACGTAATAGTTATACAGTCCTATAATACGGTGACGTTGAAATAAACAATAGTCTACTAGTAATTTACATTCAATCTGAACCCAACCTTAGGTCGAAAATGGCCCGGCCCCCTTTCTAGTTGTGAAACAAAGGGAAATAAAACTACGTGTAGTAAGATATGAAGAACAATGTCTTTAGGTACCCGTCGCTCTATCTCAATATATCCTACCTTTTCTTTACTACATCATCAGAAACAACAACAATAATAATAACCAAACAACACCTGGTTATTTAGTTGTTGAATTGTTTGATAACACAGCTTTATCCTATAATGAAATGGTAGTTTAAATATTCTATGAATGTTGACGGACGGAAAGAACCAACTTTTTATTTTTAACTACAGTTGGTTATACTACTAGTAAGAGAGGAAGTTATATTTACGAAATTATATTGTTTCATACAATAATACTTCGTTCATATTCAGCAATGTATGACGAACAAAATTCATGAACCGTAATAAAATTTTACTAAATCCCTTTTCATTCTTTTAAAATATGTAAATGTAAAAACATAAGGGTAATTATTTATCTGGAGGGACACAAATATCAGATGTTACGTCATAATCATCAAAATCTTACAAGTTTTATGCATCAAAAGATCTAAAATGTTTTTTTAATTCTAAGTATATTAATATATATGTGAGGTAGCTCAGTCGAAATATTTCTTCGCAAGTTCTTCCAATTCTTTTTTTTTCTTTTCGGATGTGTATTTGCACCCTTACCAAAGTTATAATAACACAGAATTATTATTCAAAAAATAACAACAAACACGATATAAAGATTTACGAAAACATATTTAATTTATCTTTAATTAGTAATCCATTGATGTTTTACAGAAATCACAAGATAAATTGTACTATTGATTTTTTATTTAATGATCCGTTTTCATTGTACAATTTTAAATATAATAATCTCTTTTTTTAATTAAAAATATCTAATTTTTGATTTTATAAAGTAAAACTAACGTTTAGGATATGTGAAAAAAACTTTTATTATAATTATGAATAACATTTTATATTTATGAATATATATATATATATATGAAAATCAAATTAAAAGCATTTCCAGTATTTCTTAAATTAAAATTTTTTAGTTACCACCACATAAAATAAAATATAAGCCGAAATTATATAAAAATAATTAAGCTAAACAAAAACGAAAATTATGCTAAACTTACACAACGTTTCGTCTACAATTATAGGTTTTTGAAGTGTAAAACACACACACATACTGTAACTATCAAATTGGAGACTTGAGTGTTATATACTAAATATTTATACATACAGAAAATGTAGTAAATGTTTGGATGAATTATAGACGTGAATGAGATATAGTGAATTACAGGATGCAATTCTCAAAAATACGAGTGTAACAACACACACTGCTAATCAGCAAACAGAGACATAGATTTCCATGGTAGGTAAATTTCTATATAGAAAAGAAATCATGTAAACAAAAAAACTACAAAACAATGTAGCATTTTATGCTTTAATATGGGATTTAATTTAAGTTAAACTGGTTATTATTGTATTAAAGGAAGAGCTACTTTAAAATTAAATTACAGAAGAACTTAAGAGCTAAAGTAATAAAATAACTTAGCAGAAAGGTTAATGTTTTTGCTGTTTGTTGGAGACAAATAATGGGTGTCGCGTGTATATCTAACATTTGTAATTATTTATAGAAAAGAGAAAATAGAAATTAAATCACATATGGCTATTCGTATTTGGGTAAATCCCTTATAATATTATTTTAATATTTTTTTATATTTTACTATATTATAATATTTTATAATATTATACTTAAAATATTTTTTTTATTTATTTTACAAAAAACTACTCTAAAATAATTATTTGTTGCTGATAAAAATAATCTATCTACACACATCACTACTAAGGGTTTTCTTAATAGTAAAAAAAAAACAAAAAACGAGCAATACCCTACATTATTCTTGAATAGCAGGAATAATAAATGTCTAAACAACAAAAATAACAAGAAATAATATAACGACTGCTCAAACACTAATAACATACGAACACCAAACTATTGTTGGACAACATGCATCGTGGTTTTCTATTATAATGTCTGATTATATCTGCTACAAATGTTGACCTATGATTTGTATATCTTAAAATGCTGAGTAATCCAATAACGTGATTGAATCGTGAAAAGAAAATAACAATTTATTATATTATAAATAATAAAAGAGAAGAAAATGTAGGTCTGAAGTCTGTGATTTATTTTCACTCATTTAAATGTAAATGTTAAAAAACGATACTTTTAAACAATGTCAGGTCATCGAGTAACGGTCGGTTTGCATGAAGCAAACGATAAATAAATGATGTTAATTACAGTGCAACTGTGCTATAATAATTGCATCCGTGTACGCCAGAGGAAATTACGTTATAGTTCTTTAAGCTGTATGCGATCAATCATTTTATCTATCGTTAATGTTCAACTAATTTGAGAAAATTATACTGTTGAGCGATACAGAAACTAGAGATTTTCTTCGTTATTTATAGTTAAAAATGTTACTCTATATCATTTTAAGAGAAAAAAACGTAACTTTATAATTATATCAAACAAATGAAATAAAAAATTGCGATATAAGATAAAAAAATTTAAATGAAATTTATTTTTAGTAAAAAATTATTTTATTATTTCATTTTTTTTTACTTGAAGGTACTCATTTTATAAATCTTGATAAGATAATTTTAACAAATCTTGCCGTAAGGGTTGGTCATATCAAAAATTGTTTCAGAAAACGTTTTAGATAATGTTTAGAGGACTAACGACCACTTTAAACCGATTTGATACTGTGACTATTAAGGGAAGTATGATTGTCTTAGAAACCCCATTTTTTCCACCCCGTGGGCCAATGATTAGTGATATCAAAAAACTTATCCAAAGAATAGTAGGAACTTTAAACGAATCCGATATTTTACTTAATAAGAAAGTTATAGCGTTATTTTGTTTTTTCGAAAAAGCGCTCCACCTCCATGGTCCGATTTTGACCGTTAACGAACTCGACCGAGAGTTTGGAACGAGTTATTTTTAAGAAACTATTTGAAAATGATTGGCGCAAAATTACGGCCGTTATCGTGTCCACAAGAAAGTTAAATATATATATGGATAGATAAACTTTTGACCTGACGGTGGTTTTGGGGTCTGGGAGATGTGAAACGCGAAGATATGTCGAAATTTTCCGGAAGTCGAATCATGGTACCCATTACAATACGTAGCTTTCTTATAAAATCAACCAAAAATTAAGGGCACTAGACTCCTTGCAGAATACTTGCATTCGAATATCCATAAGAGCATTTACCACTACCCCTATACCAACTTTACTAACGGAATCCTATGAACTCCCATTACATTACAGGAGGAAACACTAAGCTATCAAGTACGCGATCATTCCAATCGCGTAGGGGAAGACACCCGCCTAGTGACGTTCCGGTCGCCACCCCCCCTCCCAAAGTACGCGATCAGCAGATCCCGTCTGTCAAACTGCTCAAGGCAGATAACCAGGCCCGCTCGGACTCTACAAATCGAAGGAAAGAAGTCCTTATCGCATTCTTTCAACCTCACTGCCTAGCTATCTCCAGGAAGTAGCCTGTCTGTTCCGAAGATTCTCGGGAAGGAAATACGATGCGGCACTTCCTGGTTGCGTGCATCTCTAAAGATAGAATATTTACCTTCTGGAAGACGTAAAGGGGCTCACGTTACCAATCTGCTAGGGGCAAACTTAGCGAGATGGCTAAGAAGTACAATGGTTACACATACATCTATACAGACGGTTCTTCCTCGGCCGACGGATGTGGCTGTTCAATAATACTTCCTGACAACGAGATAATATATAAGCTTAGTGTCTGTTTCTCTGTGTTCTTTTGCGAGGCCTTGAGAGTTACTGAGGCCCGTAGTGACGACACCTTCCTGGAAATAATTGACTCTATAAGTGTACTTGAGAGCTTGAGCTGCAGACGATCTGAACCCATCGTTCAAATAAGCTACAATACCCTCTAAAGCAGAGGTTCCCCAACTTATTTTTCTCATAGACCACTTTCAAAAATTGCTGGTTCCGGTGGACCCCCTGCAGCTACATTTCTACCATATTTCCAGTCAACGGAAAGTGTGAAGATTAGATCTAACTATGAAAATTTGCATTACGGCTGAGTTCCACGAACTAACAGCTCCGAAAAAAAGTGAGAATTGATTGGTTAATTTTTGATTGACTGTGCTGTGAGTGGATGTCAAAGAAGTAAAGTTGGCCAATAAAAAAAATGCTTCCATCCAACTTTACATTTTTGACATCTACTCACAGCACAAGAAAGCAATCAATTCTCACTTATTTTATTTAGAAAACTTCCCATTCAGAGTGGTAAAAAGCAAAAGAAAAATAGTATATTTTTTTTGCGTTGCATTTATTCAAATATGTAATCATTAACACTATTAATTATTATTGTTATCATATTGCAATGTAATATAATAAAACTGTTGTAATATAATTAAAATTAAACATTAATAACGCAATGTAACTTCTACAAACACAATCACAATATAGTTACAATTTTAATGGGAGGGATGTACTTGATGGATTGACAGCAAATTATCAATATTTGGCTTCAGTTTTGTTAGGAATAAGGGCAAATCTCCCCGTTCTGTGATATTGAATCTGCTCCTTTTTTTTTGATAAAAGGTTTGTAACGACAATAAAACCTTTTTCGACAAGATATGACGAAGGAACGCTATCAAAAACTTTATCGCAATTCCCCACAGTCCAGGATATTTTTCTGATATTTCTGCCTGAAGCCAAAATGTTTGATACCCTCTTTTAAATTTCACCTTCAGCTCCTCATTAGTGCTAAGCTCGAGTAGCTCCTCTTGTAATATCACATTCTCCACTTCCGTTTCATCAAATGGATTTATGATCCATGGTGGTATTTCCATCGTCAGAATATCTTCAAATCTGATTTTGAAGTCATCATGCAGGGCATGATGACTTAAATCATGATGACATTAAATGTTGAATGTATGTCTGAATATCCTCATCAAGGCATTCTACCTGTGACAAGTTTGAAAACTGGGAAAATACGCGCCGACTAATAGTTTGCTTCATAAATTTCAATTTTCCAAGAAAGTTTTCGTGGACCCCCGCTTACGAATTGTGAACCCCCATTTTTTTGTCACGCCAACGTAGACCCCCGTCGAGTTTCCCGTGGACTCCTGAGGGTCCACCTGGACCACTTTGGGAATCAATGCTCTAAAGAATAAACAAGAGGAACTGTTCGTATGGGTACCGAGCCATTGCGGCATCCTCGGGAACTAACGGGATGATGAGGCAACAAATGGCCTCCGATTAGAGTTAACTTGTGAGAGCGACTACATGAAGACACTCCATGTCAAACTATGTACTCAGTGGAATAAGTTCTGGCTGCTGAATTCTCCCACAGCCTTACATGGCATCCGGGGTCTTCGATAAACATCTTATCCCAAACAACAAAAGAGACCAGGTCATCTTATAACTCGGCTGAGGATTGGGCACACAAAGCTAACCCACGCCCATCTATTTGGCTCTCCTCAGGAGAACTGTAAGGCGTGCAGTGTAAAATGGTCCGTAAACCACTTACTCATAGATTGTTCACAGTTCGGGTGTATTCGACAAAAATTAACCCTGGGTTCAGATGTGAATTATTTACTCAAACTGAAGAAATACATGAAAAGACTGTTGCAGTTTCTCTCTGATAGTGGGATGAAGAACTTAATTTAGAGGTTTTACTTACGTGAGATCCGATACGGAATACTGTATACGCACTGAAAATAGACTAGTGGTGTTGTTCCAATATATATTACCCATTTATTATTCTTGTTCTAGTTTTTGTTTATTTTTTATGTTTCTTGTGTTTATTGTTTAATTATTTATGATCATATAGTTATATTTAAGTGGCTAATGACTATAAATAAACGATGAAAAATAAATTGAATTAATTTTATTGATATTTTTGTAAATTAATTTTATTCAAGTTAATATTATTAATTAACTTATCAAAAATGTCATTATTAGTAAAATTTTAAAATAATAATCTCTAACTTAAATAAATGCATTCATATTTTGGCAATAAGTATTAAAATAAATTATAGGTTAAAGAAAATAATTTGAGAGAATTAATGTAAATAAAGAATTTAAATATCAGATTGTAATTAACAGATAACGTAATTAAGTTTAACCTAAATTTGCATATCATAACAAACACAAAAGTGACTAGGTTAATAATTTATCAACCATTTCAACAGATAGATCTAAATAAAAAAAATAACTCGTATAAAAAAGTTACTATAATTGGAAGTTAGTCTGCTGTTGCTTAGAAAATATTTAAATATCTTTGATAATTTAAATTGTACTCGAAAAGGATTTTTGTAATCATTTAGTTACATTAATAAATGACATCCGGATATTAACTGATTTTATAATATGCGGGTTGGAGTAAACAGCTGGATTTTTTTTTTGCTAAGTCATAATATGTTTTATAAGATTTTGCAATTATAATAATGATAATAAAAATCTTTTCATAAACAGTTTCATTAGTGTTAATTTATATGAGTGACAGAATAAAAGATTCAGTCGTATTAACCAAAAGTGAACTAATTGGTTAAGCTTAGACAATCTTTTTACTTTCACCTGTCACAAAAATGCACGATTATATAAATACGTTCTTAATTTTAATCAGAAAATAATTGACGTTGCGTAAATCTCATTAAATTAAGCTATACTGTTCTAAAATAAAGTAAATAGATTTACTTACATTCGAGTTTTCCAAAACCATGGGGTACTCGGTCATTCAGTTATTCAATATAATTTAAAGGAGTTACAGCTTACAAAGAAAGAAACCATCCTTCATATATAAAAAGTCAGTATATAGTAGAATATACATAATTAGAAATTAATTCTGAATCAATTTTTGGTATAGGTTAATTATCTCTAACATATAGAGGGGTCTAAAAATGTACTAACTGTTTGTTATTAAATAATATCTAATCAAAAGGATCTGCACTCACCAAGCTAATGTATAGCGTAGTGTAAGGTATTAAATTTATCGTGGTAGACGGAGCTGTCAATTTATGGCGAGCATGCGCGGGTGGTTGGTGGTGGAACGAGCCAGTCATATTAGCCAATGCAGCAGAAAACAGTCGAGTAACAAAAATGGCTGAGATTCGCTTATCGTTTGTTGAACGCAAGGCTGTACTGAAGTAGTCATAGAAGTACGAGAACATTCACGAGGTACAACGGCAGTGGCAGAGAGAGTTTGGAACACCGCCACCCACACGTCGAACAATTGCCCGGATTTACGATAAATTCGAAGCCGACGGAACTGTTAAAGATGTGCATAAGGAAAAATCACCGCAAAAATCAGTGAACCAGGGAGTGCGCAAAAGTGGAGTAAGCCGGTCAAGTGTAAGACGGATTTTGAAGAGTGGGAGGGGTACATTCCAAAACTGCTACACGCGATGAATGAGGACGACCCAAATCGAAGGATGGAGTAATGTGATTGGTTTGAGCAGTTGGTTGGCGAGAATGAGAAATTTGCAGCGAGGTTTGTATGGAATGACGAGGCGCAATTCAAACTTAACTGTACTGTGAACCGCCACAATTGTGTCTACTGGGCTCCCGAAAATCTTCACGCCTATGTGGACAGGGGAGTGAATCTATCGGGGGTTGCTGTGTGGTGTGGTCTACCAATGCGTGGTTTGATTGGTCCCTTCTTCTTCGAGGGTACCGAAACTGGTGAGGCGTGTCTTGATATGCTTCAGACAAGGATTTTGCCTGCCATCCAAAACCTGTATGGTGATGAACTTTTTTAGGTGCAACAAGACTCACTACCATAGAGATGTCAGGTAGTACCTCGATAAAACTCTACCAGGACGCCCGCCGTCCTGGTGGGTGTGCTGCCATTACGACAGATACACTAACAGCCGTAGTTCGGTGTGCAGTTCGGCGCCACCGGGCGTTGTATAGAAGCTGCTGGTGGTCATTTTGAACACATACCATAAACCTCTCTCATTGCCAAAAATTGTCATGTCAAGTCAAATTTGTCAAGAGATATGGCCCCCACTGTACATTTTTTGGACCCCTCTGTATATAACAAAGAAGAAGAGCTATGTTAAAAGGTTATTAAAATATTCACAAAAACAAGATTAAGTTCAAAAAATCGATTACAAAAAATCATACTTAAAATCTAATTAACCAGACTAGCTAGCCATTTCGATTGTTTAACAATCATCATAAGTAGACAATATGGAAAAAGAAAATACAAATAAAATTAATTTAAAAAAATGTATAAAAAAATTAAAAGTAGAAACAAAGAAATAGATTTAATAAACAACATTAATCGACAAATAAATAAATCTTACGAAACATTACGCAAAACGTATTTTTAGTGGGGATATTAGAATTAAAAAAATATAAATATATATATATAAAAATTGGAAATGAGACAGCTGATTCACTATTCATTATTGATTTTATATATATATATTTATATTTTTTTAATTTTTATTTTTATTCTAATATCCCCACTAAAAATACGTTTTGCGTAATGTTTCGTAAGATTTATTTATTTGTCGATTAATGTTGTTTATTAAATCTATTTCTTTGTTTCTACTTTTAATTTTTTTATACATTTTTTTAAATTAATTTTATTTGTATTTTCTTTTTCCATATTGTCTACTTATGATGATTGTTAAACAATCGAAATGGCTAGCTAGTCTGGTTAATTAGATTTTAAGTATGATTTTTTGTAATCGATCTTTTGAACTTAATATTGATTAAATAATTTTCCCAGATATCCTTTTCATATATAATTTTTAAAGTCATCGTTTGTAAATAAACTCATTTTGTGACCAGTTTCTGGCCAATGCTCGGCTACAATCGATTTCTGGTATCTTCTATACTTAGGAGCCAAATAATCCTTTATTCTAGTTTCATTATTTCTTTTATATGGCCCTAGTAACCTAAATCACAATTATTATCTTTACAAATAAATTTATAAATTCCCGCTTTTTTACGAATTTAGTTTTTTAACCTTTGGTAATACCGAGAAGGCAATTTCCTAATATACAGTACGAGAACTGAAAGTTTGCCCTTCGCTAACTGCTGTGTCTAGTGTACTAGTCATTGTATTGCATTAGTCTGTTGTATTTGCATTTTATATACAAATGTGTCATGTAGTTAATAATCCGATGATGTCGTCTGGTTAGATAGTACAACAAACCCAGCTCGCCCGCCCCGCCTAAGCCAGCCGACAGTTCGGCTGATATTGACAGGGGCAAACTTTCAGCTCACTTAGTGTAGCTAAGGTAATGCTAAAGTTATGTTTTTTATAAATGTTTATTATCTTATTGCTATACGAATATGCAATCTTTCTTCAAATTTAAATTTGAAGAGTCGTATACTAAAAAATTAAATTTTTTAAAGGAAAATTACAAAAATAAGGTTTTTTATAGCATTTTTGTTAATTCATTTTCAATTTTCACTCTTCGTTTTGTAATAAAAAAAATTTGTTAACTCACTTTTCCATAATAACAGTTTAATTATGTGCATATAAGAAATCAATGTCAGGTTTAAGAATTACTAAGTGGAATCCAAATATTAACTTAAAAGAAAACAAAATATTTTTATGAAGAGGGTGGTATAAGGCACTAAAATGTTGTTCTTTATGTTAACTGATATTATACTCGATTTTATAAAATGTTATACTACTGATTACTCTAAAAATTAATAATCTATTAATAAATCTATTAAAATACTCAAAAAATGTTATTTCTGAAAATTTTCTTTCTCTTTCTCTATAATCAACGTATCTTCATTTACCAAAGTATGAGAAAGATTTTTTTAGTAAAAAATAATGAAATGAATAAATATGTGTCGTCTAAATTTATGATATTACTAACAGAATAAAAAATGATGTTCTGTTTTTTCTGTAGAAAAAGAAAAACATCATAAAATAAGGCAGGTTTTTTTTAAGTGGATAGTAATTCACTCTATATGCTACATTAAGGTTTTTTATTCTTTATGATTAGAATTAGAAAGATTCTTATTACCTGATTTTCACAATTTATTATACGGAAGTAGAATATAAGAAAGAACCTTACTTAAAAAATTAAAATTACTAATAACAATAAAGTTAACGATAGAAAAAAAATGAAACAATCTATTCAAAGTAAGGAAAATGTTAATGTATAATTATATGTAGTCTATCATAGATTTACTATAATTTTTTTTTTAAAATGCGTGTTTGAATTTAATCAGAACATATATAGATAGAATGACTATATAAAAATGAAGTACGGCCATTTTATTTTCATTAGTTTTATTTTTCTACAGTCTGCAATCAAATGAAATTTTAGCAACACAATAATAATATTCTCTAACAGTAATTATATTCAATTTATATTTAAAATTTGCAAACAATATTAATTTATTTAGTGCAGAAGATTAAAAAAATATTCAAGAAATATAAAAATAATGATTTTCAAGAACGTAACAAATTTGTATTATTATAATTAAAATGATTCTCATTTTTTTGTAACGATATGATTACTATTAAATTTTAGAAAATGGCTGTTTTTCAAAGTCAAATTAATCCACCAATAAATAAATTATTAAAGAAATACAAAAAGAAGTCCAAATATAATAAGGAAATCTGTTATACGTTTTTAACCAACAGAATATGTAGGGAATGATGATTTTCTAAAAAGTAAGTCAAATTACATATTAATTTTAATTTCATTTTAAAATTCTATTTAACGAATAAAATTAGTAAATTTTTAAATTGGAAAAAATAAAAAATACTAAAAAATCTCAGTTTATCATAACGTATATTCTAAAAAAGGACTAAATTTCTACTATAATAATGAAATATCAACTTTGTTTTTTGTTTTGTTGTTTTATTTTTAAATAAAACAAGTAGCTTGTTATTAAACAGGATTTTTGTTAATTTTAAAGTACAAAAAAAAAGTATTTCCGTTTTGATTTCTAATAAGATATTTTTTCCAATTATTTTTTCTATTTATGGAATTATTGTGTGAAAAAAAAATTATAAACGTACAAAATTTTAGATATTTTAACTCGTTTAGATAAAATTAATAAAAGGGTTGTAAAAAAAAGCCAATCTAATGAAAAAAAGTTATTATAAAACATGATATAAATTAGGTACAGTTTAAAAATTGAATACAAATAATTTATTTGAAATTTTTTATATATTTTATATATCCTTATTATTATTATTTTCGAATTCTCCCACTAAATGGAAGACGATAAGCAAATAACTCAACTTTCCTTTCGGTTCTTCTTGTTGCTCCAATAAGTTTTCATTCTTTCCGAAGCTTGTTTGCGCTCTTCTGACCACTTTGGTCTATACTGTTTTTGTTTTGGTTGCTCTGATGTAACTTCCCATTTGTTTACTTTGTATATGAAGGTGTCTCTTTCTAAAATGTCTGTTGGGACTTATTTTGGCGTTTTTTAGGTCCTTTCGAAGTTTGTCCATCCAAGGTGTTGAGTTCTTGAGCGAGGTTACATATTCTATTACCCTTTTTGTCAATCGATTTTCTGGTAGTCTACTGAGATGACCAAAGAATTTCATTCGTCTTTTCTTAATGTCAATTTCGATGTTTGAATACTTTTCTGTTGTTTTGACTGATTGTAGTAGTCTGCAACCATCTTGGGTATATTTTGCTCCTAGGATTTTCCGAATGATCTTCCTATCTACTTTTTTAATTTCTTCAAGTTCATGTTTTCCGTTACGTGTCAAAGTTTCACTGGCGTAAAGGACTGCTGGTTTTATAATTGTGTGTTGTAATGCCGGAGTTTAGTTTGTCTTGGCATACATTTTTTGTTGTAGATGTTATATATCTTTATTATATAAATATATATATTTTTTTAATAGAATATAAATAAATTAATATGGGAATATTTTTTTATAATATTGGTTATTTCCACAGATAAGTAGCTCCTATTAGCATTTCTATTAAAAAAACAAATCAGACTGATTAAAGTAAGTTACTTAAGATTAAATTTTCGGTAGAAGTACTAGATTTAAAAATGCATAATTCGTTGCGTCTTATGTACAAGGTAAAAAAATAAATAAAAAAAGTTGACAATAAAGTTGTAATACTTTCCTGACATTGGTTATTTATTCTTATGTAGTGGAAAAATAATTATACATGAAAAACACTATTTAGGGTGGGGTTAATTTATGATGATGTTTTACTGTAAAATTGTCATTATATATTTAAATAAAAAAATATTTTTAAAATTCAAAAAAAAGGTATTTTTTATTTTTCTGCTCCCCACATCCAAAATCACCTTTCAATAATTTTTTTAATATTTTTTTTTAAGTTTACTATTTTAAATGGAAGAAACTAAAAAAACATTCCACTGAAAAAGTATAACCAATATAAAGTTACCAAAGATTTATTTTGTTGGGGTTGGAAGGTTAATTATGATGAAATTTTATTGTAATATTATTGCTAAAAGTTTATTATGTAAACTTTTTTGATACTTTTAGAAGTTTAAATGAACTAAAAAATTTGAAAAATTCATATTTTTAAATTCAGATCCGTTCCTCACCTCCAATACTGCCCCTAAAGTTTTTTTTTTTGAGTCACTTGAAATAGTACTATTCTCCCTTTTTTCTGTTTAGTCTAGTGATGAACTCGTCATCGCAAATCACCTGATTCTAGAATTCAAATCATAGTAAAGACTTTTACTAAGGAAAAAATTCAAATCTTAGTAAAAAAAAAACTTTTATACGGATTTGAATACTAGATCGTGGATACCGGTGTTCTTTGGTGGTTGGGTTTACTTCCGGAACCACCTTAAGGTATTATTTCAAAGGATGAATAAGGATGATATATATGAATGTAAATGAAGTATCGTCTTGTACGTCTCTGTTAGATCATTTCTGAGGTACAGTGCCGACTCGTAGCTAAAATTAGTGGTGGTGCTGCTCCAGAAAAATCTTTTCTGGGCCTTTTTAAGGTCATGGTTAAAGTTTTCTGTAAAATAAAAAAACCGGAAAAAAAGAATCAAATAAAATAACTGGACGCAGAATAATAATTTAATTCTACACTTTACCACATTCAAGAATATTGTACACGGTTTTAAAGTACATTGCGCTTAAAAATCGTATTCGATTTAACCAAATAAATAACAAAATGTCAATACAGATAATATTTTTTAGTATTTTTAGATCATAACTTAATAAAATATCCGCTTAAAAACACTATAGTCCAGTGGTGCTTAATTTAAATTTCTATATACAGAGAAACAAATACATAATTAGTTTTTACTAATTACCTTTTCTTTCGCCCTTCCAGCGTATTTTTGGACAGATTTGGCAATCAAAGAGCCCTTTCCGCCACTACTGAAAAAACAACAACTTTCATATTCCTTCTACCGACTAAACTAGAAAAGAGAACTAACAAGGAACGTTCCATTCACACGCGGAGTAAAAAAAAATTACCTTTCACCAGCACGCCAGGGTCGGCACTGCGGGAGCAACAGTGCTCTCTCTCCCCTCGTAGTCACGCGTACAGCTTCCTATGTACGCATGCGCACAACAACCAAACACCACGCCATTGGAACTGTGAAGCGCACAGTTCCATACAAAGATTTTTATATCTTTTTCATAAACTGGGGGATGGCTACTAACATTAAGCTTAAGGATTACATATTGTACAAGTATAAAGATAGGACTCATTATATTAAATGTTATCGATAATAAAGTGAAAATAAGGGTGTTGCAGTTCCACAATGTCTACATACTAGCCGCCACTGCTAAGATGTGTGGTTAATTGAAACCCATCCACCAAAGAACACCGTATAAAACTAACTGCCTTTACTAAGATTTGAATTTTAGAACTCTTGACTTTGAAATCAGATGATTTGCGATGACGAGATCACCACTAGACTAACCCGGTGGATTACTACTATTATGACTAGGAAGACAAAAAAAATCGTTTAAAAATATGCAATGAATAAAACGATAGCCTTATTTCGATTTTTTGGGAAGAGGGAAATTTTGGGGCAAAATGTTTTTAAAAATTGAAAGATAAGCACGCACGCATGTACTGAGCTTAGTATAAAATTATGTTTGCGAAATCGGACTCACAAAAAACATCCCCTGGAGATATTGATTCCAAATTTTTACCAACAGATTGTCCCATACAGACGAGTTTCTGTAAAAGATTTCACTAAAATCATTTTATCCAGTAAAAATTATTGAGCTGCAAACAAGCCAACACAGAACATTCGTACGTACGAACATTACCTCCATTTTTTTTTTTTGGAGTCCCTGGGTCATGAAACCTCGAGAAATGGAAAACCTATACCCCATTTCTTGACTGATGATTACCACATTCGTACTTTCATTCTTGCAGCACAGCTATAGCACTATGATGAAAGTAAGGTAAAAATTGTAGAATACCTACATCGAAAACAAAGTTTTCATACAAATATAGCGTTGCAAATCTCAGATGTATTATGGATGAAATATTTATTAATTTTCTTTCCGATAACTACATATAATATCCTATTCCTTTTCTTTGATGATAAGAAATGAATTTTATACCGCGTAAAAAATGCCAAATCTGATCGGGATACGAACTCAGAATCTTCTGGATAAAATGCAAAGTCGGTTCCACGGAGGTCAGCGGGAATATATTTCCTTTAAGGCACTTTGAACGGCATTTCTTGTTAAAAAGAAGATATCCAAATTATTAAGATTGTTTAACCTATTACTGAGGAAATTATCGAAGTGGATTACAAGCTTCCCCGTTTTTCATAAATATTAGCCTTTAGTCATTATCCGGTTTATCTTACAACTCGTCTTCGAAACACTGAACATTGTGAAATAACGTTTAGAAAGAGATGAAATTTGCTAGGTCAAAAATTAAACGGGACTGATAAACTGTTCACATTTAAAGGATATGAAGAGATTTTTCTTGACACCTGCACGATGAGACCGAGTATTACCATGAAGCAAAACAATACCGCAGGTCATTTCATGTGTATTTTATTTTGCATTTAAAATTTTAGGAAATCAAAAATCATCAGAAATTGTGAAACATCGATTCATATGTACTTTTACGTAGATCAAAGACATCAATCACTAAATATATCTACTTCGGTTTTATCCTCTACGACCTTCAACATTTGATCACTATTCGACAGCGAACTACTTAATGTAGAAATGTAATTTGAGCTACACAAATATCTTGTTCGTGATCAATACATATTGTAGTATAATGGATAAAGATTTGGGGTACTCAAGTAGTATCAGAAGTATATATGTATATATTAAGACTTCCAGCTTAATTTAAATAACTATGGCCAAATATACGTACGAATTAAAGTAACATTAACAGAAAATATATCAACGTTTTATTAATTTATGGTATATATTTTGAAATTTTTAATGTAAAAGAATGTGTACAATATATCCGATTTAGTTCACCTCGTTATTTGTTCCAAGTTATTTATTCCTATTTTTTTTCTGTTGATTTATTTTCTAGTTACGACAAATGTATCTAACGTAACGCAACTGTAAATTTCGATACACAGAATAATGTACTATGAAGGGTTACGCAAGTGTAAGAACGTTGGAATTACTGCCTCTTATAATACCTATCATTAAAACAAATTATAAAACCGGCAAATCAAATAACAAAACTAAAACTAAATACAAACTAGTTTTTAATCATTTTTACGCCTCGTTTTGATGAAATACCGATTTTGTAGATGAATTCGTCACTATGTTATAATTTATTAAAACAATGATTATTTATTACTTTTAATGACGAGATAATTTTTTTGATATCTTCTATGAAAAAAATATGTCAAAATATTTGTTTTTTGGCCATTTATATACTGTGCTTCTAATTATATAATTTTAACATTTATTTATTCTTCTTAGGTTTTACACTGTTGATATTATGTTCATTTCGGTATTATCTAAATTTTATGTTAGATATATTTTATGTTCTAAATAGATCCACATTTGAATTTCGTGGTATTTTTTTTTTTAATTTTTATTTATATAAAAAAATTGCTTACAATGAAGATTACAGAAATCGGAAAATGGAGATTCTTTAAGAGTATGTCAGTTTAAAAGCAGGTGCTCGAATACTGTTAGTTTATAATCTGCTAAAAACTAAGGTTAACCTATTTATTTATTCAAAGAGGTCCACCTTTAATACCTATAAGTTTCATATACCGGTTTCTACAGAGAGAACTTGTTTATTATACGTATTCGTTTATTAGAAATAAATAAATTATATCATTTACGATTATAATTATTCTGCATGTATACTATATGCCTACATATATATATATGTGTGTGCTCGCGCGCGCGCGCGCGCGCGCGAGCACGCTTGTGTGTATTGATAAATATTTATTTATTTCGGAATTTCAGTAATAGAAAATAAAATATTAATATTAAAAATTCCAATATTTGCTTAACAGAACGATTTTACTGAATAATAAATACTTTGTAAGTAATAAATTGTAAATTATACGCTAAATCAGAAACTATACGCTAAATACAATTGGATAAATTTTAGGTCACATTATGTTAGGTTTTGTACAAAAATAAAATTTCGAAATAACGTAAATATTAACACCAATGTCCCCCTCGTTTATGACAATTGAACTTTTGAATTATTTTTACGCGAAATAAAGTATTTTATGTAGAAAAATGAATTTTTACATCTGTTCTACGTACTTCACGTAAGTAAATTCAATTAAATTATTATCAGACTCTATTAAGTTTTAATAGAAAATTTGACGTAGCCAAATTATTTTAATATGTCCGTTAAAACATCAGAACACATCAGTTATATCAACGTTATAATGTTGCCACAGTGTCAAATTAAAATTAAAATTTTGGTTTGTTTAAAAATTTAACAACTGGGCAAGTAAATCTTCTATAAATATGAAAATGAATGTTTGTCTGTCTGTATGTCTCTTATGCCTTCCTAAACCGTTCATCCGATTGCGATGAAACTTTGGTGAGTTGTTGTGCGCACGCCCGCGAAGGTTTCTGAATTAGTTTGGACCCGTTAGGTGCCGCCGGGGTTGAAATATTTCGAAAAATTGTATTTATGGTCCGATTTGGGTCATATTCAGCATAAATAGTAACGGGAAAAGAAATATTTTTGCAAAAAATGGACCCGCTAGGTGGCACTGGGGTTGAGATATTTAGAAAAAATTAATCACATAATAACTGTCTGAGGAGGTCTATATTGACATAGACAACGATCGATATAGACGATATCCCTCGATATACACAACATTAAATTTAGTAAAAGAAGTTTTAGGTTATTTATTTATACGTTTTTTTAACAGTTATACTTTTTTTATGGGTTTAATGAATACAGAGGGGACCAACGTGCAGAGTCCCCAGGTTAGACGGGAAGAGCAAGTGAAGGAACCTTGACTAGCTAAACACGTCTAATCGCGACGGGAAACGTAAGTAACCATATAGCGCGGGCGAAGCCACGACGGGTCTGCTCTATTCAGAATATATATTAGTTACGTGGAAAGAAAAAATATGCAAAGAACTATACCCGCTAGGTGGCGCCGGTGTCGAGATATTTACGATACAAACAGACATAAACTTTCTTCTTCTATGTATATATATATATATATATATATATATATATATATATATATATATATATATATATATATATATATATATATATATAATATATGTATATATATAATATATGTATATATAAAAGACAGTGTTCGTGTGTCCGCTATAGACGAAAAAACTACTGGACCGATTTACGCTCGGGTTTTTGGAAAATGTTCCGTGTTGCCCGGAGAAGGTTTAAAGCTATTGAAATCCTCGATTTGACCGGTAGAAAGAAAGTTATGGGTATTTTGAACAGACTACTGTATTTAGAGAGTAGTTTGAATTAATTCTGATAGGTAGTGCTATTTTGACAATTGAATTTATTTACATTCTGACTTTTATAAAGTGAAAGGTTAAATTTTGAGAAGTTCCGTAATGTTTTGAAAGTTTCTTAATGTTCAGTATTAACTTTGATGATTTTGCAGCGATATTTCTGTTCGTTAAAAAGTTATTTTCCACCAACTACTATGTTTGGAGAGTGGTTTGAATTAAATCCGATAGGTAGTGCTGCTGTTTTTCCAATTTGATCTGTTTACATTCTGACTTAGTAAGTGAAGATTAAATTTTGTGAAGCTCCGTAATGTTCAGTTTTTTAATGTTATTAAATTTTCAATTGTGTTCATTTAATCTACATACATATACTCAAATCTAGCAGTGAGGAAACATTGCCAATACTGCTAGTATAAAATATATGGATCTATTGCCAGCATAATAAAATAATTAAATTATTATGTAAATTTACGTCATCAATCAATCTGAACATATCTCAATTTTATTAAAAATTCGTTCTCAAATATTTTGTTAAAAAAAAAAATAAAAAATTTACACTAAACAATAATTCAATTTTTTTTCCTAATGTATATGTAGCAGCAATCTGTTCAACTAATGAACAATAAGTAAACCCTTCCCGACCCAAGGAGATGAGGGTGATTATGTATGTCGTGTAAATGAAGTGTAGTCTTGTCAGTGTAGATAGGTCGACCATTCCTGAGATGTGTGATTAATTAAACGCCAACCAAAGTATTTACTGTCAAGTAATCAAATCCGTATAAAAGCAACTAACTTGTACTAAGATTTGAACTTCGGAAAAACAGCTGTTAAACAACTGATTTACGACGAGTTAACCAGTAGACCAATCCAATGGGCTAGAAGATTTTTATGATTATTTTTTAATATCTAATAAAAATTATTTTTCCTAATATATTAAAACAGTAAATTTAGGCGTGCTTTTTTATGGCTAGGATCGCAATAACACAAAATCCGACACAAAATAAACTTAAAACAACTTAAAGGTTATTTCTTTTTTTTTAAAAAAAACATTATCCACATTCTTCTTCTAGCAAACACGAATAATATATCTCAAGGATGGATTATTTTAAGAAACAGGTACAGATAACTTATCCTTAGATTAAAGAACACTATTAGCGTCAGGTGATATATGTATGTGTGTGTATATATACATATATATATATATATATACATATATATATATATATATATATATATATATATATATATATATATATATATATATATATGTGTGTGTTACAGATTTTATGTATATATCTTATATATAAAGCCTAAGATTTGTCTTTGTTCTCGCATCACGCAAGAACCAACCAGTCGACTGCTTTCAAGTTTTCAGGATACATTTATGTTATCCCAGGGGAGGTTTTAAGCTATAGACGGAGCCTTAGTCCCTTAGGGGTGGAGTTGTGAATGAAAGGTATTTATTTAAGAAAAGACTATTCCTTTTACTTCATCATTATATTCCTATCACCATGGCAACAGATAAAAGTTTTCAATGTTTCGTCGTAAAGGTGTGCATACTTTAGTTACTACTATTATTCTGTCTTTTTAATTTAGTTGATTTTTCAGGTTCTATAAAGCCTGAACACTTTAATGTTATTTATCGACATTATTCTTCTAATCATGAGGTTAACTAACACTGTGTTGGTGCATACACGGCTCGTACACACACACACACACACACACACCCACACACTTATATATATACTAGAGGACCCGACAGACGTTGTCCTGACGTGGCATTGTTCTGTAATAAATGCTCAACACATAAATAGAAGTAACTTATTTAAGTTAAAATTAGCAGGAATTTGGACGAAATTTCATTAATATGACTATTATCAGTTTGTGATTGTTGTATTATTGTAATGGGTTTATTGAATAATTATGTTAATATTTATTTATTGATTAACCATACTACGTTAATATTTATTTTCACTAAATATTGAGATGTCTGACGAAAATTGAATTAAAAAATCGAAACGTCGTAAAATTAATAATTAGTGTAATTAATAAATTTTCATCCACGTTACTTCTAATTTTCACTTAAGATCATTTTAAAAAAGTACCTCCTGCATTTTTTTTTAATTTAATAATTTTGAAGTTTCATAACCATGTGATAGCTTAATCAATTAATTAAAAAAAATTAAAGCACTGTAAAAAAAGCAACGTAGTTAAAATTTTAGTAGAAATTTTTATCATTTTTCTCATTCTTTATTTTAACATCTATTTTACCAAATTTTAGATAATTGTAAATTAAAAACCATTTTAAACATTTTTTATAAAACTAATCAGCTACAAAAATTATAACTTCAATTTTTTAAATATACTTTAAACTACATTTATTTTACAAACTGACATTTTTATTTTCAAAGAGCCGTTCAATACTTCATAAGTTGCATAGAATCAAATGAGAACTGACAATTTAAATTTGTAGGTTAAGTTGATTGTTATTGAATGCACAATGAATGATGTGTATACATCATTAAAATTCAGGAAAATCATGTAAAATACTCACTTCAATACTGTATCCTACAAATTTGCACAATGTATATTTTTAATTATAGTTTAAAACCTTATTTCAATAAATAATAATATAATATTCTCAATAAGCGTGCAATTCTAGCACGCTCGGCAATGATTAGCTATTGCTAGATTTGAGTATACATACAGATTAAATGAACACAATTGAAGGTTTCATAATACCTTTAAAAAAACTGAACATTAGGAACTTCACAAAATTTAACCTTTCACAGAATGTAAATAAATCCAATTGTCAGAACAGCACTACCTATCGGATTTAATTCAAACTACTCTCTAAACACAGTAGACTGTTAAAAATACGAATTTTAATGTAATAATAACATTAAGCTACCACGCAAGTAACTGATATGCGAAAAAGCAACAAAATAAAAAAATTTCCTAGAATCCGATCGCAGCACCAACTACTGGTTCTGACTGATATGACACAAATTAAAAAAAAATTCTAAAATACGCAGCGCTGCCTACCGGATCCAATTGTGAACCTTAACCATTCTAAGTTCAACAACAACAACACATAAATAAATTCATTAATTAAAAAAAAAAAAGTATTTTCTATCGGATCAAATTCTGAATCTAAACCATTCTCGAATCAACTTAATCACACACACAAAATTTCATCAAAGTCAGTCCAGCCGTTTAGGAGGAGTTCACCTTCATACACACGCACAGAAGAAATATATATATATAAAGATATATATATACGTATGTATTTTAACATATGTTAATTATTTTTTTAGATATTTATTTCTTCAAAATTACGCAGCTGAGAAATTTCGTTAAAAAAGCGTTTTCTTGCGATTTTATGAAAATGTAAGCATATTATAGGTTTCTTTCTGTTTGGAATTCTAAATAAACTGATGAAAAAGAAAAAATCTT
The DNA here is from genome assembly GCF_047948215.1 of Lycorma delicatula. NCBI lineage: Eukaryota > Metazoa > Arthropoda > Insecta > Hemiptera > Fulgoridae > Lycorma > Lycorma delicatula. The sequence goes on along the minus strand of NC_134459.1, from coordinate 67,972,449 downwards.
AACCTATTTAAATACGTCTTTTTTAATAGCTGTTACCTGTAAAAATATAACTGCTTAAACTCAGGAATCTTCTTTTGTGATCCTTACTATAACAGTCGGTGATATAGGAAATCTTGTCACTCGACAGGAGACATCCTCCCACAGATTAGGTGGGTGCGTCTAAAACACATTTAGTTTAATAATTGTGAAGGTCGAATGGCAAAGTATCCTTTATTACATTACCTACCTCCATTTTCAAATAAAGAAATTATTGTATCTATATTTTGTATGTTACAAGCCTACGCATTTTAAGTATTAGAAGTTTCGAGGTCAACGAGAGAATCCTAACTATGTAATAAAATAAAATTGACCACTTAATATCCTCTATTATTTGTTAAATACAAGTAAGTATCTTCCTTCATGAATATTATAGATTTAACTGTCATAAATGGACTACCTACATCATTTTAATCGCGTCATTACAATATTATTTTATAATAAAAGAATATACGACGTTTATCCGTAACTGTGTTCTACTTTCTTCTAACAATTTTAAATAAATAAAATCAACTTTTTATCTTTTATTTTGAAATATTTAACTCTTTAACGATATTATTTGCAGAAAAATATTGTAGCTCCTTAATTGTGAATGTAGTATCTAAATAATAATAATAATAACTCTTTCCCTCTCATCGTAAACATTTTTATAGCTAATCGTATTTTTATAGACCTATACTTATAAAAAATTAAAAAGTAATCCGTTATACATATTTTTCCTATTTCATGATAATCAAATCAAAATGTAATATGATACAAAAAATTGTAGAAAATGGACGGTAGATAAACAACATTCGGTTTGCAGTTGACACAGTAATTTTTGCAGATAGTCAAAAGAGTTTACAGTACCTCATCGATAGAATAATATTGACTAGCCACGAATACGGTCTTGACATTAATATAAATAAAACATTAGTAAAAGATGTAAAACATTAGTCATTAGTGAAAGATGTATCCCTACATGTCACCTTACAATCGACCAGAAACCCGTTGAACGAGTACATAAGTACATATATCTCGACCACTGTTTACGACTATCGGGATAATTCTGAGGAGGTGTGAGAATAGAACTGGAAAAGCCAAGAATGTGTGCCAACAAAATGGGAAAACTATTTAAAAACCGTTAGTTAACATTGACCACAAAAATGTAACTCCTTCGCTGTTATTTGCCCTCTGTTATGTATTATGGTGTTAAAACATGGTAACTGAAAGGTTCGCTCAGTAAAAAATTAAAAGGCTTTGAGGTGTGGCTCTATTGAAGAATACTGGGGGTGTCGTGAACAGATCGTGTTACAAACGCAGAGATTCTTCTCTTTTCGCAGGATGAAAAAGAGTAAAGAAGTCTTGAGCATTCTGAGAACAAGAAAATACAAAACCTCGGTCACATTATGTGAAACAGAAGCAGATACCATCTACTGCAGAAAATTCTACAGGAAAAGATACGCGGAAAGAGAGGTGTCGTTATCTCCAAAAATGTCCGAGACTGGACCTGCAAGAAGACATCCTCAGAGTTATTCCACGCAACTCACGATAGAGGAAGTACAGCCAAGATATTTGCCAGTATCCAGAATAGTTAGGGACAAAAAAAAAAGAAGAAGAAATTGAATATCTTTTCTAACGCAAAGTATGAAGAATTAAAAATGAAATATTTTTATGGCAGGTAAGTTCGTGATGGTAGATGATGTTAAAATAACTAATGATGTAAGTTTGGAAGGAGTTTTCAGTGAAAACTGAAAGACAATCATCAGAGTAATGCATAGCAGTTCTTCTTTACTTTCCTAGTATCATAGATCTAAGTTATCCTACAAGAAGGAAAGTATGATATAATAAAAAAATAGGGTATGGTTTTTTTTTTGCATCTCTCAACGTTTCATGACCCAGGGACGCCAAAAAAAAAAAAGATGGAGGGTAATAATCGTAAATATATACATGCTTAGACGTGTTTGAAGTTTAATAACTTTTTATTAGATAAACTGATTTTGATGAAATTTTGCACTGATTCGTTTATATGGGACAATTTTGTAAACTTTTGGGGTCAATATCTCCAGAGGTTGGAGTAGATAGTTATTAGGAGTCAATTTTTTTAAAGGTCTTCAAAATTAACTGTATACTAAGCTCAGTATATGCGTGTATGCTAATCTTACCATTTCAAAAACATTTCACTCAAAATTCTTCCTTCCCCAAAAATCAAAAAAGCTATTTTTTTATTTACAGAATTTGATTTTAAAATTTTAATCGTACTTTTTTATATCTTTCTGGGCATACTAATAGTGTTAAGTGACCCCCCAAAAAATACTTTGGAGGCCTTACTGGGGATCTGGGAACCGATCAAAGTTAAAAGATATCAATTTCTAAATTATTTAAAACTTTAGTCGGTTTACAGATTTCAACGGAAAGTATCCATTTTGACTATCCCTGAATCCATTTTGACTATTTTCGGCGCGACACCTGTACGAATGTATGTATCTCGCATAACTCAAAAATGGTTTGCCGTAGGATGTTGAAATTTTGGCATTAGGACTTGTAACATTTAGTTGTGCACCTTCACTTCTGATTGCAATCGAGTGGACCAAAAGTGTCCAAAAAAGGCCAAAATTCAAAAAATTTATATTTTTCACTTTTTCTTAATTGCAGTGATAAAGCTCTCATTGAGAGATTTTCAACGATATATCATAAGTGGTACTTATTTTCATTGGTTCCAGAGTTATAGCCAAATAACATTTTACTTAATTAAATATTTGGATCTTACAAGGGGAAGGCACATCGGTTCGAATCTGACTTCATCTCCTTTTTTTTTTAAACTTTTTTTTAAATTTAATTATATTGATTTATTAATAATTATTAACCTCTGATTGTAAAAAATAACTTACATTAAATACTTATTTAATAATAACAATAAAAAAATATGAAAAAAAATCTGAAGTTATTAGTGAAATAAAATTTTAGGTACGTTTCATTATTAAAAAAAAAAAAAAAAAAAAAAAAAAATATGTATATGTAATTTAATAGGCATACAAGGAAGTCATATGGTGTCCAAATCAATTTTTTTTTAATTTATTTAAACATATAATGATAATTTTACAATAAAACTTCATAACAGATTATCCCTACCCCCAAAATAGAAATCTTAGGTAACGTTTTTCATGTGTAACTATTTTTCCACTATATAAGAATAAATAACTAAGCCGGGAAAATATTACAACTTTGTTGTAAGATATTAAATATTTGAACTATTATTAATATATTTTGAAATAAAATATTAAAATTACTATTTTTAAATATTTATATAATATATCTTCAATAAATTGAAAAGTAGACATAAATAACCAAACCAGTCAAGTAAATTGTAGACAAAAATCTTATATTTAAAAATTATTTTTCACATTATGAATGATTGAGTAGTATTCTCTCCGTATGGGTCACCTAACGGTATAGATCCGGTGCAACTTCCTGGGAACTTTAAATGGTAATGAAAGACAATAGACAGTGAAAGTTAAAAATAGAATTTAAATTTAATATTTATATCTACTATTAAAGATCGTTTTGAAACTTAGTTTGAATGTTAAAGTTTATTTATTTTTTGTAATTTTATTTATTTATTTTAGTCCACCGGGATGGTGTAGTGGTTATCTTATCGTCACACATCTGTTGTTTATCAGCTGATTTTCGAAGTTGAGGTTCTGAGGTTCAAATCCTAGTTTACACCACACTTACATATCATCCTCATCTCATTGGGCCGTTGTACGGTTGCATATTGTCAACAGTTGAACAGATGGCAACGTACATACATTAGGAAATTAAAAAATAAACTAGTAAAATTAAATTGCTTTTATTCGGATTTGAATACTAGATAGCGAATATCGGTATACTTTGGTGGTTGGCGTTCAATTAATATCTCAAGAATGGTCAGCCTGAGTTTGTACAACACTAGACTTCATTTACACGCCATACATATTATCCTTTTTTCATTGGGCCGTGAGAAATGGTTGTTTATTGTTCACGAGTTGAACAGATTGCAACGTACACGTTAGAAAAATAAAAAATAAATTTATTTGACTAAAATTAAGAAGGTAGTGTAAAGTTGGACACCATATGGATTAATGTCGATAAGTATGAACTTAATACGTAATACTCCGCAGGATGTTGAAATTTTGGATTTAGGACTGTTGTAACATCTAATTGTGTAAACCCACCGGGTTGGTCTAGTGGTGAACGCGTCTTCCCAAATCAGCTGATTTGGAAGTCGAGAGTTCCACAGTCCTAATAAAGCCATGTAAAAGTAACTACTTTTACACGGATTTGAATACTAGATCGTGGATACCGGTGTTCTTTGGTGGTTGGGTTTCAATTAACCACACATCTCAGGAATGGTCGAACTGAGAATGTACAGGACTACAATTCATTTACACTCATACATAATCATTCTCATTCATCCTCTGAAGTATTATCTGAACGGTAGTTACCGGAGGCTGAACAGGTAAAAGAAAGAAGAACATATAATTGTGCACCTCCACTTTTGTTTGCAATTGACTGAACCAACAGAGTCCAAAAAGCCCAAAATCCAAAAGAAATTGAATTTTCGACTTTTTCTTAACTGCAGTAGTAAGCCCTAATTGACAGCTTTTCAACTATATATCATATGTGGTACTTATTTTCAGTGATTCCAGAGTTATAACCAAATAGAATTTTAATGAATGAAATATTTAGATCTTACAAGGAGAGTTCATCTTTTTTTTAACTTTTCTTTTAATTTAAATATATTGATTTATTAATAATTATTAACCTCTGAATGTAAAAAAATTACGATAAATAATAATTCAATAATAACAATAAAAAAAGAAAAAATATATTACAAGTTATTAATGAAATAAAATTTTATGTCATTTTAAAAATTATATATGTAATTTAATAGGCGTACAAAGAAGTCGTGTAGTGTTCACATCAGATTTTTTCTTCATACGATGATAGGTAATGCCTGTGATCATTTTGAAAGAAAGAGTAATTACCAGTTATTGCTCTACAGACGTTACACTTCTGTGCGCACCCTCCTTTTTGGGAATAGGTATTAAAATACCTAGGAATAGTCTGGTCAAAATCTTTAGTTACCTCTCCAGTAGCGTATGTATATATATATATATATATATATATATATATACATATTCACATATGTATGTGTACCTGTATCTATTAAGCAACTTGTCCTGACTGATTACCGGATAGATTTATCAACACCCAGCAAAAACTACTGAAGATAAATTGATGAAGATTTATATACACGTTCTTCTTATAGTGTAAGTGCACGCTAAGAAAGGATTTTTTGAAATTCCGAGTTTAAAGGTTAAAATGAAGTAACAATGAAATTTACTATTTTTTTAATTTGTCGGTAACAAATGAAGACACTAACTTGATTTTTGTGAGCGTAATCTTCGTGTAAAAATCTAAAAATTAATTTTTTGTATAAATTCCGAGTTTAAAATATTAAAATGGATTTTTATTTTTTTTAAATCCAATTATTTTTTGAATTCCCTATAAAAAACTAAGATATACACTTGATTTTTTTGTGTGTAATCTTCATGTGGATATCTAAAAACCAATTTCTAGATTTTTCAAAATTCGGCCTTGAAAGGGGTGAAGAAAAAAAATTCAACGATTGCAATTCTTCCCCATTTCCGATTACATTAAACGAGATATTCACTAGATTTGTGTTTACGAATACTCAGCAGATAAATATCTAAGAACCATTTTCGAATTTTTTTTAAGTTCGATTATTAAGTTGTGTGATGGTGCGGTGACTCAACAGCCACTACTACTGTTACTGTGTGTGCACCTACCTCCGGTTATTTGATTAAAAAACATACAATAAAAAAAAATTGATCGCGACGGGAAACCCAAGTAATCATACAGCACAGGCATATATATGCTTTATTAGTTCGTACAGATAATTTTTATTTTTCCTCCAGAAACTGCAATCGCCCCAGGAATTGACTTTACTCTTGGTGCTTTCCTTTGACATAGTTCTTTTCAAAGCCTTATCAAATATCTTCTCTGTTTATCGGTGACTGAAGTAATCTGATAAATGATAAAATAAAATTTCATCTATTTTCTAAATTAGTATATTTGGAGATAACCACACAGATTTCAATTACACAATGAAATCTAATCTATAAATAAATAAGTAGTATTTATATTAATTTAGTGGAGTAAAATATCAGTTTACGAATAATGGTGCTGTAAAATAAGAAACGTTCTCGGTTTATACCTTATTATTTACCCAGTAATATCTGAATTAATTTACTCCTGAAACTTATTCAAGTTTTAATAAACACAATGATAAAAAATTCATTCCAAAAGTCCCGAATTTTAAGGGAACATCGACACAAAAAATCAAAAATTCTGATTTATGCGTAAAGATATTTAAAGATAATGAGCTCCGTTAATCTCAATTCTGTCTTTGCTATTGCGCACTCACTGTACAACGCAGTTTATTTCTTGCCAGACAGTATACGTCTATTTGCGATAAATTATTCTGTTTTCACAATTTTATAAAAAATTCAGAATTTTGAAATTTCAATTAAGGTATGATTATATAGAAATAGAAAAGGCAGAAGGAATAAAAAGTCATATGAAAGTGCATTATTGCACGATGAAAAAAGATAATTTTTTGACGACCGCTGAAAAAATGCAAAATGACCAAAATTTCTGAATATACGAGTAATAGAAATTCGATACATGAAAAACACGGTAGGTAGGATAAATAGTAAAAACAGGAAATAATAATGATAAGCGCTAATAAGAATTTTACACTTAGGTAAGATAAGGACTATGAAAAAATTAATACGTGTAAAACACATGCACAATTGCTCATGCATAAACGAACATGGGTGTGCACATACAAATTCCTTTGGATGATAATAAAAAGTTCAAAGGGATCAAGGAATAAATGTTTATAATATAAAAAAGTAACGCAAATACCACGAATATGTTATATAACAAAACACACGACATATCACGAAAAAAATACCACGCATTTTGAATGAAGTCGTGTGAAAATGTTATAACGTTATTTATTGATGTTGATGCTACATACTTTTTCAACTATTTTATTAAACATATTAACGTATCTTATCATTTATTAATCAGGAAAAGTGACTATTTTTAGAAAAATATAAAATTTAACATTTAGAAAAAGATTTAAAACAAAACATCTATTTCAAACGTTTTAACAAAAAATTTAGCATTATTTATCTTAATATTAATTAATTTCTATTTTTATTTATAAAAAAATCATAGATATACATCCATGATATTTTATATGTACATAAATAGCAATAAAAATAAATAAATTATGAAAATCTCCTAGACGAGTAATACTAGAACAGGTATAGCCAACATACGGTCCGCGAAAAAATTTTCAGTATCAGCTTTTTTTATAAGCAGTTGAATATGGAAAATTATTCAACTGCTTTAAAATAAACAAATTATTCAACTTTAAATTTCCGAAATTTAAAAAACTTGCCAAGAAATATTTACTAATTTTCAGCTCAACTTATATTTGTGAACAAACTTTTTCTTTAATGAATCTAAATAAAAGTACAACAAATTCCATAATAAAATGTTGTGTACTTAAATGATTCGTTTATATATTTAATATTTTTTAATTTTAATATTTCGTTTGGCCCATGAAAAAAGTTTTCTTTCCGATTCGGCCGGGAGGCAAAAACCGTTGGCAACGCCTGTATTAGACAACTCCAACAACATAATAATAAAAAAGTCATAAAAACTGAAATATGCTTTTACAGATAAATTTCGATGAAGACTAAAATAAATCAAATGTATGGTAAGTGAAAAGGTATTCTTATCCGAGAATCTTCTCGGATGGGCTGCTTGAAGTAATGTTGATACCGCTAATAATACAATGGAGGTGATAATGTATCTTGACAGGATATCATAGGTATCAAGAAGCCAGTCGCCGGTCCAATAGTCCATCCCTACTATACGCGTCAAGTCAGCTTTCTAAACTTGTCGAGTAATAATTTTCGTTATCCTTTTAATTCAATAGTTCTGAAGAAAAAATTAAAAATTATTACATTCAAGAATAAACTTAAAAACTGTTTACGACATCAATCACTATACACTTTTACAAGTTTCTGCAAAGGTTCGACTACTGAATAGCACTCTTTCTTTAGCAAGTTAATGCATTAATACTGTTTACGATTTCCGTAAGCTTAACATGAAAAAAAAAATTAAAAAATATTTACGAAGAGAATTATGGGTGATATTAAATCATTTTTAAAGCTCATTACGAGAATTCTTATGTTAAAATTATAAGGCAGATAGATCGAGTCCTAGGTGTAAAATTACATTTTAACGTTCTCGTCCTGCGGTTCGATAAATGATTCTAGCCACCATTTATCGTTGGGTTCTAACGAAAATACCTTCACCTGTTTTACTTGAGGTGAAGCAGAACAACATGTATACCGTTACTTCACGGACAAGAGACATAGCTATCCTTGGACCTAGACTAAATAACTTAAATTACGCCACATACTCGCTCGTATGTCTACTACCCGACCAAAAAAGTGTTTTTTATTTCTGTAAATGCTTAAATTACGTAAAATTAAGTAAACTTTAAATTTTATTTTAATTCAAAAGTCTAGTATATCTGCTTCAGTACGGTTTAAAAATATTATAATTTTTAAAATAATTATCTTTCCTGTTTTTTTCTTATGAGGCCACACTGGATCACTTAGTCAATCGATTTTCAATGTTCTTTGAAGAGCGCACTACTTTACCCTTCCGGTTCTGCCAGTACATTTTTGGACTGATCTTTATTTTCGCGTTTCGTCTGTAACCTCCACTGTGCGTCTTTGGGTCTTTTCTGTAGAGAATACGTGTCCTTTGAGAGTTATTTATTTTTATCTTCTCAAAGCGTCCTCCATCCTTTGACGTAATTTCCGTTAGTTTTCTTTTCCAAATTTCTGAGAACCAGTTGTTTCAAAATTCGGCCTTTAGGCGTTCTTAAGATGTGGAAAAAAATGAGAAATCCTTCTCTTCTTCATCGCGCTAATAATCGGATCGATTTCTTTGTATACGGTTTCGTTAGTGGAAATTCACCAGACCTCATTCTTCTGGTGATTTTTGTTTAAACAGGTTCTGATAATCCTGCGTTCTATTTTGATTAGTTGGTCGGTTTTAGCTTTATTTTTAATTTGAAAAATAGTTTCACGAGCGTACATCGCCTCTGGGAGAATGACTGTTATCTAGTGGCGAATTTTGGAGTGTATTGTAAGGCTTTTTTTATTTTGGTCTACCAGGTTAAACCTTGTACTTTTCTAACTTTGGCGATTGTATTTTGCCAAATGGATCTTTCTTTTAACTTGTATTCGACGATTTCCCCTAAATATTTAAACTGCTGGACTAGTCTAATTTCATTCCCATTATTATTGACTTTATTTGTACATAGAGGATCAGTGGTCATAATTTCTCTTCTTTCATAAAAGATTCTTAATCCAACTTTTTGGGCTATAGCACTTTTTACAACTTTAGCTTTTCAGTTTATAGTACTACAGAAGTTACAAAACTTGTATTAGGATAAACAAACAAAAGAGTAAGTTAGCATAAAATGTTACCGAAAGTTAATAGAAAGTTGTTTTATTTTATGAAACAGAAATAGTTAGTAAGATAAGTTTTACTATTTGGATACTACAATATGGTTAACGTAAATGTTAAACATATGTAGGCCCACATTCAATATAGAAATTTTCGTTTTAAAAATTACCAAAAATAAACTTTCATTAGAAATTAGGCCTAATTACCAAAAGGGAAAATAATTTTAATTTCTTCATTATATAAGTAAATAATAGATTACAATTATTTTTTTAAGGTTAATAAAGAATATAATTTGGTATAGAATGTTCGTAAAGTATGAAAAATATTAAATATACTGGGATCTTAGAATCTTCAGGTTGTATAATTAAATAATATAAAGTTTAAAGACATTTCTTAATAATTTTGATTCTTTTTGTAATGAATAATAGTTTTAAATAAAATAGTTTTTTTTTTAAAATAAAGAAATGATGGACATATATTTCTTCTTTTAGTGTTAGGTGTACAGAATACAAAAACTTCATAAAGTGCGAATTAGATAAAAATACGACTGGATTCAAAATTAAAATTTCACGAAATTGAAACTTTCTACCATTGTTTTTATTTATAGTAAAGAGGTTTCTTCCAGTAAAACATAAATACAACATAATCTTTATAATCTTAGTCTAAGATGTTACAGTATACACCATACGATACTTAAATAAAGTATACCGGCTAGATTAAAAGTTAGTTTCTCCAATTACTAATAATATAGATAATGGAAAAGGCTTATTTATTGTTTCATGATTAATACACATAAAAGTGTTCGTGAAGGGTCATATGCATTTGTGACAGCGTTTAATCACAAAATTACACATTTTTTCAATAAAATTTTATTCCGATTTATAAAATTAATTGAACTTTCTATAGACAGCTTGATTCGACTTGGGTCACTTTGTTTTTAGAAAAGACTATGTCTTTGACAAATTCCTCAGCAGAAAATGGTTAGGTATCAAATCACATGAAATCAGTTATTCCTCTGCATTCCATTAATTCAGAAAAAGTTTGATTTAGGTAGTCTCTGATTTATTAAGTATAATGAGAAACTCTGCGTTTTTACACGTAAATTAAAAAAAAAAATTGTAATTAAATGAATATACTAAATTTATATAAATAAAAATGTAAATATTCGTTTGTTCAAAATCTTAAATTTCCGAAAGTTCTTCACCGATTGCTTTGAAATTTTGAAACAAAGTTGCATTCGAATACACGCATGTTTTTATATACCTACTATTTATATAACTAAGATGTCACACCTGTGAAAGGTAAATACAAGCTTTTTTTGAAAAACAGCGCTAGCTGTTGGACGTAGAAGAAACAACACGCTATACTAAATATTTTACGATTCCATTTCAATGTTTCCGATATGTGTGTCCGCTATAAACTAAAAAACTACTGGACCGACTTACGCGCGGGGAAAACAGGAACAAGGGAAAATCGGAAAAGGGAAAGAGGGAAAAGCCGGAAAAGGAAAAATCGAAAAAGTTAAAAAGGGAAGAAAGGTAAATTGGAAAAAGGAAATGGAAAGGGGAAAGGAGAAAAAATAAAAGGGGAGGGGGAAAGGGGAATAAGTGAAAGATAAATGTGGAGAGGAAAGGGAAAGGAGGTGGAAAAGGGGAAAAAATATAAATAATATGTGGAAACGGGAAATGGGAATACGGTAAAATGTAATTGGGAAAAGGAAAATGGTAAAACGGGGAAAAGGAAAAGGTGAATGGGGAAAAGGAAAAGGTGAATGGGGAAAAGGGAGAAATAATAAAAGGGAAAAAGGAAAAGGTTAAATTTTGTGAAGTTCCGTAATGTTCATTTTGTTAATGTTTTATCAAACTTTCAATTGTGATCATTTAATCTAAATATATACATACTCAAATCTGACAGTAGCGAAGCATCACCGGTTCTGCTAGTTATAAATATAAAAGATCATAATCTCTTCACCGTATTTTAGATGTTAACAAAAAATATAATAAAGCAATGTACATCATACATGCATGTTTTATTGTTGAACAGCGAATTTCAAGCAGTTTTGTTTTCAATAATATTAACTTCAAACAAGTACCTCACGAATACCTTTTGTGGCTCGTAAAATGTCTTCAATATTCAATTTCACGCCACACATTATCTGAATTTATTCTATTAATTAAAACTTTTTCTTTTTAATTCATTGATGTTGACAATCTTCGTTTGGTACACTCTGTCTCTGACAAATCCCCAAAGAAAGAAATCGGGTGGCGTAACGTCAGGGAACCGAGGTGGCCAAGGAATAGATCCATCACGGCCAATCCAACCTTGAGGAAATTCTTCATGTAGATAGGTCAAAAACATTCTATCCCCAGTATGGTAGTGCACCATATTGTTAGAAATAAACATTGGATTGCCGATGTTCAATTTGTAGTACTGCATACTCATCTAACATGTCTAGATAACTAGTGTTAATAACTGTTGCCTCGGCGAAGAAGAACGGTCCGATCACTTCATAACCAGTCAACGTACACCAAACGTTAATTTTCGGGATATTAAGTTGTGGATGAGGGTTCTCGCTATCCCAAATCCGGCAATTATGACGGTTTCCGTTATGACGAAAACATCTACGAACGGTAATAACAGAACCGATTTCATAAAACCATAGTACGCACATTGCTTTCTCTTGCACGGTAGCCATCGCTCAACTGAGAACCTCCTCTGTCATTAAATAGCATCAGCGTGTTCATTCAAATTCATCAGTAACAATAGTAATTACTATATTGGTGAAAAAAAATCAACTCGCACAACATTGTTTTGTTAATTTTTTATTAACCTCTAAAATGCGCTGAATAATTTATGATCAATTGTACTCTTACTTCCATTTAAAATTTTTGATGATACTTTCAATGTATCGTCAACAATTAAAAAGTTTTAAATATTTTTTCAGATATAAAAAAATATTTTAATAAATTAAACAGACTGCTGAATAATTTAAATTTTAAAAGAATGAACTGATATTTTTAGTAAAAAGAACGATTTGGGAAATTTTTTCGTAAAAGAAGTTAATTGACAAAGTCGTTAAGTGTTATTATTACATAGTTTTGTTTTGATTATTAAATTCACCAAAGGTACTTAACAGCAGAAACGTTTTAAAAGAATCAAAAACTGGAAATAATTCATCATATAAAAATATAAATTACCAAAATTGTTTACTACAATAATGATTCTGTTTTAGAATTAATAATCGTACTTTTATTTTACAGAAATTGATAAAGTCAGCTTTTATGTTAATATCTGAAATAATTAATGACAAACCTTATTCAGGGACATGTATAGCATGACTGTTTTTAATAAGGTGTGAAAGTGTCTCCAGCTGTTTCTTATTTTTATCTGTATAATGTAGGCTATAACTAACGTTATATATGTTATATGGCAACAGGTTAGACCACAGACCATTTTAACCTTTCCTGTCATGTGTATATTCACCTGTCCTAAACCTCCCTCCACGTATTCTTATTTCATTAGTATATGATTTTTTATCCTCCAAACCCCTTTCACCTTCCTTTCTTCCACTTTACTACTGTCCTCATTTAAAACCAGCCGATTGGTCAGCCGGTATCTTATAAATTATAATAAAAAAAGTAGTAATAAGTTATAAAAAGCTTTCTTCCTTTCATCTTCTGTATGAAGGTTAACGATGTTACAAAAATAATAAATATATAAGGATGGCAAATTAAATACCTTTCTATATGTCTTTAAATTTCACTGACCTTGGCCTATTTTTAATATTTCATGTAACCTATGTGATCACGAGTTCATCGTGCAATAAATAAATCCTCAGTAGATGTCAAATTAATAATATTAGAAAAGGCCGAAAAAAATGTTTTGTTAATCTTATAAGAAGTTAAAGGATTTTAGCATGTCTAAGGTATAACACATGGTGTTGTTTTTTCATATTTTTTTTAAAATGAAAATTAATCATCCAAGTTCTGAAATTAAACGTTAAGAATTTTGTGGAAAGAACCAATGAGCAAAAGATTTAGTTAAAATATATTAAATTTATCCTATTGATATAATTAGTCACCGCATTTTATCATTAGTATAAAATAATTTAAAGGAAGAGAAGGGTAAACGAAAACGATCCAAATATATTGCTGTCGGTTTGTGTATGAGAATTTAATTAGAAATCTTTCCTATTAATCACTTACTTACGTATTGAAATAAAATTAAATAATAATAATATTATAATAAAATAGTTTAACTTAATTATCATTTTTCTAACTTTAATAAAATAATTCATTCTAGTATCCCTCAAGAAATAACAAATAAAAGCCTTTGAAATGGTTTATCTTAAAGTAAAAATATTTCATGACAGTACCTTTTTTTTAATGTACAGAAAATTGCTTTGCTGAACGGATAGAAAGGTAGATAAACTATTTTATCGCCCATCTCTTGAACGAAGAGAAATTATCTTAGGAATGGTGACTGAGAAACTATGGAGCATCCGATGGGTGAAGATGTGGCAATAATATGATTAATAGAGTAAAGGTGGTAGATTGTTATGATTACTACCATCGCCTACAGAATGAGTTAAGAGAATAACGCAGGCTCCACCTCCTAACAAAATCTAACCCTTAATTTTGTATAAAATTTTAACTTTCAATGTTAATTGGATATTGGTAAAATGTATTGACAACGAGCACTTGCAGGCAGTATGCAATTTATCCGGTCAATCGGGCAAATAGTAAAAGAGTAGAAAGGGAGCTGTCCGGCTATTTAGATAACTATCTGTTTGATATTATAATCAAACTACGGCAAGGAACTTGAAATGAAACGCTAATCACTCCAAAAATAGCTACACAATCACAAAAATTAAACTCATTCCGTGCCAAATAAAAAGAACCGGCTAAGCTAAACGGTTATTGAAATAAAAATAAAAAAGAGAAAACGCAAAATAAAAATATAAAAGAGAAAATATACAAAAATTAACCTAGATACTCTTTTCGATTGTTAAATAATCATCAACACTAGATAAAGGAATTAGTTAATGTAAGTATAATTAAACAATTAATGAACATAAAAGACAACATTACAGTAAAAAAATTACAGTAATAATTAATAAATATCAAAACCAAATATTAGAAAAAATTGTTCTACCTGAGTAGAAATACTCGACCAGTTCGAGTAGAAGTTTAAACGGTTTAAACTGTGTTTTAGTGCCTTTTAAGTTCGACGGTTGGATGTTATATTGTATAATTTTTTCAGTTCAAAATATGTTTTTATTTATGTTATGAATACAGGTAGAAATACTTTATTGTAATGTTGCGTAAATTCTGTTCTTCAATTTTTATTTATTATTTTTAATATTTTTTACTTTTCTGTCTTAACGTAGAAGGAAAAGTATTGTAATTTGGGCATAGGCGGTTTTTACCTGATCTTGACGTTTTGATAACTAAGGAATCCAAAAAACAGGACGGATTTTTCCAGATGTTCGCACGTACGTGTGTGTGTTCGGTGTCTCACAACTTATATCTCCAAAACTACTGGACCGATTTTACCAAACTTGGACTACTTCTGTATATGAGGCCATTAAATTTTGGTGACCATTGGGGTGATGCTGTAGAGCAAGGTCACCCTCAGTATCTCGATTATTTCGCCTGATTAAGGTCTTATTTTTCTTAAGCACATTTTTTAACAATTAAAAAATAATATTTGCAAAAAATATATTTTTTAGAAATCGCACCGTACCCCAAAAAATGCTCTAAACTAATGGCTAAGTGGTTGCACTGCGTCAATAGCACCCCCTGTTCCCACACGGAGCGCTAGTGCAGCACTGACTTGCTGTTGTAGAAAAATATTACATTTAAATAAAATTATAAATATTTTTAATTAAGTTATGTGTGTAAGCCGTGCATCAGAAAAAATCCGCGTGATGGGAAAGTTCTAAAACTGTGTTGTCCACTTTCTTTTTATATAAATGTTTCTCTATCTGTTCCTCTGTTTATCTTACTGAAGATGATTATTTAAAGATCGAACTCCTCATTTAAATTCAGATTAAAAGAAAAATTATTTCTGATCGTTTTAACTTTTCATCTTTACCCTTTACCAAGCTTAATAGATAAGATGTGAGGAATGAAGTAGTCTTTAATTGTCTTTTTCACTGAAGATCCTATAATATATAAATTTTTTTAAACACTAATCCCTACGAGTATCGATCGTCTTCAATCTATAAACTATAGAGAGTACAGTGACCAATTAATTTCGAAAAAATGGATTGGGCTTTGTGTCACTCGTATTTCAGGCGTTTTATATGCATTACATAAGAATTATTTTCCAATATCATGTATAAAGAGATAAATTGTACTTATTTTTATATCGAAAAACATTTTAATACGTACGTTAATTCTCAGAATTAATTACTTTATTATTAATTCGCTTATTTTAATAAAAAAAATTTAAAAGTTATTACGAATAACAAGGAAAAGAATAAAATTTTAAGTATTTCCAATTTACATAAAATAATTATTTATATGTAAATGAATTGTTGTATTGATAAATAAATGAATAAAGAATTAAAAATAACATAAAAGGATGATGCATAACTAATAAAATTAATGATCAAAAAGCGATACTATGATGAAAAAAGTTGAACATTTTTTTTTATTCATACCTACTTACGGAATAATAAATTGTTTCTAAGTAATAAATGTAAATAAATTAACACGTAAATATAAGGTGATATCGCGTAGATCTCAACAGAACATTATAAAAAATGATGATTTCATTTAAATAAATAAAAAAAGTAATAAATACAAAAAATAAAACTAAAATCAATATCTTTATAGAATTCATCTCATGTCGAAGGTGAAAATAATATAATGATTAAATTAAATCATAGTTATTAAAATGACGATATTATATTATTATTTCAATGTATACGATTGACGTTTTTCATCAGTTTAAAGATAAGATTCAATAAGTAAAACATAAATAAAAAGAATTATATTACAATTGTGTAATAATATTTTGATTGTTGTAGAAGCCGGATATTTGAGTCAAGGTCTTTTGTTTTACAAACTTATTTTATTAAATAAATTTTCATCCCAAACGGGTTAAAAAGATTACGATACTGATATTAAATAAACATCGGTATTGTATGCGCGCGCGCGCGCGTGTGTGTGTGTGTGTGTGTGTGTGTGTTTTAAAAAAATATAAAACTGATTTATTTTTAAATCTATTTGAATAAATTTTCTACGGCATTTCTTCATTTTACGACTAATTTCCTCATATCATTTCGTGATAAAATAAATTACGATTTTTATTATTTTGATAAAATTAATTCATCAAAAAATAAATTATCTTTTCTGCCCATTTTCAAAATAGTTCATTTTATGCCTTCACGCAGATAAAAACTCAGTTGTCTTTTGTTTATTTTTCAAATATACATTACAATTTTCATTATTAAATTTATATCAACTATAAAATTTATTATCTATAAACTATATAAAAATTCTTTTAATTTTTAAAACATACCGCTAAGATTACCAGAGAATTCAGATAAAAACAAGAAAACATTTAACCAAGCATCTTACCTGAAACAACAAAACATAAAAATTAAATTAAAATTCCTTTAAAAAAACAACTCTAAAAAATAACAAAGAAATAACACAAATAATTCCAATAAATTAAAAATAAAGATAACAGGAATAATTTTTATGTAAAGAAGTACAGTGTTAATAAATTGGTTATATAAAGTTCGAGTAGAACCAAAATTTATTATAACATGAACAATTCAAGTTGAGTACCGATTTCGGGCAAGTATCTTCCATCTTTTTTTTTACATATTATTTCATTCTTAAACTACCTATTTAGCAAAGCCGAAGTCGAATACCAATAATTATTTATTATTTTCATGTAATTTTTGATTTAAAGAAATTAGCGAATTTAAAATCTTACTTATTTTGAATACGACTCCTGAATAAGTATTTCGCCTTTACGAGGATAATTATCTGATTAAATGTTATATTATAAATAATTTTCGAGCCTAATCCGACTAATAAGACAGATTAAGAATAATTTATCCAATAATAATTATAATCTCTACAATCCGGCTACCGTATAAGCAACCGGAATCTTTTCAAGGATGCATAGAAGATCGCAGTAACAGCAGTCTAACATCAGTACGTTTACTATTTTTCCGATTAGACAGTTAATACAATAAAACGTTTTAAATTCTCATTCAGCATTTCTAATCATAGCGATAGTACTATCTTCTATCCCATTCATTATTTAATCGATGGCAGAAACAATATATGGATGCCATAACATTTCACTACTGTATGAACCCAGTAGAGCAATATTACAATCAAAAAATTAGTTAGAAAGGACAATTTTTTGTCGAGAACAAAAAATCAAAAATTTATTTCTAAACAAAGCTAAAACTGTTTTAATGAATGAAGAAGATATGTAGTTATACTTTAGAAAGGAGTAGAAGGCTAAGTTTTATCCTGTCGGCGGTTACAGCTGTAGGTTTATATACAGTAATCCGTCTGGGATAGAATCCATTCTCAAGTCTTCAGGTAATTTTTACAGATCACACTAAGAATGAATTGGATTTACAAGTCTCTGAAATCTTAAAGCATCGATGTAGCTGGATCAGACCTAAATACAGACAACTTAAAGGAGAGAAGAAGGATAATGAGAAAGGATAAGTGTGGTGAAATAATAAGTAGCAGCATGGATAAACGATTCCATCCAGAGAACTTAAATACTCGTATTATCCAGGAAATAGAAAAAGCGAGCGCCAATTCCACCTGAAACATCTTGGGAGCTCGAGGCATTTTTATCTGAATAGAAACAGCGTATTAGTGATTAAAGATTTTGGTTACCTTGCTAAGTGTATGCTGCAACAAAAATTGCTTTTTCTTTAAAAATATTCGTATTAAAAAGGCATCTGAAAATGAATAGATGCAGATACAAGTTTTCTAAAGGAATAACTTTACTATCCTTTTACTTTTTTCAGCACTTGGAATTATCAGACTCACTATAAACGTGAAATTAGAAACATTTAGTCAGATTCCTACTGACGTATGATATAATATTAACGAATTCTATCATCTAAATGTTCTATACCAGCATCCCCGTCGCGGCTCCGCCCGTGCTATATGATTACTTGCGTTTCTCGTCGCGGTCAGGGGATGTTTAACCGGTCAGGGTTTGCTTCATTCGCCCTTACCAAATAGCCAGGGGGCTCTGCCCCTGAAACCCTCTATTTTCATTAAATTTATACTTGTGGAATAATAATGATAAATAAAAATTAATGCCTTTTCATTTTTTTAAAAGGTGTAAGTGTATTGAAATTTCTTCAGAACAAAAATTGGTCAGTACAAGATGCGCTAACTGGTTTTTAGATTTCCCGTCGCAGCTTCGCTCGCGAAATACATTATTAGTATTAGAAACACAAATTACCATCATAATGTTATTAAATCTCTTAAAGGTTGATTCAATAACGGTAGTATAAAATGGCAAGAATGAAAAAAAAAACAATTTATGTTTTTTACCCCCTTAAAATTTTAATATTAAAAAAAAAAAAAAAAAAAAATAGTTTTTAGATGTTTATCTGATGAATATTTGCAAGCCCAAATCTACTGAATAACTTGTTTAGTCGAAAATTAGGGAAATTTTTAATCATTGTTCGAAAATTTTTACCTATTAATCCCTTTCAAGGCCTAACTTAAAAAAAATCTAGACATTGATTTTTAGTTATTCACATCAAGATTACACACACACCAAGACTCAAGTTGATATCTCACTTGCTAACTAGAAATTCAAAGAATAGCCGGGTTTAAAAAAAATTAAAAAATTTATTTTCAGTAGTTTTTGCTGTGCGTTGATTATGAATCTCTCATGACATGTTCATATATATATATATATATATATATATATATATATATATATATATATATATATATGTTAATGTTCGTACCTTTAAGAAAAATTAATACTTATTTATTTTGTAAAATATTCCTTATCTGAAGAACAGATCTTGTTAAACAGTTGTTTGCTGGTCTTAATTTGATTTAACATACGTATTTAAAAGTAAAATAATTGAAATACAGATATCTCTATTAACCCACCGGGTTGGTCTAGTGGTTAACGCGTCTTCCCAAATCAGCTGATTTGGAAGTCGAAAATTACAGCGTTCAAGTCCTAGTAAAGCCAGATATTTTTACATGGATTTGAATACTAGATCGTGGATATCGGTGTTCTTTGGTGGTTGGGTAAATTAACCACACATCTCAGGAATGGTCGAACTGAGAATGTACACAAGACTAACAACACTTCATTTACACTCATACATATCATCCTCATTCATCCTCTGAAGAATTATCTAAACGGTAGTTACCGGAGGCTAAACAGGAAAAAGAAGAAGATATCTCTATTATTGTTAAATATATCTGCTTGTCGTCCAGTACCGCTTTCAGTTTTCTAGCATTCAAAATAAATTTAAATTAATTAATAATTCAATCAACCTCTTAGAGAAGTCTACTAATTAGATTATGATATCTAAAATGGTAAAAAATGTTATCTCCGTATAGTTTTGAACCGTATTAACTGAACCGTATTGCTAAATGATGATCAGTAAACATACACACTGAAAATAACTTTACCTTGTCTTAAATTTCTGAAAAAACTTATCCTTGACTTGCGGATACTGATAAAAAATACCCTATACCCTATAAAGAAAAATCAATTCTGTATTAATTATCTGTATTGTTGTTGAAACAGGTCGTAATGATCACTCAGTATCAGGAAAAGTATGTAATCCTTTTACCTGGTCAATGTTGAAACCGTAAATTATGCGGTAGTACAAACGGAACTGAAATACATTTATGTCATACATAGAACTGGTAATTCCTACGTTGCAATAAATTTCACTTTCTATGTCCTATACGGGCTCTACTTATTTAGTAACAAATAGTTATAATTAATAAATAACAACTGAAGTATTTCGAAAGCTATGACTATTATAATGTGATTAATGGATGAAGGTTGGGCATAATAACATAAATGCACATACTGTATGTGCTTTAACGTTTACACAATTACTGCCCAGAAATTACACATCCTTATAAGAAATAAGTCATTTTAATTCATATTCGTATAAGATTACAACTTTAATTAAAATTTTCCACTGGAAAGATTCTATAGAAATTTTAATTTTTAACAGTTTTTTATTGAAGCTAAATAGAAATTAATAAAAAAATGACTACACTTCAATATGTATTTTTTTTAATCAAATAATTTACGATAAAAATTAAGTTATCTTTTTAAATAGAATTCAGAAAAGAAAGGAGAATGTTATGACGTATGTATTTTATTTTTTTCATTTATGTTTAAGTTTCAACAAATGGACCCATTCGATGACTTTTTCGTAGAAGTTTCTCCAGCTTTAGGTTTTTCACGTACCCGAAGTGGAATTATTTTTTAATAAAAACATTACACTGTATAATATAGCCAATTTGAGAAGTTTTTGATTTTTTGATCGTTATCAAAGCATAAAATGAGTTTACTATTGAGATATATATATGCAGGCCTATACCAGTCATTCTTTTTTTTTAATCTTCGGAACCACCGTTTCCTTCAGAGAATGAGATGGATGACAATTTTTGTAGCGTGTGAAAATGCCATGCCTGACCGGGATTTGAACCCGGGACCTCCAGATGAAAGGCCGAGACGCTATCACTCACGCCACGGAAGCCGACTGACTATACCAGAGCATTCTAAAAACCCTTGACCACACTCTTAAAGTTTTTTTGAGTTTTATTTTCTTCTTGTCAACATAATTATTTAGCTGTAGGTTTCTACTAGATTTATATTTCATACGAGTGCGTTTTTCGTACAATTAACAATATTTTAAACAAACATTGCACTTGAAAAGATTAAAATAACTCATAAAATAAAATTAATGAACTACAAAAAGTTCACCAAAAATTGAAAACGTGTAACATTTTAATTTTTTAAATTTTAAATGTTTGACGTTTTAAATGTTAAATTTTTAACAAATTTTTGGCTAGTAAGTTGTTAATATCTGCTTTTAACTGCTGTTAGAAAATAGTTAACATATAAGTTTATTATACATTTATTTATCAAAACTGGAAAAAATGGTTTCAGAAACCGTTTATAAAAATTTACGTACAAAGTAAAATTTATATCTAAATTTCATTTAAATTGTTACATCTTTTTCAGTGATCACAGCGGAAAAAGCATAACTATATATATTGAAGCTTTAGAAATAAAAATACAATTTTTCGCCCGAGTTTTTTCGAGTACTTCCTGTATAATTTTTTTCAGCATGTTGTGTTGCCTATTTCTCTCTCTTTTTTTCTGTTTAGCCTCCGGAACCACCGTAAGGTAGTACTTCAGAGGATGATTTGTATAAATGTAAATAATGTAGTTTATAATGTAAATGTAGTTTCAGGTCGATTATTTCTCTAGCGGTGAACTCGTCATCGCAAATCAGCTGATTTTTAAGTCGAGAGTTCTAAGGTTCAAATCCTAATAAAGGCAGTTACTTTTATACGGATTTGAATATTAGATAGTGAATACCGGTGTTCTTTGGTGTTGGATTTCAATTAACCACACATCTCAGGAATGGTCGACCTGAGACTGTACAAGACTACACTTCAGTTCATACATATCATCCTCATTCATCCTCTGAAGTTAGCTTCCGGTGGATCCAGAGGCTAAACAGAAAAGTAAGAGAGATTGACATTTCTGAAATGTGTGGATAATTGAACCCAACCACCAAACACCGGTATCGTAGATCTAGTATTCAAATCCGTATGAAAGTAACTGCTTTTACTAGGATTTGAAGCTTAGAACTCTCGACTTTGAAATTAGCTGATTTGTGATGAAGAGTTCACCACTAGACCAACCCTATTATGGGTTATGTGCTCCCTATCTAACATTACTTAAACGACGCAGGAATAAGTAAAATACAAGACAAGAGTTTCATAACTTATTGAAGAAAATTTGTTTTTTTTTTTTTACTTCCTTGTACGAAGTAGAGGAAGTATTGTGATCGCCAAGAATTTCGGTTATTAGATTTCAACAGAAATATCGATTTTGACCATACCTGAATCCATTTTGATTACTTTCGGGGTGACGTATGTATCCCGTATAACTCAAAAACGACTAGCCGTAGAATGTTAAAATTTTGGATTTAGGACTGTTGTAACATCTAGTTATGCATCTCCCCTTTTGATTGCAATCGACTGAACCAAAAGTGTCCAATGAAGCCCAAACCCCCAAAAAATTGGATTTTGGACTTTTTCTTAACTAAGCCCTCATTATCATATCATAAGTGGTACTTATTTTCATTGGTTCCACAGTTAATGAAATTTTAATTTCATTAGATTGTCCAAATATTTCATTAATGAAATATTTGGATCTTACAAGGGGAGCTCATACATCAGTTCGAATCCGACTTCATACACATATATATTTGTTTGATCTTTTTTAAATTTTAATAAAAAAATATATATAATGATTTATTAATAATTATTAATCTCAGATTGTAAAAAAAAATTACAATAAATAATAATTCAATAATAACAATTAAAAAAACAATATGAATAAAGTATTAGTGAAATAAAATGTTATGTACTTTTTACCACAAAATTTTATGCGAAATAAAATTTTAATTCACACATTTTTACAGATGTTAATAATTATTAATAAATCAATATAATTAAATTTTTTTTTAAAGTATGTGTGGTTACGGATTCGACACGTTCTCGCTAACTCCAGGTAACTATTTGAGCGACGTGAAACAAAATTAATATATAAACTAATATAAAATGTTGATACGGACACCACAAAAAAATGTGATGCAATGTGGTGTCCACCACAAATTGTGTAACTGTCCACTTTATTAAAGAATTGGAAGATCGTATCTCACTTTCAAATGAAATAAGTTTAGATGAAGTGCAGCAAAAAATGTGTATATGTAATCTAATGGGCGTACAAGGAAGTCATGCAGTGTCCACATTATTTTTAATTTTGTAAAATCAGTATTTGATCCATATTTTTTAATTGTGATTATTTATTTAGAATCAATCTCGAATTAGCTGTATGAAAAGTTTCTGGAAGATTTAATTTAAATTTATTTTTAATTACTTGTTTGTCATAATTCATACTTATTGATTAATTTTATAATTCTGAAATTTATTTTTAATTCAAGCACTTTGACATCCTTTAAGGTGAGATATAATTTCAATTTTTCAATTTACAATGAAAAAATTGTTCTCTTTATAACATATAGTCGGAGAAAAATAAATATGTCGGTAAATATCAGAGTCCAAAATTTAAAAAAAATTAATTTCTTGAGATTACTTTGGAACAGTAGTGATTTATACTTGAAAAGTCAGCTGAAAATATGCCGAAAAGAAGGATCCAGATAATCATTCTCAATAATGAAACTACAGTTTTAAAAAAAAATATTTATTTCAATGTTTTTATTATATTAATGAATTAATACATTAATTATCAATCAAATAATTCATTAAAACAACGGAAAATGATAAAAACAGTATTGAATTATATTTTACACAATTATAACCAATTAAATGCAGTCTATTATTAAAACAAATTGAAGTTAAGTCGGGTGACTTTATGCACGTATTATTCGTGTGTATTTTGTATGGCGCTGCCTCTCGTAAGCGTGACCAGTTAAGTTGCCGTTTAGAGCTAACTAGGACAAGGGCTTTCTCTCAGAATCTTTCATGAGCGTTCTCTGTGCGACTATTTCGCTGTCCCACGTTAATACCAAATTACAATTAACATAATGCCGAAATGAAGCTAGTTAGTTTACACAATACTACTTAATACAATACTAATGAGCGGCTACGACGTTGTAACACTTCATAATAAAAATTCAGTGGGTGACAGGATTCGAATAATTACAGTACACTCACATACACACTTAAATATAAATAATAATTAATCGACGTATGATTATTCAGTTGTGATGTGATTATACGATCAAAATTTAATGAAACAACACATGATTCATTTTTACATACGTAATATCTATTTATAAGTGCAAAAACTGGATAACATTCATTGGTTTTTCCATTGATACATCATCATTTTACAGTAAAATATACTCGGTATTGAACAAAATCCTAACCAGAATTAATGGTTCATCTCCGATATTTTACTGTTAAGTAGGCTTCTACATATCTGAGTCCGGATTTCATCCGGACTCATTTCGAGAAATCAAGCAATTTTGCTATTCAACCCAAAAATATCTTTTACCTGATCGTCAGAGTTAATGATAAAAGAATTTACGAAGAAGTTATTACTTTATTTTATTACATTAAGAATTTTTTCGTAATTACCTAATGTAATATTTTTTAGTGAAAATACTCGTAGATGAAAGCTAGATATAAACAGAACGAAAACTAAACAAACGAAATGAAACCAAATAGCGGTTTTAAAAACTATCGTGTAATAAAAGAACAGACAGAAACTTGATCTGAAAGTAGTCATTTTTTATAGGTAGTCATCATAAATGCTCTTTTCAACTAATTTTATTCCTAATTATATTATGCAACATTAATAATCTTCGATATATTCCTTCTAATGACTATTAGTAATTATAATGTAAATTGCAATAAAATTATACTCTGAAAAGTTCACAACATGAAATTCAACTGACCTATTCAGAATTATGTAATTCTTTAATAAGCAAGAATGTTTTTTTCGATTAATAATTTGTTTTAAGTAAATTTAAATTAATAAAAAAAATATTTAAAAATAAAATTATATACTTTTTTATTCATTTTATATATATATATATGCATATTTCTTTTTGGAATATAATTTAAATGTTAAGTTAATATCACCAAAATGTCACATAAGAATAAAAAAAACTACATTTAAATAAAGGAAATATAAATTTAACTACATTTGTCGTTTCTTCTACAGTACAGTATAGCTAGTTAAGTAAAAAATAGAGTAAAAAACAATAAATTAAAACAACGTTTGAATAAAAATTAATAAATCACAAACAATAATCTTAATACGGAAATTACAATAATACTTCCTTTTCATCGAGAGCTGCGAATTAATGCAAATTAATAAAAAAATATTAACTGAAAAAATTATACGTTTTTTTTTTTGGTGTTTTGATTGAAAAAACCCGTTAAGTCAACAAGTTGGATTTTCGCTAAAAAAAATGGTTCCATAACATCACGAGAACCAATCAAATTTAATAAAATTCCGTTACAATGCGGCTAGTAGATGTCGCCACAAGTATAACAAATTTTAAATTACTAATTTTAAATTTTAAATTACTTATCTCAAACTATCTTAAAAAATTTTAATCTAAAAATTCATATTATTATTATCATTACCTTTATGTATCTCGGCGCCGTTTTGTTAACACGTGATTGCATGAATATCTTATCATCTTTGACACTGCGTCAATTGATAGGAGACATATAAAATTAACCTTTTAAGCTTTTTTTAAAATTAAAGATGTTCATTTAAAAATAGCAAAACATTCCATATTTTTTAATACTGATGTAGGATGCAACTAGAAAAAGCATAAATGTATTATAAGCAATAAATTATTTTTGAAATACGAAAAGTGTGTTATTAGAAGTATTATTTTCTAAAAAAAGTAATTAGAAAACAGTTTAACTCGAGTTATCAATTTATAGTACAATTTAAGTAATTTAGATTAGACTGAAAACTATAAAAGTGTTTAAAAAAATAATATAAGCAGTAATTTTTTTTTCAAAGAGAAGGGATGAACTCGCCGGGGCGGTTTTTAAAGATTTTTATGAATAATAAAAAAACAGTAATGAAATACTGTAATTTCTTAACGAAATCTGGATGAAATAAAGAAAGAAAAAGGGAGAGAATGAGTGAATTAGTCAGAAATAGTGTGTATATGTTAGAGAGTCAATGTAGTATGGGTATATATGTATGTGTGTGTGTGTGTGATATATATATATATATATATATATATATATATATATATATATATAAAATCGTGTTTGTGTGAGAGTTGTGCAAGAGAGAGAGAGTGAGAGAGAGAGAGATTTAGTATTATAGGTGAAAGCCGATATCTCATATACATTAAGTTTATTCATCCAACCATTCTTTCAAGTAAACTTTCGCCGATGAAAGGATTAGAACAACAATAAAAAGTGATGGAATCGGGGAGAGCGCTATGTAGTTATGTGAGGGTGTGGCTTATAAAAAGTAACCAAAAGAAACTACTAAATTTCACAATATCGATACTGTTTTGTTCTAAAAAGATCAATCAAATCTTTAATAAAATAGTAGGATCACACAATTCTTTTCTTTTTCATTCCGTTTAAGCTGTATCATTCATTTGAAATCAATTTTTTATACATATCCAATATAATCGGAAAATATGTATGCAAATATCCGTGATATACAGTACCAGTCGATCAGTAAATTCTATACTAAATCATATTATGGCATTAGATTATAAAGAGATGTTTATAATATCGCAAAATCTGCTTACAAATTAGAATAAGATTATTTTCCAAAAGTATTCAAATAGTAAAACCAAAATATCTTAGTTTCAATTTATTACATAAAAATGTAATAATTAAATGTAATTAAATAAAATAAATAATAAGAAAATGTAATTAATAAATGATCAATTTTTACATAAACAGAAAAATAAAGAAGGTAGTCGTGGAAAAGTGTCGGATAAAATAGATAGAAGGATGATGGCGGGTAACAGGCTTTTTATGCCAATATGAAATTATTGAAGTCACACCTCTTATCAAGAGCAACTAATATGAAACTCTACTAAGGCCTGCGGTATGTTATGGTTCTAAAACGTAGGTATTCACGGTGAATGACGCATCAAAGCTTTCAGTTTTTGAGAGAAAGATGAGAAGAATCACTGGACCGATTTGTGAGAATGGAGAGTGGAAAGCAAGAAATAATGCTGGAATTAATGACTAACTAGAGAATGAAGATATTGTAAGAATCGTTAAATCGGGAAGAATTAAACGAGTGGGTTATGTGGCAAGAGTAGGAGAGGAGAGGATGAAGGAAGTTGTGGAGGGAGACGATGTACAATAGAAGAAAAGGAAGACCATGGAATAGATGGTGGATGATGTGAAGCATGACGAGGACACTTGGTATTTTCAATTGGAGAAGACAGACAGAGGATCGAGGTAGATGTCGGGACTATATTAGGGAGGCACTGTTTGGGTTTATAAAAATGAAAGAAAAAAAAACAACAAAAAACTAGAATTATATAAATATATATATACACAGGAGTATATTTATTCAATTATTAAAATAAAAATAATTTGAATGTCTATTTATAAATTAAATATTGCTTTTACGAATGATGATTTTTTTTGTTGTTTAATTCAATAGCAGGATAAATATATTATTTTAAACGATTGGGCTAATATTTTAAAGGTTTCTTAATTCTAGCACTGAAGTTGAACACTATCACAAAATGGCGAGTCAATGGAGAGTAACGTAACATTTTATTTTTTAAGACATTTATCGGTCACATACAAATATAGAATCACTTTTCTAGAATACAAATTAATTTTATAAGTAAATTTATATAGAAAATGTTAAGTGT
Organism: Lycorma delicatula; assembly: GCF_047948215.1. Lineage (NCBI taxonomy): Eukaryota > Metazoa > Arthropoda > Insecta > Hemiptera > Fulgoridae > Lycorma > Lycorma delicatula. The sequence continues at coordinate 67,944,149 of NC_134459.1, read as the reverse complement.
ATGTCACGCTAATGACCGTAGAAGTTGCTGCCCGTAAAACTAAAAAAAAAAAAAAAATACGTGTTTGAATCCTTAACACTAGACAAGTTATTTTCTGATTATTTTCTGAACCTTCTGGTGCAAGAAAAGTGATTGAATAAAAACATATATATATATATATATATATATATATATATATAAATTTCTAAAATTATATTTAATTTTAAAAAATTGGCATCTTTCATTTACGTTTACATGAGGTTAAATAAAAAGAATTGATTATTATCGTTGATGCGACTATAAATAAATGATGGGAAAAAAAGAAGAATTTAATTACTTCCTGAAAGTAATATCTTATAGCCAAATTTCTAAAATACCCCAGCGGATGTGTTCATTGCAGTCGTGAAAATAACTACGAACATCGTAATTATTTAAAAAATATTCATTAAATTTAAATAAAACAATAAAAAGCACTCATTTTTTTCATTTCGATAAATAAAAGGGACTAAAATTATTTCCTAACTGGCCTTAAATCTTGTAAAATTCACCGTAACTTTTTTAACAGTAACAAAACATAGTAATAATTTGTTTTACTTGCACTAGCGTTGATTAAAAACTAAAAATGTAAGATTTTTTCGAGTTAAATCGTCTTCGTAACAAAGTTAAGAAAAACATTCTATCAAATATTAAATAAAAAATACAAATTAAAATAGAATAATAATAATTAATTAAATATTAAATTATCGGAATAAAAATATATGACCAATATCTACATCCGTTAAGATTTTAGAAAAAAAAGGACAAAAAATTACTTTTCCTCTAACCCTTTTTTTCTTTTTCTCTTTAGCCTCCGGAACCACCATAAGGTGTTACTTCAGAGGATGAATGAAGATGATATGTATGAATGTAAATGAAGTGTAGTCTTGTACAGTCTCAGATCGACCGATCCTAAGATGTGTGGTTAATTGAAACCCAACCACCAAAGAACACCGGTATCCACGATCTAGTATTCAAATCCGTATAAAAATAACTGTCTTTACTAGGATTTGAACCTTGGAACTCTCGACTTCGAAATCAGCTGATTACGATAAGTTCACCACTAGACCAACCCGGTGGGTAACTTTTCTTACAACCTCGCTTCGTTTTTTTTTTTTTTTTAACCTCCGGGACCACCGTTACGTATTGCTTCAGAGGATGAGATGAATGACAATTTTTATAGCGTGTGAAAATTTCATGCCCGACAGGGAGTCGAACACGGGACCTCCGGATGAAAGGCCGAGACGCTACCAATCGCGCCATGGAGGCCGGCTCCTCCAATCTACTAGATTGACCTTTCCTAACACACACCTTATTTTCTTAACGTAGATTTCTAAAAGCCACTGTCAACTATGTTATTATACAATCAATTATCATCAAAGTTAAACAGTAACTAACTAAAAGCAAAAGAGTTTATCCTTAATTTCTTTAAATGAATTTAAAAGAACTGAAACATCAAAAGATACTTATAGTTGATCGATATAATAACTCAACTTTTCTAATTACTGTTAGATATGTTACTGCATAAGTACTCGAAATATCATTCTTAACAAAAAATAACGAAATTCGCCCTTACCGAAACTAACCCCTACTAGTAAACAATATATCTATGTATATTCATGTCAATCTAAGAAAACAGAAATCAGCTGAAACATCGCTTTCTTTAAACCTCATCGATTTTAATCCTAATTTTTTACTTTTGACTGGATACACCGATTTTTATAAAATTTGGCATTCAGACTCGTGTATTTGGCAATTTATTGTTAAAAGTTTGGGATCATTATCTCCAGGGAGTAAATAAAGGAGGGGGGGTGTTCTTTTGGGTAATTTTTTTCAAAATTTTGCAAATATAACCTACTTTACATAAAGCTTTATAATTTTACCTCCAAATTTTCCCCCTTCCACAAAAACCGGAAATTTATATTTTTATGTATTGTATATTTTTTTATGTATTCGTACGCATAGTAGTAGTGCACGTGGCCCCAAAAAGATACTTTGGGGGCAATATTTTGGATGAGGAAGCCGATCAAATTAATCGATATTTTAATCGATATTTTTAAATCGATTCTGTGAATTTTTAAAACTTTTTTTCGTATCATTATTTTTCCACTATATAAGACTAAATAACCAATGCCAGGTTATAACTTCGTTGTCAACTTTTTAAAATATAAATTTTGTTAAAAATATAATAAACTGTAAATAATTTGTTTCATACCACTTTAATGATTAAAAATTTACAGATACCTTAAAAATCTAGTTTTATTGCTCGTTGATATGTTACTCCAGAAAGCAGTTCTATCCAATTCTGGTAACTTTATTTCCATACTGAACGTAATTTGACAATTCCTTATTTTAGATTCACTTAGATCAAGTTCAATTTTTAGTACTTTGAGATATCTAAGAAAATCATTTCCTTTTTTTTAATGTACATTTAGAAAATATCTTACTGCTTTTCTTTTAGCATATTTAGAATTTTACTTTTAATCCCGGTAACATGTTTATATCTTTAGTCTTTAGTCGTTTCGTTTAGTCTTTATACACCTGTTAACTTATCAAGAAGAATATCTAACGGATTCACGAAAAGAAGTGGAGAATATATAAGCTGGTCGATTAGAATAGGTGATTAGTGGATTTTCTGAATTAAGTACGACGTAATCCAATCAAAAAAATATAGTTTAGTAAACATTTTGTTTTATGGAATTCAGTTAAATTTATATACTGTGTACTTTCGCTGAAACCTAGATTAGAATTACGCTCTTCGAAACGGTTTAACAACTTCAATAGAATGAAAAATCTTAAGATGAAGCATATGCTCTAAAAGTTATAATTTTAATTTATTCACAAACGAAGTCACGCGATGGATAAAGGAATTGTAATTTTTTCATTCAATCATAATTTAAGCACGTTGTGGATAGTGTATTTATCTAATATTTTCTTGGATGGAAAGCAGTATACTTCTAGTAGAACAATCAAATTTAAGTTTGTAAACTTTTTGCATTGTTATTTGAAAAAATGTGGTGTCAACAATCATCAAAATAAAGCGCTTCCTAATTTATACATTTTATATTATGAAACAAAAAACATAGAAAAACGATTTTAAAACTTTTTAAGTAATATATTTACGTTAAATATCTTATTATAAGCTATTTAAACTTACTCAAATAAAATATAAAATTTATATGTACATTTTAGTTTTTGTAAATAAACTTTATCTTAACTACAGAATGTATCTGCTGAATTTTATTTTTTAAATTAGCCTGTAATCTGTACTGAAAAATAAAAGAAATAAGTATACTGAACTAACATTTTAAATCTTAAGTTTACAGGACTTTGAACCTTGAGGGCCCCTGGCGATCATCGGTCATCTGGGTGGGCCAGTCGTACACTGATCCTTACTCAGTCTTTACGGGGATTTATCGTTCTACATGAAAGAATAAGACATTACTATTCTTTGTTTTATCTTGATAAATGATATTATATGCACAAACACACACACTCTCGCTCTCTCTCTCTCTCTCTATCTCTCTCTCTCTCTCTCCCTTTCTCATGTATATTAATAAAAATAAAACAAACACGTATATTAAAAACAATTTAACAAATAAAATAATGGGCTAACGCTACACATTTAGTTTAAAATTTTAAACCTACTTTTTGAAAAACTAAATATATAAATTGAATATACGAAATGTGAATAAACGGTTTGATTTTTTAGAATGTTAAATTTAGTCACTTATAATTTTATTAATAAAACAAGCAAAAAATCTTAGCATAATTAAATAATATTTAAATTAAATAATTTAATTTTTTTTAAAATTAAAATCAAGTTTCTGTTTTCCATCATTCTTACTTTTTTTGTACGAAGTAAAGGAAGCATTGTGATCGCAAAAAATTTTGGTTTTCATATTTCAACGGAATATCCATTTTGACTAGTTTCGGAGTGACATCTGTACGTACGTACATATCTCGCATAACTCAAAAATGATTAGCCGTAGGATGTTAAAATTTTGGATTTAGGACTGTTGTAACATCTAATTATGCACCTCCCCATTTTATTGCAATCGACTAGACCAAAAATGATAAAAAAGCCCAAAATTAAAAAAGAAAATTGAATTTGGACTTTTTCTTAACTGCAGTAATAATCCCTTATTGAGAACTTTTCAACCATGTATCATTAGTGATACTTATTTTCATTGGTTCCATAGTTATAGCCAAATAAAAGTTTAATTAATGGAATATTTGGATTTTACAAAGATAAGGCACATAGGTTCGAACCCGATTTCATCTCCTTTTTTTTAACTTTTTTGTTTGTTTAAATATACTGATTTATTAATAATTTTTTCCATGGCCAAACTACCCACACGTGATCTCCTCTTCACTTTTGACGTCACCTATTATTAAAAAAAAGTCTGCCATTTCAGTTTTCAGTCTGTCTCTCAGTAACTTCGCGTTAGATATCTATCTCCTTTATGTTTTACTCCATTTCTGAGGCTAAAGGCTGATTGTGAGACTTTTTTTCCTGTTTAGCCTCCGGTAACTACCGTTCAGATAATACTTCAGAGGATGAATGAGGATGACATGTAGAGTGTAAATGAAGTGTAGTCTTGTACATTCTCAGTTCGACCATTTCTGAGATGTGTGGTTAATTGAAACCCAACCACCAAAGAACACCGGTATCCACGATCTAGCATTCAAGTCCGTGTAAAAATAACTGGCTTTACTAGGACTTCAACGCTGGAACTCTCGACTTCCAAATCAGCTGATTTGGGAAGACGCGTTCACCACTAGACCAACCCGGTGGGTTTGATTGTGAGACTGTTTTCCGATTACTACACAGAATCATATATTACTCAGTACAGTATTAAATACTTAATCTTCCGTTGAAGTTCGATAAACATATTCTTTAATTATTCTCTTCAGATCCAAATTTAAAAATACATTTTTTAAACGTATAAATAAATTCACAGAATTTATTAAATAATTGCAGGAGAATCATTCAGAAATAAAAAAACGATTTTTCAATGAAAAGGTACTTGGATTACCAGGTTCCATATAGCTATTACATACTTCTCGCAGCAGAAATAAAAGTAGTATTTTTATTAATCTAGGCCCGTTGGTATTAATATATAATTTATTTATATGATAGTTTCCACTTAATAACAATCTTTAGTAGTATGTTCGAGCGTTTTCGTTCTAACATCCTTAGGAACATTGATGTGTTATAATTATAACACATCAATGTATCAATGTATTAGTATCCTGATTAGTAATCAGGATTACTAATCCGAAAGGGCTCTAACATACTCGTACTACTAAAGATTGTTGGTAAGTGGAAACTATTATATAAATAAAAAAGTAGCATTGAATAATGTTAAAAGAATGATTAAATATTATATGTTAAAAGAAGAAAATATTTAAATGGAATGTGAAAAGATTAACAAATGAAAAGAAGATAACAGGAGAGAAATTAGCTCAAGTACTGGGTGTTCAACTTAAAAGAACTTCCACCACTCAGTAGTTTATACTAAAGGCATATTTTTGCTGAAATGCATATAATGGTGTGAGATGGGTAAAATAATGTGGAAAATGATGGTACGACTGGAGCTACAGATCATCAATTTTTGCGGAGACTAAGCAGGGAAAAAATTTCTCTAGGTTCAGCTTACACTGCAGTAAGGAAAATTTTGAAATTTTATATCGAATGCAGATTTCCATGAGCTAACTAATGCTGATCATGCTAAAAGGGTTCACTATTGGTCAACGGTTCAAGAACTTTATTAGAGGCAACAATGACATTTCAGATCAAATGTTTTTCGCAGATGAAGCGTCCTTTCATCTTGGTGGGTATGTTAAGTCAGAACTACCAGACCTAAGATGCTGCCACCCACACATTTTCTTTGAATTTCCCCTAGATCAACACAAAATAGCTGTGCGGTTTCAAGGCGACGAATAATAGGACTCTTGTTTTTTGAAAGTATTGTAGATTCTGCTGTATACCAAGAAATTATTCAATAGTTCATGAGTTTCCTGCAAGAGGATGAGCGTGACTGCTGGCTGCAACAGGATAGCGCCTCTTACCATACAGCTCGCTCTACTATGGAGATGCTACAAGATCTTTTCGATAGAAGAATCATATCTAAAGGAAGTCCAGACTTCTTTCTGTGGGGATACTTAAAAGAATTTGTTTATAAGAGCGATCCACAAATCCTGCAAGAATTGAAGACAAATATTTTTAATGCTATCTAAGAAATAGCCACGGTACAGCTAAAAAGAGTAACCAGGAACAAAGTCAAACGTGTTGACACGTGCAAACAAGTGGATGGATTTCATTTTCAACACCTTCTGCAAATTACTATGTAAGTGTTTGCCAATAAACTGTAATTTATAGACTAAAGTAACTGATGAGGCCTGTCTGTAGTTGTAAGATGAAGTTTAGAATTGATAAAACGTCTCGTGAGATGTAACTTTGAAGTTTACTTTTGAATAATGTGAAGATGTACAATAAGAAAAAAATGAAACCTGGAGACATTTGAAGATAAATGAAGGAATGGAGGTGATTAAATGTACAAAGTGAAAAATGAAGATGTAATGAGGAACTTTAAAGAAAAGCTTAATAATAAATGCGTAATAGGAGCTTAATGAAAAAAGCTTCAGAACAGCAAAGCAACACATTGTTTGTACACTGAATTACTACAGTATATAGCAATACATCGCTTAGTACACACTGAGACCTATCATTACGAGATGAATTATTAAAACAGTTCTGTAAGGATCACTAGAAAGGGAGAAGGTGAAAAAAAGTAAAAATTAGAGATAATCAAAAGGGAACTGTGTGTTATCAAGATCCTCGAAATTTAATTGGAAATAGGGGAGACTGGAGACTGACACCGTGCAAAGGACCTGTTTTAAGGAAAATAAACCATATGATGATGATATACAAAAATAAATTGGCGTTATAAAAATTAAAAAGTCTGTACGTAAATGCCTCCTTAAAAATAGAGCTAACGATATTCCTAAAAAAAGATGATTATTCGTTAAACCAACAGTTAGTTAATTTGATATTTCGTGTTATTTATCATTGAATTAATTTAATTTTATACAGAGATCAGTTTGTTAAATTTACTAAAAGAATTACTTGTTTTTAAAACTGTTAGTAATATACGTAAGTGGAAAATAGTTGCTATTGTTATCAGAAAAATATGGTTCAGAAGCAGATTTTTATAGCATTTGGATTTGGGAAAGGTTATGTTGCTTATATAACTTATATATTTATATACAAGTATATTGTGTAATAATATATTTATATATTACCATACGTATTTTTCCGGTATTTTAATAATTAATTTTGTTTGTATTGTTTTATTCGCAACTCACTTGCATATGTTTTACGGAATTGAAATAAACTGATTACTATTATCATTAAACTACAATATTTTTTTAATAACTAATTAAAAGTAATTCCTAACAAATCCAAACACACAAATATATATTTATATACACAGCCTACATACACATTTAATGATTTCTGTTCTTAATTAATTTTATAATTATGAAAACCACCAATTATTATCAATACCATCTTCAAAACACATTTAAAATGCCTATTTTACCTTCAAGGTGTGTGTGTGTGTGTGTGTGTGTGTGTGTGTGTGTGTGTGTGTGTGTGTGCGCGTTCGCGCGCGGGCGCGTATATTTGTGAATGAAAAATAATTACGCAAATCTTAGTTTTTTATTTTATCATCATTTCCACACAACAATTAAAATACTTTTTCCGTAAACTTGATACTAAATTTTTATTCACGTTTATAAGATAAACCAGTGAAGCATAGAAATTGATTAAGTAATAACTATTACTGTTCTTTTTAATTCTTTTTTATAAATAGACGCAGTACAAGTTAAGAATGAGAACGTAAATTATCTAACAAATTAATTAATTGTCACTAAAATTTCCTGCTGCGAATTCTCTTTTACTACAGTACAATAAGTTAACAATACAATGTAACTCAACAATGAATTAAACAGACCGTTGGAAGTACACTCATTCATTAATTTATTATTATTAATTCATTCATTCATTCAGTTTTGTTTCTTATTTTTAGATTATTATCGTACTCTATAATATAGGTCTACAATTAAAAATAACTGTAAAAATACTTTCAAGGAAATTAAAAATTATATCATCATAATTATTAGAGCAAAATATTAAATAATAAAACAATTAACTGGTTAGGCTGTAAATAAATTCTATTATTTTACGAATAAAAAAGTTAATTAAAAAAATAAACGTTTAATTATAAAAAATTACTGTATTGCAAAATTTAAATATAAGACTGAACGATTTCTTTTTATATATTTCGTAGTATCAATTAGTTTACATAATATTTTTATTTTTAAATCACAAGTATTGAAAAATTATATATTTTAAAAATTCACGTATTCACAAAAATTTAAAGTTTAAAATACATTGCCAATCAACATGTAAACTGAATGCGCTTAATTCTTGCCGTCACAGTGCAACCAGTCCTGTATTAGTGTAATCAGTGAAGCCAAAACCAAAAAAATACAACTTAACACATATTTTTATATTATGTTAATCTTTCAGTTATAAATAAGATCACAGAAAAAGATAATTATTACAAATTTCATATGAGAAAGATAATTTATATTCTGCAAAGAACATTTTACACATGGTGCGTGTTTTTTTATCTGGCTGATGAAATGTCTTCTTTTTCCTCTCTAGCCTCCGAGAAATTACAGTTCAGGTATTACTTCAGAGGATGATATGTATAAGTGTAGTCTTGCACAGTCGCAGTTCGACCATTCCCGAGATGTGTGGTTAGTTAATTGAAACCCAACCACCAAAGAACACCGGTATCCACGATCTAGTATTCAAATCCGTATAAAAGTAACAACCTTTACTAGGGCTTGAACGCTAGAACTCTGGACTTCCAAATCAGTTGATTTGGGAAGACGCGTTCACCACTAGACCAACCCGCTGAGTTGGCTGATGAAAGTTATAAAATTATGATAAAATAGGCTTCAAATTATTTACGTTTTTATATTTATTCCTTAAAAAAAAAGTTTAGGATTTTTAATTAACCATCTTGATATCTATTAGATGACTGGTAATTTATTATTAAACGAATTCTATTAAAAGTAGAACCAATCATAGCTTTTTATTGTAGAAAAGAATTATTTAAAGTAACCGGTAAGTAAATAATCTCTGTAATTTGGATAGTTATAATTATTTTTCTTGTAATACACTTCGATCGAAAATCAACAGACACTCTTTATAATTTTTTTTTATTTGAATAATTAATTCTTCACGGAAGCTTTGAAAAGCTTGTACGTAGGATTGAAAAATGTAATTTTGTAACGTATGAAAGACGCCATGCCTGATCCGACTTCGAACCCGGGAACACCGGGTGAAAGGCCGATACGCTACCACTACGCCATGGAGATCGGGTTTTCGTTCTGAATATTAAATTATAATATGCTTCTTTACAAAAAGATTCATCGATAACCTTAAAATAAATATGTAAAATTTCTTGTAATATTTAAATATTTGAATTTTTTAAAAATTCAAATATTTGAATTTTAAAAAACTTCCTCCTGTCAAACCTGATGGAAAATCAAAACTACCTAGTTTTTCAATATTTATAAATTATAATTATTTATAAACTAATTATTATTAACTTGTGCAGTATTACTTTAAGAGGTGGAAGAACCCCATTTACGGGTATAATACAATATAAATTGTATTTATAAAAATAAATTTTGACTTGAACTGATATAAATGGATTGAAATCATACTACATATAATTTCCAATGATTTTTTTTTTGTTAGAGGGGTATAAAGAAGAAGACGTGCAAATTCTTTGTAATAGAATTGAAGAAGAAAATAGAAGATCCGGAGAAGAAAAAGGACAAATTTCCTATTTAAAATAATTTCATTTAAAATAATCGGCTAATGATTTAGTTTAATACAAGGTCTTAATTCACGATTAACTCTAGTACTTAAATATTAATTAACTAATAATTATTTATTTCAATTAAAAAATAATTTTAAAGACAAGTTAAAATAAAACGTTTTTTTATATAAATCAGGCAAGAAAATTACAACGAAGTTTAAATTAGTAAAAACATAGAAAATTTAATTATATTTTTTTCTATTTACAAACGTATATAAGCTTTATTAAAACTAAAAATAAACAAATAAATAAAATATTTAACTCTGACTAACCGAATTAAAACCAGTTTATTTTTTATCTATTTCATTAGTAATAATAATAATAATATATTATTAAAAGTATATTAATTATTATTTATAGTTAATTAGTAGTTAATGAATAAAATATTAAAAGTAAAACATTATTTAAAAACAGGTCGGTTAACATTCCAAATAATATAGATAACGAGAAGAGCGTACATTCAAATACTGGCTTTTATATTTACGTAAACGACTGTAATTTATTTTTAGATTAAAATACGTAGTTGTAAATGAGCCGAGGTCGTAAATAATTGGTATTCCTATCAAATCAACTAATTTTAGGTGTATATGCATAATATTATGTAACAGAAAAACCTTTCTAGGAAGATCTTTTTAAAAAAGTCTTATCATTTAGATAATTCTATGGTCTAATAATCAATTATATTATAATTCTATTCCAAGTATTTATATATAATGTCATTTAACTCTAAGAATTTAATATAAATTATATTATTTAGGATTAAATAGTTTATAATTAACAATTATGTAAATTAACTCGACGGTCGGGTGACTAAATAGCATCAAATATATCAGCTATTGTGACAACTTTGGACTCCAGGTCAAATCCAGTTAACTTAAAGTCAAACGATTTTAACTGAATATTAATACTTATATCACTGCGTTATTTTAGCCTTTTTTTTCGATGAATCTGAAGAACCCCATTTACGGTCAGTGTCAGGCTCGCTAATAGGTTACGCAGGATGTTGTTGGTGCGTAACCTGCGACCTACTGAATAAACCTCCTATCTCACTGATCCTTCCCTCCCGGGGCCGGACCGGCAATTGAGCATTAGCAGTCCCGGGAGGTGCCTTCGAGCTCAGGGAATCCAGAGTCCCCGTACATCAACATTATTTTAACCTGCAAGGTTAATTATTAACGGCATACGTAAGGTATAATCGTTATGATTTGGTTAGTTTTCGTGTTATTTTCTTTTACTATTAACTTTCTAATTCTTTTTGTCGCAAAATATTTTTAAAATTGCTTTAATTATTTTAATCTATTTGTTCCCCTATAGAGGTAGATTTCATCAGAAAGGTATCTATTGTAAAGGGTACCGTGATTCGACTTCCGGAAAATTTCGACTTATCTTCTCGTTTCACTTCTTCACTATCTTCCCAGACACGAAAACCACCGTCAGCTCAATAGTTTTTATATACATTTATATATATGTGATGCGGTGGGCGAAACCATACCATAAGTAGGAAAAATCTTTTTTTTCTGTTTTAAGTGTTTCTAATATTACACAAAATTCGTAAAATTTTGAACAATCAACCTTCTATAATAAACATGGAATTTTTAATTGATTTTTCAAATCCGTTTTTGTGAAATGTTGATTTTCGGGAAAATATATTCCAAGTTTTTGAGAACTACAATTCAATAGCTAAGGAAGGAAAGAATGTTTCCATGAGAATATATTAAAATTTTCATAATTTTGTGGAGAATTATGTTATATATTCTAAAAAATAAATAAAATTATTTTAATATTTTTTTAATAAAGAAGAATCATAGGAAGTACTGAAGAAATTACATTATTCTCATATCAAGAATTCCAGAATTTTCTAGAAATTCCAATTTCATTGGCAGTTTATTTACTGAACCCAAAGATGTAAATAAAAAATTACTAATAATACAAAGTGAAAGAACTATTATGAATAAAGTGAAAAAAAAAAAAGAATAACCAAACCACACAACTTATAAAAAATTAAATTGGCAAATTATAGACTACCCATTAATCGTAACATACAGGCATAAATATTCAAACACTATTCAGTTAAAATTACTACATCATAATACTGACTAGTAAGAGATTTAATAACACTATTAAGACCTCAACAAAAAATGTTTAATATATAGCTTATTATAAAGAAATTACAATGTAAATCTCCAATGTACGAGAGTTGAAGATAAATCATGTAACAAAACTTAAAAAGCTGAAAATTACAAACTTAAATTACTTTTTAGCTTGATTACTAGCTTACTACTTAAATTAAAAATTATTAGCTTAGATTACTATTCCTGTTTAAAAATTTACATAAAATACTCTGTAAGAAAAACCAAAAGTAACAAAAAAAGAAAGAAATTATTATAAATTATCATAAACTTCCAGAAAAAAGTAACATTGTACATTTTACCAACAGAGAGAACAGAATCTAATCTAAAAACTTAAACATAAATAACTGTTCCTGTATTTAAAAAATAATAATAATAGGCCTAACACAAGATAATCCATTAAGTTATGTCAGAGATACTATAAGTTCTCCGCTGGCTGTAAGTCAAGATATTTAACGTTCAACATCGGAGAACAAAAAAAAATTAAAAAACTTAAAACTACAATAATTATTACAACTAATAAGATCCTACACTAATCATATCACATTGCAATCTAGAACTCAATGGGACTAGCAACACATGCACATTCAACACAATTCACCTTTTTGAAGGCCTCCCATGCTGTTTCTTTAATTGAGACTATAAAGGTCATGGTACTGGATCATCCACAAGTTCTTCAGTTACTGTATCGCCGCTAGGGCAAGGAAAAATCAAATCAGCAGAAGCAGTACTCTCTAATTCTTTTTTCATACAAGTACTTCTGCCGTAGATAAGTCACACCCTCTGGAAAAATTTGTTCTGGAAAATTTGATTCATGAGACGCAAGATCTCTTAAGTGGAATGATACAGATTCTCCACCGACTCCACATTGGCACTTTACCCAATTCTTCACTGTTGAACATAGGGTGAATTCAGAAATACCAGGAATTTTTTTCCAGTTTAAATTATAAAAATATTCCTGCCAGTTGTAAAATGGAATCAGAAAAGAAAAGGTGTCATCACCCTTTTCTATTCCAGTTACAACTGCTTTATTCAGTTTGGATGTTGGTGTACTGTCTTCTACAATTTTCTCTACATTATTTAATGAGGAACCAACTCTAACTCTTAATTTTTTTTAAAACAAGCCAAAAGCCCAATCAAAAGCAAACTTTGTGTGGCCCACTGGGAGAAATGAATTTTTTTTTTGACTTGTTCTACTTTTTTTGCATCCTCCAATTCAAAAAACTCATTAGAATGTTATTTTTATTTTGGGCCACAGAATTGTCTGCATACAGAAGCATATCTGTTTCACCATAACCATCATTTTCAAAATAGTGGTGGACCATGCTAACAATAGCATTGGCTCCCTTTGATGTAACAACAGCTTCTGGAATCAAGTAGTTATATTGTTGTGAGGCTGACTCACACACTACACCAAAAACTGCCACTTTGTATGGTGCAAGGAAATAAATAGGCACTGCTTGCACGGGGTTTGATGGTATAAACACCTGCTAAGCCATATCAAAAGAATAATGACAGTATCAGCTTCAGCTGTGAGAGGGCCTGAAGGAAACTTTAAATTGACCATTGCTTGGTTTAAAAACTCTATACTATCTCTATAAAATTTTCTTTCCTCCATTACCTTTTTGAAATGCAAGAACATTTGCTGTACCACTGCCATTTTTTCAGCTTCTGAAGAAATTCAACTTTTATTTAGAGCAGTGTAATTTGATTGACAAGTCTTGCAAAAGTCAGTTTTGGGTCTATGTACAACAATATGGGACAAAATTGTTGCCATAACATTCGGAAAGAACGATCAGATAGCACACTAATGTTCTTAATTAAGCAACACTTTTTATACAATCTCTAGATTCCAGTCTTTGCATCACTGCTAGGCAGGAGTAATGGGTTGAACAGGGTTGCCTGCTGCCCAGCAAGAAGAACATTTTGTTCAGCATAATTATGTATAAAATTGACAACATCATTTACTGCATCAAAGGATGCAGAGTGTTTTGGGTTGCATCCAGTATTACCATGTAGTTTAACTACAACGCTTTCAGAAAGGGAATTTTTTTAAGCTTTTTAAGTTTCCTGTGAAAATCCATGACAGAACAAGATATTTTTTTTACAGACGTCATAGCCAAAACGTCATAGTCAAATCTTGTTCGTGATCATTGACATACTGCCTGTTTTGTTTTTTGCCCAACAATTTTTTCTCCAGTGCAGCACAGAGCACGCAATTGGCCAAGAACTAAAAAAATCTAACTTATTTACATGGCCCTCATAATAATTGAAGCTCAAACTATCAGTCCTCATTTCCAGGTACTCATTTTCTGGAAATAACCACTCAGTCTTGAGCGTGCTTACAGCTACATCCTGAAACAATAAAATTTCTAACGAGCTGATGTTCCATTTGTGACATCTCATCTGGGTCAGCCGGAACAACAAGCCTATTCTCTTCATTAACATCAAGTTAATTACAAATCACATCAGCTTCATCAACAACATCAATATTTAGGCCTACCTCAATATCTATTGCAATATGCTGAACCTCAGGAGTATGTGTATCCTGATAAATAATAAAAAAATAACTCCAAATGGCTGGCCAAATTTTGTACTCTGTGCTGACTGTATAATGTTTCTTACCAATAATATTAATGAATCATAGTAATTCAATGAGTCAAATATATTTTTGATTTTTTTTGTCGGAACATATATTAGTTGAACAGAACAGTGCAAAAAATTCAGGCAAAAAACAATATTTTTAACCTACGACAACATAACCTAACACTGTATTAGTAATAACAAATTTAATAATTTATTATAAAGTACTACAAATTTACTTACTCCAGGTAATATTTCAACCTCAAGTCCAACTTCGTCATCACTTTCAGTCGAATCTTCCAAGTCGGAAAGTGAAAAACGATTAAATAGTCATTGTATACTTCTTGCAGTTCTGCATTTAAATTAGCACCTAATGGGCATGAGTTTAAGATATCTACAATCACCTTTTCAGAAGACGCCATATGATAACGAAATAAATCAGTATGTAAATAAATAACAAATATTTTTTTTGTTCTTCACAAACATTACGGACTTACAAAAAAACGAACTATAGCTATACACAAAGTAAACAAGAAATGAAAGTATCTGACTGTCATTACCAACTTTACGAAAATAATAGTAAAATTTGTGCAAAATAATTGACTGAAACTTGTAATTAATATTTTTTATTTAAAAAATAATTTCCTAATCTCGTAAAAATGGATTAATGTAATAAATATTACAGTATTTTCATCGCAACAAGCTCTGAAGAAACCATGCCATAAATCGCAATGGAGTTTTAATATTACTGACTTATAGCACGATTTGTAAAATGCGCAGCGCGTATTTCAAGATCCGTTTTGCGGTATTTTAAAAACTGTTGGTAATTTTTGAATTTATTTGAAAGTCTAGCTATTGAATTCATTCAACAGATGCCGTTAAAACCTAAAAATCGATTTTTTTGATATTCCTTGTTAATTTTTGCTCTACTGCAAAATAACGCGTGCCGACTTATAGCACGGTTTCACAGACTGCATCACATATGTATATTTCACTTTCTTGTGGATACGATAACTGCCGTAATTTTGTGCCAATCATTTTCAAATTGATACATAAAATATAAAGACCAAAAATCTCGTTCGTTAATGGGCAAAATCGGACCATGGGACCATGGGGGGTTTTTCGAAAAAAAAAACAAAATATCGCTATAACTTTATTATTAAGTAAAATATCGAATTCGTTTAAAGTTCCTACTATTCTTTGGATAAAAGCCTAAAACTTGTGTAAGTAAAGTTTTTTTATATCACCATCCATTGGCCCAGGAGGTGGAAAAAATGGAAGTTTGAAGACAGAAAAAATCCTGCCTCCCTTAATAGGCGCATTATCGAATCGGTTTAAAGTGGTCGTTAATCCTCTAAACATTACCTAAAACTTTTGTCTGTAACAATTTTTGATATGAACAACCCTGACCAAAATTTTGCTGGAATTTTAAGATGATGTGGGGGCTTGTCACATGCTAAACATGTGAAACTTTTTTCACATGCAACCATTGTCGTATTGAGTCAATTTGGAGTTTTTCTTAATTTTAATGTAGAAATATTCTTTATCCCCTTGCTTAGCACCGGTGAAATCTACCTTCCCCTTCCGACGTGCCGAAAAGGATTTTTTTTTTATCTTGTACACTATCCTCTATTATGAAATTCACTAAAACCAGGATGTCCTAATATCTTTCAGGTTACCTTAATTTCATATTTTGTGAACAAATTAATTTTCTTTATCCTCATCTAAAATTCTCTTTAATACAAATTTCAAATTATAAAGAAAAAATTTAATTTCAGGTTCTTCCCTCCCGTAAAAAGTATAGCTAACCATAATATTTTTATGCCTTCTTTATAATTCTTAGATTTATATCTTCAATATTAGCTTGATTAGCAGTCTTTTATCTTTGAGGATAAAACTTTCTTTGCTTGACACAGATTGTTTTTTATATTTCTGAAACGTTTAATATTAAAGTCAGAATCATGATTTACTCATTTTTAGGTGAGTCATTAAATAATAATTACAATAATTTAAAATTATTATTGTTAAAAAAGAAATTGTTTTTTTAATGAAATTACATACGTAGTAAATTTAATACAAGAGCTGTGTTTGTAGTCATAAAGTGAGGTTTTAACAATAAGAGCTTCCTGTTTATTTTTTAAGGAAATGTTGACCTAATTGTTATACATAATACTACAAACGTGTCACGAGTAATAAACGGTAAATTGTAGGATGTAAAATATAGATTTTTTCTCATTATTTGTATACAAATTAACATATATTCATAGGTCATTTGTTGTCAGTGACTGTCAACCGACTGTATCTACAGTGTCTGTATGTTACTATGTATAACAACATCCATTTGTAGTACCGTTAAGAAAACTAACGTGTTTGTAAGTTGCCAAGTTAAATGTAGGTATGTGTTAATAAGATAACATAAATTAAGTTTGCGTGTTCAAGCACAAAGTCGTAAGTTTTTATGTGAATTTATATCAGACTTACTCCAGCTCAACAGCAATTACACGAAAGAGTAAACGTATTTATAAAATATGATTTTATAATAATTAATTGTAACTGCTCGATCTAACACACCTGCACAAGCATGAATGCATTACGATACAAATTTTTTTAATAAATTATTTTTTGTTTTAGTAATTAGCACATATAATAGAGTAGAAAACCTTCAATGAAATCGAAAATTAAAAGTAATTAATAATAATTTCAATCGAAATAGTTTTAAATTTATTAGTAAAATTAATTTTGCGCAGTCTAAAACTAGAAATGAATTTCATTTCTGAAGATGGTTTAAATAATTTGATACAGCTAAATTATAATATAATTATCTACGAGTTTATAATTATTTATATTCAAATTAAACCGAATACAAACATAATACTGTAGCTAGATAGTTACGACCAATGTGAAGTATAAAATATTTTTTTTTTAAAGAACTTTATATTTAGGGAATATGAACAGTTTTTTTAGCAAAATAATAAAATTCTCCTGAAGCTGTTAGTCTTAATAAAAATAGTTTTTTTTTAAGAAAATCCCGTTTTCTAATCTAAGATTAACTATTTTTTGTATTACTATTGTTCACTTATGTATCAAAACTATTTATAGCTTAATTTTAATTTTCTGAAATTTCCGAAGATGAATTCTAAAAAAATCAATTCTTTCGATTTTGATAGACATATTTATAATGAATCGTGCACAGATGCACTAATTTTCATAAATTTACTGATAATAAGTAATGTATTTAGTTTAAAATGATTTTTATTATTAAATCATCTAATCTAATCGGAAAAATTACGTAGTAATGCAAAATACGTATCGAGTTCTTAACGTAAAAGTCATTTTAAAAAATCGTTAAAGACAGTTCAAAACAAGAAATTTTTTCAGCCGAGGAGATGGGAAATTAATTAATGAATATTGGTTAAAAACTTAATTAAAGCGATTTAGACCAGGAAAGCAGTGTAAGGGACCACGTCGTTTTATACACTCTGGAATATATCATGAAAGGAGGATTGATTAAAACAGTTCTAGAAGGATTAAAAAAAGTTCAAAAGGAGACAGTCCGAAAAGAATAAAAATTCTAGATGATCTGAAAGTGAATGGGAACTATCAGGATCTTAAAGATTCAGCTAAGGGTGATGGACCTGCGTAAGGACATATAACCATACAACAATATCACGATGAACATAAACTGAAAAC
This sequence comes from Lycorma delicatula, assembly GCF_047948215.1. Lineage (NCBI taxonomy): Eukaryota > Metazoa > Arthropoda > Insecta > Hemiptera > Fulgoridae > Lycorma > Lycorma delicatula. The sequence continues at coordinate 67,925,764 of NC_134459.1, read as the reverse complement.
AAAGTTGTAATACTTTTCTGGCATTGGTTATTTATTCTTCAAATATTATTATTATATGCTATTCTTATACAGTGGAAAAATAATGATACGAAAAAAGTTTAAAAAATTTTTTAAATCAATATTTTTTTCTCCTCCACCTCCGAAATCACCTTTTTTTTATTTGTTTACGTTTAATACATTAAATTTAAGAAACTAAAAAAAAGAAAATCTACCGAAAAATCTACCGATAAAAAGTTACCTAAGATGTTTTTTATGAGGTGGGGGGTAAATTTTGATAAAATTTTATTGTAATATTATTATAAAACGTCTAAATAAACAAAAAACAATTTTTTTTTTAATTCCAAAATTGATTTTTTTTTAAACTTTGATCGGCTCTATTACCCACAATATTGCCTCCATTTTTTTTTTTTTTTTTTTTTAGATAAAAACATAATTTTTTACGATTTAAATACTCGTAATTTACCAAAAAAATGATATATACTGTAATATTCATAAATATGGATATAAGATAAAGAAAATAAATATATTTTGGTAGCTGTTCAGTGAAGAAGTTGAAAGAAACGTACGACAAAGCTGAATTTATTCTAATAGTTTAATAGTTTTAAAAACAGATACATTTGAATTTGATACATTTATACTTAAATATAATTTGCATCTTCTTCTTCTTTTGCCTATTCATTATCTGTATGTAGCAAGTCATAAGTAGATCTTAACTGTACCACTGCCCCTTGAAACACTATAGAATTATAAATTAAACCAGGACAATTTTTAATTAACTTTTGAGTGTATTTTGGTGGATAAGTTATGTCTTGTGGTCAAATCTTCATGATTGTTGTGCGCTTGTCTTGTGTTGGCTTGATTGTATGAACGTATAAATGTGTGTGGTACGTCTTAATACCTGTTAGGTGTTCTATTTTTTCTGAATGTTTTCCTCTTTAGATATTTGTGGTACGCAGTGTGTGCGTTTAGCGGTCTGGTATGGATGATGTTTGTTTGTGGAAACCGAATGTGTGTGTAGGCGCTTATCCCCCTCCTGAAGTTATGCTTTATTAGCGGTTTCCCAGGAAGTGGGGTCCCCAGGGGTAGAAGTTTAGCCGATAGTGCGCAGGAATACATACGGATTTTCTTTAACAGCTTGCGGAACCTGTTAGCGAGTCCGACACTGCTTCGGCGCCCGTAAATGGGGTTCTTCCACCTCAAAAAAAAAAGGACTATCTTTAAGCTACGATGTCGGTATTTTTCCTAGTTTTCCTCATAATGTTGATCTTCTAACAGAATCATGTATAAAAGTTCTTACCTGCCCCCCTAATATTACGCGTGATGTAGTCAAAATATCAAATTTTCTTCTTAACAAAAATAAGCTTTGATACTTAAAAACGTTTTTGTAAAACCTTCGTTGATCTTTCCAAGAAATTCGGTGAATACAATGATATAGTCACATATCAATGGTTTTCAATTACTTGCTGGTTGCTTCAGGGAGAATCGAAAGATACTACACCGTACAGCAAAAACATAAAAGGATGTAAAAATTGATAAGCCTTAATTAGGTATCCGTATTCAAATCTTGGTATAGTACTATTGCTCTGATTCTGATAAGGCTGCTCTGGCTCTTCCATTGCGGTTCCTGAATTCAGTTAGTCTATTTAGATTCATGTTTATTTAAATTCATTGTCTATTTAAAGTTATGTTAATGTAATTACAAAGATAAATCTTCGAAACATTTTTCATCAGCAATATACGATCAGTTATCGTCTACCGATTTCCATGAATATGAAGGTCTTCTTTGGATACAGTTGCAGGCCATTTAGTTAACCGCTTTGATTTCATGAAAGATACACTACAAGTCTTAATGAACCAACAAACACAACCGTGTCACCTGAAAAACTGAACAGATTTTTCCTTATTTGTTGGTGGTATTACGTCAGTAATTTATTTATCGAGATGCAATTGGATAATTATGAAACAAACATGGTTCACCAACTTTTTATACATGGTCATTTTGAAGGAGAAGGATATTAATCACATCGCCACAAAAAGTTTGGTTTTTATTTCATAAAAAAAAAGCGTATTACTTTTCGAAACATACTGATCTCTGTGCTGAAACCCTAGCACCTCCATATTTCATCTGGAAGATTACAGATTTCAATTCTGCTCATAACTGTGGCTTTTCATGCTATAAATTTTACCCAAAAACTGTAGTGTTATCTAACATGAAAAAAATTGCGAATATTCTCTTTAGATGTTCCACAGATAGAACGACATTGTTTGCTTTCCACAAAAGTAAACAGTACGGTTTTATCTGTTGAGTCCTACAAATTTAACTGAAACTATTTTTAAAAACAAGTTTCCAATCTGTTAAAAATTAAAAAACACTACTGCAAATAAAAAATAAAGTTTGCTACCTAGCGGTCGAAATCGGAAACTTCTGGGTACGGTTTTTGCAATTCGCATTGAATGCGTTTTATCATTCTGAGCGCGTTAAGCGTGCGAATGACAAACATTGCTCATTAATGTAGGATAATTACTTACTAATATAGGATAGTTATATTTAGTTAAAGAGTGTGTGGGTGAGAATTTTGTAAATAGTAAAACGTTTTTCAATTTTTTTTTAAATTGTTAAACACATTTATTTATATATTTACGTTAAGAAATTGTAGTTTTTGTACATGTAAAAAATGCTAAGCTTAACCGAAATTCGAATCCAGAACTCAAAACTTATAATAAAATCAAAACTCAGTTATATTACATTAATCAGCCCAATTTTTTTTTACATTTCTTATTAAATATATATATATAAAACGTATTACACTCCCGGTAATGTAAGGATTCCAACACGGAGTCATACATCTAAATCGGTTCCGCCATTGAGTTGCTAGGGTGGAACATACATACCTACATACTCGTACATACATTACGTTCCAGGAACGGTTTTAGAAGCGAATCGTTGTATTTTGAGATTATATAAATACAAAAATAAATTAAGGGGGTATAATACACCAGTTTTTTTTAAACGTTCTACACAACATTCATTAATGTTTTATGACTTATGGAAAAAATTTAAGTTTTGTGCCAAAAGTTAATTTTTGCCTCTAAATGCGAAAAAAACAGGAAAAACGAGGAAATATGAGTCTTACAGTAACAATTGGAACTTTAGAACCATTGATTTTACAGATCTGGTAGTACACTTATGTAAAGAGCAGAATTTTTACTATAATTTTAAGTTTTATTTCATCTTTTACTTCCTACTACGCCCTTCAGCGAATTTATTTGTAAAAATAAGTTGAAATTCTAGACATTTGTCAACATTTTATGTTTTACCTATTTTTGCTGGAGGTGTTTCAAAGGTATAATGCTTAAAATCATAGAAAACACTATTCTAAAGATTTTAAAAAATCATGAAGTCCGCCGAGATTTATAAAGTTAGAGCTGCTACCGTACCTGAAAATCAAAAACAAAAACAAAAAAAAAATCAAAAAAGATTTTTTTTTTGTTTACTTGTTTTTGATTGATTACTGGTTTTTTCACTTACTAATAGAGTTTGTAAGATTTGGGTCGACACAAATTTCATAACAGGCTTATCATCACAACCTTTACACACACACTTAGTTTATGATTAAAACCCAAATTTTGTTCAATATTGAGTTTCAGTTTACTGTTTCCTCACAGAGGGCATGATAAAGAACTAACTAAATTTACAAGCGAATTTTTACTTACATATAAATATTCAGATCTTTCGACAGCTATTTCTGAATTGGTAATACTGTATTGACTGTTCAAAATCAGATATTTTTACACATATTCTCCTCACATCTACATTCGAGGGTCCAGGTTGAGTCTCAATAACATCATTTTGTAGAGGAGTAAGAATTTCTTGGGCCAAACTTTTCCACCTCGCCTGATTAGCAATTTTTACCCTGGCTTTCAGATTTCTTGCAGTTTCTTTTCGTGTGCATCGTTGTTTCCACAAAAAAATACAAAATCTAAGAATAAATACTATCAAAATAAGCAAAAATAATAATAAAATCACTACGTTATAATTTACAGTACAGTAATCATCTTACATGAAATTGTTGTTTATAAAGATAACCTAAAAATATTTTCACAATTAGTAATAAAGAAGTCACATGAATCTACCTATTATTTTGAATAAAAACTTAAAAAAACCTAGACAAAATTGTAAAAACAAACGTAGAATTATTTGAAATTCAAATAATTCTGCGAATAAACTTTCACAGTCACACGGCACATACGGTAACCAAAAACACTTTCGCGTCCTGCAACCGAATATGTGTTTTCACTGTTCTAAATAGGGCTACTACAACAAACTACAGCAAAGATAAAAGCACGAATTTAAAAATTTACAACGATGTAAGAATCTCTCTTCTAAGTCTTTTTGAAACCGAGTAAGACACATTAAGAAATCAGTATTTTCCGACTTCGAAACCAGTGCTTTGATGTGCTTCCAATGTTTATTTTCAATTATCGTACATAAATAATGATTACACCATTTTATTCAGAAAGAAATAGACTAAAAATTGCGCAAAAAGTTTTTTTGAAAAAATTAAAAAAAATTAATTTTTCAGTGTATTATACCCCCTTACAGGTGTACAAAACCTTTTATTTGCTTTTCATATCAGTTGTAAAAAAAAATTGGGTTAACATTACTGTAATATAACTTTGAGTTTAGATTTTGTAATAAGTTTTGAGTTTTTAAGTGTTAAGTTTTTAGTTCTGGATTCGAATTCCGGTTAAACTTAGCATTTTTCACATGTACAAAAACTGTAAAATTTTTAACAGAAAAAAAAATAGAATTATTGTTTCTGAAATTGGACGTTCCCCTGTACCTACCTAAGAGAATAAATAAATGATTATTTTTAGACAATTAATAATATTTCCGTTATTTATAGGCATTTCTAGAAGGAATTTGCGTGAAAAGAATTAACATAGAATCATGATTAATGAATTTTTAACTGTTTTAGGAAACTTTCTTACCAAAAACCAGTTTAATTCGTGAGAAATAAGAGAAAGTGCATCAAAGAAAATTCATACAGATCAAATCAGAACTACAATCTATTTGGTCGGCCATATTTATTTTTACAATATTTTTTAGTACATTTCGTCAAAGTTATCGTATTGATAAGGTTGTAAAATATCAATAGTCTTGTGATCGTGTACATATTTTAATCGATCACTAATCATTCGCAAAGCAAATCCCTTCCACTAAGCTGTGTATCGTAAGAATTACAATGATTGATATCTGTACTTTTATCTACGAATGAACTGGGTTCGCATAATCTTCATGACACGATTAACAAGATGTCGCGATTGGTGAATCCTTAGTAATTCAAACTGATATAAGATAAATCGGCCATAACTTACAAATTAATGAACTAAGTGTCCATTTCTACTATTTTTTTTATATTTCTCATGAAATGTCATTGTTATATTAAAGTACTACCTACTAAACATTACAAATTATTTTTGCCATCAATATCCTTCGTTCTTTTCAAACGTTCTACATTATTCCAAATAAAGTGGTCACCTAAACCTAGAAAAATTTTTTTATATTAAGGAATCATCGCAAACTTTTTGTTCATATTACCACACGTTTTCCTTTTAGTCATTATTATAAATACGGAAAATTTTATACAAGAGTAAACTAATGTTATCTTTTTAATGTGAATACATCAACAAAGAAAACTCGTCATAAAGAACTACGGCTCAAATCTTTCTTCCTGAATTAAAAATAGATAAGAAAAATATACCTATACGGGCGTACAAAACGCTTCTTTATTTACTATACGAGTATTAAAGATTGTAATTTTCATTTTAAATATATATTTGTTTTATTATGAAATGACGTAATCGGTAAATGACGTTCCCATATTTTTAGAATTGTTATAATTTTTCTCACCTCACATCCTACTATTTCTATTTTAAGATTTTATCTTTTTCAAAATGAACCAACATCGTAATTTGATGTGAAATATTATTTTTGTTTCAAGACATCATCACGTAACGATATCATGTCTACCGTTGTTTAATAATACAGGGAAGTAGTGTTTGATATAAGTTAGTTTACTGCAGTATGGTACAAAGAAAGAGGAATAGTATTACGAGCAACTCTTGTTGTTGTTTAAACGGTGTTGCACTCGAGTGGTTTAATGGCATTCGGTTGAAGAAGTACGAGGTAAGTGTGATGATGAGAAGTATTATGGAAACTGCACCGTGAATTCAGTGAACGTCAGTGATTGTTTGTGTGTTTGTGTGTATATGAGCACACACAACCTGTGCTATGAGCGGGGGTTCCGTGCACGCACATATTTTACTACAGTATAAAGACCAGTTCAGTTCAAGTACTCCCTTCACTCTTTCCTCCATACTTTCAGCTTCAAACCTCCTTCTTTTCTCCCTTTGAAATGGCCTGCTGCCCTCATCCAAGTTCTCTGTATTTTACTATCTATGTACCGTACGTACGTTCGTGCAAGAAGCAACTTTATAACCAGATTCACAACTTAGCAACCGCTGCTTAACCGAAATTGAAAGCAACAATATCTCATAAAAACATTTTTATTACCCCACTGCTCTAGTGACATTTCTTTTTCGTTTATTTTCTTATGTAAATCTAATTTTTGTCTTTATATATATATATATTTTTTTTTATTTTAATTTAAATAAAATATTTAATCTTGTATGTATATTTACTTATAGGTTGTGGACCGGAAACAGAGTTTTACAGATTTTAATATTTGGCGTAACTTTATTTCATCAGCCTTTCCCGTTGTTTCCAACGACAATAATTACTATAAATTTACTATAATTATCTATTGTTTTCTCTAAGAAGCTTATTAGGTAGTATTACAAACGTACATTAAGTAACGTTAACCTATCGTAAAATTCTTTTCTTATTGTTATAGTGCTAAGACAGAGATTTTCTTCATCCATTGTAATTTTTAGGTTATTACAATATTTAATTTCTTATACTTCAAAAAAATATTAAATCTCTGAGAATACAGAGAATACACATAATATAATATTTTTTAAATATATATGAAAAGATATCAGATTGAACAAAACCATTAAGGTTATTAATTTCTTATAGTAAAATGAAACTGAAAAAATAAATTATCATTGGTAAGAAAAATAGATTATAAGTTGATACGATTGATACTTTCATTGAATTAAACAAAGTAGTTCATTTATTAATTGAACATCGTCGGTTGTTATATGAGGGGGATGAAACAATGGTAAATTTCAATGTGAAAGTAAATCAGGTCTTCGAAAGTAAAGTATCCTACAAAAAATATTATGATAAATTACTACAGAGTGGGAAGTAGAGAAAGCTTCATTATAATGAATTTTATTAGAAGTTGCGTATCCTATTAGCCGCAGGAAATGTTTGATTTATTAATTAATTATATTGTAATTAATATATTATTCAGTCTAAAGGAAAATTATTTAAGGATTCGTATTTTTTTTACTGGTTATATGAATGTAAAACTCTAGTAAAAATTTCAGCGAAAAATAGAACTTTTTTTTAAATTTAAGAAACCAAATATGGAACAAAATAAAATACGGAAAGCTATTTAGAATTTAAATAGAATTGAATTGGTTTCATATGTATCACAAAAATTGTGCTAAAAACATATTTCCAGTCCGTCTGGACGTTTTGTTGGACGGATTGGGATGATTTTTTTTTATTCTGTACGAAATGACCATCATATAGATTACCAAGTTATTACCTGGTGTCATTGGACATCAAACTTGAATTTCCTCTGAGAATTCCTCAAAAAATCCTCATTTATTACTTAATTAAGGAACTTTCCTTAGTAAAATCACTTTAAAGGCCTGTTGTTGCTTGATGACATATATCTACGGGTCATTCTGAACAGAATAAAAATAACCAACCCGATCTGTCCAGTAGAACATCAGGATGGACTGGAAGTAGGTTTTGAGATGCATTAGGAAAAGAAAGAGAAAGACCAGTGGGTTTGGGGGGGGGGGGGTGAGACGTGTTATGTTAATGGAATAGGTTTTAACCCATTTTCTTTAAATATATAAAATTTGTAATAATAACGTTGCAGAGCAGCAAGAGGCCACTAATAATAAAATTCAAATACGAGGAACGGCATCACAAAAAGTAATACATGAGTACATGTTACCACTACTTGTTTGAGATAGATTTCATAAGAAAGCTACCTATTGTAATGATTCGATTACAATATTTGATTACCATGATTCGACTTCCGGAAAATTTCGACATATCTTCGCGTTTCACATCCCCCAGACACCAAAGCCACTGTCAGCTCAAAAATTTATATACATTTATTTTTAGAATTTATTTCAATATATATATATTTCACTTTCTTGTGGACACGATAACTGCCGTAATTTTGCGCCAATCACTTTAAAATTGTTCCCTAAAAAAACTCGATTCAAAATCTCGGTTGAGTTCGTTAACTGCCAAATCCGACCATGGGAGTGGAAATGGGTAACGTTTTCGAAAAAACAAAATATCGCCTATAACTTTTTTGTTAAGTAAAATATCGAATTCATTTAAAGCTCCTGTGATTCTTTGGATAAGGGCCTAAAACATATATAAGTAAAGTTTTTTGAAATCACCAACCATCGGCCCAGAAGATGGAAAAAATGGGATTTTAAAGACAAAAACCATCATACCTTCCTTAATAGACACAGTATCGAATCAGTTTGAAGTGGTCATTAGTCCTCTAAATATTACCTAAAACTTTTGTCTGAAACAATTTTTGATATGCCCAACCCTTACGACAAGAGATTTTGCTGGAATTGTACGAAGATGGACTTGCCGTATGCTAAACATTGAAACTTTATTTCATATGCAACCATTGTAGTATTGAGTAAATTTAAGTTTTTCTTAACTTTACTCGGTGAAATCTATCCCGGCGTGTCAAAAGGGATTGTTTTAAATTGTACTTACTAATAGAATGATTTAAGGAAAAATTTGAAATGCTTGTAATTCTTAAAAGGCTAAGCTTGGGAAGTCATTTGTACAACCAGTTTACCAGAAAAAAACAGCCAGTTATTTAAAGCAATTTTAAATCAAAAAATTATTTCTAACTGAAACAAAAATTAATTTTTGTTAAAATAAAGAAAAAAAAAAATAACGCAAACTGCGTAATTAAACTTATATTTTTCTTAGAAACTTCATTTGACGGTATAAACAACTACGTAAAAGTTCTATTGATAATTAAAGAAACGAAATCAAGGTTTATATAGTTCTTGTAATTTGTTGATATAAAAAGAAAAGGAAATGCTGTTATAGTACCACGATAGCAACAGTTATATCTCATTGATTTTTAAAAACCGCAATAAAAGTTTGTAGAAAAAACGACGCCTATTATTTGTAAATTAACTGTGAGCATGAAATAGTTTTTCGGCAAAACTAATACAAAAAACCATAGCGACTAAAAAGAGAGTAATTGCTAATAGTTCATTGATCTTATAATGTAGCGGTAACTGTTTACTTAATAGTCATTTGATTTTTCAACAGTCATATCCCATGACAAGTAATTTTTGACTGAAAAAAAAAAATATTCAGAGAATAATATCAAGTCTTTCTAATGTTATATATTTTTTTATCAGATTTTATTGAAGCATTCTTTTCTTAATTCACTTTTATTATGTTAAAAGAATTTTTAATTTGGGTTTTTTCATTGAAAAAATTCAAGAAAATTAAAAGTTGTTCATCATTTATATTCTTTTTATTTTTAGAAACTATTTTAATATATTTAGTATAGAATAAAATTTGTATGTTTTTTCAGCATTTCTTTTTTAATTTTTAATTTAATTCATGAAAATATTTGCCTTTTTCAATTTTTATTTAATTTTACTTCGTTTAAATGTACGATGTTTTTTATGACAGTCTAGATAAAGTGAGTAAAAATCAATTGAAAATAAAAAGTAAATAAATATTTGGCTCCGATCAGTTACTCTATGGATAAAAAAAAACTATGGAAAAAAAGAAATCCTAGCATTTGCCTCGATGGAACAAGAGAAACCGCTTTAAAACGTTAATGAAACCACGTTATAAAATAGATGTTAAAGTTAATAATAATATTTAAAAATATAAATTCATGAAATAAAATGTGTGATTATACTAAAGAAATAAAATTACAACATTGGAAATAACAAATCAGAAAGCGTTAATGAAAAATATTTGACCAGTATATATGTATATATTTATTTATTTATTATAATATAGAAAACCTACAACAGGATGTGGAAAATTTGAGAATTTTGTTTAAATTGAGTTTTATTTAAAATAAATTCATAAAAATATTTTTTACGTTGGTCGATAATCTATAAAAAAAAAAAATAATAAATAGATGTAAGACTCTTGTACACGCAACAATCTTTTTAAGTTAAACGAAAATAATTTTGTTTTCTGGTTTGTTAGAGATGGATCTGGTCATTTTTAAAAAGTAATGGCTTTTATGTAGCAGAGGCTCCAACTTCGTTCGTAAATATAAATGGATAAGTTACAATTTTGAGTTTATTAAATACCAATTTACCGTTTATGTTATATTTATCGGCCAACTTCCTAACAATAATTATGACCTCAGTTTTATATATTGAAAACTCGTTTTCAGTTTCTGAAGGCATTAGAAGATATGATATTACATTTCAGTCAGAAATATACGTATACAAGCTAAACAATAAAAAAATATGAGAGGTTTAGTATTTTATTAAGACGGTTCAACGCGAAACATTACTTTTTGATTTTGTTCCAAACAAAACTAAATTTTTATACCACAAATTGTTTGGAAAATATATCGTTCCTTGATATTTTTTCATCTAAAAAACATTCAAAAATTTTCCACTAAGGGCAAAAGAAATAGTTTGGCTATCTTTTATGGGAAATCTATTCAAGCGACTAGCAGTATTACATCCCCCTGACAAGCGCGATTTTTTAATACATTCAGCGAATAATTTTTTGAACAACGTAGAATTTCTTTAGCCCTTTTAAGTAACTACATTCGAATATAGAAACAATTATCATCTGCGTAAAGGAAAGCAAATCGAAACCATTGTTATAATCTTGGCATATTAGAGAGTTATATCTTGCCCACGTTTAGAAAAATTCAAAAATTCGTGATACTACTGAGTTCGTTTTCTACATTCTCTCCAACTACCATCAACACTTATTTTTTTTAGTTATTAAATATATTTTATTTGTTGCCTTATGATTATGAACTAAAGCGTAATGATGTTACTAGTGATAATCACTTCCCCTTCTTGTGACAAAAAAAAGATTTCTTTCGCACTCCTTGGGTCACCACAGGACCAGCCAAAATATACATCCAAAAATTCGCAATTATCAACTTTATTCTAATTTAGTACCCCTAGTAAAGCCAGATACTTTTATACGTATTTGACTACTAGATCATGGATACCGGTGTTCTTTGGTGGTTGCGTTTCAATTAACCACATCTCAGGAATGGTCAACCTGCAATTGTAAAAGACTTAACTTCATTTACATTCATACATATCATTCTCTGAAGTAATACCTTTCGGTGGTTCCGGAAGATAAACAGAAAAAGAAAAAAAGAAAAAGATAATTTACTAAAAATACAAATGAAATATAAGGTCGTTCCTTGTTTGGCGAAATATCATATTATTAAATGCGAAAAAGTTTGAGTTGTTTGGTTTAATAAGAGTGAATATTATAATTTTATAGGAAAAAATGTGCATATAATACAATTACGGTGCCATATATCTTATACGTAAAGCCGAAAATTTCTGTGTTTGCTTGTTGTAGCATCACGCGAGAACCAACCAATTGATTTCAAATTTGCAGGATATATTCTTGTTATCCCAGGGAAGGTTTGAAGCCATAAACCGAGTCCCTAGACCCCCTTGGGGATGAAGTTGTGAATTAAAGATATTCATTAAAGAAAAAAAGATTAATCCTTATACTTCATTGTAATATTCCGGCCACTATGACAACAGAAATAAGTTTATCGTCAACGGTGTACTTTAGTTACCATAATTACTGTTATTCTGTCTTCTGCAATTAAGTTTCTTTTTCAGGTTTATATGAAGCCTGAACATTTTAATTGTTATTTACCCAGGTTTATTGTTATTTTGTGGATCTTCAATCATCTAGTTTATATATATATATATATACCAGGGACCTTAATAAACAAAAAATAGAACTGGGAAAAAAGGTTCGTACTTTATGTATGTGAGTTGTCGTATTTGAAGTTTAATTACTTTTGACTGGATAAACTATTTTAATGAAAGTTTTTACAGAGGATCGTGTATATTGGGCAATGTTTTGATAAAACTTTGGGTCAATATCTCCAGGGAATGGGGTAGATAGATTTTTAGGGTCAATTTTCTCAAACGTTTGCAAACATAAACCCACTTTATGTTAAGCTTAGTCAGTACATGGGTGCATGCTTATTATCTTATCATTTCTAACAAAATTTTGCCCCAAAATTCCCCCTTCCCAAAAAATTGAAAAAAAAATCTTTTTATTTACTGAATCTATCTTTTAACTGAATTTTATGTCTTCCTAGGCATAGTAGTAGTGCAAATGACCCCCAAAAAAAAAGTATTTTGGAGTAAAAATGTGAGTGTGGAGCAGATCAAAATTTAAAATATCGATTTTTTTCAATTTTTAAAACTTTTTATTTATTTATTTTCATGCATTATTATTTTTCCACTACGTAAGAATAGATAACTAATTTCAGGAAAGTATTACAACTTTGTTGTCAGTTTTTTTATTATTATAATTAATTATTGTTATTATTTAAACAGCTAAACCGTATAACTTTTGTTATCCTAAAGAAAAAAGCCTAGAAATTAAAGGTCTACATATTGTTAAACTTATATAGATTTAGAAAAATAAGTTGGAATTTACATTAGTCTTTTAATGTGATACAATGTATCAATAGAAGTGTAATAGAAAATAACACGTACAATTTTACACATAATTTAGCCTAAACATAAAAAAATATATTTATAAATGAATCACTAACAACATTTTTTTTAAGTCGGTACCACTAGTTTAAAATGACGCTAAAAAGATTTACGTCTACTTTCATTAATAGAAGACACGATCAAGTTTTACTGATGATCTTGTGTTTTGAAATCGAGGTTTTCAAAAAAGTTCATTTATAGGGATTCCAAGATTATCTTTTTATTTCTTGACTATGATAAATTTATATTTAAAAAACTAAAAATACAGGTTAATAGTACCCCATAACAAGGTGAATAATAATATAAATACTTCAATTATAATTATAATAATAATAATAAAAGTGATTATTCAAATGTATAGAAAATCTTCACAATCACCACAACAATTTAACATTTATAAAAAAGAAATCCATCTGTCCATCATCTATCACCACAATTTCATTGTTTAAGAATTATTTCTTGTAGATCAGACTACCTTTCACCACATGACGAAGGATAAATAAATAAATAGCGTACAACCAAAACGTATATCTAATGAGTACTTGTACTATGCATAAATAAAGATTTAGATTTCACTTCATTCAATGCAATTTTCAGTAAACAAACAATAAGAGAAATTATTATTTTTTAATAGGAAAATAAATTATTTACACAAATACTAACTAGTCAATATTGGAAAGTATTATACATAATTTTATATTTTAAATTATAGACTAAAACTCGTTACTGTTTTATTGCAACTCAAATGCAATTTATTAATGTATATATAAGTTATTTTGTAACTTAAATTAAAATAACATTTTATTATTAGTAGATTATCCTCCTTTATTTTATACTAAAATAAAAGTTACACAATTTTTTTCTAGTGTTAAAAAATTAAAGTAAAACATATGATTTTTTTTATATATCAAAAATTTATTTATGTCCTTACCAATAGGCTACTTTCTGTTCATTTTTATACATTAAAAAAATCAATAGTAATAAATATATTTTTAAATACATTTCATTAGTGACGGATCATAGCTAAAATTAGTGGGGATGTTGCTCCAGAAAATTTTTTTCTGGGCCTTTTCAAGGCCATGGTAAAGTTTTTTGTAAAATAAAAGAACCGAAAAAAATGAATCAAATAGAATAGCTGGAAGCAGGATAATAATCTGATTCTATCCTTTATCACATTCAAGAATATGGTGAACGGGTTTTAAGCACAATGTGTTTAAAAATCGTTTAACCTTTTATTCGGTTTAACCGAATAAATAATAAAATGTCAATACAGATATCTTTTAATATTATTAGCTAATAACTTAATAAAATGTCCGCTTAAAATAGTCCAATGATTAATTAAAATTTTCTACGTACATAGAAACAAATACATAATTAGTTTTTACTAATTACCTTCTCTTTCGCCCTTCCAGCGTGGTTTTAGCAATCAAAGAGCCCTTGCTTTCTGCCATCTTCTGACCACTACTGAAAAAACAACTAAACCACTTTCCTATTCCTTCCACCGACTAAACTAGAAAAGGGAACGAACAAGGAACATTCCATACAGACGTGGAGTAAAAAAAAAACTACCTTCCACCAGCACGACAGGGTCGGAACTGCGGGAGCAACAGTGCTTTCTCTCCCTCGCAGCTTCGCGTGCAGATTTCTATGTGCACATACGCACAACAACCAAACACCACCCGCTGGAACTGTGAAGAGCACAGTACCATACAAATATTTTGTATTTTTTATAAACTGGGGGATGGCAAATGGCATTAAGCTTTAGAATTATATATTATTGTACAAGTATAAAGAGAGAATTAAAGAAAAAAATACTCATATTAAATGTTATCGATAATATGAAGTGGAAATAGGTGTGCTGCAGTTCCACAGTGCCTATACGCTAGCCACCGTTGTATTTCATACAGAATAATTTAATACGGAATTAGTGATTTCTTTTTTTATTGTTTGTTCTTCTTATATATTCGAGTGAAATTTAGTGAAATTCACAATGAAAGTTCATCTTAAAGATTATTAAGACGAACACGAAGTCAAACGCGTATGAAGATACGCGACAAGAAAAAATGCAAAAACATTCATTGACGGCCCTCAGCAGTATTTTATGCAAGAAAATAGTGAAAGAAGTCCGCTAGCAGAACTACCAGTTTGAGCCAAATTTGTTGAACGCCATGTAATGAAAGGAAGACAACAGAACAAAATAGAAGAATTAATCAAATAAGGGCCAATAATGTAATTTTTTTTTGTATTTTACTGACCATAAAAGGTATTCATTAGTTTGATTTGTACCTCTAATCTATTTATCAAATTTTTTTTATTAATGATTTATGACTACAAGAACAATTTAATCATTTTGTAATTTAAAAATTTGTTTTTGTAACTTTAATACTGCGTTAGAAATAAAATTCTGAATAATAAGACGTTAAATGGTGTTTTCTAATCGGTTTGTACTGTACTGTATTTGTGCATAGCTTCTCATTTTTCTTTAATATTGCTTAATAGGGACCACCGTTTAATAGAATCATATGTTCCCGGTCCTCAAGTAGTCCAATCATCGGAATCCATTGTATTTAAAAAAAAGCTAGCAAAGTATTGCATGTGGCTTTCCCAGTTATTAATAATAAAAATTAAAAGAGTTAGAGCCAAAAACATAAACAGAATATATATTTTTAGAGGTGAGGAATAAATTTTAAGAAACATTTTTCTAAAAATATTCATATATAGGTTAAGTTAAACGTATTTGCTTAAGTTAAATTTTCTCTAAATCTAACACTACCTTCAATAAAGGCTAAAATAAGAAAAACAAATTTAAAAAAAAATACGTTTCTGTATTTTAGGTCCGGGGTCTATAATTTAAAAAACATTATAGAAATTTCTTGATAGCTGTATATATGAAGTATAAAGTTTCAAAAAATTTAAACCGAAGGGAAATAGAAAAAAAACATATATATATATATGATACTGACCTAAAAGCCCTGAAAAGGACCGTTTCAGGTCCTTTTCAGGGCTACCATAAGGTTAGTAAGTGTCACGTGGCGTCGAAGCCATTCGGTGACAATATATATATTTAATTTAAGAGATGATTTTTTGAAGTAAAAATTGTACTATTTAAAAATAAATTTATAAAAAAAATTATTATTAAATTTTGATACCATTTAATATTATTTTAATGTTTTTATTATTATTACTTCTTTTATATACCATTTACTTCTATTTATATACCATTTAATATTTAATGCCGGGTGTCATTTTGAAATATATTTATTTAATAGTATATATTTGTGACTTTAGACGTCCATGTAAAGGAAATGTTAACAGGTTATTCCTTTTGTCTCACACCTAGATACTGGCGTCATTGAATTTTACTTTACTTAAGATTTCACGTAGATAAAAAGGTAGTGAAATAGTTTTTATAGTTTTAATATTTCAAAAGTTCAACCCGAAACGTAAATTTTCCATTAAAAATTACAATCTCCAGTCGATCCTTTTGAATAAAAATGGACTATATTAGAAAGGGCGACAACTAAGTTTTCTAACATTGATAGTTTATAGTATTTAAAAACCTTATTGAATAAACAAGACTCATATTTCTTAATTCGGTATTGCCTGCTGACATAAAAATACGATAAAAGTCGATTTAGAAAGGATAGGTAGACCGGGCGATAAATAGATACATAGAGAAAGGAAAGATAAATGGCAACCTGTTGAATGTTATTGTAATGCTACCTTTCCTTTCTCTTTAAAATTAAAAAAAAAACTCATGGCAATATATAACAAATGACAATATTATATTCATTTTTTTTTTTGTTTTGTTTTATGATTAGTCATTTACTAATCGTAAGATATATATTGCTTCATTAGTTTATTATTGCATACCCATTTAATAAAAAAGAAACTAGTTATAATATAGTATCATTTATTCTGATAAATTTTGTTATGCAATCTTGTATAAACATCAAAAAATTGTATTAA
The DNA here is from genome assembly GCF_047948215.1 of Lycorma delicatula. Taxonomy (NCBI): domain Eukaryota; kingdom Metazoa; phylum Arthropoda; class Insecta; order Hemiptera; family Fulgoridae; genus Lycorma; species Lycorma delicatula. The sequence goes on along the minus strand of NC_134459.1, from coordinate 67,908,832 downwards.
ATTTGATACAAAAATATAGATGATGAAAAAAGAATGAGAAAATAATATAATAAATTAATGAATATCTACACTAAATAAAGAAAAATTTAACAAGTAAACTGAAAATAGCTACTTAGAAACTATTTTAACAAAAATTTTAAAAATAAAAACAAAATTAGCAACGGCTAAGAAATCATTTTCAGAAATCTTTCATAACAGAAAGAAAAAGTTATTATGTATCAAAGATGGAGTTCCCCTTGAAGAAGCGTCTTCTGAGGTTTATTGCGATTAGTACTTCTGAATGAATGTGAAAAATTGAGACAAAAAACAAATTGAAATTGTGGGTATGGAGGAAATTGGAGAAGAGCTAAATGGACTAGAAAAAAATCAATTTTTTTTCTTAATGCGTACCTTGTAACCTGTTCAACTAGTGAACAATAAGCAATCCCACCACGCCCCAATGAGATAAGGATTATATGTGACATGTGACATGAGGTGTAGTCTAGTACAGACTCAGGACGACCATTCCTGAGATGTGTGGTTAATTAAACGCCAATTACCAAAGTACAAAGTACACCGGTATCTACTGTGTAGTATTCGAATCCATATAAAAGCAACTAACATTTGGTAGGATTTGAACCTTCAACTTCGAAAATCAGCTGTTAAACAACTGATTTACTACGACGTGTTAACCACTAGACCAGCCCGGTGGGCTTTTAAGAAATATGAACAATTTTTACTTTCCCGTCTATAGCACAGCTATAGTTTTAGAACTGTTCATAGCATAAATATTTTTTTTTTTCTAAAATAAAAAATGAATTCTAATAAATAACGTTTTTATTTTAAAACAATTTATATTACCAACCATTATGAAAAACTTTAAAAATACTCGTCGAAAGAGCTACGTAGGGATGTAATATTGAGTTCTTAACAAGAAAATAATTTTAAAGAATTTCTACACGATAAGAGAATGAAAAAAAATTAAATCGACAAAGTAAAAAATATATAACTAATGAAAAGAAAAGTATCTTACATCAAAATTGTTTAAAATAGGAATACTAACCGGCTATGACATATCGTGTGAGAAGAAGGATTATTTAAAATAGTGTTAGAAGGATTAGTAAAAGCAGCAAAAAGAATAAAGCCGGAAAATTGTAAAATTATAGATGATCTATAAATATAAAATATAATATATAGATATATATTATAATATCTATATATAATATATATGTTTATAAATTACAAATATAGATTCTTAAGATTATACTAGAGTAGAGAATGAAAGAGACATGGTATATGGAATTGCCTTATATAGATGATGAGAAGTAGTGTAAATTAATAAAATATATTTATGTAATTTTTTTAAGCTAATTATTATGAAAGATAAAAATACTACATACATTTACGAATCACTGTTTTATTAATATTTATTTATGTCAATTAAGTTGTGTAACGATTTAATTAAACTTTAAATATTTTATTATTAAAGTATAATAAAAACATAATAGCTGTTATAAATAAAGAAAAATTGCAACTTACAATATTTTATATAAATTAGACAAAAGCAAGGACAATTAATCTACAAGATGTTCATAATTGCAAAGACAGCAGATGTATGACAAAATATTTATATGACGAACAGCTATCTCAAATCCCGGTAACGCTATCAAGCATGGCCCCTGATACTTGGTCATCAACTTATTACGACATGATTGTACAAAATAATTTTATTATGATTGAAATTGTGCAAAAGAGTAATAATAGTAATAAAATAATTTTAATTCTTTAGTACTAAAATACAAGGAAAATATTGCTATCACATTTTATTCGTTGTTATGTTGTTAAGAGTGGATGGTAATTTCTTTGTGAATGAAATTTTTGTTATAAAGATTTATTAAAAATAATCCTAGAGAATGCACTAAAGAATGAGAAGAAAAGAATTTCATAACTTTTTTCCTCTCCTGGAACGAAACCCGACAGGTTCTTTAAGTAAAAGCGGTTGTCACAGAGTACATTCAGGTAAATAATGGAGAAAATTTAAGAAGGTATTTTGTAGAAATACACGAATTGGAGAAAGTTTTATGGCATCGACCTCTACAATAAGTTGGTCAATATCCATATTCGGGCGCTTTTGTCGCTCCTAAAGATTAAACTGACGTGTTTCTACAGCTGTTCTACCTCCGCACACCTTTCTGGATATTTAAACAATGCTTAAATATGCATCTGTTTCAATCCCGCCACTCTCTGTGTATCTAAGCAGTTAAGTTTAGAATATAGAAATATTGTACGCTTAGTTGAAAGCAAGGCTATTCTCCAACATGTATGAAAAGATATGTTATTACGCAATGCGATAAAATTATTTTTAAGATGCGCGCGCGCACACACACACACAGACACACACATATATATATATATATATATATATATATATATATGTACATAACTTACAGCATTATGGGATTTCTCATAATAATTAATATTGTCTCACGAAAATGTATTGATAATTTCTGGGGGAGATATCTACAACTAAACCAATTTAAAATTAAAACCAGGAAGATTTTTAATAGCTATTTAGATAATTTCTCTAATCCTTTTAGAGAACCGGAACGACAAAAAATATTTCGTACTTCTACCGTTCGGATCATTGGCATATACGAGTATCTATGTGATACATTCACAGATTACAATTCTGACAATCAAAAAAATTATGTATCATATTATTATATAACATGATAAATAGTTTTTAGAAATCTTGTTGAAGCTTAAAAAGGATAAGTTTTTACTTATTGTAATTAATTTTTCAAGCAAATTTAAAAAAAATATATATATTAAATTTTCATTTCTTAAAGTTTTAAAAAGAATATACATCGTAAAATTTATAATTTTACAAAATTGCTCATAGAAATTTGAAAATTTGATTCATTTGGTTATAAAAAAAAGTTATAAATATACTTATATCTAACAACACTCTTATTATAAATTACAGTGTAATATTAAAATCTTTCACCTAAATAAGTACTAAAAAAAATCTGATGTATACAACACACTCTGATGTAGACTTCCTTGTAGCCTATTAAATTACATATACACATTTTTTGCTCCACTTCATTTAAACTTATTTCTTTTGTAAGTGAGATACGATCCTCCAATTCTTTAATAAAGTGGACAGTTGACATATTAGTTTCAAATTAACATCAAATATTTATACAATTATTAATTTAACAGTCTTACCTGAAATATTAGACTAGAAGTCCCTTTGTTATTCGTATTACTAGATCAGTATTATTCGTATCTTCGTGAGTTGCTGATTAACAAACGTTTTTAGATTTCTGGTGTGTCGTATAAAACAAACGTTAATAGTAATGAAACTATTCCGTTTAGTGAACTCCTGTATTCTGGCTACAAATGTGAATTTCGATCTTACGGTGTAAAATATCCAGTTTTTACTATTGGATTATTTGATGAATAATCAAAAATGAAAAAAAAAAATACAATCATACAGGAAAAAGAAATATAACATGAAGAAATATATCTCCAAAAACGACAAGAAGATGAATATGAAGGGGGAGAAAATGTTAAGAACAAGGGAAGAATAAAAAAAATTAAGAGGGGATGATGAATATAAAGAGAGAAAATTTGAAAACTAGAGAACATGTACACAAATCAACATCAGAATTATATCAAACTAAAGAGCGATTAAATGATTGGCAACAAAATACAAATAAACGAAATGATGATCAACTCCGACTTGGGAGAATATTGTCCGACAACATCAGAAGAGTAATGAACTAAAAGATAAGAATATTTTGCAATTTATTTAAGATCGGGCACGTATGCCTCAGTGTATATCTCCTTGTGTGGGTCAATTTTTCAGTCATTCTGTAGTTAACTTTAATGTAGATAAAATTAAACAAAAATTCCAGAATAATTAAATAAAATTAAACTAGAAAATCCAAAAATAATACGATTCTAAATTATAATTTTCAATTAATATTAAATAATCAGATGTTTCATCAAATCTACTTCATATACACTATGTAATGCCTATTCAATTACAATTATACATTTTTTTAAATACGAAAATTTTATTTCACTAATAACTTTATTTTTTTACTATCATTGAATTATTATTTATTGTAAATGTTTTCTACAATCACGGGTTAATAATTATTAAATTAATATATTTAAATTAAAAAAAAGAAAAGTTAAAAAAAAAAAAACAAAAGAAGATGAAATCTGATTCGAACCTATGTGCCTTCCCTTTATGATCCAAATATTTCATTAATTAAAATTTTAATTCGATTGCAATCAAAAAGGGAAGTACACTATTAGGTATTACAACAGTGCTAAATCCAAAATTTCATCATTGTACGGCTACTCGTTTTTGAGTTATGCGAGATATATACGCACATACATACATACATACACGTACATATAGACATCACGTCCAAATTAGTCAAAATGGATTCAGGGATGATCAAACTTGATATTTCCGTTGAAATATGAAAACCGAAATGTCTTGCGATCACAATACTTCCTTTACTTCGTACACGGAAGTAAAAACAAAAGCTAAGTTCTAGGCGTTAATGGCCGCTTATTTATTGTACAATTATTAATCCATCTGTAATTTTTACAGATTCAAATAATTGGAGAAATAAAAGTTGGTATCTATTATTGGTTTATACCAGACAATGACTAAATAGATTCGAATAAAATACAATTTAATGAATTATTAAAAATGTATTACAGCGAATTTAATAATGGAATAAACTCTCCCCCCCCCCAATGATAATTTAATAATCATTTAAATAATCTCGATAATTTATTTAGCTGGGAAGAGGGAATCATAAAACCTGATTTTCATCCTTAGGCATTTTTAAGACTTACAAATAGCACAAAAAATAATAAATTTATCATTATTATGTAATAATTAATATATATTTTTATTAAATAATTTTGATTTATTTTTTTAATTGAAACATAATTCTACAAAATGTTTTCTTTAATCTTTGGGAGTGGTTTACCAGTCTATTTATTTACTATAGTAGCCCCGATGACGAAATATGTATTTAAAGAGAAAAAAATAACCTACTTATTATAACATTGTTCGAAACTTTTTAATGGAAAAGATAAACTTTAGATTTCAATGTAGTGAAATTGTGCAAGGTCTTTATTGATTCTAAATAATTTTAAAGTAAATAAATTTTCATACATCTTGACATCAAAACAGGTAATTTAAAAAAAGTAAGGGCAAATCGAGAAATATCCCGAAAACTGTATAACCTTTTTCTAAACGTCAAAAGAAATTAACTACTGAATGTGTACTGTGTGTAATTTAAACAAATATAAATATATATATATATATTTTTTTTTACCCGACTACTTTCATAGAAGGAGTGGTATTGTATTTAAGTATATTTGTTTGTTTCCAGCTAGTATATTTGTTTTACAGCTTCACAAATCCAGCCAATTACAACCAACTTTTGGGTAGTAACAGTTCGTCGCCCTGGAAATAACATGGCTATTTTAAATCGAATTTTTGTTTTATCTAAAAAGGAATTCTACTACACTGAGTGAAAAAATTACGCAATTTTCAAATTTTAATGATGTATTCCATAAAATGATTAAAAATAAACAATTTATACCTATTGTGATCTTTTTCAGATAATTTATCGTTCTCGAGATATAACCGAAAAATGCGCTCAGCAAAAGGAAACAGGAATGAATCGCGGCTAGCATATACGTACATGAGTAATACACATGTATTATCATTCGTTAAGATTCAAATTTTTATTTAAATTTCACGTTCCTAAAAAAAAAATATACTAGAATCATATCTACATAAATAATAATATATTGAGCGGTAAGATTAATTGTCTCCACTTTGTTAAGACTAACAGGTACCAGAGTATAACATAAAAAGGTAGAAATAATATTAAATTTCACATCACTGACTAACTGCTGGCTTCCTTAGATTCTTAGCTCTTAGGAGGATGGCTGAGGAGGTCTGATGCTGTTATAAATAGAACAACAAACCGGATAGAGACTCGCCTGGGTGTTTACTTTACCAAGATAGGCGTGTTGGCATCGAGTCCCGCTTAGCTGAAATATTTGCTGGGATGTGTGGAGAACTCTGTGAAGGTGGTGCGGTGTGGAAAGGTGTAAGCATTGACCTCGCTCCCCAAGCGGACCAGAGCAGAGAAAGATAGGCTATGTTTTCATTAAAGACGTGTTAAATTTGTGAATTTGTTTCTTAATTCTTAAGTTAATCAAGAGGTGAGTAAACTGAATCGTAGGACAAAATTTTCGTTGGATAGTATTTTTGGTTTTTAAAGACCTAATCAAGTAACGATTTGATTGCATTGTCTAATTGAAGTTAGATATAGGAAGAATTTTTGTTTAAATTCTTTGGTGGTACAGGAAGGCGCATTTGCGAATCGGTTAATTTGAGAGTTGAGGATTGTAAGTTATGGTAGGTGGTCGTGGTTGGAAAAGGCCATACTAAGACGATTATAAGTTGTGTAAATACGCTGATGGAAATGTCTGCCGAGGCATTTGCATCGGTGGCATCCTGACAGAGACATAAATGATGACTGTGTTGTGTTATCAAGTTTAGAGGGTCTAAAAGACGACTTCCGGTAAAGCCTATCAGAGCTTGGAACGGAAGGGGTGGTGTGGCGACTGGATCGTCATAAGGCGAGTGTCTTCCCTTGCGGGGGTGAGGATGTATCCCGAAAACATGTCTCTAAGAAAAAATTAAAATTGTTTAACTATTTTTTGTTCGTTTTTCATAATTATTGTAAATGAATACAGTCTATTAGTGTTTGGGTTTTTTGTTTTTTAATAATTATTTTATTAATGAAACATTAAAAAATGTAAGATTAATCAAAATATGTGAACTGAAGAGGAGGGAATTCGGAGAAAAATAAATAAGTGTGACGACGAATAATTAAAAATGTACTTTTTCTATTGAAAAAAGTTCTTAACTGCATTAAAATAATTTTTTTTAAAATATTTTCATCGCAATATTATTTGTTTAATAAGTATATCTGGGTCATACAGAAAAAAAATTGCAGATATAATACCTTCCGTTAATGAACTAATATTTTCCCTTATGACTAAACATGTAAAAAAAAATTAATATATTACACATAAAAAACACACACACACGCACAATTCTGTATACTAGAAAAAATTAAAGTAAATAAAGTAGGACTTAAAGATAAAAAAAATGAGAGCAATTTATGAAACTCTGTAATTAGGAGAAAGGCATGAGAAATAATTATATATCGGCTCGTACAAAAAAAGAAGTAATAAGTGCATCGATGTTTGAGCGCACCGACACTTTCTCATAGTTTTTTTATTTTTATTTCCTGTTATGTCTAGTCTAGTAAATGTATAAAGTCTCCATAATCTAATAATGTTCAGGTAGGCGGTGCTTATAAAAGATTCCCTGATTCAATAACTGTTTAAAAATCATGTGTAAGATAAAAACTTTCTCTCCAGGTTAGTTTACAAAAAAATTCACCTTTTTATGTTTTCAGCACGTAACACAGAGAATACTTGCGCCTAAAGATTTTAGTTCCATGTTTGAATAACAAAAAAATAATATTTTTAAATGAAAAAAAATTGTCCAGTTACTAAAAAATTTCTACATTGTAGCAGATGTTTACTAAATTACTTGAAAACACATGAGTTAATAAGCCTACAGGGAACGAATTAATTGACATCTTGCCGCAACAGCACCCCATTTTTAACTTGATAACAGTCTCGATTTGTCTTACGATGATAACATACAGCTTTAGAACGGAGTGGATGTATATATATAGTATTATCAATGTTTCTTACCAAAAATTTGCTAATAATGTTTTTTTTTTGAGCGGAGTAACGTTTTTCATTTTAATAAATGTTGCATTTTTTGATGACGTATTCTTTATTTACAAGTATAATTAAAGCCTTTTCTTCATATTTTTCTATTAATTCGCATTTATTTTGTATCGAAATGATTGACAATATTTATTTAAGTACGTCAGTAAATTTAGAATCAAATTGTATAGTTTCTATTGAAAATTCGATACAATTATCTAAACTTTCAATTATTTTTAGAATGCCTTCCCCTCTTAAACTATTCGTGATCTTTTTTAAAACATTTTAACATTAAATTTGAGAAACATTGTACTCATTTATTTGATATAGAAAGAGAAACGAACTAAATGTAAATAAACTCTACCCAGTAAACAAACAGTTTTTCAATATACTAATGATCATTTCATTTCATTACCCGTTTATCTTATTTATAATATAACTATCATTTTCTTAAGTAACTGAAGACAAAAAATAATAATTTTCTTAAAAAAAAAATTAAATAATAATTTTTTCGGTATTAATGTAGTAGGCGATCTACCTCTGAAGTTAGTTACGAGTAGTTAGTTCTTAGATGGCGCCAAAAAAAAAACGGCTATACTGAAATAAAAAAATAAATAAATAAAATTAAAAATATAATCTAACAAAACTTAACCTATGCTCGCGTCGCTTGCTAACCTTGACTAGCGAACGAAGCGAGCGTATGTTAAATTTGATTAGATTATATGTATAATTCTATTTTCTTATTTCAATGTAGCGTTTCAGTGGCGACGTAAGAACTAACTACATCCGTAGATCGCCTACTACATTAATACCATTTTTTCTAATAAAAAACTGTTTTAAAAATTAATAAGTTTATAATTGAATTAAAAATTTCTGTGTCCTTTTTTATTTCTGGCAACACTGATTCAAAAATAAAAAAAGTATTTAAAAAATATGGAAAACTCAAACGTCTATCATTCCAGGGTTAAGAAAGAGTAAATAACTATAAAATAATTCATTTATAAAACAAGTTAACAGTAAAGAGCTAATAATCTATGATTGTTTATTTTAACAGCAAAAATAAAAAAAAGTAATAATAATAAAAATTAAAAAAATATGATGTGGACACCACATGGCTTCCTTGTACGCCTATTAAATTATATACACATTTTAGTGTATATTCAATTCAAACTCAACGAGGTCTGTTTTTAAAAAAACCTGAACTTTATTTATACAATAAACATTATTACAATTTGTGTACATTAACTGTAAATAATTAACTTTTAACATCATTTTGCGTACATGTTAATGATAAATTGAATAGGACGACGAAGTACATCGAACGAGTACTGCGATAGAACTTTGCTGGACGTAAGTCTATTCAGAATAGCGTAATTATTCTGTACCCTTGGTACAGAATGCAGCTGCATTGCATTCCATCATACGGTAAATTTCTTACTGTTAAGTGATATGAAGCACACGTGGCTTATGAAATGCAATGGGTCAGGGTTTTACTGTAACATCACTCCCCCCTCCCAAAATAAAACTCCCTGGGGTTGATTATCAGGTACAGGTGTGTTTTCTTATAAATATTTCAAATGGTGTCTGTGGATACCACAGACATCACGCCAAAACTAGTCAAAATGGATTCAGGGATGTTCAAAATGGATATTTTCATTGAAATCTGAAAACCAAAATGTTTCGCGATTACAATACTTCTTTTACTTCGTACAAGGAAGTAACGCCTGTGTACTGGTTACAAATGTTAATTTCGACCTAACGGTGTAAAATATTCAGTTTCTATTACTGGCTTATTTGGTGAATAATCAAAATGAAAAAGAAACAATCATAGGAAAAAGAAAGGTAACATGAAGAAATATATCTCCAAAAACGACAAGAAGATGAATATGAAGGGGAAGAAAATGTTAAGAACAAGGGAAAAATAAAAAAATTAAGAGATGGTAAATATAAAGAGGAAGCAAACGTTAAGATCAAAGAGAGCAAAAAAAAAATAAAGAGATTAAGAAAGGATGATGAATAGAAAGAGAGAAAAAAATTGAAAACTAGAAAACGTGTAAACAAATTAAGATCAGAAGAATTATATCAAACAAAAGAGTGATTAAATGATTAGCAACAAAATACGATTAAAAGAAATGAAGATCAACTCCGACTAAGGGAGAATATTGTCCGATAATATATAAAGGAGTAATGAACTAATAGATAAGAATATTTTGCAATTTATTTAAGATCGGGCATGTGTGTCTCAGTGTATATGTTGTTCTTGTGAGGGTCTATTTTTCACTTACTCTGTAGTTAAATTTAATGTAGATAAAATTAAACAGAAACTCCAGAATAATTAAATAAAATTAAACTAGAAAATCCAAAAATAATACGATTCTAAATAATAATTTTCAATTAATATTAAATAATCAGATTTTTCATCAAATCTATTACATATATACACATATGTAATGCCTATTAAATTGCATATAAACATTTTTAAAAGTACGTAGAATTTTATTTCACTAATAATTTATTCATTTTTTTTTATTGTCATTGAATTATTATTTATTGTAAAACTTTTTTTACAATCATGGGTTAATAATTATTTAATCAATATATTTAAATTAAAAAAAAAGAAAAGTAAAAAAAAATAAAAGTAGATGAAGTCTGATTCGAACCGATGTTCCATCCCGTTAAGATCCAAATATTTCAATAATTAAAATTTTAATTTTAATTGCGATTACAATCAAAAAGGGATTGCAATCAAAAAGGTGCACAATCAGATGTTACAACAATGCTAAATTCAAAATTTCAACATCCTATGGCTAATCGTTTTTAAGTTATGCGATATTCATACGCACATACATACGTACGTACAGAGGTCATGCCGAAACTAGTCAAAATGGATTCAGGGATGGTCAAAATAGATATTTCCGTCGAAATATGAAAACAGAAATGTTTTGCGATCATAATACTTCCTTTACTTCGTACAAGAAAGTAAAGAAAAACTACCGAAAAGTGCTCTTTTGTTGTAAATAGAGAGCAGAAGAAGTAAGAAGTGTAGAATCTCTTTGGAAAAAAGAGCTTTTTAAATGTGGAAAAATTACTAATAGCATGAGAGATTCGATTCTTCTTAGGTAGGTTTTCCAGATGCCTGGTATAAAGTATTATTTAATTCTACATACCGATCCATTATGAAAGTTTCAAATAAAAGTTATTTATTTTAACTTTTATTTAAAAACGTCAACCACAAATAACTTTCTGAAGAACAAGATATAAGAGTATTGATAGAATTAAAATACTTAAAACTTATAGAAAATTACATCCTTTTTACAAATAAAATTTTTTTATCAAATTTTGGTAATTTATGACTGAAAATAGTGTTGATAGCGTCCGTAATGCAAAAAATGCACAAACCCATTTAAAACTTATTTTTGAAAAATAATTTATTTCATTTTATATGAATTTTCTTTAGTTTTCTAATTTGTTCAAATGATACAGGTTAAGTGGGAATTAAATAATCTAACTTGGGTTCCAGCACAGTCCTAGGTACTCTTTTCTCATCTTACTCTAATGATTTGGTACGATCAGGGTAAGAAGCAACATGTGACTTGATCATAGTCGTACAGCCGCACGACTACCTGAAACCTTGACCTGGAGGTATCACATGAGAATGAAAAGAAAACAACAGAACGCGAAGTATAGGTAACTGCATTGGCTGCTGCGGAGAAACTCACACCTCACGTTGTCCAACAAAGTTCTGATTTACAAGTTATCCTACGACCAATCTGAACAACTTATGGCATGGAGTTGTAGGAGAAAGCAAGTATTAGTAACGTAGATATCATACAAAGCTTCCAGAACAAGGTAAAGAACAATTGCAGATACCACGGTTTACACGGAATGATGAGATTCATTAATATCTGGAGCTTCCGACGGTTCGTGAGGTTGTGACATCACTGTTAAATATCAAAAACGTGTAAAAAAAATCATGTCAACCACTTAGTGATCATTCTGTTTGATAACAGTGGGGACGTCCGAAGATTGAAGCGTCCCATGTGGGCTAATGAATGATAGTTTGCAGTTACTATCGCCAAATATAGTAATGCTATTTTTTTTTTAATTCTTTATTTATTTATTTTTTTGTTTATATCTACAAGTTGTTTTGTTCTTTGTTCGAGCTATATCTGGATTATTTGTTTGTTTTCTTTTATTGACTATTTATTTGTTTATTGGTTTTTATATGTTAATTTTTTTTTGTATGGACTATGAAATGTTGGTAGATGTATGTTTTTAGTAATGAACTTTAAGATTATTTCTTACTGATAACTTTTGTTATAATAGTAATTTCTTAAGACCCCAATCTGACCTAACCAGTTGGTTTTATAGTCATATTTTCGCAAAAAAGGTAAAGTCACGTAGTTTCAGCCGCCATATTGAATTTGACATAGCGTAAATCAATTTTGCCATACAGCTTTTGAATGTAGAGTTCAAGACCTTTCATTTGAGCTCTTATAGATCTCAATCGAACCTATTGAAGTGGTTTTATAGTCATATTTTCAAAAAATAAAATCAAGCTCACGCGGTTTCGGCCGCCATATTGTATACGCCATATTGAAAAATTATTTTTGCCACTCATATTTCGAAAGTAGAGTCAAAACCTTTCATTTGAGCCCTTATAGATCTCAAACGGACTTAACAAATTTTGACGAATAGGGGATCATTCGTTCAGAAAGATTGTCTCATATATATATATATATATATATGTACTCGGATATAAAACATACATACACACACACTCAAGGATACTACGACAAGGAATAGCCGTATAATGGGTATCATTCAAAATTATTTCTTATACATCAGATTTTTTTCATGGATATTGTAAGCAAGAAATCATTAGATTTTTCTGTGGAAAAAGATGTAATATACACACCATCGTATGTATATAAAAATTATCCCCATTCAGTAGGAATAATATTCCTATACATGCACAGGTAATAAAAGTTTATGAGTAACTGATATACTCAGATTTTTCCTTAAAAATAATTAAAAACATCTGAATTCATAAATAAAATAGCATCTATAAAATAAATTTAAAAAAGTAAAAAAAAAAAAACAAATTATTAAGAGAAAGTGTATTAATTATACACCTTTGATTATTTAAGAAGGATATTTAGTAATATTATCTTCGCGACAAAGCTTTTTAATTTTAAAATTCATTAGAAAGTGGGATGTAATAAGTCTAAATTAGAGATGTTTTATATATATAAAACATTAATAACTAGCTTTTATATGCTGAAAAATTCGCTGTATTAGTTCGCTGTTCATTCTAATCTTTCTTATATCAGATTTCTTAATATTTTCAAATGTAATTTTTTATTCGAATAAAAGAGATAGATATAGAACTGAAATAAAACACAGCGTTTTAAAATATGAACGTAGCCTTTTACTTTCCCACAATAGCGCTAGAATAAGGTATCTAACAAACATAACAGTATCATAACAGTTGCAAAGCGGCCATCAGATTTTTTGGATATAAGCGTCTTTTTCCGATATAAACGAACTAAGAGATTTTATTGTAAAAAATAAAATTATTTAAATAAGAAAAATAACGATAAAATATATTTATTTTTTTTTAAATAAAAATTTTTATATAACTCGAAAATTTTTTTAACATGTTTTACCGTGCCGATTTTACCATTTTTATTTTCGAACACTTTCTTGAATGTGTTTTCAAAAGTATGACGTTTTTCTCGATAAAACCTATCGAAAAACCGGAAAAATCTAACTATTTTTTTAAAACAACTTAGAATATTTTGTTTAATCGATTCCCAATCCAGAAAAATGATTTTACGTCTTTCTCCCAAAAATTGAAATCTGTAAAGTTTGTCGTAAACCTTTGTAAATGTTATGGCGTACATAAAATTATATGCAACTACTCCTTCCTACATCAATTAATCTCCCTCACATATTTAAGATAATTTTCACATTTTAGTGCTAGCTCAGAAGTTATAAAATGACGTTTTACCGAAGCCGTCACCCTCCATGTGACGATTTCAAGCCCCTGAGGCAACCGAAACCGTCACATGGAAGTCTTTCCCTATGGGGTCAGCTCAGAAGTTAAGTTCATTTTTTATTTTCTTCCAGAATATAAATAAATAATATTTTTGATACAGAGGTATACTGAAAGAAATCAGTTATTTTTAGAACAACCTCACTAAAAATAATTCAACCCTTTTGTATAAAGAAATAATTTAGAAATGTAAATAACTGTATAATATAAATTATGCAAATATGAAGAAATAAAAACCAAAAATACTAAAAGAAAACTCATAACAAAAAATTGAAAACGATAAAAAAAATGAAATATATACAAAGATACAAAAGCGTATCCAAGTCCCTTTTCCTGGGAAGATTAGGATCCTTCATACGATTTTACATTTTGTATTTTAATTTTTTTTAAAAAGTTTTCTTGAATCCACTGTATTTTTTTGTGGAACTTGGTTTATTGCTAGTAAGAAATAAATTTCATACTACAACCTAACTATAAACACTATATATAATCTATGTATAATCATTATAGAGAAAGAAAACCTGATATCTGAGTTGTCATACTCTCATGAAATTAATTATTTATTCTTGTTTTCTCCAACCAGTTACCTCTACCTACTGACCAGGCCTGACGAAACTGCAGATGTAGTGCAATAAAATGTAAACATACCCGTAAACATGCAGCCTTGTACAGACTCTACGTCTACTTATTAGGCCTAACATAGTTGCAGTGTAGTGTAATGTAAGTATAAATGTACCGGTAAACATATAGTCTTGTACAGACTCAGGACGACCAATCCTGAAGTTAATCGAAACCCAACTGCCAAACACTGATATAACATTCTAAGATTCAAATCCATATAAAGGCCTTTATATGGATTTGAATTGATTGTCTTTATATGCGGGTTTGATTATTTATTCTTAAATTGTAAAATTAAATTATTGAATTATTATAAAATTCAAAAATCGATATTTTTAAGCTTTGATCGTCTCACATACCTATATTGCTCACTAAGTGTTTTTGTTTTTCTTTTGGGGGGGGGGGACACTTGCATGCACTTCTACTATGCCTAGGAAGACATAAATAAAAATTCGGTAAAAAAAGATGTCACAAATGAAAAATAAAATTTTTTCAATTTTTGAGAAAGAGGGGGAATTTTGAGGCAAATGTTTTTTTTTTAAAGGTAAGAAGTCATGCACGCGTGTACTAAGCTTAATATATAGTAAGGTTATATTTAGAAAATTTTGAGATAACTGACCCCAAAAGAACTCCCCACCCCCTGGAGATATTGACCCCGCAAGCTTTTACCAAAAAATTGCTTCACATACATGAGTCTCTACAAAACCATCAAAATCGGCCAATCCGGTAAAAAATTATTAAGTTTCAAATACGCCAATAAAGAACTGATTTCTTTCATAATGCCTCTGAAGCAAAAATATTATTTATGTTCTGAAAGTAAATAAACAGATGATTATTCAACCTAACTTCTGAGCTAGCACTGAAACGTTAAACTCAACTAAAATAGTGAGGGGGGATTGATTGATGCTGGAAGGAGTAGTTGCATTTAATTTTATTTAAGCCATAACATTTAGGAAAGTTTACGACAAAATTTACAGATTTTAAGTTTTGATAGAAAAACAAAAAAAAAACTTTCATTTTTGTAAGAAATACGTAAAAAAGGTTCAACGTCCTTTTGTAAGTACGAACTTTTTTTTTTTTTGAGAGTCCCTGGCTAATGAAACGTTGAGAAATCATTCAAAAGAACCACACCTCATTTTTTGGTTGATTACCATTCTTCCTTCTTGCAGCTTAGCTTTAGAGCTATGATACAAGAAAAGTAAAAATTATATAATACTGCAGTAAACAGTTGGCTATTTCAATTCCGCCTGTGGTAGAATAAGTTATGTTAATTTATGGATGTTTCACAACCCACCCAGATGAAAATATTACTCATCCTCATTATTAGAAGCAAAGGCTTTGGCGTACAGTGCTAACCGTATTACACGTTTACTTATCTTTATGTAAGCGTATGAAGTCGAATAGCTTAACTTATATATATTTCACTGTAAACTGTCATGAAGAAATAACAAAACTTTAGTTTAAAAAATAACTTTATTTTTGAGAATTTCTAAAAAGGATTTTTAAACCATTAAAGAAAAATCTCTTCCGCATGCCGGAAGGCGTAGATTTCACCGTAGATTTCACTACTTAGCAAAGTAGGGGATAAAAAAGATTTCCACCTTAAAATTAAAAAAACTTCAAATTTGCTCAATACGATAATGATTGCATGTGAAAAAAAGTTTCATATGTTTAGCATACGACAAGCCCATCTTCTTAGAATTTCAGCAACATTTTGGTCATCCCTTGCCGTAAGGGTTGGTCATATCAAAAGATTTTTAGACAAAAGTTTTAGGTAATGTTTAGAGAACTAACGACCACTTAAACCGATTCGATACTGTACCTATTAAGGAAGGTATGATTTTTTGTCTTCGAAACCCTATTTTGTTTTGGGCCAATGGTTGGTGATATTAAAAACTTTACTTAAATAGCTTTTAGGCCCTTATCCAAAGAATAGTATGCACTTTAAACGAATTCGATATTTTACTTAATAAGGAAGTTATAGGGATATTTTGTTTTTTTTTCGGAAAAGACCCCCCATTTCCACTCGCATGGTCCGAAGTTGCCCAATAATGAAACACGACCGAGATTTTGGGGAGTTATATTTTATGTATCAATTTGAAAGTGATTGGCGCAAAATTACGGCAGTTATCGTGTCCACAAAAAAGTGAAAAAAAAAAATATATATATATATATATATACTCGTATATATATTTAAATATATATAAAATATTGAACTGACGGTGGTTTTGAGGTCTTGGGGATGTGAAACGAGAAGATATGTCAAAATTAACCGGAAGTCGAATCATGGTAACCATTACAATAGGTAGCTTTCTTATGAAATCTTCCTAATATATGACACATGGATGAAAAAAGGCTGTGGGCAACAGTATAATGAGATTATTATTAATTGTGATTTTTTTGTTGCTGAGTTTATCCACTTTTTAATTGAATGATACTTTATAAAAGTAATCTAAACATTTTTTTTTAGTACAATAATTTTTTGCACAGAGAATATTTATTCCGTTTATTATTAGATATTTTAATAATCTATTTTGTTATTACTGGAACAAATCATTTCCAAGTAATAGAGTTTATTGAATCCTAATAATTCAACATAAGTTAACATTATCGATATTCAAATAAAAAACAAAGGTACATAAATTAGTTGGATGGAACACACGTCGATAATTTATAAATTTTATTAATATTTTTTATTATTAATTAGAAATGATAGGAACAATCTTACCCAACATCGGGTTATTTTTAATTAAAAGTAAATTAGATTATTTTATTTTTAATTTCTGTTAATTTTTTTTTATATACAGTATATATATATTTTTTCACACATGCAACAAAAAAAAATATGCAACAAAAAAAAACCTTAATATCAAATGAAGATTGTTAATTATTTCCCTTGATTAATATTACTAAGAAACTGAAGTAGGATAAAGAAAAGGAATCTTATAAAATTTCTATGATATAATAACCGTAATAATAATAATAATAATAGAAATAATCATGATATACCATAAAAATTATTATTACACGGTATTAGACGTGCAAAATAATTTAGATAATTCACTTTACAAACGTAATGCAGTTCAATCTAATACAAGTAAAAGCTTAAAGAATTATGTTTAAAATACATGAGGAAATAATCGTGAATCACGAAAACTTACAAAATTGTTTACAATGCTATTGTTCGATAACAGATAACTTAAAAATAGATAACAACAGAAAACGTATCATGGGAAAATATGTCATCAATACGTTTATAAGTTACGTTCATTGTATTATTGAATATAAATAAATAAACTAAAAATACCAAAATAAATATTCTAAATAATAAATATTTTAATAAAAAAATATATATTCTAATAATAAATATTCTATAATTTATTTATTTAAAATGTATAATAACTTTATCCTTATATCTATTTATTTTTACTGATTGGAAGAAAAGTCTATCACTCTAGAAACCCAGATAGATTTTATCTATATGAGAATATTAACCTAAAGAGATTTGCGCATAAAAAAAATAGTGCAAAATATCTGATTCACACAATCGTGATAAATTTTAGGTCATGAAAAATAATAATCCTGACTAAAGAAGAAAAGACATCTTGCTAAAAGCACGTACAAGACCGATTCTAAGCAAAAAATACCATTAAATTCTCCAGGACATTACTTAAAGTACGAGTAGATAACATTGAATGCAGAAGATAATGAACAGAAATATTAAAAATATATTTTACAACTACAATATACACGTATTAGAAAAAAATCATCCATTAGAGTTGTTCCGGTAAATTAACTGGACATTACTAGAGAACACACATTAATGATTAGCTTATTTACAATTGAAAATACAAAGACTAAAAAATTGTGTAATAAGGAAAACATTAAAAAATTAATAAAATAGACAAGAAGACATTATCATTTCCTAGAACAGTTGGCATAACAACGTAATTACAATCTAGTAGTTACGAGGTTTTGTAAGGAAACTGGTTACAACAATGCTGAGAAGCCTAGAGAAAAAAATTTAATAATAAATAATAATTCTGTATATTTTTTGTAATTAAATTTATTAGTGGTAATGAAATTATGTTGTTCTTATAAAAAGTTGTAAAAATAAAGCTGACAAAACAAGATAATCTTTAAATTCTATCTAACACGTAGAGTTGAAACGAGTTAGTTCAACTTGCTTCACCATTGTACCTCATTACAGGGTAGAGATTTATTTCAGGGGAATAACCTTAGCGGTCAAAGAATTTTGCACATTTCCATTAATCTAACTCTTTGCGAAAACCTGGTGACATTAATCAGTTCCAGTAACCAAGATTATTTCGTAGATAATTAATACCCACTGTAAATTCTTTGGGGAAACTGAGCTTTAATATCGAGTTTCTCTTCTCATTATTGATCTTTTAGCTTACCAGAATATTATTTTCAACTAAACTAAAAACACGACTACTAAGGAGAAAGAGGAAAACAAAAAGGTTTAATTTTCTCCTTCCCCCTTCCACATTAAATCTAAGCGTTTTCTAAAAAAAAGACATAGTTTTAGAATTCTAGAAAATTGCCTATCTCCATTTTAACCATCAATTTTTTTATATAATAATAGAAATCCTCAGTATATTAGAGGATTCTTTCTGCTTACCCTCATTTATCCTCATAAATATTAGTAATTTTTCCTTTTATCGATTTAATCACAAAGATTCCTGTTAGATACATTTTGATCAGAATCTTCGATAGCATAATTAGAATGTTATAAAACTAGGAATTTGTTGCGAATTTTCTGCTAACTTTTTAAGATAAATTTATTGTCTTGGTGCCTCAAAAAACAAAATTTAAAGAGTAAGCATGTAGAAAAGGCTGAAATAAAATTTTTGATGTACAATATTTTAGAATATTAATATTTATAATAAAAAATTTCATTTCAAAATTAATTGCTTAATTTAAGTAAATATATTTTTTATTTCTTTATAAATATATTTTTTATTTACTTTATAAATATATTTTTTATTGTTCAAATTAGTTTCGTTCTTCTGTTTATTTTTATTGATTTCAAAAGTGTCCTGGTGTGTGTGTGTGTGTGTGTGTCTGTGTTGTAAAATTTTTGTATTTCATAAATGATTATTACTTTGCATAAGTTGTGTTTTTAATGAAATAATGCTTGTTTAATTTAATAGAATATATCATAAAATATCTAAAAAGAAAAAAAAATAACTTAAAGAGGTACTGGATATTTAAATCTAATGATACAACTATGGATGACCATCTTGTTTAATACATAATACAAAAATTTGTGTAGAGCGAGATGACATTTAGTGTCATTAACTACTAACTAGTAGCCGAACTTTCATTTTAACCCATTTTTATTTCATTTAAATAGGATTACGATTAAATCTGTTTTAAAAAGCTAATTTAAAGTAAATACAAATAAAGAGCTATGCTAAAGATAATTAAAATAAATAAACAAAATTAATCAAAAACCGTACAAAAAATGCTTAAAATCCAAACCTTGATGACTATTTCTGTTTGAATACATTCGACGTCATTTGAAGACTCTGCAGGGAAAAAATATTTTTGCATTATTAAAGGATAAATAAACAGCACTTATGGAACATTATAAAACGAATTATTTTTGCAGGGTTTTTAGAGTAGGAGTAAAAAGCCGATAACAAAGTTTTAATACATTCCTGGCACTGGTTATTTATTATTATGTAGTAGAAAAATAATGTAAATGAAAAAAGTTACCTAAGATTTCTTTTTTTGAGGTGAGGGTAATTTATTAAGAAGTATTATCGAAAAAAAATATGTTTAAATAAATCAAAAAAAGTTTTAAAAGTTCTCTTTATTATTTTCTCTGCTCCTCCACCTCCAAAATCACCCTCCAAGAATTTTTTTTTCTACGTTTACTATGTAAAATGGAAGAAACTAAAAAAATTCCACTGAAATATGTACAACCAAGATTTCTTTTTTGGTAGTGGAGTGTGAATTATGATGAAATTTTATTGTAAAATTATTACTAAAAATTTAAATAAAACAAAAACCATTTTGAAAGATTTAAAAAAAGTATTTTTTTTTTTAGGTTTGCTTGCACTATTACGTCTAGAAAGACGTTAAAAAAAATCGTTTAAAAAATATGTAATAAATGAAAAGATAGTTTTTTTTAAGTTTTTGGGGGAAGGGGAATTTGGGAGAAATTTTTTTTAAAAAGGTAAGATAATCATGCACGCATATACTGAGCTTAATATAAAGTGGGGTTATGTTTACAACATGTTGAGAAAATTGATCCCAAAAAAAAAAAACTACCCCACCTACTGGAGATACTGACCCGAGAATTTTACCAAACAATTGCCTCATATACACGAGTTCCTATACAAAATTTCATCAAAATCGGTCTACCCAGTCTAAATTTATTAATGTTCAAACCACCAACTCACGTACATACGTACTACGTACGTATAACCATTACTTTCTTGTTTTTTGGGGTTAGGGGTTCCTGGATCATGAAATGTCGAGTATGTACAATTTTTGGTTTAACATTCTTTCTTGCAGCATAACTCTAGAGCTATGCTGCTGGATAAAAATGACAAAAAAATATACAAAGAAAAAAATGACAAATGATCATCAAGGTTTGGATTTTAAGTAAATATTTTTTAAGGCATAATGTTATTTATAATTCTTATTTAAACTGGTTAACTTAAAAAAAAATAAAAATTTAATTAATATAGCAAAATTTTGATGAGATACATACATGCTACTTTATGAGATTACATGGTAGTATGTATAAGTTATAGGAAATTGGCATTATATTAAAAATGACAAAGATAAGCTCATAAAATAAAATGTTGTGTTATTCTCCAAAATACTGCCGTCGAGAGTACAAAGAAAAAATAGTTAAATGCATAATAGTTTTTAAGAATTAAAATATTTCAATAATTTTCGACTTCCAAACAACAAGATCATAGAATCTCGATATGATTTTTAATTGGATATAACGACTGTAAAGGAGAAATTATACATAAAAAAAATTAATGAGATGACACTACAATAAAATCATTTTTGTTGCCTTTTAATATGGTGTACAGAAAAAATAACATGATCATAAAATGTTTCATAATATGATTAAAACAGGGTGAGATGAGTCTGCTAATGACTGCCCTTTAGGAAGTGAGAAATCTCAGCTTTAAAACGATCTGATACAAAATTACGGATCAAGATTAAAAAGGTTAGTTCTACTGAATGAAGAAAACAGTAAGATTGGTAATTTCATCAGGAATGTAATCCGGAACCGAGTTAGAATGAATAGATCTAATGAATTAGACAAATTTTAGAAAGGAAATGTAATTTAGAATAATCGTTACGGAAATTGAACCGTTGTAACCGCTACATCAATTATTTTTTGTCCAATAATTTATAGTGTACCATTCCGTTCTATCTTTTCTTATTCCAGAATAGAGCTTACCTTCAGCCGGTAAATATTTATTATCTGTTTATAAAATAAATGAAATTACGTAACAATGAATAATATGCAAATAAATTTGAAGGATAAGAGTGATAGTGACCGGTATGTCTGATTTATAATATTTTCAAACAATTTATTGTTTGAAGTAATGCAATTATTTTTTTAAGTGTAATTTCATCATATTATTAATTTAAAAAATAATTTATATAAAAAACATCTGACAAAATTTCGAATTAAATAATATTTGACAGGGATTAAATTTACTTAAATTTTGGAATCTAAATACCTTTTTTAAATATAAGGGTAAAGGAACGGAACCACATTAATTATGTATCAATTTACTTCAAACCAAACTTAAAAATTTTACGTTTAGGCAGATAGATGTAAACTGTAAGTAGATATATACAAACAATTTTTTTACTTCGTTGTACGGAGTAAAAGAAGTATTGTAATCGCAAGATTTTCAGATTTCAACGGGAATATCCATTTTGACTATCCCTGAATCCATTATGCGGCGTGATACGTACGTACGTATTTACGTAAATGTCTCGCATAACTCATAAACGATTAGCCGTAGAATGTTGAAATTTTAGATTTAGGATTGTTGTAACATCTAGTTGTGCACCTCCCCTTTTGATTGCAATCGACTGGACCAAAAGTGACCAAAAAAAGCCCAAAATTAAACAAAATTTGGATTTTGGAGTTTTTGTTAACTGCAATAATAAGCTCTCATTGAGCTTTTCGGCGATATATTTAACGTGGTACTTATTTCCATTGGATCCAGAGTTATAGCCAAATAAAATTTTAATTAATGAAATATTTGGATCTTACAAGAGGAAGGCACATCGGTTCGAATCAGACTTCCTATACATATATTTTTTAACCTTTTATTTTTTTTTAATTTAAATATATTGATTTATTAATAATTATTAACCTCTGATTGTAAAACAAAATTTACAATTAATAATAATTCTATAATAACAATAAAAATAAATAAATATAAGAAAAAAAGTCAGAAGTTATTATTGAAATAAAATATTATGTACTTTTCATTTTAATTCAAAAGTTTTTACAGAAGTTAATAATTATTAATAAATCAATATATTTCATTAAATAAAAAGTTAAAAAAATATATGTATATGAAGTTAAACTCGAAACGATGTGTGGATAATTACGGATCCGACACGTTCTCATTTACACCACATAACTACTTGAGCGACATGAAACAAAATTAATATATTAATGAAATGTGAACAGAAAAAAATATGATGCAATATGGTGTCCACCACAATGCAATTGTGTAACTGTCCTCTTCATTAAAGAATTTTTTCCTGTTTAGCCTCCGGAAATCACCGTCAGGTATTACTTCAGAGGATGAATCAGGATGATATGTATGAGTGTAAGTGAAGTGCAGTCTTGTACAGTCTCAGGTCGACCATTCCTGAGATGTGTGGTTAATTGAAACCCAACCACCAAAGAACATCGGTAATCACAATCTAGTATTCAAATCTGTGTTAAAGTTTACTAGGATTTGAATCCCATAACTCTCGATTTCGAAATCAGCTGATTTACGAAGACGCGTACACCACTAGATCAACCCGGTAGGTTTTATTAAAGAACTGGAGGATTGTATTTCACTTTCAAATGAAATAAGTTTAAATGAAGTATAGCAAAAAAGTGTAGATGTAATTTAATTGGCGTAGAAGGAGGTCATGTGGTATCCACATTAGATTTTTTTTCTTAGTAAGAAAAAACGTTCAAGCTGTTGATAATTTGTGAAATTATATTAAGCCGGTTTGAATTTTCGTTTTATCGATGAATTCTAAAATCATTAAAAAATTTTTTGGATCATTTTGAACTTTCCCTATTAATAATTCATAGTAATAGTTTATATTTACAAATTATTTATATTATCTTCTTATAGATTTTTACCACCCCAGAAGAGTGTCTCATTATTTTTGTCCCGACCTTTTTGAGAAAAAACAAGTTCCCGAATAAAAGATTTGTTTTGCAACTAAATCAAAAAATTTCTCAATATAATTTTTATTATACGTATTATTGTTATGTGTATATTTAAATAAAACGCAAACTCCCACTTAAAGACGATGAACATTATTTGTTATACTGCTTCTAGGGACTCCTTTGGACAAAACAGTAATGAGTAAAAACCATAAAAATCAGAATTATATCATGTTTCAATAAAATACATAACCAGTTATCTAACTGATTGATATCGCAGTAGAGACACCAATGCCTCATCAAAATACAATAAAGTAAGCAGAAACACTGCCTATATATAGGCAGTTATTTATTTATAATAAAAATATAAACCGAAATAAACGAAGGATGAATAATAAAAATTTATCGATTTTACATTACACTATACGTAATATCGAACGAGCACGATCACATACCTTTCTCATATATTTAGTACGATTAGATCTTGTCACGTTCATTTCAGGAAAAAAAAGAATAAAAGTTACGGTTGGTAGTCGTGGTTGGAAGACACCAAACGAAGACGGTAATAGGTTGTGTAAACACACTGATGGAAAAGTCTGCCGAGACATTTGCATCGACATTTGCAGGTGGCATCCTGATAAGAGACCAAACTGATGACTGTGTTGTGTTATTAAGTTTAGAGGGTCTAAAAGATGACCTCCGACAAAGCCCATCAAAAATAGAAACGGAGGGAGTGGTGCGGTGACCGGGATCGTCACAAAATGGGTGTCTTCTTCTACGTAGGTCAGGATGCTATCAAAAAGTGGTTCGGATGATTTTGATAAAGTTTTTACATAAATGGTTTATTAATCGTTTATTTTTTTATGAAAGAGCAGACATATTCAATTATGGTCATTAGCCCGGTGGAAATTGGTAGCGCATGAAAGATATCATGCTTGACCGGAATTCGAACCGGGGTCTCCGCACGAAATGTTACTACTCAGCCAAAGAGGTCGGAAATGAATATATTGTTGTTTATAATGATAAAAAGTTAACGCATATCCTAAAAGAGATATATAGACGTATTGTTCAAAGATAATGTTTAAAAATGTAAATTTTGTATTTATTTTAAAAAATTCAAAATTTAATTTCTCAAAAAAAGATTTCTGTGATTTTCATCAAATTTTAATACTATAATTGTTGAATGCAAATCTTAAACCTTCAAATTTTGTACATGCTGGAATGTTTATTTATTTTTTTTATATTATTCGTTTTAATACGATTGACGTTATCGGCTGTCATTTTATAAAGACTGGTTTGAAGGTATTTTATACATACATATATATAAAACCTTCATATATATATATATATATATATATATATATACACACACACACACACACACACACACACACATAAATGTGCCTAAAAGCTGGCAACAATGCTGCTGAACTTCCGTGAGATTTTCTTATAGCATGAAAATGGATACGTATTCTACTGACCAATAAATACATCATCCCTTAAAACACTTCTTAGTTTTTATTTGTTTATTTTCTTCTATGTATGGTAAAAAAAAACAAGATGAATTGTTAAACTCATTAAAATATTATAAAAATTAGTATAAATTTTATCATGTATTTAAAATGCTTCTCTATCTAAAACTACCATATTAGTTACCGTAAGCTTTCAACAATCGTTTACAACATTTTTTTATTAAAATCATACTCCAGATGACCATTTGGGTTATAAAACAAACATCATTAATTGATATTGAGGAAATAGTACGAAACAATTAAATAAATAAGAAAGAAATAGTAATAAATATTAATTAACAAATAAACGTGTATTTGCTGGTATTACGTTTATTCTATAAACTCTAATAGAAATACTTGTTTTACGATGTTTCATAAGTATTATTACTTGTAATTGATGCAAACTATTATTATTTCTTCTTTCCTTTCTTTATTTACTTTTTATATACAATTTCTTCAGTATATACTGGTGATGGTTGTTTAGCAATTGAAATGACTATTTTCTGTTAGATATTAACTAAAAAGTTTTTTTTTTCATAATTTTTGAGCGTTTTTTCTGTTTCTCAATTTATTTTAATACCATTTAGTAACAGTTTTTTCTTTGAATCATAAAAAATTAATAAAAAATTTTTTTAGCTATTTAAAACATTGTAAAAAATATTTAAATAATAATCTCCTACCTCTGTAATAATATATTTATATTATTATAAATATAAATATTTATTGAAGTAACGAAATTTGGTTGTCGCATAAGAAAAACGCGTTTGGATATAAAATACCACTATTCCCGGTGATCGTCGACTCAGACTAACAACTTTTAAATCTATTTAAAAATGATTATGTAATTACTATTATTTTATATATAATTTAATACATAAATATTAATAAATAAAATAATACATTTTAATAATATTAAAAATAATAAATATTATTAAATAAAATGAATAATTATATAAAATTTAAATATTGGGTTGCCTAAAAGGTATCGAGCTTTTGGAGGTCAAAATTGAGAATACATTATTGTTATTGGAAAATAACATTATGAGATGTCATATGCACAATTTTTTTCGATGACCTTCTGCCATTTTTCCGGCAACACCATAGTCCCGTCGCTATAGAACTTCTGCAGTTTCTGTCAAAAAATTGTGATCGTGGTTTTTACAGGCCTTTTTTTTAAACTAAGTTAACATCATTCAGGGAGTTCTACAGAGACCGAAACAAACAATAGTCAGACGTTACCAGGTCCCGGGCTAACAGTGGATGCATTAAAACTTCCCATCAAGTTCTCTCAATTTCTGACGGTTCAGATGTATGTGATCTGGCGTTATTAGCGTGGGTATACGACAACCTTTCTTTTGACCAGTTCAGGCCGTTTCTTTTGAATTGCTATATGTAATTGCGCTAATTGTTGATAGTGCAGGTCTGACTCTATCGTTTTGCCTAGCGGCAGCAGCTCGTGATGTACGATGCCCTTCCAATCTCACCAAACGCATAGCATAACCTTCCTGGGCGTCAATGTAGGCTTTGACCACGAGGAGAAGCTTTGAGATGCAAGAAAATCGCACAAATGGACTATTTAGAGAGGCTCAACAAAGTAGCCACCGTCATTCATTGGCAGATATGCAAGAAGTATGAAACAGGAATAAGTAAAAAGTGGTTGGAAGATCAGACAGGAAAAATAGTTGAAAATGACCAGCTGAAGTTCCTCTGGGACTTCAGAATTCAGACTAACCGCCACTTGAAGAATAACACACCAGATAATAGTGGTAATATATTATTACCATTTTAGTGATAATAATATATCACTAAAGTGGGAGAAAAACGAGTTTGGATAATAAATATCGCTATTCCCGGTGATCGTCGACTCCAAGAAAAAGAACTTAAAAATATAACACGATATATAAGGATTTACAGATTGAAAACCAGCGACTATGGAAAAAGAACATCACTGTAGTACCAATACTGATAGGCGCCCTAGGAGCTATCCCAACAAGCCTCCAAAAGAACTTACAATTATTGGCCTACAAGATTTAACATCATAATTGCAGAAAGCAGCACTTCACAGAACTGTTCACGTAATATGACGATTACTAGGTTCTTGATTAGGATCCGTGTCTCAATGTTCTAAAACTCGGTCAAATAATTCTACTGGGGATACTAATGCATAATAATAATTTATTTTTTTTTTTTAAAGGCCTCTTAACCTCCCTTCTAGTCGCTTGATTTATGCTCCACCCACAGCGAACAGAAGCAGCAATCCAGTATGAGAAAGAATACATTTGAACAATAGAACAGTTTAATACTTTTCTATATTGTCCAACTTACAGATTAAAGTTCAAAACTTATTTAAAAATGATTTATCGTAATAAAATTTAACAAGTCATAAATAAAATATTAACATCAGTTTCGGTAAGTAAAATATTACTTTATACATAGAAAAGTTTTACGTTAACTTTTTTTAAAAGCAATTTCACAGAAAGGATCCACCAAGTATTATTCATTAACGTTCGCTACTCTGAATATCTGGCAATAGGTGCGTAGTCATTTACAATTCTAAGTTTATACTAATTGTAATTTCAAACACTACACACAGGTGCTCTCAGGCCAATATCCTTAGGAATAACGCTCTCACTTCTCAATATCCTTTGAAAAGAAAAAAAACAATATCATAAAGTATGTGACGTTATATTAAGGTTGACAGTTTTTTCATTACTCGGGATCACATAATTTCTATTTACAAGATTGGGGAATTTTTTCTCCACCCGAGTAATAAATATCCGTTGGACCCTCTCAATCAACTAGGCCTAAACTCTTTCTCCATTTCAAATTATTGATGAAAATTCAAGATGGCTTCGGATAAGAGATTTGTACAGCAATGAGCAACTACCGATATTTCCAAAATATCGATTTGTTCACTTGATCAAACCAAGTTTCTCCTTCCTTTGCTGACAGTAAAGTTAATGTGCTTTGTAAAAAGAAGTTTCGGGTTAAAAAAACAAGCCTAGATCAATGATAGCTTTTTCAGGAAAAAGCATCGGACCTTATAATTAAACCTTATAATTAAAAACCGAAAAATTTGTCGTACGGGAAAAGGTTCCAATAATATTTTTTATGATTTTTAATGCATTTTATTTTATTGACCCAAAATGGAATTATTAGTAATAATAATAATAAAAATTTACTGCTTAATCCTTGTATTCTTAATAAAATATATGTAAATATGCGGAAAACTATTGTAAATTTTGTTTATAAACAAAAATTCCTTTTAAGGCAAATGCATTTAATTATTAAATCGACTTATATACGAGTAAAAAATATAACTTTCATTAGGTTACGTTCATTGTACAACTTACCACTTACAATAGACTTCATTAGGCTCAGACAAAATAAAAAAGTATTTTTTATCGGCATCTCACCTGAAACAATACAAAGCATAAATATTATATTAAAATTCCTATTAAGACGAATTTTAATTTTTAGGTAAAAAATTTTTTCTTATTTAAATAAGGTATTTATTTTAAACTAGCGGCTTCGTACACGTTCTTGACGTGTAACTTAGCTCTTCGACTCTCGTTTGATCTTCAGATTCAGCAGTTCTGGATGTTTCTTGTAGTCCGGCTTTCGGGTTTTTTCTGCAGCCTAATACTGAGCGAGTGAGATCGACAGTGAGGTGGAAAACGGGTGAGAAGGAGGTAGCAAATGAATTGGTAACTCACACATACAACAAGGTAAAGAAAAAGACTGTTGTGAACCAATTTTCAATTTTGATTGTTATTTTCCGTACTAAGAAGGTTCTCAGAACCGGGTTAATTGCTGTTGTAGCAAATTTTAAGGGCTTTCAGAAAATCATCTCCACTTTGGTCGATTTCCTCATCGTTTTCGAGATATTCGCGAAAAACCGCAAAGCTGTGAGTTCAAATTTTGATTAAGGGTGAAAAGAGGGTAGGGGTAGTTTGTTAAAATCAAATACAGATAACAATCTTCCTCTTGTTTAGAACTGTCAGGGTGAAAATTTTATCACGATAATAATAAAACTGTAAATCTGTATATAAAAAATATTTTTGGTGTTGCTTCTTATAGATACGTGAGAAAAGTAAGTAAAAGCAATATGTTATTGAAATAAATTTTAAAAATTAGTGTGACAATAAACCCAAAATTTGAATCCCTGGTTAATTCTAAAGCATTTACAAAATAGTTTATAACTATTAAAATATATACAAATTTAATATAATTAGTGTCAACGATACCATTTAAAAGTGTATTATAAAACATAATAAAGAAAATTCACCTATAAAAACCATAACAACTATTGAAATGATCAAAATACTTCTATTTCCTTTACAATATGGAAGTAAAAATATCGAAAGAGATAAAACACCCAGATCCAATTCTTAATCAAATAATACAATATTTATTTTTGAAAAAAAAGAGCGGAATCCTGGCAATAATAACTGTATTATAACAGAATAAGGAAATGTTTACTTTTCCCATGTCTCTTAATAAACTATAACAAAAATATTTATACAGTTACGGTAAATTTACTTCTGTGAAACGCTACGAATTCATATTCTGTGTTATATTTGCACGCACAGAGTTTTATTTGAATAAAAAGACAATTTATACGATAAAAAAGATGCTACGGTTTTAAAGCTACTAAATTTAGTCGATCCTTTTTATGTTCATCGACATCAACTGTTTTTCCTCTCCGTTCACTCATCATATACAGTGCATTTTCGTATAACATTCTTTTTAATCATGATTTAACGGTTTCATATTTCGTTTAAACTTCTATGAAAATAACGGTAATTTGGATGATTAAATGACCTGAGACAAAATAAATATATCAACAAAAAAATATGTAGTCTTAAGTTGTTATAATAATTTTGCATCCAATATGAAATAATAATAAAGCTCATATTAACTAAATAAAACTTATAACCTTTAAAATAAAAGTACGTAAAAAAAAATCTCGTGTGTTTATGTACACACGTAAGAAATTATACTTCTTTGGCGTGAATAAAAAAAAATTTTTTTTTACGCATTCAAACAAATTTAAATTGAATCAAACGATCGATAGACGACATTAAATACTATGAATAAAAGTTTGAATAACACTTAAATCCAATAATTCTTCGGATGACAATTGAATAGGCACGAGGGTTATCAACGACTTATGATATGAAAAATATGATACAAATAGTTTTATTTTATAATAGAGTATTTTATCAAAAAATTTTTTTTTAGTAAATTTAAAATTATTTATGCAAAATGAAGAATTTATCTTATGTATGCTATTTTCTGTCATTAAAAAATATAATTTTACTCATAAAAAATATTTCTAATTAAATTTAACCTCAAATCTTGATTCACAATTTTAACAAAAGATAAAAATAAATATACGCTGCAATATAAATAAAGTTTTATGAATATGAACAACAATATTTACAGTTTAAAATATCCGTCTTCAGAAATCCAAGATATAAATATGTATTTATTACGACTCAATATCTGTTATGTTTACACCACGTGCTAATCAATTAATTGAATTGAACGACTGACTGAAGTAGACACTACACGCATGTGCGTGCAAACTGATCCACTTGGGCCTGCGCAAATCTTCATGGTGTGTTACATCGGCGCGCGCAACTTCCGTAACTTGCTGAAAATACACTCTGAACAGTTTCTCCTTACGCGCCAAAAGAAGTATAACTTCAAAAAATGGAATGCAATAATTCTTAATGTAACAAACACTATTCAGTTACAGGCACGTGTTACAAACAATATTGTTATTATTAGAATATTAAAAACTATTACGATCATAATGATGTAACATTATTTTAAATTTGAAAAATTACTTGAGATGAATACAAAATTTTTTATTGAATAAATCGTTGGTATTATGTCGATCATGATCTATTATATTGATCCTTGATTAAATTCTTAGTAATTATCTGACATTATTTTGTTACAAGTCTTATTATTAAAAGAAGTAATATAAATCATAGGCTTAAATGTCATAGTAATTGGGGACTTATATGT
The DNA here is from genome assembly GCF_047948215.1 of Lycorma delicatula. Lineage (NCBI taxonomy): Eukaryota > Metazoa > Arthropoda > Insecta > Hemiptera > Fulgoridae > Lycorma > Lycorma delicatula. Next base: position 67,877,346 of record NC_134459.1, on the reverse strand, counting down.
CAGGTAATAAGTGAATAAAAATAGAGTCTAAATCACTTATTCATAAGACAAATTCTTCGCGTATTATTTACAATGCTATACTTACTGCCTCGTCATTTAAAAAAAGATTTCTTTTGGGTATACTAATAATTAAATTTAACGTTTTTTACTTAAGAAAGGTTTTTGTATTTAAAATTGAAGTCTAAATAAACCAGTTTAGGTTTATAACAGTTAATAAAAATTCCAGAATCCATCACCGATGTAAATTTTTAATTTTGGGAAAGAAAATTTGAGCTTTTCCAATAGTTTTTAAAAATTTATTCAAATATAAACTAGTTGCTAGTTGCCAAAGTACTCATCTTATAAAAGGATAAGAGTGAAGCCTTATCAATAACATTTATTATTAAAGCATGGTAAATATTTTATCAGTTCTTAAAAAGATATTAAACCCTAACCGTAGGCAAATATTTTATCGACAATTAATTTAATATTTTCTTTCTTTTAGAGGAGTATTATATGAAAATGTAATTGAATATTTAAATTTAATTTTCATAAAATTAATTTTTTATTAAAATAATAAATACAGTAATAAAGATTTAGGTAAGCGAGTTTCTAAATTTAACAACATATTTATTATTAAAAATAAATTAATATTAAATCATTCTGCATAACAAATAATACGCTAATAAACACACAAAACTGATTAAAGACCTTGGACAACTTCAAAAATGTACTTCCTCAAATGGATGATTCTTTTGCATAAAGAAAAAATTAATTCTTTATTTCATTAAACAATTTTTTTTCTTTTTTAAACATGCTGAATTAAAAAAAAAAATACTATATGACATTGAAATTTCACATTATTTACACTAAATATAAAATTTAATCCTTCCGTCAGTGATAAATTCGAAAATTGTTATCCTTACGACCTTCCTTACACATTTTATTTATTATTTTTTAACTAAAGAAAATAAAACACTTTATTCTGTTTTAAGATATATAACGCACCTAAAATCACGTCAAATTACAATATTTTTAAATATTTTTGTCTATTTAAAAAGTAATTTATTAAAATGTAATAACGTCTGAGATAATAATAATTGAAACTATTTTCGATATGATAAATTCTAAGCAAAGGATTTAAGGAAAGGAGTTGATTCCTCAATACCATTCTGATGTTTCATTATTCTCTTCACTTCTATAACACCATGGAGACGAAACTAATTGGCAATTTATCTAACTTCCACCTCCAGAAGATCTCGGCAAAAAATTACTTCTCGGCTGATATTCAAAGTTTTATCGCATACCGCACTTATACTTAATACCACCCATATTGATAAGACGAAAGAGCGATCGACTCTGCTCGTCACTAAAAGTCTCTATCAGTATCGATCAGTCTCTCAATTTTCTAACGTTTTTGTGGGAACTACTTGAACCCGATACTACGTTCATCAGGAAAGGCGAGACCTTTTGAAGAGAGCCTCCTTCCTATTTATTTCGCAGATATGCGAATGGAATATTTTTATATTGTAGACGAGTTGCATCACTATTTATATTCTTTTTTCTTCCGAACTGTTATCAGACAACGCTGAGTGAGTCCTTTTCTTTAGACTAATATTAGGGTAATAATATATATATATTAGACTAATATCTTAGAATTTTTTTGAGAACGGGAAAATTTTGGATCCACGAGTTTCGGGGAAATTCAGGACCACCTCTGCAGAGCGTACAGAGGATACAGCTAAATACAACTGGGTTCTCCCAAGTGCCCAGAGGACATCGTTCGAGACTCACTACGTAGAACAATCCACCCGTCGGCACGATAGTTTCCATCTTAGGTTGCGGTTGCGGTTGCGTTTCGTAACGTGTCTCAACACCAGCGAGTGTAATTGTAAGACGAAACAGTGTACGATGTTGTATTGCTGTGTAAGGGTATATATTGTCAATTACGAAGTGTTCTTAATGTAGTTTATGTGTGCAGTGTAAAGAGTCAAAGTCTTAAAGAGTAAAAAACTCCCCGTGGAGATGCTCTTTTTTCACTAAAAATTTCAGAAGATATAGTTTTTTTTAAATTTTATACGAGAATATTATTTATTTTTCCTTCATTTATCTATTTCTGTAAGACTAGCCGTTAATATAATAAATTTAAACCGATTTTTCATCGTCTCGTGTAAGAAGAAAAGAACATTTTGATAATTGACCATTCTGTTAGAAATTTAGAGAAAAGCCATCTGCCAAATTTTGCAGTTACTTCTTTTTTTTTCAAACTGTAGTTTAATTTTCATTTTCTGTGTAAGTTGGGAATAAAAACTAAGTTAATATTTAGTTTTCTCAACTTAAAACAACTTTTATTAAATTCTATTGAGTATTCTAATCTTTACTTAATAGGATTAGTCAAATATATTTTTCATACCCACAGAAGTAACGGATTTTTATATTTTTTAATTCTCTACACGGAAAAGCTTTTCCTAAAAGAAATTAATGTAATTTACCATAAAAATAATACCCGTGAATAATAAGAAATGAAAGTAAATAATTAAGTAACGAAGTAAATTAATTAATTAATTAATTAATACACCAATAATAAGAACAAATTTTAAATATAAACCAGAAAATAAATTTTAAAAATAAAGAAGAAAGCCATATATAAATTGTAGTGTAGCAGATACCGGTACAGATTAATTAAATAAATTAACCGATACTGTATCATCTAAAACAAGATGCAACTCGCTGACGTTAGTCGAGTTAAAAGTACTGTACTGTGGAAATTTTTCACTCCACTTAATATGAAGGTCAATCTACAGAAGTACAGTAATAATTAAATTAATATGAACATTCACATTGCTAACATCTAAGTCGCTAAGTTTTAATTTCCGTTCGTAGAACGTAACGAAGCATAAATGTAAAAATCTTAAACGAGCAATTAAAATGAATTACTTGAAAATAATAGGGTGTATAAGAAATTAAATTACCGTTCAACAAAATTATGCTAAACAAAACATTAAAATATAATAATATAGTACAAGAAATGATAAAAAAGTAAATTATAATTTTAAAGATATTTTAATAATTTTATCATTAATTGTCAATAAGTAAATCTTTTAAATTTTGACTTCACTTGAGTAGAATTTTTTTTGAAAATCTAAAATTGAAATTAATCATAGAATATCAAGTTCTTTTTTCCAAGTTATTTTAAGTTCATGTTCACGCATTTTTTTAAACAAGCATTATCTTGGCGGGTTTAAAAAAAATCAGTAGATGGTATCTAATCTTTTTTATTTTATAAACATTTATCATATCATCGCCAAAATTGTAAAAATAGACTTTAAAAACGTTTTCTTCATAACTTAAAATAACGTTATATGAAACCAATTAACTCTTGTTATTCTGAATAAGCCTCGCACAGAAAACTTGTAAACGTTAAGAGTAGCTACGTCATTTTCAAAAGTAACTTATTACTCGTGTCAGATCATTACATATATGGCATTTATAATAAGTACTGTAAATAAGACATTTCTTTACTTACATACCATAAAATTGTTTCATTCAAACTGTTAGATCAAATATTCTATTCTTTTCTTTCTTTTTCCTGTTTAGCCTCCGGTAACTACCGTTTAGATAATTCTTCAGAGGATGAATGAGGATGATATGTATGAGTGTAAATGAAGTGTAGTCTTGTACATTCTCAGTTCGACCATTCCTGAGATGTGTGGTTAATTGACACCCAACCACCAAAGAACATCGGTATCCACGATCTAGTGGATACTTAATATTCTAAATATTCTATTCTGCCGAGGTAAAACCTTTACTACACTTGCGTTTTAAGTTTCCTTCGTTTTCTTTCCTCATACACTTTACTTTCAATAACTATAACTATTTTTCTTCACCTACATATCCTCTCTAGTTTCATTTCTACTTTTGATCGTATTAGTAGATAGAAATATAAAATTCTTATAGAATTAGAAAAGGTTTAGGGAACATATAAGCATATTCTCGTGTTATTTTTCGGAGTCAAATTTAATTCTACCTTCCTTCTCAGCCATATCAGCGAGATTAATTTAATGGTCAGACTCCATGATTTACATCCACACAGTAGATCATTCCATACGTATCGTTTGACTATTCTTTTCTTTGAGTCCAGACTCTAATCCTCAGTACAGTATGATTTCTTGTAAAACATCTTTCTTGTTTTTATCTCTTCTTCGCGCCTCCAATTCTCTGCACACCAATTCGCTACCCGAAAAACTACTCTTTTTCAGTCATCACGAATACTATATGTTGTTTTACTTCTCATGATTTTCGTATTCCTTTCATCTATTACTATCTTTAAATTATTCATCTAACATCATTACTATTATTTTTGTTAATGTGTGAAAGAGCGAGTTTTACATAGTAGAGTTATTGACAAACTTGATACTAAAAGAATATTTTTCCTCTTTTTCTTAAACCTGTTTACCTGAAAGTTTTAAGATAAATTGCATAAAGAATATTATTAAAATATTTCTGATAACTCAAAATTCTAATAACTAAATCAAAATGATTAATCCGGCCCAAAAATAAAATATTTGAAAATAAAAAATCCCTAAAAGTTGGCTAAATTTAAAGTAAGTTATAATTATATTTTACTAACATTAAAAATAATTTAGTTACGGTTAGATGAATGAATATGAAACTTCGAGTTCATGAATTAGTTTCTTGGAATAACACGAATAAACTATGTAGAACCAAACATGTCAATATTTTTTTTAATATTTAAAAATTTTTTTAAATTATAAAAATGGTAATACATCAGCTATGAAACACAATCAGAATGAGCAATTTAAGCCTCATAAATTATAGATTATTATTTCTAAGAAAGGTAAATAAGAACATTACCGAAATCCTTTTAGGTGATAGGGGGAAATCAGATTAAAAATTTATTAAACAGTCAGTAAAAATTAGACATTAAATTTATTTAATAAAGAAAGATGTTTTAGTAATACAACCAGATTCTAAAAAAAACGGCGGAAAAAATTACATAAAAAATTATGGTCATTCTGATTCAAATTGAAAAAAAGGATTTTAGATAAAGAGAATAAGATTAAAGTCTATTCAAAATATTCAGCAAGATTCTATTAAGACTTTTCCAAAATAAAATATTAGCAAGAATTCTTTTTTGTTGATAACAGGGTAATATTAAAAAGCTACTTAAGTCAACATGCTATTTTATTAAATAGTATTTAAATTGTATAATTTTAAATTAATTGTTTTTACGCCCGTTAAAAAGATAATATTTACTTTTATGACCAAAATTATTGAGAATCTGAAATGTGGTTTTGTTGCCCGTTCTATTCATTAAACCTACAAAAAATCAATGATTTTCTTTTTCATGTAACTTTCGACAATAGAATTAAATACCTAGCAACCTATTCAGTATTTAAAAAAAAAACCCTTTCCGCAAGTCGGGAAGTGGAGGGGTAGATTTCACCGGTGCTAAGTAGGGGATAAAAAAGATTTCCACCTTAAAGTTAAGAAAAACTTCAAATTTACTCAATATGATAATGGTTGCATGTGATAAAAAGTTTCACGTGTTTAGCATAAGACAAGCCGCATCTTCTTTCAATTCCAGCAACATTTTGGTCGTCCCTTGCCGTAAGGGTTGGTCATATCAAAAATTATTTGATATCAAAATTTAAAGTAATGTTTAGAGGACTATCGACCTTTTTAAACCGATTCGATACTGTGCCTATTAAGGGAGGTATGATTTTTTTTTGTCTTCAAAACCAATCTTTTTCCATTCTCTGGGTCAATGGTTGGTGATGTCAAATAACTTTACTTAGATAAGTTTTAGGCCCTTATCCAAAGAACAGTATGAACTTTAAACGAATTCGATATTTTACTTAATAAGAAAGTTATACCGATATTTTGTTTTTTTCGAAAAAGACATTTCCATCCCCAACTCCGATTTTGCCCATTAACAAACTCGACCGAGATTTTGGATTGTTATATTTTATGTAACAATTTGTAAGTGATTGGCGCAAAATTACGGCAGTTATCGTGTCCACAAGAAAGTGAAATATAGTAAAATATATATATATATATAAACGTTTGAGCTGACGGTGGTTTTGGGGTTTGAGGGATGTGAAACGTTAAGATATTACGAAATTTTCCGGAACTCGAATCATGGTAACCATTACAATAGGTAGCTTTCTTATTAAATCTACCTAACACTGTACAAACCGGATTTTAAAAGGAAAAGTATTAAATTAAAAAAAAAAAAATACAAAAAAAATTTATAATTTAATTCAATCGTAATTATTTCTTTAACTCATCTAAAATAGAAAAAAAAAAACAAATAAATAAAATCTGTACTATGAAACAAATGGTGGAAGAAAACCATAAAACCTTTTTTATGGCTGGTATTCTTTAAGCCGGAAATTGCTACAGGAGCTTTGCGAATACTAATACTTAAAAGGTTTTTTTTTAAATTGGCATATACCCAGTGACTCTAATAGAATACAGACAAAGAGTTTGATGCATTATTATTCATGAAAATTCAATTAGTTATTATTTTAATTTAAAAAAAAATTAAACCATATTTATTAATTAAATTTATTTTATAAATAAATTAAATTTATATTTATTAATTAAACCACATAAATTAACTACTGATTTTTCATTCTGTTTATTTTTTTTTATTGAGTATCAATTTCAAACTATTTTTCTAAAAATTCAATTAAAATCTTTTATCATTTTATATTTACAGATTTTATTAAATGATCATAAAATATTTATTTTAATTTATTTCTATGTATTAATATTTTCATGATTTTCTTCTACTAAAGTTCACCCACTCATTCACAAACACACATATATACTCGTACATTTAAAACGAAACTGATGTTTTTCTATTGACATGTGCATTAATGAGCGCTTTCGTAGCGATCGCTATCTCATTATACGAGTGTTGAGATAATTAAAATTAAATATTTTTTTATATTAAAAAAGAAATATCTGTCTTTTCTCAGTAATTTTATAAAAATTTCATTCTACTATTAGTATTGTAAACTATTCATTGAGATTATAATTATTGTTTTGGTGGCTTATGTAAATGTAATTTAAACTTAAACTGAGTAACTGAAGTAATTTCTCTTTGATTAAATTATTGTAAATTAAAATTTCACTTGTTCATTTATTATACTTTTATTACTGTTTTTTATAATGTGTCATTTTTCAAGTGTATGTTATATTAAAATTTGTGTTATTATTCTGTAATATTTATATCGTCCATTAAAGGGAAGTGTTTTTGTAGTTTTTAATATGATTTTCGAGAATAGATTTTAGGTTGTCATGTTATGTTATAAATGCTCCTGATGAGTTTTGTAAATTAATGGTCATATCTTATAATACATTTTAGTTTTTTATTTCCTTGTACAAAATAAAGAGAGTATTGTAATCGCGAAAAATTTCAATTTTCAGATTTCAACGGAAATATCCATTTTGACAATCCCTCAATCCATTTTGACTAGTTTCGGCGTGTCGTCTGTACGTAGGTATGTATCTCGCATAACTAAAAAATGATTAGCTAGGATGTTGAAATTTTGTATTTAGGACTGTTGTAACATCTAGTTGTGCACTTCCCCTTTTGATTGCAATCGACTTAACTAAAAGTATCCAAAAAAGCCCAAAATCCAAAAACATTTGGATTTTGGACTTTTTCTTAGTTGTAGTAATAACCCTCATTGACAGCTTTTCAACGATATACTATAAGTGATAATTATTTTCATTGGCTCCAAAATTATAGCCAAGTAAAACTTTAATTAATGAAATATTTGGATCTTAGAAGGGGAAGGCACATCGGTTCGAATCAGACTTCATCTCCTTTTTTTAAAATTTAAATATATTGATTTATTAATAATTATTAATCTCTGATTATAAAAAAAAACATTACGATAATAATAATTCAATATAACAATAAAAAAAAATTGATTTGAAAAATATCTGAAGTTATTAATGAAATAAAATTTTTTGTACTTTTTATTTTAATAAAATGTGTATATGTAATTTAATATGCGTACAAGGAAGTTATGTGGTATCCACATCAGATTTTTCTTCAGATGAATTCATGTGATAGAGTAGCTATCGTAAATTCGAAAACTCATAACTACACAAAAATGAAAAAAATCCAGTAAAGTGAGTTAATATTAAAATAATTTTCAAATATCTAATACTAGCATGTGTTCTTATAAATTATTCAATTCAAACACGCGCGCGCGCACTCATACACACATATACATATTAAAATGTATTTTGTAACCTTTATTATATATCTATAAATAATAAATTTTATTTATCTTATATCTGCTTTTCTTATGAATTATATGTTTGATATCCTTTTTTCAGAGTTCTAATCAAATGTAATTTTTCATTTTAAAAAAGTATCTTTAACGTTTACATTTTTTTTTTATTTTTTTTTTTACAAATATAATTAGTGTCATTCGTGTAATTGAAATTAAAAAAATTCAATTACAATATTAAAAATATATTTTAATATTGAAATATCAAAAGAATTAATACTAAGTAAGTAAGAATAAAAATGAAGGATGAAGTTAAAATGATCTATTTTGATTGTAATTTGATAGAAAAAAATATTTACAGAACATTGTATTTAAGTTATTGACCTTTAAAATTCGATAATCTGCACTTAGTCGGTAATTCCAACTATTTTATTGAGAAATCGGTAAATTGATATACATTATACGGACAAAGTCAAGAAATTTATTGTATTTAACCTTGTAAATGTAATTTTTTAAACTTAACACCTAAAAATAATGTAAGAGAAATCTCTAATTATCAAGGTCGGTTTTTCCAAATGTGATAAATTATAAATATTAACTTTATTTTTTTTTTTTTTGAGTACGGACACAGTATAAATTACATAAAAATAATATGAAACATAATTAATACAGAAAAAGTTATGAAAAAAACCATACTTTTTTGATAAATATTTAAAACAGTTTTAAAATGCATTACTATATAAATAAAATGTAATTACAAATAAATAAAATATCATAAACGTGAAAGTTAATAAAATTGTGAAAGTTTGAAAAACTTTTTCTGGTTTTTATATTTCCAAAGGTTTATTTTGTTAGAATATATAAATTAAATTGAGTTTTATGTGTTAAATTACTAACTAGTTAATAAATTAAATTTTGTAAAGCCTATTTTCATATTTTACTGCTCGTTTTATACCTGTTTTCTACCAAAAAAAGGTGAATTTATGTGATATTTTCAAGATTATCTTATTCCAAGACACACTATAAAGAATAAAAGATATTATAATTAAATAAAGGTGGATAATTTTAAATTTAATGGTCATTGTTTGACTAGGCGCAAAAAATAATACACCCGGATTTGGATTTACAGAAATACATTACTTTTATTTAATATTGTATAAATAAATATAATAAAATGAAGTTTGAAATGATCAAAGCAGAAAAATGCTTGATAAATAAGGGAAATAAAAAAAATTAGGAAAAGAATTGAGGTGAAAGCACGGTACACCCAGAATATCCGTCGTCCAATATCCAGACAGTTAGTTACTTTCTTCAGTGAATCAGCACTTTCCTTTTATATCGTATTTGTTATTTTTGCATAGTTTATTTTAAAAAAATTTCTAATCCACTCTAATTTAAGAAATTACAATTATACAGTTACCGTACATTATATCGTATTATTAAGAAAATCATATTACTTCTAGATGAAATCTTATAGTCGATAGGAGCATTGTTTACTTAATTATTTTCCAACTGATTTCCTTAGAAAAATTCAATAATTAATCTCTTTGTTTTCATTAGCTTAGTGATCCCCACCATCTGAGTTAAATGTTTTTTGGATTGTTTACAATAAAATATAAATTGTTTATTATTTTTAACAGTTTAAATCTTCTTTAATAAGAATAAAAATATAAATCCTATTTTTACTTATTACTTTACATTTTTACAATCATTTTCCCCAGTTGATTTTGGATTTAACGAGAAGAATTTTTAGAATCTGATTTCAATCTTAATACGAATTTAAAAGAAGCTATGAAATACAGAAATTTTTTATCGTGTGAGAACACTATGAATGACCGACATTAAAACCCATATTTTTTGTATGAACGTTACCACTTCCCCGGGGACCTCGACATAGTGTAAGTAAAAAAATCCTTCGTTCGGAAATTTTTGTCTTAGATTATCGCTTTATTAGCTCGTGGACTTACATTTAAACCAAATAATTGTGTAAACATTGTCTTAACTACATAAAAAAGAGAAAAATAATCATGTAAGAGAGGTTTATTATTTAGGAGCTCAATTAGCCGATATCCTTTCCGTTTATAGAATTTTTCCATTACTCACAATTGAATCTCAGTGAAAATTTAAAACAATAATCCTTAAAATATTTCAAATTATGTTAATTTTATTCTTGCTGTTGATATCTTTCCTAAAATGTAACACTAAAAAAATTATTAAAAGAGCCAAGAGTGTCTTGTGGCCATTAGAAATTTCAAAAAATTATTTCCTACAAAAAAATGTTGGTCTCTTAAAATATTTTTAATTTTAAGTATTTAACGAAGCATGGAAATTGTATAAAAAAAAAATTTTCTTCTAATAAGGGTGAAGATTTCAATTAAAATTTCCAAAAGTGTTTCCTTATAAAACTCTTTTATTTTTGCTCGCAATTTTTTTCTCCATTCTCAGCGTGAAAATATCTTCGCAAATTAATTTTCCAATAGGTTTGTCGGAAGTCCGTTCAGTATAATATAAAAATGTCTTCAAAATTTAATGAAACATTTACTGAATTTATTTTTTCCTTTGTTAATAACACGTTAACAAATGGCAAAAAAATTCATCCAGAGAACGGGGTTATTAATAAATATTATAATTTAAGATATATATAAAATTTCAATTAATGGGAACGAATTTTAAGATACTTAACATTATCCAGAATCAGTTTTAAGGTAATTTAATTCTATAAGTATCGTTTAAAAATCAATCAGATTAATTTTTATTTAAAGAAAAATTGAACAAAAGTATACAGGATATAGGACCAATTAGCTTCCGTTCTACAAGAAGATTTAAAGATATTGGATAGTTTGTCAGAATATTGTGCATATAAACCTTCAGTTTTCTACACTTAGATCCACTTAATATATTTATTTATTTTTTTTTTATTGCCCTGTAAAATATAAATATTTAATTATTATAACGCAATGTAAATAAAACAAAGACATAAGATGGAATCCTGTTTTTATAAAACAATCAACAAGAATAAAATTCAGTATAAATTTTGAAAAGAATTGTATAAATACTATTAAATCCGATGATCAAGCAAAATATTTCACTTTAAACAATAGATTAAACTAAGAAAGTTCTACCGTCAACTATAAAAAAACACAAATTCCATTCTGGTACATAAAAGAATAGGAAAAAAACTGAAATATCCTGATAAAAATTGATTTGATTTTATTTTTTTTTAAACATTCCTCGAATAAATTTTTGTAAATATAATATAAAAACAAATCTGCTTCCTAATTTTTCAAGTAAAAGATGTGAAATAAATATATTAAAAAAAATTGTTTACCCATATCATGGTAAATAATTAAAAAAATTTAGTAAAAATATTTTTCAAGAAAAATTCAATTTAGATTTACTATCATCCTTTTGTGCCGTATGAATTGAATAGATAAAATTCAGATTCTTTCGAAATTAAATTCATGTAACCATTGTTTTTTTTTTACAATTTTTTCTGCTATACTAATAAGACAAAAATCTATTATTTTACGAAAATATACATCATCAATGTTTATTGATAATATGTGGTTGTGATTGGTTGACTGTCTAGAATATTCTTTTTTCTTCAAATTTAAGTTTTGAGAGCAGGAAAATAACCTTATCAGGATTCTTTTTTAGATCTTATGAGGAAAAAATCATTTTGTAAGAACATATCTTAAAGAACTTATCCGCTTCATTAAATAATGGGATAACGATATTTGTTTAACTCTCTCTCTCTCTCTCACACTGTCTCTCTCTCTCTCTCTTTTCAGATTAATATGTTAAGATATAAGAGTATTTCAAAATTTAATAACGTCCAGGTAGAGTTATTTAGAGTTATTTAATATTATATTAAGTATTTTTTTACACTTATGATAAAGACAGAAAACAATTCAATTTTGTACTTCTTTTTCAACGATAAATAATTTTTTTTTAAATTTCTGATCGATTGCTTAAAATTATAATCACATTTCCACTGACAAGTTCCAACTTTGAAATATAAGTATCCCACATCAATATACCCCTTTTTCATTATCCGATTTTTCAAAAATGTAATGTAATCAGTGATCTTATGTTGCACCACATCATGGGTTACTCTGTAATTTTTAGATAACTGTTCCTAAGTTAATAGAAAAAAAATAGAACCCCTAAACACTCCATTCACATACATAAACAATCATATAAGCGTATTTACATTAGTTTTGTAATCTTTTTTGTTCAAAACTTCAAATGGATATTTTTTTTCTTGTTATAGGCAATATGAGTGTATAATATTCAAATATTTCGTTGTTTTTCGACGTCATATCTCCATTTTTTGTGTAAAATCATGCAAAAGATTTTCAATAAAAAATAACCAACATTAAAAATATTTTAATAAAAATTTAAGTAATAATTTATGAAAAAATGTTTAAAATTAATATCAAAAGTTAAAATTCATATGAATTTCATATTTTTATTTTATAGATTTATTATGCGAGGTTTATAAGATGTTTAATGTTCATAAAACCATAATGGAGTAATGGAATATAATTAAACTTTTAACTAATACATCCATCATATATTTCATGTTGAAAATGAATAAAGACCTTTATCGTTATTTTTTTTCCTATTTAGCCTCTGGAATTCCCGTTCAGATAATGATGAATGAGGATATGTATGAGTGTAAATGAACTGTAAGTCTTGTACATTCTCAGTTCGTCCATTCCTGAGATGTGAGGTTAATTGAAACCCAACCACCACCAAAGAACACCGGTATTCACGATCTAGTATTCAAATCCGTGTAAAAATAACTGGCTTTACTAGTACTTGAACGCTGGAACTCTCGACTTCCAAATCAGCTGATTTTGGAAGACGCGTTTACCACTAGAACAACCCCGTGGGTTATATCGTTATTGTTATTATTATTAAAAATAACGTCTATTTTTTTTAAATAGGAGATGAAGTTAGGTTCAAGTTTTCCTATATATAAGAATAAATCGATATTTCGATGTAGAGCTCTTTCTTTTTCTGTTTAGCCTCCGGAGCCTCTCTTTTTCTGTTTAAATATTGTTTCAGAGGATGATATCTATGATGTAAATGAAGTGTAGTCTTGTACAGGTCGACCATTTCTGAGATGTGTGGTCAATTGAAACCCAACCACAAAAGAAAGCCGGCCTCCGTGGTTCGAGTGGTAGCGTCTCGTCCTTCATCCGGAGGTTCCAGGTTCGAATCCCGGTCATACATGGCATTTTCACACACGCTACAAATCATTCATCTCATTCTCTGAAGCAATACCTAACGGTGGTCCCGGAGGTTAAAAAAAAAAAAACCACGAAAGAACACCGGTATCGACGATCTAGTATTCAAATCCGTATTCGCTGTAGAACTGACACAATTGAAAATAAAAAATTAATATAATAAAAAGATAACATCAATATAAACAATTTCTGAAACAATAGAAGTGAAACAACTGTTATAAAACAGCTGTAATAACTTAATAAAAGAAGGAAAAAACAATTATTTATAATAGCTTCTAGAATAAAAAAGACAGTAAAATGAGATAAGCGATGAAACTATCAAAATTAGTAAAATATTCTGGATTGAAAAGAATAGGAAATGATTAAAATGTGGGAGTTAATAATAACCATGAAAACTCAAAAAAGTATATATATATATATAACTTCGGCAATACACTTTGTACGAAAAAGACGACTGTTTCTTATTAAACAAACTAACAAACAAACAATTTGCTCCAATGGTCTATATCTATTCATATAACCTTGAAAATATTAATAAATATTGACAAAAGTAACAGCCACTAGTATCGTGCCAATAAATGCGTTTTTCATGCTAATATTACCACTATATTATTATTTTATAAAAATAAAAATAAAAATAAAGATGAAAACCGTATTATGACAAGTGACTTCACGATGTTATAGTACAACGTATTTTATTTGACTATAAAAATTACAGTTTTATATTCGAAGAGATGATTGTATAGTACCTTTCACATAACAACGGAGAGCATCTGTTACAGCAGGTGGAAAAGGTGATTTCTAGCTGCCTGTTTGTGCTTGCCAGAGCCCAAACTCAGGCCACTGCTGACCTCACTTTACCAACTACCATTCACTCACTCCTCTGTAAATCTGTGTATGTGTATGTTTGTACGCGTGTGTTTAAGGTGGGCGTGTACGTGCTGCCTCGCGGGATTCTTTCTTTAATAAAAGAAACAATCTTATTTTACCCATCCGATTTTTTTTTTATTAACTTCTTGCTTGTGCTTCCTCTTCATTTTAAATTTCTTCACTTATTCTTCCCCCCTAATAAGCTACTTGTTGTATAATACAATACAAAATTAATTATAGTATACGCTAGATGACGATGATTTAATATATAATAAAATTTTAACAGAAATCATTGTTGAAAACTGATTGAATCATAATTGTTATCAACAAAATGAAAAATAAAAAATAAAACTTGATTATTAATCTACAGATTTAGTTAATTAAATCAGGCAACATCTCTTTATGACTTTATTTAGAGAAATATTTATCTTATTTTGAGTACTCTATTAATTGAGTACTCTATAACGTAATTGTCGACACCTAAAAACAAGTTAAATAAAGAATTATATAAATATAGTGCATAAAACAATTTATGTAAAAGAAATAACAGTATTATTTAATATCCATCAACAGAATTTAAATACAACTTAACACGAGGAGAAACTAACAAGAGATTGTAAAATCTACAATATTTTATAACATAAGAGAAAATCCGGATCTATATCGTAGTACAGAATAGCGCAATGGCGGCTCGCGTATAGGCACTGTGGAACTGTAGCACCCCTATTTCCATTTGATATTATCAATTATATTTAATATAATCAGTCCTTTTTTCTTTAATTCTTTACTGTCGCTCCCACACTGCCGATCCCGGCGTGCTGGTGGAAGGTAGTTTTTTTTATTCCGCGTGTTTATGGAACGTTCCTTGTTCGTTTCCTTTTCTAGTTTAGTCGGTGGAAGGAATATGAAAGCGGTTTAGTTGTTTTTTTCAGTATTGATCAAAAAATGGCGGAAAGCAAGGGCTCTTTGATGACCAATTCTGTCCAAAAACACGGTGGAACGACGAAAGATAAGGTAATTAGTAAAAACTAATTATGTATTTGATTCTATGTACGTCGAAATTTAAATTAAGTACCGCTGGACTATAATGTTTTTAAGCGGACATTTTATTAAGTTATTATCAAATAATACTAAAAATATCATCTGTATTGACATTTTATTATTTATGCGGTTGAACAGAATACGGTTTTTAAGCATGCTTCCAGCTATTCTATTCGATTCATTTTTTTTCGTTTTTTTATTTTACAGAAAACTTTAACCATGGTCTTGAAAAGGCTCAAAAAAATTTTCTAGAGCAGCACCCCCCCATTAATTTTAGTTACGAGTCGCCACTGGAATAGAGAAGAGTAATTTAGACTGGTTTGGTTTTTGATAAACAATGAAAAAATAAGTTTATCAAAGGAAATCTTTCCTAAAAAGGAAATAACTACAAAAAAGTTAACGTAAAAGCTATGTTTATAATAGATATCTGAAATAAATAATAGTGGAAAAACAACTAAAGTGATCTTCATTCTAATCCGATAACAACTACGATAAACAAATAACGGTAATCCATGAATGTAACAAGCTATAGATACACTAACTAAATTAACAAACAAAATACGGAATCTGATTAAAGAAAGCTACGCTAGATAACTGATCACTTCCGAAGAATATCATACAAGATATCAAACGGGCAAGATATTGTACGGACAATATCAATTACAAAAAATCTTTCTCAACCGCTTTTATCGTGTATTTCCCAAATATCATGGTGAAGATCAAAAATGATATGCTAACTGTAATCACTGGTTACTTATTATTTTAATTTATCCATGTAACATTTATCTATTTTATTCTAAGAACACAAAATAGATGATCAGCCGTCTTTTGTACAGACGATTACTTAAATTTCATTGGGATCGACTAATTTATGTACTAGGCGTTTTCTATTCTGTATCGTCACCGTAGTCCTGACCAGTAAACTCTTTAGTGATCCTTTACTGGTCAGGACTACGGTATAATAAAGAAATTGTAAACTGTCGATTTTTTAAAATTGTTTCATACACTCGCGTAAACAAAACGTTATTCACGAAGTAAGGATCCCCACTCTTTTGCTCATAATTCACATTACCGAGTCCCTCATTCAATTGCCGCACTCAGTTTCTAATTACTCCATCACTCTCAGTTCTTTGACCGTAAATTTCACTAATTTTCCGATGATATCAGCTGGCTTGACATATCTCACGTTAAAAATCGGCCCTAATTTTACAATAGACGAGATTACGGATTGATTTGAACATTTTAAACGACAAATAATCGATTGTAAACAAACGTCGCTGTACTTATAATGGCATTCATTGAGAGCCACGGAATGAGAAAGAGTGGCACACATGCTCAGAGTTGCGATCGCAGTGCTTCGATGGTAGAAGCAAGTAGTATTTATTTTCCGGATACGTCTCTAACAACAATCTATTTTACTAAACATATATATTTTTTTCTTTTTTGATAATAAAAACAAACTATTAGTAGATTGAACAAAATAAATATTGGTAAAAATGTAATTATTGTACGATATAATTAAAATCTCCGTGGCGGAGTGGTAGCGTCTCGACCTTTCATCTGGAGGTCACCAGTTGGAATCTCGATCAGGCATGGCAAAGCTTTAAGCTTACGCGAGGAAAAATCATCAAGCAAAAAGAAAGTAGTGTTTAATTTTCTTATTAGTGCAATCAATCCTGTAAAATTAGAATTTAAATACATAACCTTTCTTTAAATATGAAATCAGCACGTTTATGTCAGAAACAACACGTGTAAATGATTCACACCGGAAATACAATTAGATGTGTATTTATAATAATGCATAGTAATTTATATTATCCTGGAAATATTAAAAGATTATGTTAAAGTATCAAATTAATCTTCTTAGTGCTAAGAAGATTTGCCCCCTGGCTTTGTCAACCGAACTGTCGGCTGGCTTATGCGTGACGGGCGAGCGGGTTTGTTGTGCTATCTAACCAGATGACATCATCTGATTACTAATAGCATGATAAATTTGAACAGAAATTGCAAACACAACAGTCTAGTACAATACAATGACTAGTACACTTAGACACAGCAATTGTCGAGCGGCATTTTCAGCTCACGTATTGTAAATAAAAATGAATAATTAAGTAATTAAAATTGTCCTGAAGTGTATAATTCACAGCGATTATTATAAAATGATGCAATAGTAAGGATAAATTCTTTTAGTGAAAAAAATTATAATTAACTATTATCACGCAAATAATTCTTTTCTTCACTGTTTACTACAACAATTTTAAGAAAGATATATAATAAATTATATTTCTCATAAATTTTTAAAATGTAGACAATAAAACGTAAATCTCACAAAATGTTTTGACCCTAATTAAAATGTTTCTGACCTTAAAAAACAATGCATATTATTTTATTAATGATAAATAAACAAAAAAAGACAGTGTGTGTGTGTGTATATATATATATATATACATATTTATTGAGTATTAAAAAAGCGGAAACGTAGAGGGGATCATTAGCCGCTAAATACAGAAGCATAAGTGAAGACGTAAGGGGAAATAAAACAACACCAATAAGAATAAGGGTAATGTAAAAGTAAAAGAGGTAGGGCCTTCAGTATATATACTATAAACTTAGGAGCCTTCAAGCTACGAGAAAACAGATATAACAATGGGTTAGCTCTTAGGTACTGAAAGAGAGAAAAGAGAAAGAGATAAAAATAGGGACAAAGAGAGAAATGAGCGTGTGCTGTTAATTTGTATCTTCCAAGGTCATACCGTAGGTACCTCGATCAATCACCTCCAGGTAACTCCGCTCTCACTTACTCCTTCGTTCTGTTTTACAATCGGAACTTTGGTACCCGCTGCTGTTCCTCAGTTAACAAAGTATTAACACTATTTTGTTAATGTACTAGTCGACGTTGATAAAAGAGAATTCAAATAAAGATAAAAACAGTAATCCTATTGATACCAACAACTGACAGTTTCTTAAATCAGCCGCAGTAATAAACCTACCTGTTCTCTTAGTTTATAACTAACTATCTTGGTTTGTTAAAATGTCAATTCTTCAGAGATACTTTTCATTTTTTTTAATCGTTAATAGTTTTTATATATGATCACTTTTTTTAGGAAAAAATATTAAGTATTCTCTAAGGTTTATTTAATATTTTTCTTCTTCGTATCAAAATCTTGTAGTTACAATATAGGAATACTCGATGAAAGTCATACTAATCGAAATAAGATAATAGAAAACCGTATTAAATTCTTCTATTTAGATAAAAAATTACATTCGTTCCGAAAAAGACTGGATTCATTTAATCTCCTCTTTCCCTTTCCATCCCATTTCCCTTTCCTTCTCCATTTCTCTTTCCCCTTCCCCTTTTCTTTTTTTCTTCTTTCCCGTTTTCATTTCTTTTCCCGTTTTCCTTTTCCCCGTTTCCCTTTTTTCCATTTTCCCCTTCTTCCCTTTTACCTTTTTCGATTTTTCCCTTTCTCCTATTTTCACAGTGCGTAAATCGGTCCAATAGTTTTTTAGTCTGTAACGGACACACATATCGGAAACATTGAAATGGAATCGTAAAATAATTAGTATACGTGTTTGCTTTTACGTCCAACAGATAGCGCTGTTTTTTTTTTTAAAAAAACCTTGTTTTACCTGTCACATCTTAGGTATATAAAAACACGCGCGTATTCGAATGCAATGTTGTGTCAAAATTTCAAAGCAATCGGTGAAGAACTTTTGGATTTAAGATTTTGAACAAACAAACGTTTACATTTTTATTTATATAGATTTTCCATTGTTGAATATCTAAATAGAATTTAACTGAATAAAGAAAATATAAATTTTATTGAATTTCAAGAAAAATTATTAATAAATTTCATATATATTTAACCACTCAATCATTCTGTATGAAGGTATTTGGACTCATAAATACAAAAAGCGTTTACTTGGTATAAAGACAAAACATACATTACCAAAATCAATTTTGTAAATTACTTTTCAGCACTTAATTGTTAGTTAAACAGATAAACTATGAAATTAATTTAAATGTTATTTTCTACCCTTCCTAGCATTGTCACATTAACATTCGTATTTGACGCGTTCCGGAGTACCTCCATTCTCTAAATTACTCTAGTTTTGAAAAGGGCTGAAAATAACATTCAAACCAATTATGATAATCCTAGCGAAAATATGAAATACTGTGAAAAAATATAACATGAAATTTTGATGCGTAACATTTAAAATTAAAAAATTCAGAATAACATGTAAAATTAAAAACAGAATAGTGAAACAGCCATACTTTTTAACCACTTACATATATTGAACAAGATCTAATAAGTATTTCAAGATAAACGACATAAATAATATCGCCAATTATAGTTTCAGTAAAGAAGAAACTGTATCATAATTCTGAAAAGGAATATTTCTGTATATACAGAAGTTAATTGTTTTGAATTTTGTTATTATTATGTTTTATTGTAATTGTAATTGTAATTGCGAAAAATGTCGGTTTTCAGATTTAGGGAAATATTTGTTTTCACCGTCCCCGTATCCATTTTGACTAGTTTCGGCGTGACGTCTGTTCGTACGTATGCACCTCGCATTACTAAAAAACGATAAAAAAAATAAAAATAAAATAGAAAGTTGAATGGAGGTAGGACTGTTGTAACATTTAGTTGTGCACCTTCCATTTTGATTGTAATCGACTGAACCAAAAGTATCCAAAAAAGCCCAAAATCCAAATTTTTGGATTTTGGTTTTTTTCGTAATTGCAGTAATAAGCACTCATTGAGAAATTTTCAACGATATATCATAAGTAGTACATACTTTCCATTGGCTCCACAGTTATAGCGAAATAAAAGTTTAATTAATGCAATATTTGGATCTTAGAAGGGAAAGGCCACATCAGTTCGAATCCAACTTCATTTCCATTTTTTTTAACTTTTTTATTTTAAATATATTGATTTATTAATAATTATTAACCTCCGATTGAAAAAAATATATATGAAAAAAATATCAGAAGTTATTAGTGAAATAAAATTTTATGTAATTTTCATCTTAATTAAAAAAATTTTACAGGATTATTAATTATTAATAAATAAATCAATATATTTAAATTAAAGAAAAAAGTTTAAAAAATATATGTATATGAAGTCGAATTCGAATTGATATGTGCATGGTTACGGATCCGACACACGTTCTCACTTACACCACATAAATACTTAAGCGACGTAAAACAAAATTAATGTATAAAATAAATAAAATGCTGATACACCACAAAAATGTGATGCAATGTGGTGTCCACCACAATGCAATTGCGTAACTGCCCAGTTTATTAACGAATTGGAGGATCGTATCTCACTTTCAAATGAAATAATTTTAAATGAAGTGCAGCTAAAAATATATATATGTAATTTAATAGGCGTAAAAAGAATCATGTGGTGTCCACATCAGATTTTTTAATTTTGTAAAAATCAGTATTTGATCCGTATTTTTTAATTGTGATTTTTTATTTAGAATCAATTTCAAAATATCTGTCGAAAATTTTTTTACGGGAGATTTAATTTAAATTTATTTTTAATTACTTGTTTATATTATAATTCATTCTTATTGATTAGTATTATAATTTTGAAATTTATATTTAATTCAAGCTCTTTGATGTCCTTTAAGGTGAGTTTCAAATAATTTCAATTTTTCGATTTACATAGAAAAAATTGTTCTCTTTATAACGTAGTCGGATAAAAATAAATATGTTGGTACATATCCGAGTCCAAGATTAAAAAAAAGGAAATTTTTAGGGCCATTTTTTCTGTTTAAATGTCCACTTTATTAAAGAATTGGAGGATCGTATCTCAATTTCAAATGAAATAAGTTTAAATGAAGTGCAGCAAAAAAATTTGTATATGTAATTTAATAGGCGTACTAGGAAGTCATGTAGTGACCACATTAGGTTTTTTATTAAAAAATGTTAAATAAATGTAAATATAAAAATATGTAAATTTATTAAAGGTTACCTCTAATAACAAATAAAATAGTGTTGGAAATATGTTGAATTGTTTCTTTTTTTAAAATTTATAACTGTAAAAACCAGATTTTTATATATAGATATATATAAAAAGTATTATACTGAATGATAACAAAAGTAGTAAAACTGTTTTTCATTATCTTATTTTGTTACGTATTAAAAACTGAACTGTCTTATAGGGTCATGTTATGTTTAATTTACCAGGAATTTTTTTTTAATTTATAAAAGCGCCATTAGATTTATATAAATATTAATCAAAATCATCTTCGCAGAATTTTTTATTATACGATTTAATAGTTTCAAGTTTGAATAATATAAATTAAAATGTTATACTTATAAATGTTCAGTTTTACAAAAAAATTAAGATATCTATAATCATAATACAAGATATAAAGGCAATATTCATAATTTAGTGTTATTTTTGTAACACCCTATCATATATGAGAAATAGAGGAGAAATAAAGCGACTAAAATCAAAGAAATTGAATAAAATAATGTAAAAATGAAAATTATTTTTAGAGATTTAAAAAAGAATCAAGAAACCCCAATTTAAGAGAATGATATTTTCGTACGCCTCAAAACGTAAAAAAAAAATTATTTTCACCCTTCCCCTACTGTCATCATGCGACCGAAAATAATCGTAGTTTTCTTCGAAAAGTCGGTAAAAATTAAATCCCTCCCTTTTCGAATGTGTTTAGTTTTTGGTAATTGCCAGTAGGTAATTATATTTAATATAGGTAATATATTTAATATAGATAGAGATAATATAATTAAGTAAAATGTCTCTAGAATATACTTTTCTTAAGAAGAGAAATTTATTATCTGTTGAAATTGAATAGTACTGTTAAATATGTATGTATATATATATATATATATTTATATGTTTACATTTGTACAATACAAATAGTAAAAATGATTTTTTTTGTATAATAAAAATTAGTAAATTAATTATAGTACACGCTAGACAACGATAAATTTTTATATAGAAAATAATTTAATAAAAATTGACTGAATCATAATTGTTAACAACAAAATAACAAAAAAATAAAACTGTAATTAAATGTAGAAATGTATAATTAGATGAAACAATAATTTCATAATTTTATTTTATGAACTTTTTATTTAACACCCAAAAATAAATTAAATAAATAAAAAGAAGATAAATAAATAAATATATATATATATATATACACATGTGTGTGTGTGTGTGTGTGTGTGTAAATTAAATAAGTATGCATACATATCTAAATTTTTAAAATAAAGTTTGTTTATCCGTTCTACGAATGTAATAGAGTACAGTCAAAATATATTGAATGTAACTGATTTTTCCTTATCTTTCACATGTTTTATAAGTGACTAATCATGTAATAGGTTTTCTCTGTGATAAGTTTAAATATAAGGGTTTAAAGGTCGAAGATGCAACAATACGGAAAAACCTTTTCAGATACTTTTAAATTGAATTTAGATAGTGTAATTTGTTACCAATGAACTTCGAAAGGAATGAAAATAAACTGCCTTTCAATGAATTTCAACTACTCCAACGGAAGAAGTCAAAAGTATTACCACTAAAAAAACAAAGCGTTTTTAATTTTTAAGTTCTAATCAAAGTTTAAAGATTAATTTAGTTCGTTTTTCTTGTTAGATGGGAAAATAAGTAATGTACAGGATGGCATACTGTACATTCTATATCGTAGAGTTGTAGCATGATTACTGCGTAAATATGCAATAAATCATTTAGATTACAATTAAAATGCATGATTGTAAACTATTCAAAGTACTGTACGTGGAATGTACATTTTGTTGCATTTTTGTATTTAAATATTTATCTTTCATTAGTTGTCGTTTCATTTCAGTATACCCCTTACATCCAACATCCCTAACAATTTGTTTTACATATTCCAAACGTTGCCTGCCTGCACAATCTTTTCTTTCTACCTGGCCCTCTAATTTTAAAGCGACTATTTCCAGGATGCCTTAATATGTGGCCTATAAGACTGTCTCTTCTTTTAACTACATTTTTCCAAATGTTTCTTTCTTCATCGATTTGCTTCAACACCTCTTCATTTGTCACTTTATCCACCTACCTGATTTTTAACATTCTCCTATAGCACCATATTTCAAAAGCTTCTAATCTTTTCTTCTCAGATACTCCGATTGTCCAAGTTTCACTTCCATATAAAGCGACGATCCAAGCATACACTTTCAAAAATCTTTTCCTGGCATTTAAATTAATTTTTGATGTAAACAAATTATATGTCTTACTGAAGGCTCGTTTAGCTTGTGCTACTCGGCATTTTATATAGCTCCTGCTTCGTCCATCTTTAGTAATTCTACCTCCCAAATAACAAAATTCTTCTACCTCCATAATCTTTTCTCCTCCTATTTTCACATTCAGTGGTCCATCTTTGTTATTTCTGCTACATTTCATTACTTTCGTTTTGTTTTTGTTTATTTTCATGCGGTAGTTCTTGCGTAGAACTTCATCCATGCCGTTCATTGTTTCTTCTAAATCCTTTTTACTCTCAGCTAAAATTATTATATCATCAGCAAATCGTAGCATCTTTATCTTTTCACCTTGTACTGTTACTCCGGATCTAAATTCTTCTTTAACACCATTAACTGCTAGTTCTATGTAAAGATTAAAAAGTAACGGGAATAGGGAACATCTTTATCAGACTCCCTTTCTTATGTTCTTCAATTATTACTGTTGCTGTTTGGTTCCTGTAAATGTTAGCAATCGTTCTATCTCTCTATTTGAACCCTAATTTTTTTAAAATGCTGAAAATTTTATTCCAGTCTACCTTATCGAACGCCTTTTCTAGGTCTGTAAATGCCAAGTATGTTGGTTTGTTTTCTTTAATTTTCCTTCTACTATTAATCTGAGGCCTAAAATTGCTTCCCTTGTCCAAAATATATGTAACATAAAATATCAAAATATAAATTTAATATACACATATATTTTCTATTTAGGTACCAACCATCCTTTGTAAAGCACTCTCATTTCTTTGAAAGGTTCATCAGAAAGAAATTATTATTTACTTCGTAGAAACTACGGGCAGGTTATTAGCACTAACACAATTTTTGTAGTGATAAATTTTGAATTTAAAATTTTAGAGATTGTTTTATATTGTCGTTTTCAAAAGCAGGGAATGCTTTATGAAAGATAATATTTTAATCAAGATTTTTTTAGAACACACAAATAGTGTGTTCTAAAATAAATGAGAACTAATTCCTTCCCACCAGTTTCTTGTGGTTTTTTTATACATTTTTTTTTGTAGGTGTAGATATTATCTGATTTTTCAAAGCATAATGCTAGAATTTTTGTAATACACACAAGCTGATTTACGAACTATTCCACAAAAAAAATTTTTTTTAATTTTTAAAAAATATTTCTTAAATATTATTTAAGATATAATTTTGCAATTTTTAACGTTTATTACTTTTTTTTAAAAAGGTTCGCCGAACATTTTATACCACTAAGTGAAAATACATGACCTACTTTCAAACGAAATTAATTTGGATTACTTTTTAATTAATCGAAAATAATCAGAACGTCGTACTTGAAAGAGCCAAAAATTCTACACCAATTTATGACGTAAGATTATTTCAACGATATCGTTTTTTGAAAAATCATTATTTTTAACCGTAATTACGGAAATTTTTATGTCCTTCAACAGGAATAAAATATCTTTTTTAAGAATCATCGTGCTAACAAATTATGAAAACAATACTCTACTTAATTTTAAAAAAGGGCCATAAAAAATAATTAACAATATTACTTTTAAATGTATTTATTATATATATATTTTTTTTTTTTTTTGTAAGTAACTTCTAATAATGACAAATCAAAACTATTAAATAATACGTAGATAAATAAAAATTAAAGTAATTATAATTTATAATTGCCAGTTCCCTAAGTTCTCTGTACCAAAAAATAATTAATGACATCGTAAAAAATAAAAATATATTTTGACCTTGAATCAATCAATCTATGCAAAAAATATTCTTAAATTAAAAAACAAAGAGACTAAGAAGGTGATTTTAGGTGCACTAATAATAAGATAAACGGGCAGTTTGCATAAATTTCATATTTTCAAACAAATTTATTTAGATAAAATTAATTTTTAATTACGTTTAAAGATTATAATAAATTGTTTGATTTTTCTTCTTTTTTTTTAATTGTTCTTAGTTCTAAACTTATCCTACGACCAATCTGGACTTATGGCGTGGAGTTGTGGGGAACAGCAAGTAATAGTAATAGTAATGTAGATATCATACAACGCTTCCAAAAAAAAGTAATGAGAACATCTGCAGAGGCATTATGGTTCACACGAAATGATGAAATTCATGAATATCTAAGCTTCCGACGGTTCATGGGGTTGTGAGACAGCGCAGTGTTAAATACTAACGACTAGAAAATCACGTCAACCACTTAGCGATCAATCTGTTTGATATAGTGGGGACATCCAAAGGTTGAAATGTTTCCACGTGTTTAAATGTCTTCCACGTGTGACATACCGAATGACAGTTTGCAGTTACTATCGCCAAATCTAGTGATGTTATTTTTGCTTACTTTATTTATATATTTTTTGTTTATATCTACAAGTTGTTTTGCTCTTTGTTCAACTTCTTTTTTTTTTAATAAAGAAATAATTTTTTTTTAAATAAATAAATTAAGAGCCTTATCATGTGCTTTAATTTCTAGTTAAATTCTGTCACATTTTAATATGTTTTATTTTTAATAAACTTCAAAATTGTTATATTTGTATTTAGTTTCGAAGGACTTTATTCATACCATTATATTCAGAATTAAATTCTTTACAAGTTTTTTTTTTTATAACATTTATTGCTTATTTAACAAAGATATTATACGCCAAACATAGAATAGCTTTCTTACTCAATTTTTTGTCTTTACTCCACATTTCCCGATAACAACTAAAAATATAGTTGATAGACCTATGTTTTTTTTCATTTTTTCAGGTCAGATTTCATATAAAACCACTAAATTTACCCTTTAATTTGGGTCTCAAGAATTATAGTCCGACTGAATTTTACTGAAAGTCTAGAAATCAGAGTGAACTCTTTCGCCAACCAATATTCGCTAACGAAACGTTTTCGAACCTACGTTTATACGAATTTTTTTCTTTATTTTTACCAATAGAAAATGACCTGAAAGTTTTTTACATTCTTCTTATAACTTAACAAACTTTATAAAGGTCATTAATGCCGGCCTGTGTGGCACAAGTGGTAGCGTCTCGGCCTTTCATCCGGAGGTCCCGGGTTTGAATCCGGTCAGGCATGACATTTTTCATACACTACAAAAATTACTTTTCCATATCCCACGTACAAGCTTCAAGCTTATGTGCCGATATAATCATCAAAAATTATCTGATTTATAGAAATTAGAAATTCATTAATATTTTTAGCGTACAATTTCAAAAAATCTATTTTACGAAGTCAATTTTTCTCTTTATCTACTCCTTACTTTTTATTGATAAATTTTTTTTCATCTAAATGTGCTCTTAATACGATATAATAGGTAGACCATACCGGTGAAAATTATATAAAAAATTACTAAATGTATAAAATTACAAAATTTGAAAGTAAATTGAAATATTTAGATAGAATATTTGAATTATTATTGTTCTTTTTAACGGATAGTTCGTAAATCAGCTTGTAAGAATAATAACCCTGTTTGGTTTAAAAACAGTAAAAATTATTAACTTTACGATTTTTAATAGAATAAAGTAATAAAAGATTCTTTAATAATTTAATCGTTTAATCTTTTTCTTTATAAAATTATAAAATTGGGTTTAGTAGTCTCACAGCTATTGTTTTAAATGTATAATACCAAAACGAAATGATAAGCAGGGAAAACTAGTATAGGCTACGTAATCTTGTTTCCAACACTCATGTGTATAATTCCGCTTTATTCTCGTACACTGCTCGTGCAAGGGACACTGTCGACCTTCAAATTCCGACCCGTTGATGCTAGTGACCTTCGGACACCTAGCTTCATCATTGTTAGATGAACAGAAATGATTCTGTAATGAGTGGTTTTTGTATTTTTTTTGTGTAAAAAAAGATTTTAAAATAATTAAAAATTATATAATAGCACTTAATTATTTAGTAAATTATGTTAATCATAAAATACTGATTTATGGAGAAGTAAAACTGAAGTATTAATAAATCAAAAGACTGAAGAAAAATAAAAAATAAAAATTATTTAAAATTTATTGTCCAAAATATAAATTTATCCAAATAAAATTATCAGTAAACGAAGACTGTAGGAAATTTAATTTAGAACGTACAATAAATTATTGTATATTTATTTATTTATTTTTATTATTATTATTGCAACGAAAAAAAATGGTCAAACCATAAAACATATCCTGATTTTTTTAATTCATTTTATAACTTTTTTTTCATTTAACTTCGAGTTTCAGGGTTACAATCAAGCTTCATTGTTTTATTAAAAAAAAAAACTTTAAATTAAACGTCATAACACTGTTACGGTTGTAAGAGAATTGAAATGGATGATAAGTCACTCAAAAAAATAAATAGCCATTTTCAATAATAAAAAGCATTCCATACCATATTTATTAAGGAAAGTTATATACTCATTTATAGTGGTTTCTTGTTGGTTTCTTCATGATTCAGCCGAATGTACTGTTGAATATAAGCGTCATTCCTTCCAGTATTTCGGTGATATTCAACATATAAGTAAAACCTTTATTGTGTTCACCATATGATCGATCATTATTACTCTCAGAGAAAGCATCTTTGACTGGATTATTTTGTATCGCAATTGTTTTACATAAGACACAGTCAAAATAATGTTAAAGAGACAAGTTAAAATAAGAGTTTCCGTTATGACGCATTGCATTTAATATACTCCTTCACATCCACAAGAATTTTTAACGTATCGTTCCAAATTAAAATAAAAAAAGGTACTACAAACGTATTTGTTTTAACAATGTATGTATTTTTTGTTGTTTTTTGGCCAGGTAATTATAAAATTTATTTTATATTCACCTTATACAACATTTTTAATATATAGTTCAAAATTTATTAATATATTTTGTGTTTACTACTTATTTATTCCTTGAATTTAATTTTTTCTTAATAATGCTATCTGATGATGATAGGATTACACCTCGAACCATATGTGTAAAAAATAAAACGAACTGGAAGACGGGTACAAGAACCAAAGTAAATTTTACTTTTTATTATATGACAAGTCGAGAAGGTTCACTTCGCTCGCCCTCCCTTCTACCCAGGGGCTCAACCCCCTGGACCCTGGACTCCTAGACTGTGTTCGTTATCCTCATAGTTGTGAGAATAATACTAATAAATAACAATAAAACTCTTAAAAGCTCTCTTTCCCCCAAAGTTTTCCTCGTTCTTGACGTAGAAGCTCTGATACGCTCCTACAGTAAACAAACATATCGCTTTTGGTTCCCCTTTCCATTTCCGAGCATGACAATACAAACACATTTCAATCATGGCACCAAAATGTCCATGATCGGCGTATTTAATCTGTATTATAGCTAAAGGAAATTCTATCCTTAAGTGCCCATGGTAGCTTTACAATAACATCAATATTAACTTGTGAGGAATTTAATTGTAACTAGCTTTGCAAATTTATTGCAGCTCGAATCTGAGGTAGCGCTCTCGGCCAGCAGCTAATCGAGAATCACGCACTTCAACAATTTCAGAGCACTGGATACTCTCGTTCTTTTAACAAATTTTGAATAATAAGAAAGATTACTTCTCTTTCTTTTCATACTTCATAATTCGTTAACTTTTGACAATCCAATATCGATAGCCAGAATAATCAATCAAAACCCATAAAAGTTCGCAAAATTTGCTAATTTAAGCTAATTACATCAAGAAAAACAACAATAATAATGATAAAATGATAAAAATGTATAGATCTGAACTCGGAAATTTTTTCTTTTCCCATGATAACAGAAATATAATGAAGTAACAGGATTAATTTTTTTATTTAATGAATATTTTTATTATCTTAACCCCGATTAAATATATCGTGATAAAACTAATTGGAGATAATGATTAATCCTCTAAGGTATAAATCTAGTATAAAATTTATTAAAATCTGCCCAATAGTTTTTGCTGATACATCCTTAGGATCGATCCTGGTTATCATTTTAGTATATGTAGAGATTAAAATCCAAGTTAGAAACAAATCGCTGAATATTTGTAATATTAATATAAGTTTTATTTCTTTTGATGTCGTCATATTCCGATAATTTGGTCTAATCGACGAAGTTCGATTTGATAAATAACTTACATTGAAGAGCAGACTGATTTAAACAGTATTCATTTCATTTTTAGTTTTTTAACAATATTTACACATGCTTTCTTTCTTTAACTAAGGTACAATCGATTTGATTTTTTACGGTCATTATATTTGCCCAATATTTTAATATTTTTCGTTATTTTTTATTTTATTTGAAAAGATCCTTTCGTATTAATGTACGAGTATAACATGCATATGAAACCTTATAGATGAATATTTTCCCGTTTATTTTATTTCAGTAACTAATTATTTATTGTATTAATAGTATTTTATTATTTTTTTATTTTATTATCGGTACTGCACTTTGTTAATAACTTATTTACTCTGGATAAAGCCTTCTGAATCAACAAAACATTATAATAAGGATATAAAATAAACATTGTGGTTGTATATGTTAAGTAAATTAATAATATTTTAGGACCAAAATTTAATTTATGATATAAATTTTGGTGTTCAAAAATATATCATCAACAAAGTGTTGAAATTACAATGCATTTCAATTCCAAATCAAATTTCTTCCACATTCATTTGTTGGCTCATTATGGAGTTCGTAGATAAATATTTACCGAGACAAAATGCCCTGACACAAACACGTCTACTGACATTCTTTTAAAGAATTGTTTGAAAAGGGTTCAGGTTTGATGAAAATATATATATATATTATTCATAAAACATATAAATCAATATTGATTTTTAAGAATATGTTTTAAGTAATTATCTTCGTTGTAAAAAATATCCGACCCCCGAAATATGAGTAATGCGTTATAAAGTAATAGTATAATGCATGACGAATTAAAAGTAAAGTAAGGTAGCATTTTTTGTTTAAATAAACAGAAAAAAACTTTTCCTGGTTCAAATGTAGTAAAATACTTTATATATAACAGTTTAATTTTTTATATATAAGAATGATAAATAAAAGTAGTAAATTTAATCAATTTTTTCATACAGGATCTTTAAAACGTATCTAGAAAAAATATATGTATAAAAAAAACGCTCCTGTTACGCAGCTCCTAACCAAGTATTTCATCTATATATCACATTACAACTAACCACTAAATGGTTTCAATTTTCATGCATCGTACACTGAAAGTAATATTTGAATAAATGCTTTCACTAATAACTTCTTAAAAAAAAAATGTGTAGGGTTTCAATATTTTATAAACATACAAATTTTATTTTTGCCAAACCAAATAAAGTGATATTTATAAAACCACTATGAAATGTCACGCGACAACAAATATAAATGACAAACGATTTGTATAAATTAAGGTAGTTATAAAAAGCGGTGCCTTATAGCTTAATGGATAAATAAATGTTTGACACCCAATACTTAATATTAGTAAATGAGATTCGAAGGGAGAACTTGTTTCGAAAGTGGGAAAGAAAGGAAAGGAGGTTATATTAAGAGAGTTAAAAGTATATATATATATACATATTCGTTCGTTATCTTCTCGTAAGTGGGACGGTGGAGTGGAACAGCAAAACTGGCAAATATAACCTAAATTTCTTATTCACTCTCTCAATCAAATCTCTATCTTGGTACCTATCTCCGTCACACACGCACGTAAAATATAATGTTTTATTTTCACTAACAGATATTTTATAGAATATTTTGTGTACATACATAAATATATATTTTTTAATTTCACTATGAAATCAATAAATCAACCTCTAACTAGAAAATGAATAGTTAAAACGAAGAATAAATCACATTATAACTGTAATAAACAAGTAAAATAATTCTAGTAATGGATTATTTTGTAAGGGTCATCAGTTTTATAACCTGTCATATATAAAAAATATTTTAACGGCAATTTCTCGTAAATTCAAGGTTCATTTGCCTTTCCCACAAATTATTATGACGTAAATTTTAAGTAATAATTTTTTTATAACATATATTAATAAATATATATATATGAAAAAATAACACAGGTAAAAAAACAAAACATCAATAATAATATATATATTATTTTATATATAGATACTAACCTTGAGCACCGTTAATCGTGACAAAGGTAAACTACAAAAAGTTATGATTTCTATTTATTTTGCTTCCGTAATTGTTAGTATAGTTCACAGTTTTCAAAGACTATAAGAAAAGAATTAAATAAAATTCAGGCGAATAGGATGAAATTTTTTTAAGAAGCACGGTACAAAATAAAGTAAGAGTTCGAGTAAGATATATTATAGTATAAGAGAATATCTAGGTGTACAAAGAGGGAAGAATCAAATAAAGCAAAATAAAATGGTTTGGACATTTATAGAGATTAAAAACATTTATAGAGTTGGAAAATAAATTTTTAATTTAAATATAACTTGAAGAAAACGTAGATGAAAACTAAAAAAGAGATGTTAGATTGCGTTGAGAAAGACTTAAAAGGAGAGCACAAGTGGAGAAAGTTTTCGAGGCGGAATGGCTAAGTTACGTGAAGGTTCATGACCAGCTCGATCCAGTTGTTAAATTGGATAAAGGGAACGAATAATGATGATTTTCTAGAAAAAATAATATGAAAAATCTCATTATCTGTAAGGAAGAGGAAAATAAATTGGTAATACTGCTTGAATAAGGTAAGAAATAATTCATTTCAAAATAT
This sequence comes from Lycorma delicatula, assembly GCF_047948215.1. Taxonomy (NCBI): domain Eukaryota; kingdom Metazoa; phylum Arthropoda; class Insecta; order Hemiptera; family Fulgoridae; genus Lycorma; species Lycorma delicatula. The sequence goes on along the minus strand of NC_134459.1, from coordinate 67,845,007 downwards.
TTAATTAATGTATTATAATAATAATTTTAAAAAAATAATTAATTTAATTATTAACTGAAATATTCTGTAAATCAAATTGTTAAAGTAATATTTACTGTGGTTCTAAATTATAGACTCATATCTGGTCCTTATGTTTTTATCGATGTGTGTCAGAGATGGTGTAATGTATAAATTTGTACTTTACATTAATCGTTCCAGCCTATCTTATGGATATAATATACCTAAGATACAACAGGTATCATTTAATATTACTTTTCCTGATAGTAGCAATATCTAGTAATTAATAATGAATTAATATTAATATTGATTTTTCTGAATTAATGTTGATTTTTAAATCGCTTGATGGGATCGCTTGTTATCTAATAACAAGAGATCCCTATGTAAGTATGAAGATATTATTTGCAGTAATGAATATCACATACACTCCTGTGGATTTAGAATAATGACAGTTATATATATATATATATATATATATATTCGTTTCAGTGAAGAAGATAAAGACGATAAATTTCAATTACGACTATATTACTAGTGGGAGTATTTCTAATTTTATAAAAATTACTTCCTGATTTAGCGTCAGATTCGTATCTCATATCAGATTATTTATAATCTGACTTTTTTTTAAAATGTTACGGCGAAATATAGACATTTAAACTTACTTCAAATGTCAATCAACAACAATATTATTGATTATTCTGATTTAAAAAGAAGTTTAAAAAAAGCTGACCACAAAGTTGTAATACCTTCCTGGCACTGGTTATTTATTTTTAAATAGTTAAAAATACATGAAAATAAACAAAAAAAATTTTTTTAAAAATCAATTTTTTAGACTTTTATCGGCTCTCCCACCATCAATATTGCCATCAGAGTATTTTTTTTTGGAGTCACTTGCACTAATACTAAGCCCAGGAAGATTTTTTTTTAAAAGTTAAAAAATATGTAATAAATAAAAAGATTTTTTTTCGGTTTTGAGAAAGGGGAAATTTGGGGAGGAAGTTTTTACTTCTTTGTACGAAGTAAAGGAAGTATTGTAATCGTGAAAAATTTCGGTTTTCAGATTTCAACGGAAATATCCATTATAACCCCTTGAATCCATTTTTACTAGTTTCAGCGTGACGTCTGTACGTACGTATGTATGTACTTATCTATCTCGCATAACTCAAAAACGATTAGCCGTAGGATATTGTAATTTTGGATGTAGAACTGTTGTAAAAATTAGTTGTGCACCTCCCCTTTTAATTGCAAGCGACTGAACCAAAAGTGTTCAAAAAAGCCCAAAAGTAAAAGAAATTTGGATTTTGAACTTTTTCTTAACTGCAGTAATAAGCTCTCATTGCGAGCTATTCAACGATATATCATAAATGGCACTTATTTTCATTGTTCCAAAGTTATAGCCAAATGAAATCTTAATTAATGGATCTTAATATTTGGATCTTAAGAGGGGAAGGCACATCGGTTCGAATCAGACTTCATCACCTTTTTTTAACTTTTTTTTAATTTAAATATATTGATTTATTAATATCGTAAAAAACGTTTTACGATATATATAATAATTCAATAATAACAATAAAAAAAAAGATAAGATATCAAAATTATTAATGAAATAAAACTTTACGTACTTTTCATTTAAAAAAAATGTGTGCATGTAATTTAATAGGTGTACAAGGAAGTCATGTGTTGTCCACATCAGATTTTTTTAGAAAGTGGTAACATAAGCCTGTACGCATGTACTGACCTTAATTAATAGTGGGATTATGTTTGCAAAATTTTGAGAAAATTAACCTCAAAAAACTATCCCATCCCCATGGAGATATTGATGCCAAACTTTTACTAACAAATTTCCCCATATACACGAGTCTCTCTGTCCTAACTTTCGCCAAAATCGGTCGATCATGTCGAAAGTTATTAAACTCACGTCTACATACCTATGTACGCACGTACGTACGATTATAACCCCTATTTTTGTTTTTTTTTTTTGTTTTTTGGAATCCCTGGGTTATGAAACGTCGAGAAATGTAAAAAACCTATTTTTTGACTGATTACCATACTTTACTTCTTTTCTTGCAACAGTTCTAGAGCTATGATGCCATGAAAGTAAAAATTGAATGCTCTCTTGATGAGCAAGGGAGATAGATTGCTGGACCCGCGATTGGCTTCTTGCTACTTACGACGTCTTGTCGCTTTACAATATCTTCTTCATAAGTAGCGTTTACAATACTTTACTCCAGGTAGAACTACTGCGCATTTATGTGTTTACGCTTTCTACTTAGTCAAGCAATAATACATTTTATGTTATGATATTTGAAGAACCCTTTTCATATAAACAGTTCACATTGGAGTCACAAAAAAAAAAAAACTAGTTTTCAGTGAAACTTCCATTGGATACAAAAAATTCTGTAGTACATGTTAATTGTTTAAATAAATTATTTCATACGAACTTGTGAACTTATCAATATTTCTGAACAATATTTTTAAATAAGGTAAAAATATAGTAATAACGATTTTTAATATTGTACACAATTTTTTGGAATTATTTTTTTAGTAACGTATCTTTGCAATTTTTCGATATAGAAATAAAAATATGTTTACACTGGATAAAGATAAATTCAAAACATTGAATTAATATATGAGTTTATCGTGTACCACTATCATAATTTTATTTATTTATTGCGCTTTATTTAATGTGAAAAATAAAAAAAACTCTTTATACAAACTGTTTTATATACATTGACTTCTCTTCTATATGTAATAATTTTGTTTTTATCTTTGCTTTACTGCTCGATAATAATTAGCAGCAAAGTACAGAAAAAAATCTGATCCATTGAAAAAATAAAATGTATAATAATCAGAAAGACGATAAATGTATGTTATTACATTTCTAACGTTAACATGTATTTAAAAACGTGCATAAAATAACTGCGTGAAACAGTTAACATTCTTACGCATAAGCCTTGCTTACATTCTTTCAATACAGCCTGCCTCTTTTATTTACGCGTAGGCGGTATTTACGTTCCGAGTTTAACATTGAACAATCATATCAGCGTGTCGTGGCTCGCCGGCGGAACATGTTTGTGATCAAAATTATAAAAAGAAAAAACCTAAAAATAGAAATAACACATAAAATTCTTTCGAAATAATTTTACAACCTTTGTTTTTAAAGATATAAATTGGTTAGAAACGCCTACACAACACTGGCACATATTTAGCTAGCGAAACCACCACGTTTGATTACCGTGACTTCTAAAACGTGTAACTTTTATGAAACAAGATCGGAAGGTAGATTCCATTGGTTGAAAGCTACTTATGTCCTCGAAGAGGTTTCACTATCGGCTCAATTTGTAGCTTTAAATAATTGATTACCCACACTTTTCAACTGTATCATAATTTTTCGGGTTTGGATAAAATGAAATATTTTACGGTCTTTACACAAAAGTATTGGATTCAAATGAAAAAAACTGATCACTAATAATTCAAAACGTTTTGAAAGTTACAACCTTCTTTTGATTTCAACACGTTCATTTATACTGATTGTAAGAACTTTGTTGAAGTTCAAACTGCTTTATAAAATACGAGGGCTGTTTATAAATTAAACTCCGGTCGATATAAAAATAATTAAAAATATATTGAAAAAAATTTACTCTACACAAAAGTAGTATACATTTATATATTACTTCTCAGCATAGTCCTTGAGCAAATTCAAGCACTCGTATCGTGAAACCAGCTTGTCTATTCCTCTTTAAAAAACGGCCCCGCCAAAGAATCCATCCATTTCTTTAGTTCATCATTACTTTTGAAGCGTTGAGTAGCCAGCTAATTCTTTAGTTTTTTTAACGAATGAAAAACAGCCGGTGCCAAATCAGGGTTTTAAGGGGATGATAAAATATTTCCTACTAATACTTGTTTAGTACACTCTTAGTGCTAGCGTAGAGGCTCTGAGACCGTGCATTGTCATACGAAAAACAACGATCCCCTACGGTAGCATCCCTGACATTTATTCTGAATCGCTCTACTAAAATTTTTCAACATTTCATAATAAATATCTCCGGTTATTGTCGTACCCGGTTCATAAACTCTAGCAACAAAATTCCTTTAGCCCCAAAACTTGGTAACAATTTTTTTTTTTTAACTTTTTGAACTTGGTCGGCAAGTATGCTTGCATCCACTGCTTATAATATTATTTTTTCTCAATACTGATGAACTGAATCAATATTTCTACCCAATAACAAAACTGTCAAGAAATTCACTTCCTTTAATCTGGCATTGTTGAAGAAAAACCAATTCAGCTCAGTTTCTTTTTATTTTGTGGGAATCTGTAACTTGTTTCGTCGTGAACAGTATTTATGAATCCGTCTGTAACAATTCAATAAAGATTGGAAAATCTTGAGGAAGAAGCTTGTACTATTCGTCAGAATTATCCTAGAATTACAGCGCAGGTAAGAATAGAATGTGATTAGTGGGAAATGATAAGTTGATAGAATGGTTAAATTTACTTTTTAGATGGAGGGGATTTACAGAAATTCTCTTGGCCTTGATGTACCTTTAGTTTCCAACTTTCTTCCACTACACTTTATTGTAATCATTTTTCTTCTACTAGCTAGATATCAACAACTCTTCTATTGGCTTGAAATGTGAGGAAAATTTTTACAGGTTCAATAATTGTGAAGCGGCATTTACCACAACGTTCAATTTTTTTAAACGTTCATCACTCACGCGGAATGTCACCTCTTTCTTTCTCGTCAAGTATATTAGTTCGTCCTTTCCTGAATTTCCTGCACCACTCTCTAACAGATCCATCATTTATTACATTATTACCAGAAACTACGCCCAGCCGACGGTAGATATCGGCTGTAGATATTTCTTCTGCTTACAAAAAAAAATTAACGAATGACGCTACGTACCTCACAACTGGCGGAAGCCGCAACAATCGCCTTCATATTTCACTACTTAATACTCCAGCGATGCAGAACGAAATGGAAACTGATTGTATGTGTGATGATATTTATTTAAGCTTAGCTGATATGATATCTACTATGTATGCACTATGTTACTGTGGAAATCGCTTTGTTTGTAAATTAATCTCCGCCTGACTGAAGTTACATAGCATTTTTTTTTTTTTTTTTTTAGTATAATGTGAAGGTCACTACTGTTTTCATCTTCAGGTTAATTTTGTATTTCTATGACATATTATATTATTATAATATTAAAATAATAAACAGCCCCTTAAAAAATGATATTCATGAAAAAATATTACATAAAATTTTATTTTTATTAACGAAATAAAACAGTATTCGAATTGAAACTATTATTTTAACGTTAAACATATTTGAAAATATAAGAATTAATTATTTTTAATTATAATTTATAGATAGCTATACCATACAAAGTATTTAAGTGTGCCACCATCGAGATCTCGCAAACTAAAGCTACGAAGAAGTTTAAAAAGAAGAAAATTTCCTCAATATTTGATTACATTAAAAATAACTGATTAGCAAGTTTGAAATCTCCGTCGTTTTTCCAATATGGAGACCAATTTCATTTTTTTTAAATGGAAACCTCTAATTTTTATAACATTTTAGGATACGACACATTTATCTTTGCCACCGACTGCATAAAATTCTGATACCATTGGATGTATTAATATCTAGTCACTAGAGATCACAATTAAGTTTAGTGAAAGAAAGTTGAAAATTAAAGGTACGACAAAGACATGAAAATTTCTGTAAACTCCCTCCTCCTAAAAGATAAATTTAATTGTAACCTATTTTATCAATTTATATTTCCTACCAATCACATTTCCTTCCTACCAGCGCTGGAAAAATTCTGACCAACAATGCATGCATCTCCAAACTCATTATAGTATATTTTTAATATACTTTTTAATTTACTTTTAATATATTTTTTTATCGATTAACCATAAATTAAATACACTATACTTAACGATTACTAGTTCTCGACTACAATAGTTATGAAAGTATCGAAATAAAATATCAGATTCGTAATACCAGTCAATAATAAAACTTAGTATCCATAAAAATATCAATATCTTTGTTAACAAGTACTAATAATGAATTATCAATATCGCTAAAAATTATTTTATTATGAGATTGTATTAATGGTTTTATTATAAACATTGAGATACTAATATCAATGGACTACGTAAGAAAAATAATTGCATAAATTAGTTAATTTTTATTCATAATCATAACCCATAGGAGTTCTATTACATAAACGTATTTTATTTATATTTAAGAACAGATATCTTTGTGCATTTGCTATAGACATACATTCCGTGCACGATTTTTTTTTCTCTGCATTTGTTTATTTTGATTATCAACAGGTTCATAAAATTATAATTTAACTTTCTTATATTTAAATTAGAAAGAATTTCCAGAGATTTAACTTTCATGCATTAAAATTTATATTAAAAACGATAGGAGCACACACCATCAAAAACCCTAGTTAGTTTAAGTCGCATAAAAAAATAATCTCAGCATGAACAAATACTCTGCTTTTATAAAAATTAATAATTCCTTTTATTACTTACTTTTACAAATTTTAACCGTGTTCAAAGAAAGATCTGTGTAAAATAATCAGGTATTATCATAATGGTATCAGGTATTATAATTAATAATAATTACCTTTCTGTTTCTCTCCCATAATTATTTCTAATAGGATATAGTAAATTATTTTATAATACATTTTAATTACATCAATAAATCGTAGATACACACACATTTGTGACTGTAATTAAAGATTTCTCATAAAGCACTAATAAATTTTGAAAAATTATCCTTATTGCCTTCTGACTCTTAAGTTAATGTAATTAACATAATTAAAAATTTAAAAATACCATCAGTCAATACAAGGATTTCGAATTTTAGGAATTGATTCAAATCTACAGTTAACTTTTATATAAAGAAGAATGACAATCGGTAAATAATTTCATATAATTTTAAAAAGAAAAAATATATGATACTGGTTAAACAAAACAATATATTTATAATATAAGTAAATTTATAATACATACATTTCATCAACATATGCTCAACGTACGGTTTTCGATTAGCGAAAGGAAAGTGGCTAACTTGGCGAGCTGCGAGTAGAGGGAACATTGCGTACGTGACCAAACGCTATAATCGATTTCAATTTTAATTCCTCTCACCTTATTTTATGTTTAAAGAATTTTTATGCGTTGCTTTAGCGGTAAAATAACTTGATTTTATTGGAATAAGTTTCATATTTACACTGATAGTAATTCATTTAAAAACTGCCATGCTTGAATGAATTTCATAAACATGTATACGTTAGTAATGTATTATCTATTTTTTCATTATATATATATATCTTTTTTTAATAATTAAATGTCAAATACTGATAAAAAATCTTTATAGATTTATTAAAACTGTTATCACATTTTTTTTTTCTTTTATCTCTATCAAAACGGGCAGAAAAAAAGAGAAATATTAAATGGTAACATTTTAAAATAATTTTTATAAATTAACATATTTTACTGCTAGAATGCTTTTCGTTAAATTATTTATTAATATTTATCACTTTAGGTAAATTAAGTTACAAAAAAAGGTAGAATATTGGCATGTAGCAAGACCGTCGAAATTTTAATAAGATTATATTAATTTATATTATTTTTAAAAAATAGTAACAGTTTTACACGTGTAAACTATTATTATACTGTTTATAAATCTCCCCAGGCATGCATGATTTTATTTTGCACGGTAAAAGTCAGCACCACAATGGCTTTATTTTAAATTAATTCAAAATATTGCTTTCAATATTAAAATCATTGAACCAGGAAAGTTAATTATAAGAGAAAATAATTTTAAACTGTTACTATTAATAAAATAAAATAAGAATAAAAAATAGGATTTGGAGATTAATATGAAGACTACATGATAAAGTGAAATATCGAATCGTCTACTATTAAAGGTGTTATAAAACACAAAAATAATGATTCATTATTATATAATCTTAGCTGCTATATCATATTAACTAATCATATCATTTTAACTAAAGCTAATTTTTTTCTCATATAAATATTACATGTAATTCCTGGATTCTAATCTTTAGCAAGTTTAAAAAAAAAATTATAATTAATTAGAAATTGATTACATAAAAATTCCGATACAACTTAAGAAAATTTAAAAAATCGCTAAACGCGCTTAATTTAATTTATCAGTTACAACTTTAATTCCTCTGCTTTTTCGATAGGATGAAAAGAACAACAATTGATTGTAAGATCTTGAATTCATATCTCGTATGAAAAACTTACTTAAAAGCAGTTCATAATTTTGAATAATTAAATTATTATAAACCTTCCTTTAGATAATAAACCGTTTCAGAAAAATACCACTGGAATTCGTTTAATAATTCAAAAACACAATTTCTGATCGGAAAACACTTCAGCGGTTGGCCGTGGGGCGTTATAAAAAAATTACTTAATGTAATTGCTTGTCTTATTTTTACATGTTTACTTCCTAAGTATGTTAATTATAATAAAATCGTAATTTCAGTTTTCTTTTAAATATATATAATTGTGTAAATAAATTTTACATAAATTTTTTTTCGACTTAGCAACATATGAGGAGCTGAATCTATAAATTACTATTTTATTTACATTTTTCAATAAAAAATAACTTTTGTTTTATGTGAAAAAGTTTTTAGAATAATAAATAAATATATATATACATTTCTTCTCATTGAACATATTTATGCAAGAAAATGATAAACAATAGGAAAGTTAAATGAAGCGTTAATTCTTGATGTTAAAGGAAATTAAACTCATCGATAGAGTTTGAAATAGTGGATTTTAAAACAAATTCGCTCAAATAAAAGTTTCGTACAAAAAAAAATCTGATGTATACACCACATGACTTCCTTATACGCCAATTAAATTACATATACACATTTTTAAAAGTACATTAAATTTTATTTCAGTAATACCTTCTGATTTTTTAAAAAATGTTATTATCAAATTATTATTTATTGTAATTATTTCATTAATTAACTTATTCATTAACTTATTTACTATTTCATTAATTTCATTTGGCTATAACTTTGGAACCAATGAAAATAAATACCACTTGTGATATATTGCTGAAAAGCACTCAATGAGGGCTTATTACTGCAGTTAAGAAAAAGTCCAAAATCCAAATTTTTTGGAATTTGGGATTTTTTGGACACTTTTGATTGCAATAAAAAGGGGAGATGCACAACTAGATGTTACAACAGTTCTAAATCCAAAATTTCAGCATTCTACGGCCAACAGTTTTTGAGTTATGCGAGATACACACATACGTACAGACGTCACGCCGAAACTAGTCAAAATGGATTCAGGGATGTTCAGAATGGATATTTCCGTTAAAATATGAAAACCGAAATTTTCCCGCGAACACAATACTTCCTTTACTTCGTATGAGGAAGTAAAAATAATGATACGATTATATTCACGGATTAATATAGTAATGTAACCTAATTAGCTAATTAAATTAATTAATTAAGAGTAGTATATTCAAGAAACATTTAGCGAAAAATATGCTAAAGATCAGCGAGGATTAGAACCTTTATCATAAAATAGTTATACTAAAATTATCTGTGTTTATAAATATACACTTAATTTGAAGTATGAGAAGAAATTAGGAGTTCATTAAGTAAGGGATGATCTTCTCCCTTTGATTATGAAATGGAATAACCCCTAAGTTTTGAAGGAGTGTTTCATAGTTTCCTTCCTTCCCACAGAGGTTCTAGGATTACAGTGTATTTGCTGAGAATGGGAACACAATATTTCTGCTTAAATATAAAAAGCAAACATTCTTTCTTCTATCAGATACTAAAGAACTACCTGAGTACATCAACAGGCTTTCATAATGGAAACACTTACCCATTCCTAGAATTATGTGACCTGTGGAAATGTGCAACTGATCTACAAAATTGTCAAAGCTAGAAACTACTTGAGAATTTTGTAGAGCTCAAAAGAGTAATATAAAATTAAATTTATTGGAAAAGAGAAAAAAAAAATCATATAGTAATTATTAGTTCGTCAATAAATTATTTCCGTAAATAAATCATCTTAATTGAGTTTTTTTTTTAATTTTTAAAGAATATAAAATAAATAAATTAACTTTGAATAAAACTTGAATTAAACAATTCAGATATTAACTGGCAGAATCACCGACCACAGAATGTTTTATTTATTACTAAACTAAATTATAATATAAAGCATATAAATTATAGTTCTTTGGCATTCAGTTAGTGCATAACTGAATGCAAAAGATCTATAAAAAATTTTTTGAATGAGATTTCACTTTCGTTTTTCTTTCTAATAAAATACTGGTAAATGATAAAGAAAGAAATGATGAAGAAATCTAACAGAAGAAACTTAATTATACTTTAACGTAATAAGGAAACTCTTAGACGTAGATAACTGTAAAGAAGGTGCTGTCAAGTTAATGACTGTTTTTTTCGTTTTGTTTTTTGTTCTCCTCTATTCACTTTTCTCTATTCAAACTGAACATAGTACAGGAAATTAGGAAACACATTAAAAAAAAAAAAAAATACCACTAGATGCAATGTAACAGATAATATTAAAGAACAAAGAAACAAGTTGTTTAGTATTACTTGAGGAAGGAAAATAAATTTATTTGAAACGATTTCAACAATCGGGTGATAAATTAACAAGAAAAATGCATAATTAATTTATAGTCTTACATAATAATAAAAAATAGGTATTTTTAGAAAACGATTTAAAAATGTTAAAAGTTTAAAAAAGTGTAACCTGACCACCGTAATATATCTTACTACGCCAGTTTTTCTATTAATGGTTTTCTAAAAAATACATGTAGATTACTTGCTGCAATTAAATTGAGGTTCTGTTTGTCTGGTGATCTATGTATTTTGTTTGATAAATATTTTGAACAATAAAAATAAATAAACATATATTTTTTATTTAAAAAAAAAAATATTTTCTATTTCGTTTGACTTCAAATTACGTTTCTTTAAAGGAAAAAATATATATATATTAGGTTCTTTAAAACGTATTGCGTCTTTGGAGGCCAAAATTGAAAATACATTTATTGTTACTGGAAAATAACATTATGAGACCACATATGAACCATTTTTTTATGACCTGCCATTTTTCTCAACACCATAATCCCACGCAGTAGAACATCTGTGGTTTCTGGTCAAAAAACTGTGATTTTCTCAGGCCTCTAATGAACTAACTTAACACCATCTAGGGAACTCTGCAAAAACCGAAACAAATGATAGTCTGACAGTGCCAGATCCAGGCTATACGGTGGATGCAATAAAACCTCCCAGTCAAGAACTCTCAATTTCTGACGGGTCGTTAAACACGTATGCGGTCGTACGTTGCCAGCTTGGTATGTGACACCCTTTCTATTGATCAGTTCAGGTTGTTTCTTTTGAATTGTTAGTTGCAATCGTACTAATTGTCGACAGTGTATATCAAAGTCTATCGTACTGACTGGCGGAAGCAGCTTGTGATGCTCTTCCAATCTCACCAAACGCACAGCATAATCTTCCTGGGCGTCAATGTGGGTTTTCCCACAGAAATGGCTCGATTTCGTTACGTTTCAGTAGAGATGCGCAGATAGAAATTCGATCGAGTAAATTGTTCTGAGTAAGATCACGTGGCACCCAAACGTAGAGCTTCGTTTTGTAGCCAGCTTTCTCCAAATGGTTTAACACTGATGATGAATATTTAGATAATTGGCGATGTCATGACTGCATACATGCCAGGCTTCCTTAACTTTTGCCAGAATATCACTCACGTTTTCTGCGATTGGTCGCCCATTGCGAGGAGTATCTTGCACATCGAAATTTCCAGAACGAAAGCGACTGAATCGTCTTTTAGCTGTTGCTTTTGATAACACATCTTGCCTATAAGTAGCACAAGTAATTTACAAATTTCTTCACGGGCCTGTGCAGCATTTGCGATTTTATTGAAATAAAATTGTAATATGTAACGCAATTTTACGGAAAGTTCCCTCATTTTTACGGAGCAATACCTTACGTCTGACTATAAGGATGCCAATACGTTTTGCACACCTACAAGCTTCAACTGCCACCTGTCAAATGACCTTCGGCCTGACCCGTTGCGACTCATACCCTAAGATTCGGAACGCTAACGCTATCTCGTGCGCCAAAGGCTCACTACTTTTTAGACTACTTATTTTATATATGGAATGGTTTTTGTATTTCTTTTTACAAATATTGAAGAATGAAATTTCTTGATATCTCAAAAAGTTTAAATTTAGCATACATGTTATTCATCCGAATGAAAAAATAAATAATTAACCTTTCTTAAGACTTAGAATGTTTTCTTTGCAGTTAATTTTTCTTTTTATATGCTGTCCATCAGGCTGATAAAAAACGAACTACTTAGACTAGTCAATAAGAGAAATACTCACTCCAAAAGTTAACGAAGTTAATTATTCTCAAAATCTACAAGTATAATACTACTTCTTCCCGGATTAAGATATACTTCTGTAAATTAGTATGCCCCTCCCACTGAAATACAAAAGAAATTAGCTCTAAACTAAACATTTTCTCTGTTTACATCCTGACCTTGCAGGAGAGACTACATTGTGGATACTCCAATCGCCACATCACCCCCTCCGTTCCTAGCCCTGATGGGCTTCCGAAGGTCATCTTATTGACCATTTAACTCTGACTATATATCATAGTTATTAGTTTCGCCTCCGTCAGGATACCACCAATGCAAATGCCTCGATAGGCATTTCCAAAGGTGTTTTAACTCAACTTTGCTATCGCCTTCGCTGAAGGCTTTTTCCAAACATTTTTGTTCACCCACTCTATTTTGTAGCCTCTCAATTATTTATTTAACCGTTTCGGAGAAGTGTGATCCTCGCTCCTAACATCGAATGACATAGAATAATCATTTATTTAAAAAAAATTCAAAGCTAGGATGCAGTAACAAGTATATAAATTAATTTTAATCTAATAAACATCTATGATACTATTCATAAATCTCTTAAATTGTTAATCCCAACAACTTTGTCTTATAAATAGCCCAGGTCCATTTTTAATCCATAAAACAATTAAGAATAATTCTTACATTCAAACCAGTAACCGTATAAATAATTTGTTAAAATTTAAAAAATGAACAAAATCAAATGTTCTGCCGTATTTTACTTATATTTCTTTCTATACTTTATTTAAAACAGTGTTTAATCATGAGTAGCAATTTTTTTCTCATAATTAAATTATGAACCTCATTGAAATAAACTAACTCTCTAATTACGAAGACCAAAAATTAAATAAATAAAAAATTTCACAAGAAACAGTAAAAAATAAAGGTAACGGTGTAAAAATAAAATCAGTGTAAAATAAAATTAATGAAAAATAAATCACACAGCCGAAAAATCTACAATAATGGAAAAAGAGAATTATAAAGTAACTATATAAATTTTATGATCTATTTACGTAATGTTTTCACTTTTTTAACGAGGAGCCGTCAATTTTCCCAGAACCTCCCGCATCATGTATTACATGAAACTATTAAAATAATAAACTTACAAAAATGTTTGAACGTCTTTCAATTAAATGTAGAATGTAAAGTTTTTTACTTTTTTTCTAGAACTGATATTTTAGGCGTGAAATTTAAGATCCATGCCTAATAACAATGAAAGTTTTGACAGAATGTATAAAAACTTTTATATGTATCTGTATGTTTTTAAATAGAAAGACCATCCTTCGTTTTATATGCATACAAAGCCTTAATTTTTTTAAACTAACTTTTGCACTTAACATCCTCAAATATTTCAAAATCTGTATAAAAAATTTTAAGATAACTATATTTTTTTCAAGATGAATTTAAATTATTGATTAAATTTTTAATAGTCTGATACACAAATTTTCATTTTTTTTTTAAATAGCCGGCTTAAAGTTACAAAAAAATAGCATATTTTCTAGGAATCGTACCTAGGATTAGGTGATGGAAAGGTCAATATGTGTGTGTGTGTGTGTGCGCGCGCGTGCGCGTGTGTGTATGTCTAAACCGTAGTAAAACGAGCTGGACAAACGAATGAGTAAAACATTTATGGAAACGTAGAAAGTTCCAGTATTCAGTATATGACTGGGAAATGGGGTTGACAAGGAGGGTTTCAATGCTATTTATTTTTGAAAGCATATAAGATTATAAGGTAAGGTCTACATCTGATGAACAATTATTTTTAATTATCTAAATCTTAAAATTATTTATAATTATCATAATTTGAGAGCATTCCACGTATATATTTGTATGTTTATGACGATGTTTACTAAGCATTTTTACGACTATGTCCCCTAAAACTTAAGTACTTGGATCGATTTGAATTTGTATTTTACCAATGTATTTATTACATTTTAAGGCAATATAGTTAGTTCATTTGTCTAAGATAACTAGATTTATTTAGGTAACTCTACATTAAGTATGCGATAAGTTTTTACGTAGATGTTATTTTAACCATCATTTACCTTGTATAAATATCTTCAGTCGTAGACTAAACCACGTTCTGTAGGAATTTCTTTCTTTTTCTGTTTAGCCTCCGTAAGGTATTATTACTTCAGAGGATGATAGTTTTGTACAGTTTCAGGTGAACCATTCCTGAGATGTGTGGTTAATTGAAACCCAATCACCAAAGAATATGAATTTTTTTTATTATTATACCCTGTGGATAAATTTTAATAAAATATATGAGAGGAAAAGAATAAAAGGAAAAGTTTAAAACATTTTTTGTACAAATTAAAAAAAAAAATTAACTAAGAATAATATATAAAAGATCTGGCACTGGGAATAGTACGCATGGAAAGTATAAAGCAACTCCGGATAGTTCATTTGTAATGAATAATTAGAAATGGTTATTTTTCAATTTAGTCAACAAAATAAATACAATACATATAATTAGCAAATTACATGTAATTCTAATATACATAAATATAAATAATAATGCTGAAATCAACTAGCTATTAAGTAACAAATTACAGGTAAACTTCTTTTAAAATAACTGTTATATAATTATAATAATATTAATAACTACATAACTCAATTAAATAAGGACATAAGTAAATGAAACTGCTATTTCAAAATGTTTAAAGTCATTAATGTACAAATAATTATGTTGAAATTAACGCCCAGTATATTTCTTGAGAATAGATGATGGATGACAAACAAAATGAAGACGTACGCAAACGCTATTACCTTTTTAAAAAGAGGAAGGACCTTGATATTTTACTACTCAACAAATAAAAAATAATATTTTCTTTTTTAAATCCTACACTTCATCTGTAAGATTATTTTAAAATAATATTTATTCATAATTTGCATTAATACATTATTTTCTAATATGTATATACAACAGAATAGATAAAGTTTAATGGAAATTACAATAAGAAACATAACGATATTAATAAAACAAAAACAAAACAATAATGAAAAGTAATAACTAATTTTTTTGAGAAACTTAAAAAAATGTTATGGAGAAAACTAGTTACGAAATTTCCCCAATTCCATAAAAGTACATGAATTTATTTATTCGTGACAATACGTGAACTAAGCCTAAAGAGTATACTGGTATTTATTATTCCATGATAAATTATTTAAGACTCAAAAAATATGAAGTTTGTTATATAAAAATGTATGTCTTAAAAGTTTATTATACAAAGTAAAACCTATTAATCCAAAATCTGGACCATGGTAACTCTAATACGATTTCCATACCCTAAATTTATACATAAAAACAAACAAATTTATAAAGCAATCGTTTTTGCCATAAGCTAATATTGAGTTTAACAAAACAAAAAACAAAATCCAATTCAAATAATTTAATCTCTTACGGTTTTTATTTCTTTTTATTTACTTACATAACAAAAGTACTCAATATTTTTTTTTTTTTTTTTTTTTTTATAAATACAAGAAGAAATTATCTGTTTAGTGTTTTTTAAGTATCGATTATTATTTATTAATAACTTTATTATTATTATTTATTAAATAATTTATAATTATTTATTTAATAATATTATTAATATTTAATAACAATAATTTGTTTTATATTTACATTTACCTTTGATTCTCAAAACATTCGCTGATGATTGTTTAACTATCAAAATTTGAATCAGTTCTCTATTTTTTTTTTTTTTTTTGTAAATTTAAAAAACTTTTTATTTATATTTTTATTTAAAATACTTAGCTTAGAACAATAGTTCAGCTTATTTATTTGTACGAACGCTTCATTTGACTTTAAAACGAACAGCTCATTAAACTATAAAAAGAACAAAGAATATAAAAACAAACGAGATGAGAAAAATATTATCGTTTGAAAAAATTTTGCTCCGTTGTATATCCAACCTGCTCAAAAAACAAGATATCTTTATATTTTATTAATTTTCCCTAAATTATTCTACTTAACTCATCTTATTTCAATTTAAAATTTCTTCCAATTATATAATATTTTCAGTTTTTTCTGAAATTAAAGAAAAAAATTTGAAATATTTAGATATATTTCGTCGATTAATAGTTTACTATAAGATAAATTTTCCTTATCATAGGCATGAAAAATTAGCAATAAGTAAAGATATAACTACTGGACTTATTAGTAAAATTCCTGACCGCCTAAGTTATCATAAAAAGATAATAGTAAGAATTTATTATAAAAGTAATAGTAAGAATTTATTATAAAAGTCTATTAATTAATTTACGTCAAGAAACTATAAATATTTACAATAATTGCAAAGTGAATTTCTCATTGTAAAAACATTAAGAAATTACACTATTTAAACATTTTTTTCTGTTAGATAATAGTTAAATACTTTAAGAAATTACATTATTTATAATTGTTTACTATTAACTAGATAATAGATAAATGCCTCAATAATAAAAAATAAATGAACGAACAGTTTTTTTAATTGTTTTATTAAATTTATTGCAAAACGATCAGGAAGTAACTATCGAAACTATTGTAAGTAGGGTATGTGTGAAATAATTTCAAAACGGTCATTTTTTTTATTTAGATGGCGAAATAAAGAGTATTGCGTTAATATTAAAGTTAAATAAAAACCATTTAATGTAGTCTCTTTTTATGATTAGGGTTTTATTACAATGATTTCGCGTCGTAAAAATTATTTTCATAATTTTTTTTTTAAATGCTACCGGAAAAATATATTCTAAACTTAATGAACGTAATTCTGAATTTGTTATAGGTAATAAAGATAATTGTTGTGAAATTACTTTTTTTTTATAAATATTAATTCAGCTATTTATAAGTTTATTGTTTGTTTTTTTTTGAATCTATAAGTTTTATGAAAAACTATAAATTTTAATTTAAAAAACTCCAGGAGTTCTAGTAAAACTTTATTTTATCAAAAACCGTAAGTCGTCCCTCGTAATCTTACCGTTAAGATGTTAGCGTACGTAACATTTTGGTTCGTCAATCCAGGATGTATTGGTAATTTAAAGCTAACAATAGCAAATTGGAACCAGGAGGGAGAAATATTAGTGTTTAAAAAAACACACACTTGAACTACGCTGATACTATGTTTTATCTGTTTTTCACTCTTGATGGAAAACTATGTAAAGTTTGTACGAAAATTTTCACTTTAAATTTGTACGATCAATGGAGATAGTTGCTGAAGGCCGCGAAACCAAAGGTTAATATTAATCTAAAAAAAGCTACTCGGTACCTCAAACACAATAAAGTCAGTGTAAATATAAAGTAACGTTGAGTTATGAAAATGTGAGAACTTAAATTCCCGTTTTAGAGAACTAGAAAATTTATTTTATTGTTTTTTACTATCATTATTTCTTTTATTCTTATTTTTTTGGTTCTAAAACTTAAAAATTCTACGATTATCTATACCTTTGGTAAAAATTTTTTTGTATATAAAATAAAACAATTACGGGTTAGGCTGTTGCAGTTATTGTTTCCCGCCTACATTAACCTCGGATCTCACCCAAAATTCAATTTATATACAAACCAAAAAATATGATCGTTTGTTCCATATGGATTACGTTAACAAGATTTTTCAAAAAATCTTGTGTGTTGTGACTGATGAATTAATTCACCACTGAAGCTAACAAAGAAGCTTGTAAATGAAAATATGAAGATGGAAATTTGTAGCGTATAAAAATGTCATGCCTTACCGGTGTATTCGAACCTGGGACATCCGGATAAAAGGTAGAGACGCTACCAATTCGTCACAGAGGTTGATTTTATTTAATTTTTAATCATAAAATTTGCTGCAATAGATCTGAATATAACAAAATTAACTGTTTCCATAAATTTTGGCATATGATTTTGACCTTATCCAATTTATATATTTTGACGTTATCAACATAGAATACTGTACTTTTATACTTCCTTAAGAATAAAGAAAGGAAAATAATTTAATTATGATCACAGATAAAAGTAATGCACTTTTTTTTTGTATTAATTTGCACGAACTAAAATATATTCAACCATGTAAAATATAGACCGAAACTAAATGTTGTTCTTCACACCTTCACATCTTTTAATCGAATTAGATGATAAAAAAATCTCTATAACAACTGTCTATTCAAGCAACCTAGCGTAACCATTAAACATAATTTACATAGTAAATGGAAAAAGTGGTTTCTAGTGTTTTTATTGATGCTAATTTGGAAAAAAATTCGTTCTATGTTAAAAAGCGTGCAAATTAATCAGTTTTAATCCAATTAGGTGACGTCTTAGTCCTATAATATAATTTGCAATTTTTTTCGCGTAATTATTTTTTTCGTACATTCGATTGAACCTTAGAATCTTTATCAAGACGAAATGAGACATCGGAGAAGGTCTTTTAGTACAAAACTATTTTCTTACACTTACAACCAAAATCTAGTACGTATCTGTACGTGAAAAACAATTTTTCCTGACTGTCATCAGCGTTAAGGAAAAACTACTGAAAATTTGTATAGATATTCTTCTTACGGTGAAAATACACATAAAGAAACGATGTTTTGAAATTCCGAGTTCAAAGGGTCAAAATGGTGTAACAATGAAATATATATTTTTTTTATTTCTCGTTAACAAATGAAGGTATCAACTTGATTTTTAGTGTGCCTAATCTTCATATAAATATCTAAAATCTAATTTTAGATTTTTTGAAGTTCAGCCCTGAAAGGAGTGAGAAAAGGTAAAACATTTTTTGACAATGATTGCAAATTTTTCCCATTTCTGACTAAACTAAACGAGATATTTACTAGATCGGGCCTTGCAAATACTCTTCTGATATATATCTGAAAACTATTTTCGGGATTTTTTGTGTTTCGATTTTTTGAGGGGTACGATGTTAAACGGCGTGACAGCTCAACCAACATAGCCACTGTTATTGTATGTGTGATGCGACTGGCTGCACCTGCCTCGTGTTACTTAAATAAAAAACACAATTAAAGTAATTAAAAAATTAAAAACAAAGTACGGACACCTCCTAGTGGTGTTTTTCGGGTAACGCTAAGAACCGGGCAAAATACATTTTTACCCGAACGAAATACGGGTAATCGGTCATAATTAATATTTTAAGATGGATTCCGACTGCTTTGATACACACATTCTTAGATCAATCAACGTTTCGGTCCTGTACTGACCAAACTGTTTCTTTGAAAAAATTACAATACACTGATATTTATTTTATAAATTGAATAGGTTTTAATTTTTATTTATCATTATTATTCTTACAAGCATGAGTTTAATGCGGGGTCCAAGGACAGAGCCCTCTGTCCCCAGACAGACGGGAAGCTAGACCACAAATAATATTTTTAAATATAAAATATTTCTAATAATGGGAAATTTCTATAAATGTATTTATTTCCCGTCTGTCAAAATATTTTTAATTAAAATATTAATGTATTAATCTATAATTATAATATATTATTATATATTAATATAATATATGAATTATAATTATATGTATAATACGATATGTATGTGTATAATTATATGTATAATACAACGTAATGATTGAAAGTTCTGTCAGGAAGTGGTGCATTTAGTTTAAAAATGGCCGAACAAACGTTCACGATAAAGAGAAGAGTGGACGTCCGAGCATTGTGATTGACGATCTGGTCTCCAAAGTTGACGAAAAGATTCGTGAAAACCGCCGCTTCACAATAACTGAACTTTCTCTATGTTTCCCACAAGTTTCACGGACTTTATTGTTTGAAATTGTTTCACAGAAGCTAGGCTACCACAATCTTTGTACAAGATGGGTGCGTCACTGAGTGGTTGAGATCACAGGCGGCAGAATTCTATGACAAGGAATTTCAAAGCTTGTCCACCGCTATGATAAGTGCCTGAATTTGTATGGTGATTACGTTGAAAAGTAGTATTTTAGTCCCTCTTTCACATGTATATAATAAAAAGTTTTTCTTGTACTTGATTTTTTTTAAATTCCAAAACGTTCCTTACTTTCTGAATAGCCCTCGTATATATTAATGCATATTAAACTAAAATATTTATAAATAATGCGAAATATTTTAAAGTAAAGTAAATAGTAATGTAACTACTGACTCAAAATATTTTGAAAATAATTATTATTTTACTTTTGAAATATAATTTAATATTAAATACAGTTTATATAAAAGTATAAAGATACCACAATGAGGTGAAACGTGGAATTAATTTATGAAAGTGCTAGATATCAGTTCATCAATATTTTATAAAAAGTTCAAACGATACAAAAGTACTGTGAAATCATTTAATTAATTAATTAATTAATATAACATAAAACGATATAATGAATTATCTACAATTAATTGTAACATTTAAACAAATACGTGTAATGTTGAAATGGATATAAATATAAATTAAACGTGTTAATTAAATCTCAACATTGTACTAAAAATTAATGAGATTGTGGTATTCCTGCAAATAAGTAGGACAGCAAATAAAATTTAAAAAAAAAATTACCAAACAATTGTGGTAATGTAAACCGAATTGAATAGCAAATTATTCATAATTAAGAAAAAACATCAGCTACAAAAAAAGAAAGAAAAGAAAAAAGTAACTATGGGAAAAAATTTAAATTGTTATTAAACCTATACATGAAAACAGGCTGTATCTGCATTTAGAAGATAATCACATTACAATATAGGTGAGAGAATTTGCCTATAAACGATTCTTAAAGATGTCGAGGATATAAAATTAACAAGCAAAAATTAAAATTTCATCAGAATAAAAAAAAAAAATAGAGAAAATGATTATATATATATATATAAACAAATATGTATGGCTATAATTATTATTTATAATAATAGCTAATAATATAAAATAAATAAATTTTATAAATACAAAGTAGACAATACAATTGTATGCTAATTACGGGAATTTCCATTCCTTCTGTATAAATATAAAATTAAATATTTTCTAAAGTAAACGATAATAAAATATTATTACCACAATAATTTTATTTACACATAACCTGTCACTTGTATTTTAATTAGTATTTTTATGTACTATTAATAGTAGTAGAATAATTCTGTTTATATGTATTTATTGTAAAGTACGTAAATATATGAGTAAACAAACTATTATTTCTATTTAAGTGTCTAGTCTACACTCATATTTATTAAAAAAAAAACTTAAAAAGAAACATTTCTACGATCTAAATATATAAAAAATCCAATATATAAAAATATCCTTAAAATTATATAAATGATTGAAGAAAGTATTAGGTACTTTATCATATACCGGAGTGTAGTGCCTATAAGGCAAAATATTCCTGATTAGATACCAGACAATTTTATTTTTAAGAATTTTTGCAGCAATTCCTTTTTTTATTCTTATTTATAGTATCAAGCAAAAATCTGACAGTCCATTTAAAAATTCATCTTGACTGTACACAACATTTTAGACGGGAATACAAAGTAGTAATAATAATTAAATAATAATCATGATATTGTTTGCGTTTTATTTAGAAGCTTTAAAGCAACCAGTGTTTGTTCTTGTTTCAATTAAATCAGTTTGAGCATGCTAGGAAGTTTATCAGCCGATAAGACAAACAAAACTTTCTTACAATCAATACTGTTTCTTTCATTAACAAAAATATTATACAGACTATCACATTGTCTATCCGAAGAAACACATTCTATAACTTCTCGTAATTTTAAATTTTAAATTCTTACAATCCATGAGTTTTTTAATAGTTAACGTAAAACTTTTTAACCTTGTTTTCTTAATTATCTTTGAATTTAGATAAAGTGATATCTCAATGAAAATATACAATAAATATTCTGAGATTTTGAGAAATATCATTAATAAATAATAATAATAAAAACAAGGGACCTATAACATTTCCTTGTAGCACTTTATGTTCAACATCTTGCAGTTATGAGCTGTTTTAGCTTTAAGAATTTTTAAAATGATAAAAAAGCTGGCAACAAAGTTGTTATAATTTCCTGGCATTGGTATTTATTTTAATTTAGAGGAAAATAATGGTACATACAAAAAGTTTTAAAAAATTATATTTTTTAAGTTCGGTTAAAAAATACATTAAATGAAAATATAATTTTTTCGATTTTTTGGAGATGGGGAAGATATGGGGGCATTTTTTAAATGGTAAGATAAGTAAGCATGTACGCATGTACTGAACGTAAGATAAAATGAATTTTAGAAAGATTTTGAGAAAATTGACCCCAAAGCCTGGAGATATTGACCCCAAACTTTTACCAACAAATTGTTTCATATACAGAGTTTCTGTGTCAAATTTAATCAAAATTTGTTTATCCTGTCAAAGGTTATTATGTTTCAAACACGCCAACACACGTACATAAAAACATTACTCCCCAACGATGTTTTCTTTTTGGGTTCCCTGGCATATGAAACGACGAGAAAAACCTACAGTCCAATTTGTTTACTAATTATCTTACGTTCCTTTTTGCAGCATATCTTTAGAGCACTGATACCAGAAAATTAAAAGAAACTAATATATATGCTCCTCAAAAAAATCCATAATTTAAAAAAAATCCCAATACGAAAATGTGTAATTTTTCTAAAAATTACACAAATCAAACCAGATTAATAATATTTTTTATTTTATTTTATAATGGTTGTAGTTTATGAAACGAAAATTAAAATTTTATGAATACTAAATATATGAAATATATTGTTATTATTAAGGTGGGGGTAACAAATTTAATAAATTTAATTTAATTTAATAAATTATACATAATTTTCTTGGAATATACTTTGTGCTAAGTGACCGGAAAGAAAGTGGATTCTCGCAAAAAATATAAAAAATATTCGTAAGCCTTGGTTTATAGCAAAAATTACCTCAACTTAAACCACAATCAGAAAGAAAGAAAAAAGGTAAAAAGAAATGAGACCCAGATATTCAACGACGTACAACTGGGCTACTGAGACAAACATGTGGGAGGCAGAGGAGAACAGATTAGCTCAACCGTCCCGCACGATTCTTGCTTATAGAGATGAGAGAGACTTATTCATTTCTCTTTATGAGATCGGATAGCGTGACAGCTCGTCAATCTGGTGATAGTGTTTTACGTAGGCCTATTAACATTGACA
Source organism: Lycorma delicatula (assembly GCF_047948215.1). Classification (NCBI taxonomy): domain Eukaryota; kingdom Metazoa; phylum Arthropoda; class Insecta; order Hemiptera; family Fulgoridae; genus Lycorma; species Lycorma delicatula. The sequence goes on along the minus strand of NC_134459.1, from coordinate 67,821,440 downwards.
TTATTCATATATTATAAATTATTTAATGGAGGTAATTGATTGGGTAATCAAATATTATAACTTAAGAAGGCAAACATATGAATAACGGAATAAAATAACTGTCATTCTATCTAATTCATTATAATAATACTGTAATTTAGTTTTATAAATAAAATCGTATTAAAATATACTTGAAATAAAACTGTATTAGTAATGCAGTAAAGTAACATCAAAAATTGATATAATTACCAGTGTATTCTATCGCTCATTTATAATGAAGTAAAATAACATGTCCAGCTTGACAACGGATAAATCTTACGAAAAGGTACAATTAAAGAGGCAACGAGAATAAGTGATAAATCTTCCGAAAAATAATTTTAAATTAAACGCTGATAACATTAATTCATAGTTCTTGTTCCTGAAAAATAAGTAGTTCAAGTAGAACAGAAAATTAAAGGCACTCAAAAAGCAACTATTATCTATCCGTATTTTATTAATACGCAATGTTTTCTGGTTGCTGCTCTTCAATATAAGTTCAATCTGGTTATCTCTGGAAGATTTATTTTCTTATAAAAAAAAAAATTAAATTATAAAGAAAAATCTTTCCTAGTTTATAACATTAAAACAGAAATAAATACCACTCCGCCCATCTGCGTGGCGAAGTGGTAGCGTTTCGGCCTTTCATCTGGAGATCCCGGGTTTGAATCCCGGTTAGTTATGACAATTTTCATACGCTAAAAATTCCATTTTCATATGCCACGCACAAGCTTCAAGTTTATGTGGTGGTGTCATCAAGCCAAAAAAAATTGGTGTTTATACGACCCACAAAGATTGTTATAGATTTGTTTCTGTTTGTCATTTAGAAAATATATGGAATGCAACTCCGAAATCTGAGAGTCGGTGCCTATCGTCAAATTAATAGAGTTTGCATTCAAAACACCTCTTACATTATATTTAAAATTATTCATAACATTCCGACTTAGAAACGTTAACAATAAGGAAGAGTTTTCTTCTTCAGTCTGACTATTTAAAAATGTAACCCTTCGAAAAACAAACTTCCCTTTAGTTAGGTTAATCCTTTATACAAAGTGATAAATGATTTAGAGATGAAAACAATTTCAACAGCCTTACTGGAAGAGGTAATAAAAAATATTAAATGATTGTAATTGATAAACGAGTAGATTATTCTAGAATAATCTATAACAGTTAGTTAATAGGATTAGTTAAATTACAGATCTAGTTGTAATTTAACTAATCTTTATAAAGTATATTTATGTTAAATTTATGAATATTTCTCTGAATTCCGTCACGAATTAAAACTAAGCTTCATATTAGATATCAGTAGAAATTTTATATCTGTGGAAATAGGTGTTAGTTTCATTTTCAGTACTATTTCTTTTTCCATATATAATAGATTTTAAGCTGTATAGGTTGAGAATTATTCATTAGGTAAGTAATTTTAATTGATTTTAACTGGATTTAAACCGGAAAGATTTGAATCTGAAAGCCAATAAGGATCCTAAAATGTTATCCACGCACAATCTTTAAAAATACAAAAATTGATGAATTGCACTAATTTTTTGTTCGTTCAAATTTTTCCTAATTAAAAAATTAATTTTGTATAACATAATTTTATTTATTTTCATTCGCATAAATATAACCAGAAAATTTAATTCTTTCCAGTTTTTCTTATTCAAAGTATTAATAAATTGTTAAATTGCATTAAAAATTGTTGTAATCATATTTAATATTTTATTTTGATCAAATGAAGACAAAAAACAAAACAAGAACAAATATCAGACGTGTTATGTAATTAAATATAAAATGACACGATATTTTTACTAATAAATATGACAAGTTTTTTCTTATCAATTTGAAAATCCGCTACTTATACGTAGTTTTTTCTTCAAATGTCCTTGATAAACGTAATATTATATTTCCGTGAGGTTTACTTGTTTATAAATAAACTGAAGGATAACTAACTGATAAATATAATTTATATAACAACACATAAAAGAAATTTAAACACACATTATATAATCTAAGAAACGAGTTAATAATAATAATTTTAAAAGAGACATTTATTTTAAACAACTCTCAAAGGAGGTCGCAGAAATAAAAGATTGATTTATATTACTGATATTTCTGAAAACGTTTTTATGACTAAATGTAAATATAATATGCTTATTTCATACCAAAAACAAAAATTAATTTACATTAATTAGAAATCTACTTCCGGGTATTTTATTCCTAATTCAAGTCTGTTCCTTTTAAAGCAACAAATCTTAGATATTTGCTATTACCATTAATTTTCCCAGTTATCATTAATATTTAAAATATCTTATGTCGATATCTTATATCGTAGGATCTATTAATCCTACGTATCTATCTGAAATATATCATACCTTTGGAATCTCAAAAAAATTCATTGTTTGCGCTCAAAAGCATGAATCATGTAATCCGATATTTAGTAAACTAAAAATTTTATAATTTCAGATACTCACATATTTAATTTACTATTATTTCATGTATTTTTATTTTAAGTCATTAATACGGACTTAAATCTTCTATTTATTTATTTTATAATCATGTACAGTGCTGCAGCTCTAATCAAGGGCTCTTTGATCCGCTCAGGCTGATGCTAGGGCAATTTCTTTATTTTATCCTTGAAGTAAAATACTTATTCATCCTTGATATGAGTAATGTAGTTTATATTATATATATATATATAGATCAGAATAAAATATTGAGTTACTAAAAACAAGATATTACTCCGTCGATCTCCGTGGAAACGTTCTGCCTTTCATCCGATAGGTACTGGATTCGAATCCGCCAGGCTTGGAAATTTTTATACTTGGCAAAATTTCAAGCAATAAATTAGTTTTAATAGATAAAAATTAAATAAAAAGGAAAAGGGGATTTATCATCCTAAATTTTACCATGGTTTTTATCTTTGATTTAATCAATTAAAACTTCCATCAAAACGATATTCATATTATACAACGATATATAAGGTAATTTTCATATTATTTACCCTATAAATATTTATTTTTGGTTATTATATGTTTTCTTATACCAAAGTTTTGTTATATCTTTTCAAGAGTAAACTGAATTTTCTTTAAATTATCAATCGTTAATGCTTATTTTCCTAGCTTTAGAACTATGCTGCAAGAAGGAAAGTACCTATTGTAATTGCTCAAAAAAAAGGGGGGTAATATTCGTACAACTATTGGCGTGTTTGTAGCTTAAAAATTTTTTATTGAATTAACCGATTTTGATGAAATTTTGTACAGAGACTCGTATATATGAGGCAATTTATTGCTAAAACTTTGGGGGTCAATATCTTCAGAGGGTGAGATAGACAGTTTTTTGGGTTCAATTTTCTAAACATTTTGCAAAATTACCCGACTTTTTTTTGCTTTGATGGTCTCACCGCATAAACTTGAAGCTTTGCGTGGGAGATGGAAATGGAATCTTGTAACGTATGAAAAACGTTATACCTGAGCGGAATTCGAACCCGGAACCTCCGAAAGAAAGGCCGAGATGGTATCATTCTGCCACGGAAATCGGCATTCAGTATATTTATGCATGCTTATCTTACCATTATAAAAAGATTTTTCCCAAAATTTCCATTTCCCAAAAATCAAAAAAACAATTTTTTTATTTATTTATTACATATTTTTAACCGACTTTTTAAAAATGTCTTCCTAGGCATAGTAATAGTGCAAGCGACCTGCAAAAAATATTTTTTTTTAAATATAGATTTTTCAAATTTTTTTGGGTTTATTTAAATTTTTAGTAATAATATTACAATAAAATTTCATCTTAATTCACCCCTCACCACCAAAAAAGAAATCTTAGGTAACTTGGTATTGATTGTACATTGTTTAGTGGAATTTTTTTTAGTTTCTTCCATTTACCATAGTAAATGTAAAAACATCAAAACGTTTTCAGAGGTGGAGAGGCAGAAAAAAAATTCCAATTTTTTTTGGTTTATTTAAACATATAATGATAATTGTACAATAAAACCTCATAATAAATTTCCCCACCAACAAAAAAGAAATCTTAGGTAATTTTTTTCACGTATAATTATTTTTTCTCTACGTAACCAATCGCATGAAAGAATAACAACTTTGTTAGATTTTGGTCTGATCGACTAGCTAAAATCATTGATATGTTGTTACGACATTATTTTATCTGCGCTAGAATGGAAATTAAATTAAGGGTAGCTAAAAGCTACTTTTAAAAGAATTTAAACACCAACCAATTTTATCAGCTTTAAATAACGGAACTGTTTGGAGAATGAACAACTAAAGACTGGAAAAAATAAATTTCTGATCTCTAGGTAATTTTTTTCTACTCTGAAACACCGTTATGTCGTAATAAAGAAAACAAGTTATCTTTCACTTATTTATTAATCATTAAAAAGTTTAGCTTATATTATCCGAAAAGATGCATAAATATTTCGTTGTGTATTCTGACTGTCCCAAACGAATATTTTACATCCATTTTTAATGAAATCATCTTCTTTTCAATTTCTTTTTTAATAATTTATGTAGTGGTCCGTGAATCATAAATTTTACTGAAGTTTGCGAATTTCAATAGGATTTTCTTTTTATGTAATATATTTACTTCTTTTCTTCTTAGAAAGATCATTTTCTTTTATATTTCAGTATACCTTTGACTTTCAATAAATTGTTGTTAACATCTACATTATATTTTCTTGGTAAAAATTGACTCGTTTAATTACTTTTTCAGTTTCATGCGCACAATGATTTAGGATAATTAATTTTATATTTTCTAAGAAAACAACAGTTGTTCAAGTATTTTAGTGATGTAATAATTCAGTAACATTTTTACGATTTTATTATTGCGCATGTTCTTCCATTTTGTTTTCTTTAGAACAGTTAATTGTACGCCAAATCTTTTAAAATATCTAAGGAACTATTACAAGAATAGCATTTAAAATGCATCATTAAATATACCCGCTTGCGCGCATACACAAGCACACACACATATTTGGTCCACCATATCTTTTTTTACTTTTATGTACTTATGTTGACTTTTATTACTTTTCTAATACAAAAAAAAAAAAAAAACAGTCATATACCCAAGATTACTCCAGTTCTATGTATAATTTATGAATTTAGACGCTCTTACGAAATATAATTAAGACCATTCTCTCTTAAAATGATTCCCCTTTGTAATGCTGTATTGCAGTAAGTTATATGTACCTCATTTTACGGCCGACAGTACGAAAGGGAGACGGCCGTAAATATGATTAGTAGATGTAAACACACGCGCTTGATAATTTTTTTAATGATTTTTGGTACTTTCAATCAAGTAGGAATGTGTAGTGTACGTAATCGGACGAGGAAGACTTTAAATCAAAATCTGCGCACTTAGCAGGAATTAAACATTTGAGAGCCAACGTTTAAAGGCTGTTTCCTCCTAATCTAAAGTATATTGGATTGGCAAGAAAGTAATTTCGGTTTTGTAGTGTAAAATGAAGCACAATATTTTTTATAAACAAAGAATGAAACCTAATCAATTATATATTTTCCATTTTGTCCGATAACCTTTTGCCATCTTTCTGGCAACTTCATAATTCTATGCTCATAGAATCTCTCGTCCTTATCAGCAAAAAACCGAACCAAGTGCGATATCAGGTCATCATAGTGAAAGTTTTATCATTCAAAGGGTTTTACAAACTACAAAATAAATTGTAATCTGATAATGCAAGATCAGGGCTGTATAGGGGGTGGGACATCATTTCCCGACCAAGCTCCAATAATTTTCTACAAGTTATCAAAGATGTGTGAGGCCTTGCATGGTCTCGGTGCAACACGATTCCTTTGCGATTTATTAATTCTGGACGTTTTTCTTTGACTACTTTCTCCAGTTTCATTAGTTGCTGTCAGTAAACATTTAAATTGATCGTTTGGTTTCCTGGAAGCAGCTCAGAACACACAATACCTTTTTAATCCCACCAAATTGACAGAATAATCTCTTTTTAATACAATTCAGCTTTCGATGTGTTTTCATTTTAATGCGATTTCACGCTTGGACTACGGTCGTTTTCAATTAATATTATTGTAGACAATACATTTTACATTTCCAGTTACGATTCATTTCAAAAAGGGGTCGACTTCATAGCGTTTGAGATGCATATCACAAATATTGATTCGTTATGTTAAGTGATTAACGCGGAACCCAAATATCGAGCTTCTTAAAGAGTCCAAGACGTTTGATGTGATTTTCAATTATTGTGCGTAATGCATTTAACCTCTCTGCAATCTCTGGCACAATTATATGACGATCCGATTCAATTACCAAAGAAAGTTTTCTTTTTAGTCTTTCCTTATGATATACGTACTAAAGGTATAGTATACTAACATATATGATTGTATAGTTATGCTTAAGTTCATAATAATTAACAACTGGAGATGATAGCGCTGTCTGTAGATGAAGAATAGGAGAAATTACAGAAACTCTGTCCGTTATATCCAGAAATTACATACATCCTTTAAGTCGTAATAGAGCTCAATAAATAAAAATATTACACGCGATTCATTGCGAATTCTTTGTAGTAAATTTCATTAAATCTGTTTCACCAATGTAACTTTCCGACCAATTTTTAATTACCAACGTAATTTTTATCTTAATACTTGTCTAAATCGCCTTCGCTAATTATAAACTAATTTTATATACTCGTATACTCTGTATACATCAATAAAAACTTATGTTTGTATTAACATGATTGCAGTGTGTGTATAAGACATAGTATTATTTTTAAGTATTAATTTTGATAGCCTTTAAGCAGTATAATTTACCGTTAGTAAGTATATCTTGTTTTTTTTAAAACTATTTTTGAGATTTATTCACGAAATTATTTTAGGTTTTATATTTCAGTACAATCTCGCTACAACGCGATTAAAAAAACGCGGATAAAAGGATTTCCCGACAAAAAGAACTGTTATCAGATTTATCACATATAAAAAAAATGTCTACTTCGAAGTAGGTGAATAGAAACACATTTTAACTGCGTTTACGTATTTAGTAATAAATTAGACAGAATAAATAAATTCACTACTAAATTTAGCTCTGTGAAATTGCACGTAGCTGTAAAAGAAATATGAACTCCAAGCAAACAAAAATAAGTTTCTACTTTTTTAAATAACGTTTTAAATCTAAGTATTAAGTTATATACATTCAGATGTGTAAATGTACATCTAATGGTAGGATGGGAAATAGTATAGACCGTAGTCGCGGTCTGGGGATCCCCTGTGAGGGACCCTAGATTTGAGGCAGGCGAAGTACAAAAGACCGAGACCCGGCCTCTGTTTGGTGCTGTCAGGAACGGCATAGCCGGGCCTGGTATGGCCTTCTGGAGACTTGAGACAACTGGCACCCTCAAGGCTGTGTGTACGGAATCGTATGGTCTAGACTTGAGTGAAATGTAAAAAAAAAAGATGTGTTAACGTAATAACGTATTCTAATAAAGCAGTACTGTGTATTACTTTACGGTATTTTGAATTCAAATAAGTTACTATAGTGTATTTTCAATTAAACTATTATAGAAAGTGCTTAAAAAATTATGCAATTACCATGGTTTACCGTTCCGAAAAAACAAAATTAAAATAAAATCCATCAACAAAAATGTAAGTACTCTACATACTCAGTATAGCATTTATATTTTTCTCAATTTTATTTTATCCCAAAATATTCTCATTTTTAAATGTAAAATTCGACAATATTTCAATTGTACTAATATTAACTCAATTGGCATCGTTTATTTGTTTATCACTTTATTTTCGAAATTACATGGTTAGCCTATAACGTGGGTATAACAGTTATTTTCAGCTGGCCGCTTTGTAGTGGGGTATTTATTTATTTTCTCTCGATTACAGGCCTACACCTAATTAAAGTTACCCTGCTGTTTTTTTTGTTTTTTTTATATATTAGAAAAATGTATTCATTACATGTAAAAACCCGGGATTTGAACCAGAGATTCTCCGAATGAAAAACAGAAAAAGTAATATTTTACTACAGTGGTCTTTTAATAATAACAATAACTTCGAAACATTATATCAAAATATTTTTACTTCCTTGTACAAAGTAAAGAAAGTATTGTGATCGCGAAAAATTTCGGTTTTCAGATTTCAACGGAAATATCCATTTTGACCATCCGTGAATCCATTTGGACTAGTTGCGGCGTGACGTCTGTACGTACGTACGTATGTACGTATCTCGCATAACTTAAAAGCGATTAGCCGTAGGATGTTGGATTTAGGACTGTTTTAACATATAGTTGGGCACCTCCCCTTTTGATTGCAATTGACTGGACCAAAAGTGTCCAAAAAAGCCCAAAATCCCAAAACAATTTGAATTTTGGACTTTTTCTTAACTGAAGAAATAAGCCCTCATTGATAGCTTTTCAACGATATATCATAAGTGGTACTTATTTTCATTGGTTCCAGAGTTATAATAAAATTTTAATTAATGAAATATTTCGATCTTACAAGGAGGTACATAGGTTCGAATCAGACTTCATCAAAAAGAGATGAAGTCTGATGATGAACTGATTTTTTTAACCTTTTTTTTAATTTAAATATATTGATTTATTATTAATTATTAACCTCTGATTGTAAGAAAAATTATAATAAATAATAATTCATTAATAACAATAAAAAAATATCAGAAGTTATTAATGAAACAAAATTTTATGTAATTTTCATTTTAAAAAAATAATAAATTTGTAATTTAATACAGACGTACAAGGAAGTCATATGTTGTCAACATCAGATTTTTCATTTTTATTTTTAACAATATATTATCATACTACTCCCTATTTAAATACACCAACTCAGATAATTTTAAATACCGGAATATGTATCAACCGGTAAATATTTAGTTAGACTATATTTTATATTTTTACATTTTTAATTGTATGCCCAAATTTACAGTAAAACTAGTTTTTTATTATTTTTTTTTTAATAATTTTTTGGGGAAAGGTAATGCAATAACAAATAATAATTTTTGCAGGTAACAACAGATTTATTAATAGAAAGGAAATTATTTAATAAAAATACTTAAATCAAACCACCATAATATTTTCAACAAAAGGTGTAGCGAGCAGACCAAATACAACTCAAAAGATGCATGCGGAACTAAATAAAACTTGTCAGACGGCTAGATGACAGGATACAGAAGGAAATGGACGCAGTTATGGCCGTTAGCACGTGCACACATGATGGATAGTGGAGTACATGATGATGATGAGAAGCGTGAGATGAGGTAGATTCAACGGTAAGAAAAACGAAGAAAACAAAAGAGGGAAAGAGGATGATAGAGAGGAAATGATAAAGCGGTGAACATAATCCAATATCCTGAAGCGGACACCTGCACACTCGCATTGTAATACGTACAACAGTTTTCAACTCTTAAATAATATACAACGGTTAGCTTTGATACTGTTATACTTCTTCGGTAACTTATTTATTACTATTAACTTTTAATCTGTTTTTATTTATCGCTTAAAATAAAAATTTTAATTTTAGTTTAATTTAAATTTAATTATAAATTTAATTTGAATTTAAGTTTAAATTTAAATTTAATTTTTAGTATTAAAATAAAAACTTGGAATAAATATAAAATTTTAACTACTCATTTAAACTAATAAAAATAACATAATCCAAAAGGAAAAAATAAATACCGCACACTTTTTATTTTATAAATAATAAATCAAAATATAATCATTTAAAAAAATAAATTTAATTTCTATTTCTATATGTCTATTCTCAAGTCAACTTAAAATAATCTAGTAAAAGGTTTGTGTGTATTTTAACCCTTTTTTTGGCTATTTATTGGTTAATAAATTCAGAACCGTCGAATTGACCACATACTTCATAGACAATTCTAGACTCAACAATATGATATGAATAGATTAACAATTAGTATAATCCACCATACCAGCACGTTGATATGTTCTCTAGATTTTTTGGCTTACTTGGAAGCCATCATCTTATATAGTTTAGACGGAGCCGAGTGAATCGTAGACGGAGCCGAGTGAACCGGCAAGAGTTATGTGATTGGTACGGGGCCGAGTGAATCGTAGGACTGTGTCTCAACTAGTGTACGAGTAGGACCGGACAATCATGACTGTTTTTAAATTTTAACTACGATTTTTTAAACTTTTGACTTTAATGTATTAATTTTACTCCTGATGATGGCTTCCAAATAAGCCGAAAGTTCTAGAGAACATATAAAGGGTGCTGGGGCAAGGTGGATTATATTAGTTGTTAATTTATTTATTTAACATTTCAGAGGTACCACGTTTGAGAAATTAATATGATACGAATTTGCTTGCTTATGAAAAAAAAATCTGATGTTGACAACATATGACTTCCTTGTACGTCTGTATTAAATTACAAATTCATATTTAAAAAAAAAAAGAAGAAAATTACATAAAATTTTATTTCATTAATAACTTCTGATATATTTCTTTTTTATTATTAAATTATTATTCATCGTAAAAAATTTTTACAATGAGGGGTTAAAAATTATTAATAAATCAACATATTAAAATTAAGAAAAAAAAAGTTAAAAAAGCCTTCCCCAAGATCCAAATATTTCATTAATTAAACCTTTTTTGGCTATAACTCTGGAAACAATGAAAATAAGTACCACTTATGATATGTTGTTTAAAAGCGCTTAATAAGCGCTTTTTACTACAGTTAAGTACAGTTATTTTTTTTTATTTTGGGCTTTTTTGGACACTTTTGATTGCAATAAAAAGGGGAGTTGCACAACTAGATGTTACAACAGTTCTAAATCCAAAATTTCAACATCCTACGTCTTATCGTTTTTGAGTATGCGAGATACATATGTACGTACGTACAGATGTCACGTCGAAACTAGTCAAAATGGGTTCAGGGATCGTCAAAGTGGTTATTTCCGTTGAAATCTGAAAACCGAAATTTTTCGCGATCACAATACTTCCTCTACTTCGTACAAGAAAGTAAAAAATTTCCCTAAACAATTTGCCACTATTAATAGTATAATTTAAATCAATTCTATATAAGTATCTCGATTATTTACCTAGAATTTTCTATAAGTTGTGACTATCAATAGAACATTAAATAATTAAATAAATTATTTATATTATATTTATAAAATGATTTAAAGTTTACATTGTATTTATTTCGGGTTTTTTTTCGGCAAAAGAAAAAAAAATAAAGAAGAATGAAGTTAATGAGTAAATAAAACGAAAAATGTCTTTGAATAACAGTTGATTCGGATTTTTAATAACATCCTTGTCGCGGCTTCACACCCGTACACCGTCATACTCCGTAAAAAACTTAAATAAAAAAAAAACACTTGAAAATGGGTTTTAGATACTTATCTAAACAGTAGTTGCAATCTCACATTTGATGAAGATCTCGTTTCGTATAGTCACAAATGGAGAAATTTTGCAGCATTTTTCAAAATTATTCTACATTTCTTCACCCTTTCAAGGTCGAATTTCGAAATATCTAGAAATTAGATTTATATATTTATATGAAAATTACACACACCAAATATTAAGTAGATGTCTTCATTTGTTACCGAGAAATTAAAAAAATAGTCGGGTTTAAAAAAAAATTCAAAAGTACATTTTAATCCATTCTCAGAATTTCAAAAAATCTATAAATCAGTTATTAAATATTCATATGAAAATTATACATACCAAAAATCAATGATATCTTAAGTTTTTACCGAAAAATTAAAAAAACAACTTCATTGTTACTCATTTTTAACCCTTTAGACTCGAAATTTCAAAAGATTAGTGCGCACTTAGACGTTAAGAAAAACACGTATATAAATTTTCATAAATTTCTTGAGTATTTTTTGCTGGGCATTGATTATAAATCATTCCATCATGTTATATATATGTAAATAACAGTAGAATAGATTTTTTACCTGGGTTGTATAACTTGATGTTTTCATATTACTTATGATTAACAGATTGACACAATTTGTTGATTAACAGGCTACATCCAAAACAAAAAATACTTGATTACACGAGAATTCTGTGAAGAGCTTTTCCCCCAATTTTTTTTTCATTTTGTTTATACACGTTCTATTCAAAATTTCGTTCTACATTAAATTCTGCGTAATTGTAATAAGCAAAAATATAAGACACAAATTCGGGCTTCACAGGATTACAGTGAGTGAGACACATATTGCTGCCTCAAAAAATAAAAATAGTGAATGAGACATAAATAGAGGTCTTATAATTACAAACACTTTGTTTAGATTAATGATATAAGGAAAATCTATTTCAGTATCTGATGTAATGAAATTCAAGAATTTAGTTTTGTGTGGTTCACAATGCATGTGGAATAAACCTACATCCAATTTTGTTTTATATCCCTCAACTATTTCTTTTTATTTTATCTGTCTCTTTGTAATAACATAATTCAAAAGGAAATTTATGTTGGAAAACTTTTCTAATTAAAATAACAGTTTTTAAATATATTTAAAAGAGATGATGTACACTGTTTACAAGTCTTTTTATCTCTAATTATTTTGATCTAATAATGATGTAGAAGAAAACAATCCAAGCATTTATGCATCATCGAGTAACCACGACACTGAGTCTTATCTTGTTTATCAATCTTAATAATAATATTATTCTACAAATTAATTTTTTTTTTTAAAATCAGTTGTTATTTAATGTAAAATTTATAACTTTTGAAATAATATGTCAGAATTGAATCCAGCTTTTCATTATCAATAAAGCCTAAATTTTTAAACTGATATATCAGATGAAGGAATAAGTAAAAATTGCAACCTACAAAAAAAAAATAAAATTAAACATAGATTTGTGCTAAGATCAAAAGATGAAAATGAAGTTTTTAAACAGAACATATATTTTTTCACCAATACATATTAAGTATTATAACAGTAATTTTTTTAGGTGACAACCTGATATAAAACATTGGTTAATCCCGAAAGTAAAGTAGCCATTCCTAACAATACCAAGTTTACTATGTCAGTCTTACTAGGAAAAGCAAAGGGTAAAGTAGTTTCCTTTTCTCCATCACTGATATTAAAACTGTTGAACACCAGGATGCAAATCCACAGAAAAGCAAATTATATTCGGTCTTGCAACTTACACCTATTCTCTATTTACTACAGGAACTGGATGAATAGTGAAAATAAATAGTCAGAAAAAGAAATTCTGACTAGTAATGCTTATACTTCAATTTTTTTTAAATACATTGCAGCCATAAGAAAGACTCCAATTAGGAATTTTAATCTACGTACTTTTTAAATTTTCCCATGTTTTTTCAATGTAGCATAAAGAAAAGTGTAATTTCCAGACAATGGGAAGTATCCTTTTAGTGAAATATGCATAGAGATCATAGAAATGAGTAATTGGAATAAAAAAAATATGAGATAAAAGCATTTGTAACTTATGAAAAAAAGAATAATTGTTGTGAAAAAAATTTCTACAAATACAGTTATTTATCTTTATTTAGAATGTATCCTTTCATTTTAGAGAAGATTATTAAAGAAACTAAGGCAAATTATATTAAAAAACTTTTTTCCAAGAAAGAAGAGTTATAATTCTTGACTGTAAAAATATAATATATTATTATTATATATATATTTATTAATATATAAAAATTTAAGAAAAGAGACATTAAATTTTTTTACTAACATAAACGAGTTTTGTCTTCAGTAGGAGAAATGAAGATATTAGTGTCAGTGACCTAGTCTTCAGAAATAAAAAATCCATCTAATATGAAAGTATTTCATTTACTTTTTTTTAATTAAAAAAGAAACTTAAAGAATATCCAAACATCAAGACTTCATCTTGTAATTAAAGGAAATGTAGTAGGTAAAACTATATGGTGACAGAATGTAAGTATACATACATAAAGGAGGTAAATAAAGATGTAGAATGTGATACTTAATACTTTAGTTAAAAAATTGGTATAAAATAAAAAAAGAATTGAAAAATACAGCAAAGCAATCAAACACCTAAAATGAAAAAACAAATTATTTTGTCAACTTCTTTTTGAACCTTTTAGTGTTTAAAATGCAGTTTTTTTTTAATGTTTAAGTTGCAAAAATTATTTACAATATTTAAAAAAATAAACTTATAAAAAAAAACATGAAAAAATGTATGATCATAACTAATTAATAACCAAGTACATTAGTTGTGAATTACAGAGAAACTTTCTCTGTCGAATACTGAAAGAGAGAGATAGAAAAGGTCAATATAAGTGAAACAGAAAGTAAGTAAGTAAAAGAAACTTTCAAAAACTTGACTACCTACTAACAGATAATAAAAACAAACAACTACCAGTGTATATAATACTTTTATCTCTAGGTCAAGTACATAATTTATTTCTTTATTTGTAGCAAGAAAAGAGTAATTTCATGTAAAACCATTTGTAATTACACTTGTATATTATATTATAAAACTCAAGGATTAGAGTATTAATTTCAAAATAGAATAAAAAATAATAAAATAATTCAGGAGAAACTGCAACAAGATAATTTCTAAAAAATATACATTTGGACATTTAATTATAGATTTGACATTTTTTGCTTACTAATAAACTTTACAGAATAAACTAAATTTTAAAATTAAAAAAAAAACTAATTTTTAAATGGTAGAAAATAAAATTTTCAGTTTTTCAAAATTCAGTAAATTTTTCTTTCCTGGTATCCTGGCATAGCTACAGAACTAGCTGTAAGAAGAAAAGTTATGATCAGTAAAATTTTTGCATTTTTCTATATTTATGACTCAGGGAACCCAAAAAACAAAAAAGTGGTGTTTAATATTCATATGTACATACACATCTCCATAGCTGGGGATAAGTTCAGTTATAACATCACAAAAGTAATTATTAAAATAACAACATCAACTGTCATCAAAATGTCATTTTTGACTTGTTTCCTCTTATTTTCATTCTATTTGTGTTGTTAGTTTTATTAAATTTCTGTGGAGATATTGTGTAAGTATTTAAGTAGTTGAAAACTGGTAGTTCATTTCAAAGATCAGGCTAATTTTTTACCTGGATATGAGATTAAAATTATAGATAGTTCTAACTGTGATGCTTTACTGACTTCATCTTTTCCAAAGACATATAACTTTACAGGAATGAAAAAAGGGTACTTTTCACATTTCTTGAACACAAATGAAAATCAGAATTACATTGAATCTCTTCCAGTAGTAAATTATGGCATAGATACTATGAAACCAAAGGTTAGAGAAGAGTTCTTGAAGTGGCACACTAACTAAGTTGACAAAGATTACGTATTTGACTTTAAGAAAGAAATTGAAGAATATTATAACTCTGATATAGATATCTTGAAAAGACGTCTGAAACTAAGAAAACATTTCCTGGAATTTGCAAACATCAATCAATTTCAACATATTACAATCATCAGTGTTTTTATGGCTACAAAATACTTTTCAGGAAGAAACTAAAGCTGTTATACAACCAAACAGAAAAGAAAAATACAGTAAACAATCAATCAGTTGGCTTAACACATTTAATGGAGTAGGTTAGCACACTCTTAACAGTGGAGATGGTACATATGTGAAGCTAAGGTCGATGAGTTTGATAAGATAACAAATACTGTTTATCAGTATCATGGATGTTACTGGGATTATTGTTCAAAATGTTACAAATCAGATACTACTAATGATGTTAATAAGATGGATATGAATGACGTTTTTGTTTAGACTGAGAAAATGAAACAGTTAAGAGAGTCTGGTTAGAATGTAGAAGAGATATGGGAATGTTAATGGCTTCAAGTATATAAGAAAAAAAAACAGACAAGCTTAAGATTGTGGAACTACTTGACCTTAAAGATGTATTCTTCAGTGGAAGAACTAATGTGAGTAAATTGAAAGTAATAGGTAAGAAATTGAAATACATAGATGTACACAGTTCATATCCTATGGTTCAATATCATGATTATTATCCAACTGGTCACCTGGAGAAGATTTATAATCTTAAGAGTTACAATATTGAATGGTTTGGTATAGTTAAATGTAAAGTACTTCCTCCAAAAAAATTGTATTATCTGTACTTCCAGATAAAGGTGCAAAGTTGTTTCCTTTATGTAGAAAATGTATGGTAAAAAATATTAGTGCTAGATGTTTTCAACTAGATAGCAGTTGGGAGATCACAGGAACTTGGATGACTATGGAGATCAACCTGGTTTTAGAGAAGGTTACAAGATATTAGAAGTATACAAGTCTTGATTATTTGAAAACAAATCAAACGGGTTGTTCAAAGGATATGTAAGAGATTCATTGAAGAATAAATCTGAAACCTCACCCTGGCCAGGACAATCACTAGACAAAAGAAGAGTATGTTGCAGATATCAAAAAGAGAATGGGAATAAAACTAGATATTAATAAAATAGAACCTAATCCCGGTAAGCGTGCTGTGTCAAAGATTTCTTTGAACAGATTATGAGATAGATTAAATATGAATAAACCAAATATGTATGTAATCCATTGGAATTTTATAATATACTTTTACACGATAGACCAGACAAAACAAACTTTACATTATTAAATGATAATTACATACAGATAACATACAATTTGAAAGATCACTTTATAGGATCCGAAAATTACCAATGTTTTTATAGACTGTCTGTCTTTTGTCTACTGAATTGTTTTTAATTTTAGGCTATTTATTATTCTTAAGAGATGTCCAGTTACATTAAACTTGAATGCTAAAGTTATAACTTGTAGATATTTTTATATAAAATTACAAAATCAGTTTACAGCTTAAATTAAGTTCTCAAGATGGAGTAAAATATCCTAAGCATCAACCAAAATCCTAAAAAATTTACTAATATGTTTGCGTTTATCCAGGTCTTTTTAACTGCAGTCTTAAAGGAAAACTTGTAACAATAAATAACAGAACAGGAAATTTTATCTTCAATCGGATGAACTAATTAATAAAGAAATTTAATTTTGAATAACTGACAGTAGTTATTTTTACTTCCTTGTACGAAGTAAAGAAAGTATTGTGATCACGAAAATTTCGGTTTACAGATTTTAACGAAAATATCCATTTCATCCCTGAATCCATTTTGACTAATTTTGGCGTAACGTCTCTACGTACGTATGTATCTCGCATAACTCAAAAACGATTAGCCAGAGAATGTTGAAATTTTGGACTTAGGACTGTTGTAACATCTAGTTGCGCACCTCCCCTTTTGATTGCAATCGACTGGATCAAAAGTATCCACAAAATCCAAAGCAATTTGGATTTTTTCTTAACTGCAGTAATAAGCTCTCATTGAGACCTTTTCATGGATATATCATAAGTGGTACTTATTTTCACTGGTTCCAGAATTATAGCCAAATAAAATTTTAATTAATGAAATATTTGGATCTTACAAAGGGAAGGTAAATCAATTCAAATCTTTTTTTTATTTGCAATATATTGATTTATTAATAATTATTGACCTCTGATTCTAAAAAAAAATGTATAATAAATAATAATTCAATAATAACAATAAAAAAAAATATGAAAAAATATCAGAAGTTATTAATGAAATCAAATTTTATGTACTTTTCATTTAAAACAAAGTGTATATGTAATTTAATAGCCATACAAGGAAATCATGTGGTGTCCACATAAGATTTTATTTTCTTAATAATCAGGAAGTCAAGTACAATACTCTTTTCCAAGATTAAGGAATACAAAATATAGCTTTTGAAATAAACCCTTTTTCTCCTGTTGGTATAAAAGTTTTGCTCTGTTCAATGACGTTCCTTAATTTTTTTTTTAATTCAATAACTTACTATTTTTCAGTAATTATGAAAGTTGTAGAAATAATTTTAAATTAAAATTATTCATCAAATTATTGAAAAAACCAAAATTTATTCAAACAGCAATTAGTAATAAAGGATTAAATAAGAAAAATCCTTATTTTGATCGATGAGTCAGATAGTACAATTTGTAGCATATTGTCTTTCAAAGAAACTGATCTCGGGTTCATTTCACGGTAGGAATGAACCTCTTAACTGTTTCATTTTCTCAGTCTAAACAAAAAAGTCATTCTTATCCATCTTATTAACATCATTAGTAGTATCTGATTTGTAACATTTTGAACAATAGTCCCAGTAACATCCATGATACTGATAAACAGTATTTGTTATCTTATCCAACTCATCGACCTTAGTCGATGGACGATAATGGAAAAATGCTAGCATTTTTTCATTATCTTTTCATCTATCGCAAATTCCTCGTTAAAATATATGTTCAGTTAAAAATAAATAAATTAATAAATAAATTAATTTATTAAAAAAAATAAATAAATAAAATTATATTAATAATTTCAATTGTCTTGAAATAGAACCAATTAAATTTAATGTATATTTTTGACTAAGACGACTAAAATATAATTATAGAAAAATAATATCTCAACTACATTTAAAAATAGTCCATCTATTTCGAAAATAATTCGCTAATAATTAAATTAGCCATTACAAATAGATTCGTAACAGCAACAATTACAAAAATATCTCGATAAAAGAGTACTGTTTTAAGGCGTGGTACATAACCTATTCTGCATCATAACAAAGCGTTTTTTCAACTAGGAGGACCGTTACAAGACTGTACCACGAACAAAACAGACATGTCATGAGAATCACCACTACGAAATTTCATGCGTTATCATTATAAAAAAGGAAACAAAATGTATAAGAAATTTTTTTCTAAAAAACATTCATATGTAGGTTAAGTTAATAAATTTGCTTAAGTAAAGTTTTTTCCTAAATTTAACATCCCTTCTATAAAGGTTAAAATAAAAGAAGAAAATATTTAAAAAACTTTTCTGGATTTTAGATCCGGGGTGAATAAATTTCAAAAAAATTGTAGATATTTTTGATAGCCCTATATATCAAGTATAAACTTTCAAAAAATGTTTGAATAATATTTAATTCCAAAGGTAATTAGAGCAAAGAATATAAAAAAACATATATTTCAATTTTAGTATGTGGATTTGAAATAAAAATTATTATTTTTTATTATTATTTATAAGGTTTTCTTTAAAATGCCTTTAAAGAAAATCGAAATTGTTTTTTTTCCTCAACATCTCCCACTCCTTTAACGAATAAAAAATATAATTAATATGATTACTGCCTGATATAAAAATATTTGAGCCAAATTTGAAGAAAATCGCATGGTCAATCCTGTGAAATAAGGTTAAGGTCTTCAGTAGTGCGACACGTATACCTAATCACATACATACGTATGTTTTGTTTGTCTAAACGAATTAGGAGTCTAAAAAGTAAAAATTTGCCAAAAAAACCGATACCGCATTTTGACGTGATCACCATACACTACCTTCCCCGTTAAAATAACTATTTTAGCTACGTACTCTGGGAAAGTAAAAATGTACTTTAATACTTAAAAATTATATTAATATAACAATATCATATATTATGATTTTATTAAATCATAATCGCTTAGTAAAATTATAAGGTAAATGAATACTAATATTATGAATGTCCTAATTATGAATGGGGAAAAAGTCTAACAAGACAAGAAAGCATAAATATGTTGTACAACAGTACATTTATTAAGTGCATAAAGCATTGAAAATAAAGAATTCTTTCATTATTTCTTAAGAATAATTTTAAAGGTGTGAATTAATCATCAATTAGTAACATCTTTTTAAAGCTTATTCTACTAGTACAAACTTTTAATGACCCAAATTAAATAAAAACGTGAGAAATTATACAACAGTAGGTTATTCAACGTCATTGCAATTATATAAATATAAAAACTCTTTGATCATACCGCTTTAACAACATCCTCTAACAATCTAATATTCTGAAACTGTTATATTACACAAAAAAATTATAATCTGATCTTTATGAAAAAGACTTTCATAACACCTAAACTTCTATAACTCGAACATCTGACAAACGAATTTTTATTGAAGTCGAGTTTATCTAAAGTTTAAAACCAATTTAGTTTCTAGCAGAACTAATCTGTTAGTAATATTGCTGGATAACCCCGTCAAGGTCTTTATCTCATCCTCTTACCTAATTCATTATCATTATTGAACACATAATCTTCCAGCCCACACAGCAACCCCTAAAACTCCTAAAGAACTCCAACCCCCCCCCCCCCTTTAAATGATATTTCCATAACATATTTGTCGTATGATTTAAATTTTGTAATTCTCTTTTCAAATATATTTTGATTCCACCAAACCATTGGTAGACATTATTAGGCTGAGCGGCTCACTAGATAAAAGATTAGTGTAACCAACTCCTTTGGAAGAAATAAATCAAAGGATAAAAAAGAAGGAGGATCTATAGGGGATAACCTGAAGCCCGAAAGGCTGAACATTACATATCTGCACATCACTACAAGATATATATTTCTAGAATAGTCGAGGACCGGTAAATATATGTGTTTATATAAATATATATATCGACTTAATAAGACAGCTTAACATCGTCAGTATCCCAATAAAGTTGGAATACAAAGATTCTTTGCAATACAAAGGTCTATTTTAACCGTATCAATACGGTTGAGCCACTGAAATTAGATTTCTCCTAAGAGAAACCCAATTTCAGTGGCTTTCTGCTAGTTTTTCCCAAACCAATATTTTGAAGGTAAAATTATCCTGTGTTTAGATTTCCATTAGAAATCAGGTCTCTGAATAAAAATAAGCATAAGTGAATAGAAAACCAAAAATATACAAATTAAGAAAAGAAAAGAGCTTAATAACAAAACGTAATAACAGGGATTTGTTTAAATGCAAAAAAAAATTATTATGCTGGTGATGAAAATAATTTTTACATTGTAGATGCTTTAAAATATGACCGAAGACAAAGTTATTTTATGTTTAATTTTATCAGGAACTTTAATTTTTCTTCAATTCGCCTTAAAACTTTATTCGAATTCCGTCAAATTACCCAATTTTACAAAGTTCAAATCATACGACAAATATCTTATGATTTTTAAGAGGAGGGAGTTGCTAAGGAATTTTTGTGTGGGCTGGAAGATTATCTACTTACGATTACCTATTCTGGAAAATTGATGATACTGAATAGGTAGGAGGATGTAAAAAAAAAACCACTGAGACCCGGCTGCTGGGGCAGGACCCGGGAACACCATAGCCGGACTAGGTGTCCCTGGCCTTAGCGGTTAGGGGCAGAGGCAAGATGATAATAAGGAAAAGATCCGAAACCTGTGAGCCGATCTGTCATGCCGGACGTACTGCCGGTAGGTGGAGAGGCTCATTAGTATCGCAAGGACACTTCCGGGGCTGAATAATACTTGATTGTTGAGCCGGCCCACGGGAGCAAAAGAACAACAAAAAAAGTAGGAGGGAGAGATAATTTTCAATTTTTTTTCAGATTTAACTCTAAAATGATTAAAAATGAAACTGAGATCTTTTAAAAAGTACAAAAAAAAACAAATTGATAAGATATTTATACTTAAAATATATACACTTAAATCTTCTAAAAGGGATTATTATATTGCTTGGAGTTCATAACAGTCGCGATATGGTTATCTACCCTGAGGCGGATCCACTATACGATGTCCTTATCTATTCTTCTTTATTCCAGCAACCTTTGAGTTCCTAGTAGATCCCACTTCCATTTAGATCGTATATATCTTTCCTTTTTTTAGTATTTTTTTCACGTTCTACTGATCCTTCTAGTACGCTTTTCATTAATCCTTCTCTTTTCATGATTTGTCCCAGCCTTTAATAGCTTTCATATTGTGGAATCATTTTATTTTTTCATTTAATTTTCTCTCGTCTTCCATGCCCAATTTTGAAACTCTTTCAGCGTTTCTTTTACCACCTTTTTCTTAAATTAAAAAAAAATATATATAAGTGTGTATTTATTACAATAGATTGGTCACTTCTATTTCTTAATTTTTTAGATGCGATTATTTAGAGCTTAAATGATATTTAATTGTAAAAAGTTTTAATTTGTTAAAGTAAACAATGATTTTTTGTTATAAATAATGCCGTTAGTAGATTATTCTAGACCAAACAACTTAGTACAGTTAGGTTCTTTAACAGATTTAATTATCTAAAACACTAATCAGATACAGTAATTAATTAAGTTTGCAAAGTTTATTTAAAAATATGGGAATACTTGTAAAAAAAATTTTTTCGATGATAATAATATAAGACAAAAGATGAAAATATAAATGATTACTGAGAATCTAACCCAGTGCAAGATTAATAAGTACGTTATCTTCGTTCGTAAAATAATTGTAACATAGGTATATCAATAAGTATCTCATATTTTGTTATTTATTTCTACAAAACCATGATATTTACTTATTCAGAATTGGACATATTTAAAATATTTTACTACAGAGTAAGTTAACATTATCACTCAAATTTTTCTCCTTCATCTGTGTTTTTTTTTTATTCCCATGAACTTTCCCTACTTTTTTGAGCTATACTACTTTATTACTTATTTGAAACTTTTAACAGTAATTAAATGGAAAAACCTTTGAAAAATTATAACATCGAAATTTTAGGTATAAAAATATTTGTAATTAGTTATAAAATTAAATTTTAACTTATCTTACATGAATTAAAAAAAAATATATGTATATCACAACCACCAAAAATAAAACAATTTCATTGTGAAAGTATTAATGAATCTCCTCATGACAAAAACATAAAATAAAAAAAAATCCTTTTCGGCCCGCCAGAAGACGGAGGTAGATTTCACAGGTGTTAAATAGGGGATAAAAAATATTTCCATCTTAAAGTTAAGAAAAACTTCAAATTTATTCAATACGACAATGGATGCATATAAAAAAGTTTCACGTGTTTAACATCGACAAGCCTCATTTAAACAATTCCAGCAACATTTTGGTCATTCCTTGCCGTAAGAGTTGGTCGTATCAAAAATTGTTTCAGACAAACGTTTTAGGTAGTGTTTACAGAACTAACAACCACTTTAACCCGATTCTATACTGTGCCTATTAAGAGAGATTCTTTTTTTTCTTCGAAACCTCATTTTTTCCACCACCCGAGTCAATGGTTGGTGATATCAAAAAACTTTACTTAGATAAGTTTTAGGCCCTTATTCAAAGAATAGTAGAAACTTAAACGAATTCGATATTTTACTTAATAAGAAAAAGATAGCGATATCTTCTTTTCAAAAAAGCCCCTCATTTCCACCCCTATAATCCGATTTTGCCCATTAACGATCGCCGAAATTTTGGGTCGTTATATTTTATGTATCAATTTGAAGGTGATTGGCGCAAAATTACGGCAGTTATCGTGTCCACAAGAAAGTGAATATATATATATATATATATATATATATATATATATATATATATATATATATATATGGGAAATAATAACTTATAATTTAAATGAAAAAGTAACATGGCAAAACAGGATAAATAAAATGATTAAAAATGGTGAATAATACAAACACTCGAAAAACACTTACAGTGTGAAGGTATCCCACAAAAAAGAATTTTTTGTCCTGAATCCGAAAAGAATTTCTATTTTTAAAATTACAAAGGTTCACATGCCATGTGAACCTTAATAAATAGCAAAATAAAATTACTCTAAATAAATGTTGCTCTTAAAGAATGAGTAGCTTACTTGTTTTTTTCGTGTTTTTTTTCTAAATCAGTTGTTTGTTATATTTTGAAAGAGCCCGTGGCGATGAAGCTTATAATTTTAAAAATATATATTTTTTTCGAATTAGAGACAAATAATTGTTTTCTAATGGTTCTGATATCAGTTACTTTTAGTTATAATATTTTTCATCACTTTCGTCATGATGTATATGATGACAAAATAAATATGAATAAAAAGTAAATTGACTATTTTACCTTTACGTTGTAGTCGTCGATTTTTCCCAAAACACTTATTTCATATATCTGTATTATTTGTTAATTTTTATTATTTACTAATAATAAATATCACATATGTATTATTCCCTTATGGGTAGACTAGCCGATCGTAATTCAGCTGTAATTTTACTTTCTTTATCCAAAAAATATAATAACTTTGTTATTAATTTCTTCTGTAATTCTAATTTAATATTAATTATATTCCATTTTATATTTAATTAATGTAAATATATTTTTAATATTATATTTAATTTAATTTTTTTTAAGGTTTTTTTAATTCATATTCTATTATATTGATATGTATAATTTATTTAAAATTTTTTTCATTATAGCCTTTTTATACATCCTAGTAATTTCTTGGATACCGGTGTTCTTTGGTGATTGGGTTTCAACTAACCACACATTTCAGGAATGGGCAACCCAGGACTGTACAAGACTACACTTCATTTACATACATACATATCATTTTCATTCATCCTCTGAAGTAATACCTTACGAGGATTCCAGAGGCTAAACAGAAAAAGAGAGAGTTTTTTTCTGAACACTGTTTAGCTTTCGCCTTCTGACGGAATATACACGGAAAAATAAAGGTTTTAATTTTTCTTGATAAGAAAAGAATAAAATATGTGATTACGTTAGCTGAATAAATATAGACGAAACATAATTTATTTTTTATAAAGCCAATATAAGTTAGTTTGGTGTCGGAGAATAATAAAAATGGCGGATTCTTTTTGCGTGATGAGAAATAATAAAAACATGTAAAACATGTCGATTAATGAATATTTAATTGTGAAATAACTTTATATAAAGAAAAATGCATAAGAAAGCGGGATTACTGGTTTATCATGTTAGTGTATGTTTTTTTAGTGAACAAAAAGTCGCGATCTTTCTTAAGAAGCTATACCGTTACTGTCAATAACACTCGTTTGTCGTTTTTTTTCGCTCCTATTTTTTGGCGGAGATTCATTCGACTCCCAAACTGGTGCCTTGACTTATAATTTTTTCAGTCAGGAAAGAATAAATATAATTTTTAGTAATTACTTAATAAAATTTTAAAAAAAGAATTATTTTAAGTCCAAATTAAAATTGGTAGAAAGATGAAACTGGAAAAAATGTGTAAAAAGTATAAATTTCAACATAATAGTTGTTACGCAATAAACAATAAATAATCTTTAAATCTGATATTTTTTAATTGTAATCACATTAGTAATTTTCGATTAGGATCCAAATATTACATTTTTAAACGACCCTGGTTCTCTAATACAAATTGTACATTAATTATATCATATATTTATATATATATATATATATATATATATATATATATATATATATATATAATAATTTACATTCGATAAAAGAAAATATTACAAAAATTATTAATGATCCTTATGAAAACAAAAATGGTTCACCATTAAAAAATATAAATAGTGCGATAATGTAAGCAGTAATAATAATAATAAATAAATAAACCATTCTTTTTTACAAAACAAGTATCGAATGTTTATATTTGTACAAAACCCTACAATAGCTGGCCATGAGTTTATTCACTAAGAATCTGGCAAGTTACCAACACAATAAAACACAAAAATAAACCGCTGTACAGAATAAATAATCATATAATGTATAAAATTGCTGCATATACACAAATCGAAATGCAATTACGTGTCAAGAATAATAATAAAAATTATTGTTAAACTATTATTATTATAATAAGTATTGTTGTAATATTATCAAATAATTCCGTATCATTATTGTATTATTTTTTATAAGTCTATAAACAAAAAATAATAATTATAATTAATCATAGAATTCCTACAGTTAATTCTTGTGAACTGTTTTTAAAGAGCTCATTCTTTTTATTCTTCATTCATTATTCTTTTTATGTATACTTATGTTTTTATTTATTTATTAATGAAATACTACAAGACTATAGTAAAGTACTATACATTCCTATAATATAGAGTGGAATATTCTCAGTTCAGCGCTCAATACTGCGTATAAAAAAAATATCTCGCATAAGAAAAACAAACGCTTATGTAATTAATTTTGTTCAGGTTTTTAAGGCGAATCCGGATTTAAAAAACCTATAATATAAAAAGTGAAATTTCATCACTTCTCTGACAATCTATTCAGTTATTCTGAACAGAATAACTTATTTTTAATGAACTTGTGAAATTTAACCTACAAATATTTTTTACTAAATTTTTGTATCGTAATCGATAAATTTTCCTAACTGCGCATATGAGCATAATTGCGTATACAAATTCCTATATCCTTTCATAATATTTTGCAAAAATATTATTATTTGATCGTTCATTACGCTCATGATGTACGCTCATGTATATTATCATACTTTTTTTTTCTTTCTTTTTTATTAAATAAAAATAATTTAAACAAATTTAAATAAATTAAAAAAGGCCTAAGAATCTCAGGAATTTTTTAATATGCTATATGTATGGTAGTAAATCGTACGTAAAATAATTTTGTACAGAAAGAAAATTTTAACTACTACAGAAAATTAATTCCATCAATAATATTTTGGGAGTTGTTAAAATACTACCCATTATTATTTGATCAAATAAGTATAAAAGATAATGATTTTAACGTACAAAAAAGTATAGTCCAAAAAAAGTATATAAACGATTTCAGAATATAACTATAATCTTAAAGTGAAGCCCAAAATAGCCGACTATAATTCAGTTAAACCTTTTTTTTTTTTTTTTTTACCAAGTAAAGGTTTTTGCATACATTTTCATTTATCAGGAAGATATTAACATAATATTGAAAGTTTAAAATTTTTACTATTTAAACTATTTATGGATTTCAGCGTAAACAATTCTTTCTAATATCACTTGAAAACTCTGAAAAACTGAGCACGTAAACTGCAAGAATATGTGCAATAAAATTTCATAAAAACTAATTTTTTTAGTAGCTAATAATAAATGAGAATCCTGATTTAATTTACAAGTGATTCTGTAATTGAATAGGAAAATTTGTTGTGGTAACCATTTAGGATGGTAGTCTGCGTGGAAAGACCAGACTAAGAAATGATCCTAGAAGGATGCAAAAAATATTTTAGAAGCGATTGTAAGGGATCAATTGAGTAGTGGTTGATACAACCTCAACTAAAAACCCCTAACTTATGACATAATGTGCGGCCGAAAATTTTTTTCAATTCCATTTCTCTGATAGTACAATATATTTTTACAGGAAGAGAAAAAAATAAGTTAACAGACCATATCTAAAGGTATTTAATGTTAGTTAATTTTATACTAACGAAGGCGTAAAGAATTAAAGGGTACCTTAAGGTACCAATGACTATTAATTTCTAGTTAACAACCAGATTACTAAAAGAATTTTGAAAGAGTTAAAACAGTACGTATAGAAAGAGATAAACGAAACTGTAGTAATCGGAAGCTGTAGAGTATATCAAATGTACTGAATTTAAAAGATCAACACAAAAAATAAATATATGTGGGAATTCATAAGTTCTGTTCTTTTAACGGGATGAAATAAAATATTTACTGGAAGATAAATCTGAGAAAAAATTGTTTAATTAAATATTCAAAATTATTCATTTTCATAGTTTATACCATGCTGTCGCCAGTATATTTAAAAATACATTAATTTTCAAAATTCAAAAAAATTAACTAATAGATTAAATAAATTATGTTTATGGTGTAAACAACTTTAAAACAAACAATACAATAGACCATAAATTAAGTAATTTCATATTTAATCATCCATTTTAATTATAAAAACAAAAATTGTTATTTAAATTATAAAAAATTAAGAAAAGAAGAGTTTAAACTTATATACATATATAAGGTGGAGTATACATATTCTAATAAACTTTATACCGATTAAATCAACAACAAAAAATAATATTAGTAAATGATCGCAATACTATGAACAAATGAAGGAAAAACAAACACATAACGCCCGAAATCTGTAGAGTAGACTGACTGTCATACACATTATCCATTACAACCCACACGAAAATAAATAAATATGTAAAATATCACCAAAAAAAAAAAAAAAAAACCGGAAGAAACGTTACTTTTTTATTATTTTTACAACAATATTTCAATGTTAATTATTAGATTGTAAAATAATTTGTTTATTTTAAAGAAAAATAATTATAAAAAACAGGATAGAATCATGTGAAAAAAATTAACTACTGCGTTACATGTAACAACTCTTTATATAAAGTTGAATAAGATATACATAGGGTTTATTATAAGAATGTTATTTCGTAAATACGTGAGAAAATAAGTGATGTAATAATGTATGTTGTTTCACTGATGTTACATTAATATTGAGATAATGAAATCAAAAAAATTAGGTTAATCATAAAAAGTGAAGTAAAAAACAAAAAAAATAATTATAAATTAAGGAATAAATTTAAGAAAGAGATATGTGATGCTTCAAAATTCAAATAATTCATATAGTTCTAATTATTCTTTAAAAAAAAAGAAGAGTTCACACATAAATAGTTTTTGTGAGAAAAAATTATATCTATATTTAGTAATGTAACTTATGATTTGTGGATTACGTTTTTTACTTCTTTGTATAAAGAAAGTAGAAATATAATATTTTTGTACCGAAAAAAAATTTGTAATATCCTGATATTTTTAATATATTTATAATGAAAATAGTAATAGGTTTTTTTTTTGCTATTTATTTAAGAGCTCTATGTAAATTGCTTTTCTTTCTGTTTCAACTTGTGAAATTTTTATCAATATTTACCATGATAAATTAAATTACAATTTTTACGAAATTGAAAAAAATCATATTTTTTTTAATTTTGGCAATTTTTGTTTGGTATCGACTATTAAGGTCATTAGCTAATATACAAATGCTAACATCATGCAGTGAATTGTGCAGTCAGGGTTCTTAGCATCGGTGAGAACAAGACCAATTGGTCGTTTGTATTTTACCTTACTTCAGACCCTTTAATTCTCAGCACGTTATCCCTGAGATGTTCCATGTGCTGCAGAAACATCAGGTTGTACGATATGTAGCTTACTACGGTAAGCTACAATATTAACTTTTACTCTAAACAAAAACAATATTAACTTTTACTCTAGTTTAAATATTCCAAATAAGTCCAAAAAAGCCCAAAATCCCAAAACAATTTGAATTTTGGACTTTTTCTTAACTGCAGTAATAAGCCCTCATTGAGAGCTTTTCAACGATATATCATAAGTGGTGCTTATTTTCATTGGTTGCAGAATTATAGCCAAATAAAACTTTAATTAATGAAATATTTGGATCTTACAAGGGAAGGCACATCGGTTTGAATCAGATTTCATCTTCTTTTTTTTTACCTTTTTTTTAATTCAAATATATTGATTTATTAATAATTATTAACCCGTGATTGTACAAACATGTTTACAATAACTAATAATTCAATAATAGTAATAAAAAAAAAAAATATGAAGAAAATCAGAAGTTATTAGTGAAATAAAATTATATGTACTTTTAAAAATGAGTATATGTAATTTAGTAGGCATTATTACATATGTGTATATGTAATATTACACATAATATTACATATTTGGTGAAAGTCTGATTATTTAATTGAAAATTATAATTTAGAATCGTATTATTTTTGGGTTTTCTACTTTAATTTTATTTAATTATTCTGGAATTTCTGTTTAATTTTATCTACAGTAAAGTTATTTCAGAGTGAGTGAAAAATAAACCCTCACAAGAACAACGTATACACTGAGGCATACATTCTCGATCTTTAATAAATTGCAAAAATTCTTATCGTTTTGTTCATTACTCCTCTAATATTGTCGGACAATTATCTCCCTAGGTCGGAATTGATCATCATTTCGTTTGTTTTTCTTGCCAATCATTTAATGGTTTGATGTAATAATTCTTTAAATCTTAATTTGTGTACACGTTCTCTAGTTTCAGCAATTATATAACTGTCCACCTTACTAAAGAATTGGAAGACCGTATG
Organism: Lycorma delicatula; assembly: GCF_047948215.1. Taxonomy (NCBI): domain Eukaryota; kingdom Metazoa; phylum Arthropoda; class Insecta; order Hemiptera; family Fulgoridae; genus Lycorma; species Lycorma delicatula. Next base: position 67,791,581 of record NC_134459.1, on the reverse strand, counting down.
GCACTTTTAAATGAAAAAGTTTAAATGAAGTGCAACAAAAAATATGAATATGTAATTTAATAGGCGTACGTACAGGGAAGTCATATGGAGTCCACATCATATTTTTTACTAAAAACACGTAAATAATTTTTATTGTCGTCTTCCATACATTTTTCATTTGAATTTCCTACATGTTTCGCCGCATCAATGTATCATTATCAGGGAATGAAAATTATCCATATCACGTTTCGTCAGTCTTTTATACAAAAAACACATAACAATACATCACAATATTACATATTAATGTATATATTTAAAAGAAGCACGCTAGCAAATTTCCATGTTATCCGGTCTAAGTTTACGCCTAAACTGATTAAAATTCTATTAATCTTTATCTGTTATTGCCAGTACAGAAAACATGTTATCAGAGTCAAAATTTATTTGTTATTAATGAGTTTTGAACCGAAAGTTTTTGTATTTACATATATTTGTTAACTTTTCCACGCAATCATATTATAGCCTTTATTACAAGCTTTTATTATGTTCATAGTTTTATCAATTACATTATATTCATGTCCCACCTTCAAAATTATACGTTTATATCACACAACAATAAAAATTATGTGAATTTTTAGTAAAAAATATTTAGTAAAAAAAAAAACTTTTTTTTTCACATAGTTCCTATTTTTACTTTTCTTTGATAGAGATATTACTCTATAAAAGACAATAAGCTCAATAATTACTAGTTATCCAGTTTGAGGCGAAAAATTCCTAATACAATCATTTTAATTATATCCCAACATACTAAGTGAAAAGGATATTCAACTTGAATAAGTAAAATTTTAGTTTAAACTGCTAACTTTTTTTTAGGACCACCATTAGGTATTGCTTTAGAGGATGAGATGAAATGGCAATTTTGTAGCATTTGAAAATGCTATGCCTGACCGGAACCTCAGGATGAAAGGCCGAGTCTCTGCCACGAAGGTCGGCTAAACCGTTATCCTGGAGTAAATACAAAAACATTTTATTACAGCTGATATGTTACGTATAATGCGAATCGTTAAATTCAACTAATTAATTAATTTCTCCATATGTGTACCTATAAAGAGAAAGTCGTGTGTAGGACAGGTATAAAGGTAAGTTTGAAATTATGGTTAAATGACCCTTTCCGAATATCACGTCAAAGAGCAATAATAACAAAAACAGTTATGCTAACAAAACATCTAATTCGAAAAAACCTAACCTAAATATGAAGCTTTTACTGTATTCTCTACTATAATACAAAAAATCTCCTGTTACCTACTGTAACCAAAAGGTTATAGGTAATCTGGCATATAAACACAAGTCATTTTCGAAAGTGTTTAACAATTCTCAAAATTAAAAGCTTATAAATGCCAGACTTATTAGAAAAATTAAGGCTTGGACTTATTTACCGTAGCTTTTTTTTAATTACAGAATATAATAATGCGCAACACCGGGCTAAGCCCACTCGAATGCAGACGTTATTCAATCTGCAAGCTACGAGTACACCTTTCCTCCTGTCATTACGAGATTAGCAGTGTACTGAATATCATTAATCTCATTGGTGTTTTTTATACGTCGTTGATTAACGTGAGTCACGGATATTAACACAAGACTGAACAGATAATATAAAAAAATATAAGTTAATTTACCCAGTACTGTCAAGAAATAACCCACCATACATACTTCCTCTAACCAGTAAGGAATAGAAATATTTTATAAAAATACATTTTTAAAGATTGGAAGATTTTATTGGGCTCAGAATCAACCTATTTTTATAGATTTAAATTTCATTATCGAGAAAATTATCGAATTTTATTGATTTAAATATGTTTATTTAAGTATAATACGAAAGCAACTGAATTGTTTTTCCTGAAATTTTCAAAACGAATATTTATCTTAAGTTGAATGAAATGTACGTTACGTATTTTGAGACTGGAAATTTCATCACCTTTTTCTTGATAATATTATGCTTTTGTGGGACGGGGAATTATGCTTTTTGTGAGGAGGGATTTAGTAGTTTAGAATAAATGTAATCAAAGTATTTATGAAATAAATTTTCCAAAAACCGGTAGAAAATACTTTTTATAATCGCTAAATATCTCGCAATCTTGAAAATATACATTAAAATAAAAATTTTATTTTTTATTTCGAGCTTGGTTCCAGATCATTTGCATTTAGGAAGTAATTTTGAGTAGGAGTTACAAGAATAACACCAGACATAAAAAAATAATAGAAAATGTTTATTTTGATCTTCACAGTATTTTCATTGGAAAATGTTTATACATCCCTTCCCCCCCATATCCTAAAATCCCCACCCAAAATATAGTAAAAGAATTAAAAGCATTAATTTGTATTCTTTTCAAAATGTATATGGCCTTTTTTTTAAAAACTTAGACTTGGTGTAAAGACAAAATATGATCACTTGTCAAAGAATACCAGGAAATATGTATAAAGATATTCTGGATTTAATCTAATTTTTATAATATTCTGGATTATTTGACTGGATATTATATTTTCAGACTAGGTAACCCAAAATAAAATGTGGTAAATCCTGTGATCCAAAAAAAAATTATAACAAAAAGAATTTCTTAAAAATGACAGTATTTGTTTAATGGTGAAAGTTCTTCGTGATTACTTGGATAAAAGCTCCATTAAATAGGTATTTTTAAGTTATGATAGTACTTGTATAAAATAATTAACGTCAGTTATTTGTATTAATTAAATTCCAAACAGGAGAATGATTTAACTGAGATTTTTGTTTCGTTATATTATTAAAATAGCAGACATTGCTAACAGATATGCAAAACTTATAAAATTATTTTCAGTACTATAATTTAAAAAAAAATAAGATTAAAAATTTAGTAAATCTGAATGTTAATTATTTGCAGTTTATTCTAAAAGAAAAAGGTAAGAGTAAAGATAAATTGTGTAGCAACAACGAAATTATTTAAGGATTTAACATCATAGCTACCTAAAAATATGATTATAAATAACAAATAGATTCAAACGATGGTATAGAAAGTAACAGTAAAAAACTATTTAAAAAAGGAGATAAAATTCTACCTTGTGTAGTTGACGTATCATTTTCACCGCGTACATTCACCAGTAAAATACAGGCACTAACAATAATTATACTAATCCTTAACATTGTTAAAGAAGACCACAACATCCTTATTCTAACACAACAAAACACAGACTGAATGCCGCGAAATCGTTTTCTGTTACCCGCGGTTACCGAGAGAGTTGAACTGCCGTCGCTACTTCGCTAGCTGGCTACCTCCACTTTCAAGTATTTTCCAATACACCGCCATCTTGTGGCACCTACCTGCACTACCGGTGGAATTCTTTCAGACAATTTCTTCTTCGTTTTATTATTTCTCTCTCTTTGTCTTCGTTATACACACTACCTTTTTACCTCCTTCTTTTTTTCTTCTTTCTTCTCCGGTACTCCGCGTATCCACTGGCCAGTTCTCTCCTTCCTCCTACTACTTAACCTCACAAGTCTCTTCTTTTTCCTATCCTTCTTATTCATATTCTTCCTCTCTCTTAACGTACACCCAAACGCATACATACTCCTCACTGCTGGTTAATTCTTCCGTGTTTCACCACAAAACGTCCAACAACGGTTCGCGGTTTAGGAAGATAAAAAAGTATTATATATTATCGATAAAAAAAGCAATACGTACATAAAGATTTGATGGAATAATAATTTATAGTAGAATTATAAAAATTAGAAACTGGAATACATAATACTGAAATATTGTAATAAATGTTATGTAACGGATAACCGCGTTTTTTTTTGTCTTATGTTTTGATATAATTACTAGAATTACGTAAAAAAACTCAAAATGATGGTTTTGAAGCTTAAAACTAATATTTTCTGCATAAAATTAAAGAAATATAAAAAAATATTCAGAATTTTTTTACGAAACTATCCTTTTTACAATTAATACAATGTTATATCACCACAGAGTTCTAGCTCAACTGGTATTCATTTATGCCCAAACTAAGGCCACCTATATCTGAAAAATACTATTAATTAAATACTAACGATAAAAATTCAACAGTAAAAGAGAAATTCAAATATAATTAAAAATAATTGCTTTACGCAAAATTTGTAAGATGAAAGTTGCTAAGTATTTTTTACTTTCTTGTGTTTTTTTTTTGCATACGTCAAAGGGAAACTATTATTAATAAATAAATAAACGAAAATTTGTATATTTATCAACATTTTACGCTTCTCTAAGTTTACGCTTCAAAAATTTCAAATTCCTAATTAAAAAATTCAGTATGTTTGGATATGTCTATTTAGCTATCTAAAAACAAGTTTATCAACATTTTTGTTGCATCTAAACTCCGGAACGAAGAAAGTTACAACCTATGAAATCTAACACGTAGCTGGTATATTAAGCAAACTGATTCTATTAATTTTTTGAAAATATCGGATAAAGAGTAGTAAGGTATTGAAAGGATGTTAAATTTCAAAAATTAAAATTTATAAAAACTTTACGCGAATTGTACGTGCACGCGCATGGTGTTAACATACTATTTTCTTTGAGTTATTCATTACCAGAGTATAAATAATTCTCAACTTAAGAAGTTTTATTAAAAATATTTTTCAACTTAAGGATAGACATTTTACCTAAGGATTTTTTTTTAACATAAGACGTTAAAAAATAATATTTCTAATATATATATATATATATATATATATATATATATATATATATATATATATATATGTATATAAAATGTATATTCCTTTTTTTTAAATAAATAAATAAAAGTTGCATTAGAGACAGTGACCTGGAAGGAATACAGTAGTGAGTTACGGTAACAATGAAAGCCGACCTAACTGGTTACCACAGTGGTATCGGCATGTTAAGTAGTGCTTCAAATAGTTTCTTTTTCTTTGTAAAAAAAGGAGCATGAATTACTATTCTTGGAATAGGGTTAGATATTTTCTATTCTTTAGATGGTATTGAAAATTAGCGAATTAGAATTAAAACCGGGTCCAAGAATTACATGGAAGAATATTTCAAAGTTCATTTTTAATATTTCAAAGACATTTTTAAACGCTGAAGATTAACTAACTTTAATTTAGATCATGTAAAATCATTAATTATATGTTGGTATTAATTCATAAAAGTAATCAAACTTTAATAAATTACTAAAACACGATGTAAAGTGTTAAAACCCGGTTTAGTATCGGGAATTATTTAGGAGAATACAGAAATAAGGCAAAACCTGTCATTTGTAATGTTCCTTAATTACAAGCCCTACGATGACATCGAAAAAATATTATAAATAAAATAAAATTATGATTATTAGTTCGAGAAAAGAGCGAGAACATCGCTCAGGAAGGCTGAAAATTATTCTAGATCTATCAGAGTGAAATTTAATCGATTTGTTACAACCGGTTCGACAATTGGAAAAAACCTTTGATTCTGGAATATCGGAAAATTTCTCAAAACGAGTTCGATAAATATTACAAAACTCAAAAGCTTTTATGTTGAAGCTAAGAATGCCGATACGTCAACAGTTATTAATAAATGGTCGTATATACTCTCTGGAAACGGGAAGAAAGTATAAATGGTAGGAAACATATAATCGGTAGGTAACTTCAGGTGATATCGCGTAATATCTCGGGAAGTTACGGAAGCCTTTAGAACAGCAGTTATCTTTCAACGAATAAACTGAACATAGAGAAAATTGGGGATGAACACTAATCCAAATCAATTGTAGGGGTTGTCAAGTACCGTGGAGACATGTCGAAATGAAAAAACGATTACCCTTCTGAGGACGCCGTTATTCTTATGCCAAGCAGTAATTTGCCTGGAACTATAGAAGAGGAATAGAATCCTGAAACAAGCATTAATCAAATGGAATACGTTTAAAGAATTATCTGAATACCGAAATCAGTTAGATTTCTGAAAGGAATTAATAATAATTTTTTTTATTGAAACTTTAATTTCTGCATAAATATCGAAAAGTTTCAACAATATTGTTTTGTGATGTTTTGTTATCATTTAATAAAAAGGTAAGAAAAGTGTTGATGAAATCTCCTGAGAAAATGTATACAATTTAATTTCTCACTCAATGATAGAATTAAAATTATTTTACCTTACTTATTTTCTTATTAAAATAAAAATTTATTAAATGTATTTTAGAACGATTTGTTAAGCTTGTAAAAATGTATAAATTTACAAAAACTTAACTATGTTGTTTGTACCTAAATTATCACTAAGTATTATTAAAAACAGCTCAGATTAGCAATCTTTTAGAGCAATTTGTTTTTTCTTCCTAATGTGTACTTTTTGCAATTTTTCCTACTAGTGAACAATAAACAACCTTCCAATGACGAAATGAGATGAGGATGGTGTGTATCATATGTAAATGAGGTGCAGTCTAGTACAGACTCAGGCCGCCTCTCCTGAGAATTATGGTTAGCTGAACTCCAACCACCAAAGTACATCGACTAGCACTATTTGTGTTCAAATCCTTTTAAAAGCAAATAACTTTTACTAGGATTTGAACCTTAGAACCGTGGAATTCGAAAATCAGCTTTTAAGCAACTGACTTGCAACAAAAAGTTAACCTAATCTAGTGGTTCTAATAGTTAGCTTGTCGACTATATTTATTGTCTATGTATATATTTATATATATATACATATATATATATTATATATATATATAGTAATATAGATGTGTCCATATATGTATACATATACACACACACACACACACACACACACACACACACACATCTATATTACTATATAAAGAGGAGAAGGATTTTTGTTTGTTTGGGATAAATAAAAATCTACTCGATCAATCGCATCCAAATTTTTACCCATGTTTCTTGGCATAGCTCTGAGGTTTTAGATATATCTCATCTTGAAAAATCTCTGAAATATATATATATATATATATATATATATATATATATATATGTAGAAGTGATGATTTGCCGGTTGAGCACAAACTTTAAAGAATTGAATTAATGAACTGTGAGTTTCTATCACTGTGTGAGCTGGGTTTGAACTGAATGATTCGAATCAATCGAATGAATAATATTATAAAAATAATAGAATTAACTTTACCTTAAATAAAATAGTACTAAATAAATTTTAAAAATTTCTGTTTAATAATAATGGGCTTCCTGGGGGAACTGCATGTAAGGCTAAAGTGGTGAGGTATGAGAGAACTTCATGGGAGGCTAGACCAATCATCACCATCAACTGGTAACAAACAGAGTACCCCTGGGGCGCTGATTTGAAAGGTGTAATGGAGTGCTCTTATAATATTCCTGCAAACAATCATCTGATTTTCAAAACTCAAACAGGGTATTTGTTATTAGGTTGAAGGCTAACTTTGCACGATCAGGTACACTCTTAATCTACCAGATCATGGTTATTCAGAAATGTTATCTAAAAATGAAAATTTATTTAAATGAAAAATTATTTATTAAAACATGTAAATAATAAATAATCTGTTATGGTGCTGCACTTTTCATTTGGGCCGCTAGGTGGAGAGCCGCTAAATTCTCATACTCCTTTCTTACGGTGAACAGCTCACCGTTAGAAACTGAAGACAACATTTCGTGAATGATTCATTATTAACACTAAACAAAAACTAGTGAAGATAAATTGATGAAAATTTGTATGCATGTTCTTCTTACGATATAACTGCACACTAAGAAGGATTATTTGAAATACCAAGTTTAAAGTGGTAAAATGGAGTAACAACGTAATTTACTTACTACTTTTTTTAATTTGTGACAGATATGAGATTAGATTTCTTAAAATGAAGATATCAGCTTGATTTTTGTGTGTGTGCAACTTCATTTGAATACCTAAAAATCAATTTCTAGATTTTTTTGAAATTCCAATTTTCAAGGGTTAAAATGGATTTTTGAATTATTTTTGAAACTCTACTATTTTTTTAATTTCTTGATAACAAATGAAGAAATCAACCTGATTTTTGGTGAGTGAAATCTTCATGTGAATAAATCAATTCCTAGATTTTTTAAATTTGAACTTGAAAGGGGGTGAAGAAAGGTAAAGAATTTTGAACAATGATTGTAAATTTCCCAATCCAGCTATACTAAACAAGATATTCAGTAGATTTGGGCTTGCTCTTCAGATAAATATTTAAAAACCATTTTGGGGATTTTTAATTTTGATTTTTTTAAGGGATGCAAAAGTATACAGCGCTGTTGCTCAATCAACACAGCCACTGCCACCATTACTGTATGTGTGACTGATTGCACTTTCCTCCAGTTACTTGACTAAAAGACATAAAATAAAAAGATTGACTGCTACAGGAAACACAAGTAACCAAATAGCACAGGCAAAGCTACGACGGGGAGCTAGAATATATATAATTTTTATTTATTCTTATAGATTTGACCCTCTACACTTCCTTCCATTTCTAGCTAATCCTGGATGCTTAAAATATTATACTCCTATAGCTCTCCTTTTTCTCCCCAGTGCATTATATTTATTGTCATAAATAATGTATTGTTTCAGAGAAGAAAAGGGAAAATTAATTTGTTGTTACCTGTAGCAGTCTTTCTTATGGTTAAGATGCACATACAGTATGTGAGGTACAAAGAGGTAGTTCATAATAATGCTGTTGATGTTCACTACATAGCTAGTCCCTGTGATGAACAGAGTGAAGGTGTTAATTTTGTGTATGATTCAAGTACATTTGGCTCAGTGAAGCTGGTGATAGAAACTTTCCTGTTGAGAAGTGAGTGGTTTCTCACTTTTCACTTTCCTTAGTAAGCCTGACATGGGACACTAGTTATTCTTTAAAAATGACTATGGTTCTTTTGATGTAATTTTCAAGTATGTGTGGATGCCAACTACCGTTAGGTAGGTACATTACATAAACCAATCCACTTTGTTATAATCTTTCTACCAACATTTTTTTTTAAATTTGTTTAATATAGAATTCCTTTAACACCAGTGTAAAGATATATAGAATTTATACTTACACTATGCTGTAATAACACAGTTAATAACTGTGTGATATAACTAAGTAATATGCTAAAAGCTGCAAGGGTTCAGATTTATACAAATATATGATACTGAAATATTTAATAAAGCCTAATAAATATTCACTTCATTTTTACGGGCAAGTAAAATAATTTAACAAAAGATTTTTCTTATAAAATATTATTGCAAATATATGTTTATTTATCTTAATAATGAACTTTTTTTTTAATTTTATGGTCCTTGCAAGTGGATTCATACAGACAGAATTTTTTTGTTGGCCTGATTATTTTTTTAAATAAAATCCAACAAAAGAAATGATACATAAAAATAGCTTTCTTAATAAATTAAAACTGACTTCAAAAACTGCCCAAAAACTAATAAGAATACTACTTTTTAAATAATTTTCTTCAAATTTTGCTTTTGTGACCAGTCTATGTGGCACGAGTGGTAGCATCTCAACATTTCATCCAGAAGTCCCGGTCCAAATCTCAGTCAGGCATGGCATTTTTATACACTAGAAAATTTTCATTTCATCTCAACCTCTTAAACAATGCCTAACAGTGGTCCCAGAAGCTAAAAAAGTTTTGTCTTTTTGAGGTCAGTACCAAGTTAATAATTAGTATTTTTTTTTTTTTTTTTTGTAACAGTTTTTAATTTGGAGCTGATTTCTAAATCTAAATTTATATAGGACTGAAAATGAACATTTTTTTAAAAATTTTTATATGATTTTTTGAAGTCTTATTTTTTCAAAAAGTTTATTCTATTTTATTTATATTTTAGTTATTAATTTTAGATTTTGTAAGGTAGTTCTGATCAAGGTTATTCCACAATATTTATTAATCCTTCCTTTGCTCAAATCTTGAAACAATATTCTTTAACATTTAGAAGTTTTGATACTCATTCAAAAGTACTTGTTAGCACTTACACTTGAAATGATAATTTTATACTAATCTGAATAAATATTTATTTATGTATATAATCAAAATAAATAAAGACATGCTGAAATGTTTTATAGATTGACTTATTTGTTCCCCAAATTCTTTACAAATTTTCAATCTATTTTCATAACTTACAATTGATAAAAAACTAACAATTATTGAGAAAATTATGAAACACCTGGTTACATTTTCAAAATATTTTTGGGCAAAAATGCAAACAACACACCATCTTGAATCACAATATAAATAAAAACAAGATGAATGTTTCCTAGATGCTAAAATAACCAGCATTATTGACTATTTAGCCTACTTAGGATAGTGATCTGGGAGGCTGAATACAAAATAATTAGCTCTATTCTAAATTTAAGACAAGAGCATATTAATAAATACACTGTAAACCTAATTCATAGATAAAATGAATGCATAAATTATATTATTTATGTTGAAATAAATTATAAACAATTGATTTCTCAACAAAAGATAAAACTTTTAATATTACTCATTTAAAAGACAGATCATAAAACATGAGATTTAGTATGAGAACAATAGAATATGAGTGATGCAATAAAGAACAAACACAACTACAAGTTTATAGGACAATAGGTGGGTAAATGATATTCGTAAAATAAAATAATAATTTTATAAAGAAAATTAAATTAAAATATACAAATTTAATGTAAAAAAATAATTAATTTACTGTGATTAAATTGAGAATTATTTCCATCCTGTTAATACTTTACCTAGAAAAAGAATAATAAATTAGGTTTGAATTCAATAGATTAGAACAGTAAAAAGTTAGACAGGTTCACAGACTCTATTTTAAGAATCATTAACATTTCTGACTGGCATTCTAATAAAGGTAAAAAGATTATAAATTTCACCTTAACTTAAAATGCTTCAAGACTTAAAAGTAAAAAATTATATATTTTTACACTCAAAACCAAAAAGTAAAGTTTTTGTAAATTCTAACCTCTTGACACTCTCTTCAAACTTTCTGATTTTTCAAAACATCTATTAGAACTGATCATTTAAACCCAAATAAAACATCAAGTTTCATAATTTTTGGTTTACCCAAACCTGAGATTGTGATGTCAATAACATATTTATACACACACATGTACATAGCTTTGTAACGAATATTTTTTTCATCAAGGGGTATAACTTTTGACATTAATATTCCTTCTCTTACTTATTTATTTGTTCTTTCAAGTGGTTACTAGGATACATTTAACGATTGGGAGATAAAAATTTCAGAGCATTGAAAAATACCACACATCGGGATTCAGTCCCAGAACCTTCTTTATGAAAGGCCAACATACTACCATTTCACCATAAAGTTTTTTTAATAGTCAGGAGTGTAAAAATTAGGCAGTGAAATTATGGAATAGGCATAGATAAAATTTTATTTACTTGAAAAGAATAAAAAAAAACCAGCAGGAAGATGTTTCAGATATAATATATGTTATATAAAATCAGATTGACATAAATCTTAATGATATTAATTATAATGAAATTTAAATATCTAATAAATACATACATAATAAAATACTATCTAACAAATTAAAATTATTTAGTGTTTTACTCTTATTTAAGCTTCTAACTTTGCACACAATGATTCAAAGATTACCTTGGTTTTTTATGCTTTTGAATGAAATCATCATGGCAGTCCCCACCCAGATATATAAGTGTGGAACTATTTTACTTCTGAAATATTTTTCCCAAGAGGAACACCATCCATCTAGTGATCTGCAGATGAAAGTCAATTAATAAAATGATCACATTTCTGACAAAAATACTCAGAGCCTCATTACCATGTATGTTGTTCTGATTTTCAGCTGTTACAGCCCTGGAAGTGGAACATAGATGGTACATGCTGAAGGTGTGGACCATCATCATCACTACCACCACCATCATCATCATCGTGAAGGCAACACCTTCTCGGTTCCCAGTCTACTGGCTGCCCAATAGGGTAGAAGGCAACCAAAGAGTTAAAGCGTCTGGATCATAGCGGTACCAGTAGAGTTGTGCCACTACTTTCCCTGGCACCCAATTGGGAAGCCCCTTTAACATTCCACTTTGAATATTATTGTCATTTTCAACAAAATTACGGCACATTTTTAGGCTGGTACGTCCATTGGATATATATATACTTAGGCTATTATATACATATATTCTTAGGCTGATATCATAAAGATAGCTGTACATCAAGCACAATGGCAAATAGCAAAGATTATGTACCACTTGCAACAAAGTTTTCTTTGGCAAGCAAAAGTATGTGCATTTGTCAGATATCAAAACAGATATCATATTTCTTTCTCAAGAATCTCAGATGATTAGAACCTCATTTTTTCTACAAATAATGACTAAAAATGTTCATCATGCATCTTAAAGAAAAATAGAATAAATGATGACACTCTGATTAAAACAACTTCATCTGCAATAATTTTTGATGTTGTTGCATATAATCCCTTTATTGTCAATCATATAAATCATCAGAGTGAAACTGAATCTCTAGAACCATCATCTATCGAATCTTTTATCCAGGTAGCTGTTCAAGAGATAAATAGTGTAATACAGAGAGAGATATCACAAGTTCAATCTGAAGTGCAAATTCTTCCAAAAGAAAATGAAGAATTAAAATCATTAAAAAAAGGTTTTTCATTCAAAACTTGAAACAAATTAGAAATATCTGTGCCACATCGGATTGCGTCCTTTTCAATAAAATAGTTTGTTAGGCACATCAAAAAAATGTGATGACAGTGCTGCTACTGCCAATTACAAAACTCCCAAGCCCAAAAAAAATAAAAGGACTGGTTTGATTAGTGATGAAGACAACTTAAATATTCTGAGTGTGTAAAAAATAGTTTGCACAGTAATGTGACAAGCCATTCAATTGATAACCACAATGCTGAATGTATAATTAATATTAATATTCAATGTAATATAATGCCTTGGATGACACTGGCATCACCAGTATCACCATATCAACAGCATCATATACATTACCAGATAGATACTGGTGATGTTTGAGATAGTAGTGACACTAGATATTGGTGAAAATAGCAAAATGGTGATGTAATAATAGTGATTCTGGTGAGGCTGGTGATAATAGTCATGCTTTTGATGCTTGGGTTATTACTGGTGATAATATGTATTCTAGTAGTGATAATGGTGACTAATATTTCTTTATACTGGTGATACCGGTGATGATGGTAATGATGCTGGTGTTGTAGCTGATGGTTGTGATGCTGCTGTTTCTTGTAATTGTGGTTTTTTCCACTTTACCATAATAAGTCATAAAAAATCTAGCGTTAATCTATTCATTTTCTCTTTAAATTATCATCCCTATTACTCTTATTACAGCTTCTAACTGCCCACACCTTTGGTTTTTAATACTTTGGAATGATATCCTCGTGAGCAATCCCCATCCAGATATGAGCCACATAGTATCAAAACACAATCTCCATTGTTTGACATTTTGGGTTATGAATACATTTTTATAGTAATTTTAATGGGGAATCTAAATCTGAACTTGTTAATTATCAAAACTAACAATTTCCTATGCAATAACAGCATTAAAGTTAGGGTTGGAATTTAAACTCACAATCTACACTGGATAATGTTAGTTTTGATACCAACTTTTGATTTAGCCAATGAGAAAGCAGGATTCTCAAAAAATTATCACGGTTACTTTTTTCTTTTTTTTTAACCTCCGGGACCACCGTCAGGTATTGCTTTGGAAGATGAGATGAATGATTTGTAGCGTGTGTAAAAATGCTATGCCTGACCGGAATTTGAACCCGGGACCACAGGATGAAAAATCGACAAGCTACCACATTAAAGGCCAAGATGCTGTCATGGCTTCCTGATGAAGCCCAATATACTAGGATAATGATTATTACAATATTATTTGAATATGATTTTTGTAATTATCAGTCCTGTATTTAATTTAATAGACTGTATCACTGAAATAAAATTTTATTTTTGTCACTCAATAATTAGGTTGGTACCATAATAATGATTAGGTCGTCAAGAGAGATCAAATTACTATCAGCTGTTTGTGTAGTTTCTGTTAGGTTACCGTTTTTCTATAACCTATTAATTGTTTTGTTTTTACTGGCTGAGCGGTTGATAATTCATATTATTAAGTTATCTTTAGTACATTAACTAAAAATGAATGAGTTGGTTTCACCTGTAACTACGTGGAAGACTAGAAAAAGGAAAAGAAATGAGGAGTTTTGGAAAAAAATGTTTTGCAGAGAAAGAGAGAGAGAGAGAGAGAGAGAGAGAGATAAACTAGCTTCTTTGTCTAATTTTCCAGCGTGTGATCATGTAATACATTCTATCTAAAAACGGAAAAGATACACCAAGATAATTTTATTCTAAAACACATACAAGTGAAAAAAATTAATGACGTCGACCATCACATTCGAATAAGAAACATGAAGAAAAAAATTGTACATTGCAAATATTTTATTTATGACCATAAAACGCAGCTTGTTCCTGTATAAAAGTTATTAATAAAATATCTATTATAATAAGATATCAATAAAAGATATTAATAAATATCTTTTATTGATATTTTAAATGTGTCTAGATTTAGAATTAACCGTATAAGTATCATGACAAAGGGTTTATTTTTTAAAAAATAGGTGGTTTTAAAATGGGTAATAAATACAATGAACAAAAGGAAAGTGTTATGAAGTTTAATAAGGTAAAATTGCACTGAAAGTCACTACTGTCGGGATAAATGAATCGTAAATATTTAAGCAGTGATCTCAGGATTAAAAAATTGTATGAAATATATTGCAACTAACCTGACAACACTGGTTAAAGACAGATTTTTCAGAATGATTTTTAATACCCATTATAATTTGGGATTTGGTAACCTGCAAACCAATGTTTGTTCTCAGTGTTAAGAATTTGATGAAAACATAAAATCAGCAAAGTTAGAAAAATAAAAAAATAAATAAAAGACTGAAAAATTAGTTTGCAGGAAAAGAAATAATGCGTTTTTATGAGTTATTAAGAGTTGTAACTAATAATGTTCTAATTTTATTAATGGATTGTCAAAAAAATCAGACATTGCCAAAACTTCCTGATCAATGTGTTTATTATTGCCATCAGATTTACCTGTTTATTTTTACAATTGTTAAGAGTCACAGCCATTCCAAACTTTCTCCTGATAATGTTGTGTCGTACTGTTGGATCGAAAACCCAATATACCAAAAGTTCAAACACTATCACGTCATGCTTATTTGATGCTCTTCAAACAGAAACTGACTTTTCAAAATATACTGCAATTCATATTATAGTAGATGGTTATTCATCTCAGAACAAAAATTCTATCATTCTTTGAGTGTTTCTACTCTGGTTTATACAAAAGCTCCTGAACACATTAATGAGGTAGAAATTATTTATCCTGTCATTGGGCAAAACTATATTCCTCCAGACAGGATGTTCAGCTACATTGAAAAAGAGGTACATTCTAAAGAAACCATTATTTCCCCTATAATATACTAGATATAATTGGAGATTATTCTAAAGTGAAACTAGTTGGCAGAGACTGTAAAGCTTATAACTTCAAAGATGCCATGAAACATATAATAAAAAATACTTTGTCGTGGCATTTTCAGATTTTGCAGATAAAAAGAGTAAATGGCAAGAAAATTAACTGGTCTGTTTCAGTAAAAGCAGAACTACATTATAAAACTGACATCAGTAAATTCAAGTCAATATTCATTGGAAAAAACTCCTCTTGACTTGATCGTTTTTTAAGTGACCGAGGGAAATAGTATTAATGAAGAAAAGAAGATGGATATTACTAAACTGCTAGATAATCACTTCAGTACTGATTGTCGTTAAAAGGAAAAATTATTTTTTTATTCAAGGGTTGTGTTTATAGTGTGCGTTATAATATTAATAATGAAGGTGAAGAAAATATTTGCGAACCTTATGATGAACTGCCCTCAATTTTAATATGAAATGAAAGTACTTATTTATTATTAAATTTTTAATTGTTTTTTATATTTAAATTTGACAATTCCGTTCATAGCAATTCTATTTGCCTTAAGATGTATTCTAATTTAATTGTGTTTAATTAACTTTGATTTTGATAATTAACTTTTTAGAAACATCAACTTTGTAAAATTTCATTGAAATATTATGCTTTGTGTAAAAAAGTTTAATAAAATCCATAATATTAAAATTTTTAATATAATTTATTTTTTATACGTGTCACATCTCTTTATACTGTAATCATGTGGTTGATTTAAATTATTTCATTATTAATTACTGCATTCATTTAAAAAAATTATTTCCAGTATGGTGCAAGATAAAAATCAAAACTCATAATGTCCACAACTGAGAGTCAAAAGTCACATTATCCAAATTTAAAATGCTCAAAAAATTTTGTTTAACGTAACTACTTCAAATATTTTGTACTTTGATTTGTTGTTTATTGTATTTTAGGCTATGTGAAACAAATATCAGTCATTTAGATTGTGTATAAATATTCAGATCATTCCATAGAAGTTTTTTTGCAATTTACCAAAAACCATGTTTTGGGAGATTGTGAGTTTTGATTTTACAGGACTTTGGAAGCACTTAACTTTTGAAATATTTTCTCCAAGAAGGAAACGTTTTGCTTAGTGACCTCTGGATCAAAGTCAGGTGAAGTGTATGATCACATTTCTGAGGAAAATAAATGAAGCCCATTTAGCCCACTTCATGTGTTGTATTGATGATCAACTGTTACTAACCTGAATGTGGAACATAGTTTGTATGTATCAAACATGTGATTATCTACCTCAGTGCTTTATTATTATTATAAAATTATTAAAATAATCTGAAAAAAGGTTAGAAAATGGTATACCACAAGGCTCACCATTGAATGGTACCTTATCCACAATAGTCACCATTATTAAACTGTTATTAGCCCATCCAGGAGAAATCAGCAAAAGTGTTTATATTGATGATCTGGCAATTGTATATACCAGTAACAATACAATTATGTTGAAGTAAATATCCAAACAAGCGATAAACGCTCTCAATGAAGTTGCAAAGAATAATGGATTCAGTTTTTCACAAGAGAAAACTTGCCATGTACACTTCTGTGGGAAGAGAATCCTCATCATAATCCTGTTTTGACCACTGATGACCGTCTAATTCAGTACAAAGATAATATAGAATTTTTTGGCCTAATATTATATAAATCTTTTACTTGTGGGCTATGTATATAGGATTTAAGTATTAGTTACAACAAAGCCCTCAACATTACGTTACATAAGCCCTCAATCAGGTGTATTGCATATTCATCTGCTAGAAAGTCACATATAATATAGAAATCTTACACTTCAACAAAATTAGCTTAAAAGTGCCACTGGTGTTTTCCGCAAAAGCCAGGTGATTAGTTTAATGTCTGAAGGTGGCATTAAACATAATAATGCAATATAATTACATTATAGAAAAAAGATTCTATTATGAAGATATACAGCAAATACATGAGCCTATCATAATCATATAATAATTATAAATCTTTCAATAACAATTCATTGGCAGGTTTAAATGAATACCATGCTATCAAAAGTATTACAGATGAGCAACAATGCATTTAGCATCAAAATTAACTTTGCTGGATTCATTAGCAATTTCTGCCAGTGAAATAAAACCATGGCTTTTGCCAAATATAAATTTCCATCTATCCTATGGAAAAAGAAGACAAACCAGCAGTGATCATCCAAAAGGAATTTTAATAAATTCTCAGTAACTATGAAGGCTATACAAAAATTTATACTGATTGTTCTAAAATTGAACATGGTGTTAGATGCACTATATATGTTAATGGTGAAGCTCATTCTTGGAAACTGCCAAATGTAGTCAGCGTTTATATGGAAGAGTTCATTTCTACAGCAAGCTCTTTGATATAGAGAACATTTCTGTGAAAGGAGACACTTATGTTCTTACACTTTAAATGCATTAATTGTTATTTGTAACAAAAACATTGAGGATGCCATTATCGCTAACATATTGTCCATTCTACACATATTAAACCAAATGAGACAGTGATAAGTATTGGTATGGACTTCAGAGCATCCAGGTATCTCAGAAAATGAAAGCGCAGATGAAGCCACTGGAATGGTAAAAAATTGTTAAGTACAGACATAATGCATATTCAAAACCAGATTTCAAACCAACATTATTAGAAGCATTTGGTGTAAAGAATAGAAACGATTAAACACCAAATTAAATGTAATTGTTTGAATGTGAACACCAAATTAAGTACTTCATGTAAATGGAAGAGCAATGTGATACTGACTGACTCACCAGGAACAAGTGGTGTTGATAAGACTTAGTATCGGTCACACATGATCAACAAACGCTACTGGTAAAGAAAGACCAATGTGTACTATATCTAACAAACTGCTCATGTTTAAGTATCTGTTTAAAGAGTGAACAATGTATAAAAAACCTCAGAGAGAGGAATGGTTTAAAAAATATTGTTGCTAATTTAGAAAATGGCAACAAAGATACATGGTTGCTTACCTTCATGACAGCGGATTACTGACCCATTTGTAGTAAGCTTTTGGTAAAAAAAATTGTCTTTATGCTTGACTGCAGATATCCTGAGTGAAGGCCCTTTACACCTGAGAATAAGGTCAACAGTTTATTTGGTATTGTCTAGAAATTTGTATATTTTATAAATGTGTATTTTTATAAAAAAATTAAACTTAACATTTAATGTTAAATTTAATTTTGTGTTTTATGTAAATGTAAGGGACCTGTATACCCTTATATCTGATCATCCTTTTAATAATTTTACATTATTTTTAAACAATGTGACTGGGGCTAATACCTTAGAAGTAGATGAACATACATCTCAAAAAAAAAATAAGTAAAAATATGCTCGCTATCGTATAGTAATACAAAGTTACTCGTTAAGTTGAATGAAGTAAAACAAAAACTTTGTTAGTACTTCTATACAATTACCCTGCAATATGATGATAATCATGTATTAGTTAATGTGCTACATAATATTTTGAAAATAATGAGTTAATTACAAATTAAAAAATAAAACTATCAAGGAGTATTAATATTTATGTAAAATGTTCACACGTTTTATATATTTCTTTCATATATTATGCATATTTTTCATTTTTGTGAGATCCCACTTAATTTCAGAGGATTTTAATATAATCTATAGTTTGCAATATTATTAAATAAGCATATGTATTTAGTTTGTTGTAAAGATGTTTTTGTTATGTGTGTTTTGCTCGTATGTTGACTGTTAGTTTTTTGTAACTGGTATATATTTATTTTAGTGAGTTTTACCTGACAAAAACATAATGTTATCATTAAAAATAATAGAAATTAGTCAGCTAGAAGCCCTATATTTCTACTACACCATGTCTCTTAAACCACAAATTCAGCGATTCAGGTATTCAGTAACTTATCAATTTCAGGTGCTAAAGAAAATTTGCTGCCTATATTTCTCCCTTTGAGATATTCTGAGTTACACATTTCTTTACTAAAATCTTTTCAGTATAGACTCTTACAAATTTTCAATCAGTCTTATTACACAGAATGTAAAAAATAATGGTTTTCTATATTTAGTGGTTTTGTAAAGGTCATCCAATTTTTCTATATTATGTTTCCCTAAGCAAAATAAGAATATAAACATCACATCCAAAAACTCTTCATTTCTATCTGTTTATTCATATCTCAAGAATTAACCAATTAGCCTACCGATTGGAGGAAGTGCATGTATGTTTCCCAGTGAAAGCGATATCAATTTTTTTTCTTTACACTGTTTTTTCAGTATTTAATAACCATGTGATGCAAATAAAACATCCTAGGCATTCTAGAAAATGGCTCAAATTATGAACAGTGTCACTTATTATATATTAATTGCTTGCAATGAAAAAAAGTGACAGTGACAATGTAGAATTGAATATAAACTAAGTTTTAGTAAGGTTTACTAGATAGGATAGTATATTCACCTAATTAAGAAACGGCCAACAAAAAAACACCTTTCTCCTCATTTCCCATAGTAAACCTGGTATAGGATGCTTTATGTTTTAGTATGTGTGATATTTTCATGAGTGACCATATCATCTAGATTGTTTTGGTTACACCTAACATATATACATAGGAAGCAAGAATAGATTATCATATTTTAATTAAATTTTACACATGTTAAAACTTAATATTCTTTATAAAATAAATCAGTACAGCGACCATATTAATTCTTAATTAAATAATATTTTGAAAATGAATTCTTTAATAAAATTGTTTTATCAGATTAAAAAGAATTTTATTGTTATGAATTGAATTATTCCTTATTTTTTCAAATACTAATTAAACAACTTAACTATGATGTGAATTATTAAAGGGTGAATCAACATCAAAATGATTCAATCTGAGGAAAAAACCTTTTTACTTTTGTGGACTCTTTAATTTTTCTTACTACACAGATGATTTTCAAGGTGTTATTAGTCCGTTTCATTCAATATAAAATTAGTTTCAACTTAATTGTATAAAACTTTAATTAAGAGCTGTAGGCGTAATATTTAGAACAGTCTAAATTTTATTTCTGCATAGACAGAAGGATAATTAGAGAAAAATGTATCAAACATTTTATTTTAAAAAATATATAATTATAAAATAACAATATGATGCTATGTGAATGTGATAAGCATAATGTGTACTGATATAATGTTAATATAAAATAAATTATTTGGATAAATCTCAACAAATTATAGACACACATTTTCTTTAAACAATATTTTTTTAGAGATGTGTAATTAGTAGGTAAGGTTATTTATAATTGGTAGGTAATTTATTAAATTATCTTTAATTTTTAAAATCTATCTTATCTTCATTTTCTCTTAAATATTCAAAAATTGATTTCGTTCCTTTTTTTAGGATATTAAAACCAGGGCGTTTAAAACAGTTATTAAACACATTCAATTCTGTAATATTTGTTAAATATCCAAGTCCACTAGGCAGTTTTGTAATTAAATTATCACGTAGATTAAGATGAATTAGTTTTTTAAGGCATTTTAATCCTTCTACATCAATTTCTGTTATTTTATTTTCTGAAAAATTTATGTGTTCTAATGTGTATATCGAGTAGACAACTTTTGGAATTAAACTGAAACAATTATTGTTTGCAATTAATTTTTTAAGGATACTAGTTCTCATACTTAGAGGAAACGTCTCGATATAATTATTACCAATGTCAAGATACTGCAAACGACTCATTCGACCGATAAAATCAGGAATCGTTTTCAAATTGTTGTATGGTATAATCAGTTCACTCAAAAGCGGTATTAAAACCTTTAACCCAGTCGGTATAAAAGAAAAATTATTTTTTGATAAATCTACTGAATAAACATTGTTTCCTCCTGCTTTTTTCATTAATTCATTCGATAAAACAGTAAGTCCCATATCCTTAAGGACCAATCGATGAGTTTTTCCCATTTCATCTTCCTCCTCATAAATCTGTTTGGTGTTTGAATTAGTGGAATTTCCTTCTTGATCCTTTTCGTACAACATTTCAGTATTAGTCTCACCATCTTTGTAGTTATTTTCACCATTTAAATTGTAAAGTTCATACGAAGTTATTTTTTTTCTAAGAAAATCCATAATTTTATTTGAACCGGCTTCTATTATAGACTGATCGACATTTGATATAAAATTACCATCGATTTTTACACATGTCAAATATTTTAATTTTCCTAAGGTCCACGGAATCCATGACAATCGATTGTTAGAAAAATCTATTAAAACAAGTGTTGATATGCTATCCATGTCATCAGGGATACGTTCTATTCTATTATTCGACACAGTGAACTGAATCAAAGGACACCCAAAAAAATTACTTGTTAACACATTTTTCATTCTATTACCATCCAATCTCAATTCAATAAGTAAATGGCAACCAGAAAAATTTGGAAAGACATTAATTCTATTGCTCATAGCATTCATCATAGAAAGTTTTGGGAGATCATTCAGCTCTGGAAATGAATCTATATGATTGTGTGATAAATTAATTTTTTTAATGTTTTTCATAGTATTCATTCTTTCTGGTAAAATATTAATTTTATTAAAAGATAGATCTAATTCTTCTAAATTTTGTAATTCCGCAAGAGTGTTTGGAAGTCTACATAATTTATTAAAAGAAATATCAAGTTTTTTTAAACTGACTAATTCTCCTAAGCTTTCAGGTAAATTTTCTAAAAAATTTCTTTTTAATTTTAGAATTACTAGCGTTTTTAAACGAGAAATGCTCTCAGGAAGTACCTTTATATAATTGGTTTCAAGATTTAATCGTTCTAAAACTTTAAAACTTCCGATTTCTTCCGGTATCTCGTCTAACATATTATTAGTCGCACTTAAATATCGGAGCGATAACAAAGTCGTACCTTGCGGTGAAAATGTAGTTAAACTGTTGTAGTTTAATATCAAGGTCGATATGGGTTTAAACATGTACCAACTGCTTTTATCATATTGTGATAAAATACCAGAAAGGGATTTTTTCTCATCTTCGGTGACCAAATCGATGGACCATACTCTATCTGGTACTTGTACAAGTGATTTATGACTTAAATTCAACGAACCGGTTTTTCGTGTAAGATTAATTTCATCTAAATTAAGGATTTCTTTTTTATTTTTGTTTTCTTTAAAGGATTTTCGAGTAAATCCTAATCCGGGGCCGTAATCATCTGATGTAGCATACCTGAAATTTGCACTACGTTCCATTTTTGCACGTCTAGAGCGTTTTAAAGCTTCGGTTAATCTAGGGTCAATTTCAGTTTCATGAGAGTCAAGATCTTTTGTACTCGTATTCGTATCTTCATTCTGTTCAGTTTTTACATCCGCTGTGTCAATTTTTGACGTTTTTGATAAACCACTGTCTTTCTTCGCTCGTGTTTTCAAATGCGAACCATCATAAAAACGCATTTTCTCACTTTCTTCTTTCTTCAGTTTTTGGTCGGAATTAATAATAATATCACTTACACTTAAATATCCTTCGTTAGGATGCTTTTTCAAAAAGTCAGCGTAATTCACTACTATTTTAGATAACAATTCAAATGTAAGATTGGAGTATTTCTCTTTTAATTCGAACCCATCAACACCACAATTTACTTTGTCATCAGAAAGTAAATTATCGGTATGAGGTGGCGTTGTTTTAAAGCAGTTTTGTTGTTTACGTGCACCGATGGTATTTCCAGCATCGATTCCAATATTTTCAATAAATTCTTTTAATTTGGGATCGTGAACGTCTATATTTAATTTTTCTGCTAGAGTAGTACCCGCGTAATTTAATCTGAATAATTCAGGACTTTCTTTTCTTAACTTTTTTAAAATCTTATGTCTTGTATAAGATAATCTTCTACCTACACAGACATCAATGCTATAGTCGCTATCTACCGCTTCTGTTCCTACCGCTCCTTCCAACTTTTCACTTCGAGTAAATAACTCTGTGACAGGTTTTTCATTGTTTTCTTTCTTTTTAGTAGCATCTGCTCTGTTCTGATCGTCTACTTTATCGCGTAACTCATCGCTAACACTTTTATGAGAGATTTCTTTTCTTTTACTAGGTAGTTCTGTATATTTTCTACAGCTTTCACTAGTTTCTTCGAAATCATGATAATTATACATATTACAATAATCTTGCAAAAGTTGATTGGTCATAGACAAATTTACATAAGCATTATTTTTTAAAAATTTCACATTTTTTTTACCGATCGCAATTGGTGGAACCGCTTCTTTCTTTTCATTTTTATGCGACTCGTGTATTTGCTCATTACTATTAACTGATAAAATCTTAGCCTTTTCATTTTTAACCTCACTTTCAATTGGCATTCCGATATACTTGAGCTCCTTACAAAAAATATATATGAGATGTTTAAAAAGAAATCAAATTTGATTGATATCAGGTTTTACAACACATTTTTATTTAAAATTGATGACTTTTGTCACTTAAAATTTAATTAGTCACATTTTGACAACACGTCTTATCTACTTCTACCGTCCAGATGGCGATAAACCAACCTATAAATTGTTTTTCTTATTAGCATAAGTATTAGAACATTCATCATAAATTAAATGTAGACTAAAAATAAATTAGAACCTTATTTTTTTTTTAGAGAAGTTACATGACCTTTTATTGAAATAATAATAAACATAAGCTGCTTTTATTTGAGTCCACGGAATTTTTTTTAAACTAACCCTAACTTTAACATAGTCTCTAATCAACTATACCAAATAATCAGCAATCTTTATTAATAAAAAATATTTTTCCATAATTTTATTACAACAAATATAATTACAGTAAACAATTAGTTAATTTTTCATGACAATATTCATAAAATTAATGCATTTTAATACCAATAAAGAAGAAAGATTAATCAATTTTTAAAAATTGTTGTGCTATTTTAAAAAAGTAAATGCAGTAATAAACTTTTCTGTAAATAATCTTTAAAATAAAGTCTAATTTGTTAAGTACATAACTTTATTTTAAATATTTCCCTGTGACAAACATTTTCTAAAATATATTTATTATTTACGGAAAGTAAGAAAAAAATATCAAAATGTATGTACTCCAATTATTTTTTTAATTTAATAAAAATTTAGTGTAGGTTCTGTATTAAAAAAATGATATTTTAACATTACATATGCACTAGTAATAAAATAATAGTGATACAAATAAATGTATTTCAAATTGAGACTAGATCATAAACAAAGAAAAAATGGGAAATAAGTTCAGAACACATTTCTTTGTCAATAAAATTGGGGGTAGTAATAAAACTACTGTTAAGTAAGTATTTTCTGCTTTTCAAAAGATTTACTGATTGTTTTTTATGGTGAACTTTATTTTATAGTTTTGCAACACAAAAAGTATTTTTGTAAATGTTTGACTATAGCTAATAAATTTTATATTCCCTCAACAATGTATTCAAAAATTAACAGTCAGATTTTGATAAAAATCAACATAATGAATGTTAATTTTATTGAATTAAACAATATAATGAATAATTTTATTTTAATACCCAATTTTTGGTAAACCCCATAAAAATTATCATATCTATGGGATACAGTAGGACAGACAAAGATTTATAAGAGCCTTTATAAGTTTTATGCATAAAGAGTATTGCAGAGGGCTTTTCCTGTGAGTAAATTTTAACTGTACCATTATGATTACTTTTTTATGTTAGAACATAATGAGATCCGGCTTCATTCATATACCATCTTATCACAATTTGGGACATTTACAGCAACTATTCAGGAAATAGTGTCACCAGTTAGATCTATAGGCAACAAAGCCATAATTATTTATAACCTAATGAGAGAAACAGGACATGTGAAAGGTTTAGTAAATGAAAAGGGTTTTACTCACATAAACTAAAAAAAAAAATAAACATTACAATTCAAAATCCTTCAGTAGGGTTTTTCTTGAACCTTTTAAAGTTTGATTGGATACTTCCAAAATTATGAAGATATGCAAAGATTGGCCTTAAGGACTCTTCTTGGAGTGTATACTTCAATCATGAAGCAAAATCAATTCACTGCAGCCTTTACTTTTAATGGTCAGGCGAAATCACTGTTGTGTGTTCCCATCCTGGATAGAAATACTCTGAACCCCAAAAGGCAGTGCTTCACTAACTTTAGAAGCTGTAGAACTATCCTTTAAAAAAGTTTAATTAAATTTTACAGTTTTACTACTTAGTAGCAACAAAGGATGTTTTTTGTTCACAATTCTATATTTCTCATCAAGTGGTTCTGGTTTGGTTACATATACGTGAATCAGTTTGTGAAACTAAGGATGTGGAGACCTCTAGGATTATAGAATTCTAGGTCTTGAAGCAGATCTAAGAATTAGATCTCAGACTCTAAGAAGCAGATCTGCATATAATCTTTCAGAAGATTAATATCCAGTACCCGTATAAGAAAGTAAATCTGGAGCTGAAGTGCTTAAAAGGTAAAACTAAGCCTTCTGATAATCTGTATAATCCCATTCAAAACAATACTTCAAAATCTCTCCGGGCAGTGGAAATCTGTCCTATTCAAAATTTCTTAGGCGACTATGTTTTCTCTACCCGGGATACAAGCATATATTACTGATAAATTATGTGAGATTTACCAGCTCAAACAAATACTACAACAAATTGCTTTCCTCTATTTACTAAAGAACTATCTCTAGATGTTATTTTTTCTAAAGGAAAACCCTCTTTTGGGAAATAAACAAATACCTAAAAATTTGTAGACATAAAAATTCCATCTGGAAGCGTTCAATTTGATTATAAACCATTCCACCATACTCTGACTCTTTCTATAGTACTCATGATATGGTGATATTTTTATCACACCAAGTGATACCTAATGGAGTTCTATATCAGTCAGCTACATATCACCAGTCATATGATGTATATTAGATTTGGTGCAATCCAGATTCAAGAAGTCACTCTTGAGATACAGTTTATAGCTATATATTGGTAACTAAAACTTATCACTTATATAAAATTTATGTTTGTGTGAAACAAAGAATGCAACAAAATAAGAGTTTTGCATATGCACTCTATTTTAGACCATGCTTCTAGAAAATGTTTTATATTAACTAGTTAGCATATTGAAGAGTGATCAATATGTTCTTTTAAATTGATTAGTCTCAAGTTCAGCTGTGAAGGGTATGGCATTTTTCCAGGTGAAATTGGTCACATTATTTTCAAAGGAAACAATGGAGCTCAAGAGATTTATTTTGGGTAGGTTGGACAAGAGACAATTATTCATCTCGAACCCAAATTTCTGAATTCTTCAATCCCTGGTTACCCATAGATCTTTAAAAATTAACTGGAATATCAGTGTTGTGAGAAGTCATTCAGCGGCCTCTTCCATCTTCACATATTTACAGGGATTGAAGAAATAACTTACATGCATTGCCAAAAACCATAGAAGTTGTAGATGAGCTGACAGTAATCACAGATCACTTATGAAAATGAAATAGTTGTGCACAGAAATAGCAAATATTCCGTGACAGACTTACAAAAAAAAAAATAGATGAGTGAACAGTTTCCTTTTGTCTTCTTCTCTTAACTGATATCACCACTGCATGTTAGCACGCAAAACCCATTAGAAAATGCAGGTGATAACACAGCCGTACACCTTATTTCTGTTTACCACAGGGCCTGACTATATAATTAATATCACTACTTGTGAAACAACTCTATTCTGCTAATGCTTCTAGTACCTAAGGAGATAACATGGTCAACATCATAAGAAAGACAGGTACATATTGTGTAACACAACTAATTAATATATGACTTTTTATTATGAAAAAATACATTATAGAAACTGTTTCAACTCAGTACAAGAGATTACCTACTATAATGATTTATTTATAAAAAAATGTATATATATAATATATAAAATAAATACATTTTATATAAACTTTTTTTTTCCAAATCATTGTTACAAAATTTTATCCAAAAAAAAATTGTTTAGATATAATAATGTACATATTCTACAAGTGATAATTAATGTGCTCTACAAAAAAAAATCAATATTTTTTTTAAATCTGTCATTATTTAATATAGCATATTACGATTAAATTTAGAAAGAATGTCAATTCTATAATAAAAAATGTTTAATTAAAAAAATTCTAAATTGTATGGCAGTGCTGTACTGCTGTTCTCTTAATTTTACTTGTTATACTTATTTACTTAGTTTTATTAATTTCTTCCAAACTCATGCATTTCCTAACATAAGATCCAAGTTCATTCAATCTCCAACTCTTTATATTTAATTATGTATTGAGAAGCCCACTGGACTGGTCTATTGATTAACTCATCATTGCAAATCAGCTGTTTTAACAGCTGATTTTTGAAGTCGAAGGTTCTGAGGTTCAAATCCTCCTAAAAGTTTGTTGCTTTTATATGGCTTTGTATAGAAAATGTAAACCAGTGTACTTTGGTGGTTGGAGTTAACCACACTAACTAACCACACCTCAGGAACGGTTGGCCCGAGTCTGTACTAAACTACACTTCACTTACTGTCATACATATCATAGCCGTGGGGAGGTTACTTATTGTTCACTAGTTGAACAAACTGCAACGTACACATTACGAAAATAAAATTAAAAAAAGTATCAATAGGTCGTATGCTTCATTGGTACCTCCTTGATAAAAAAAACACAAAATGAGTCATTAATTAGAACGATCCCTCTGAAAATTACTGAAATTTTACATTTGGTGATTGAGAGGCCATGAATCTGCAACATTCTATATTAAAATTGTTAAAAGTTTTATTAATAATGTAGAATAATCATTGTAAAAAATGTTATTATACAGCAAAAATATAAGAAAAACAGTTTTGGATTTCAGCAGTCCAGGCATCCAGAAGGTAGATTTTAATTTGAACATTTATAAAGTTAAATCAATATCATCTTAACTAGAGTTTAGATTTATATACACTTTTAACACTGGCTGCCATAAAGCAATCCAGTGACCCAGAGAATAATGTCATTGTCTTGATTAAGCTGATTAATCAGCTCTACTTAAAAACTCATTAACTTATTTATTCTCATTAGATCACTTCTTTTTTATAATGGCTGAAAGCATGTAATGTTTAGTTTTTATACAACAAATAATTTTAAAATAATAATGTCACATTTTTTTTGAAGTGAGATGTAATTATGAAAATTGTGAATGCAGCCCATTTTTCTCATTAGTGCATCTACAGTCACCTTCAAGTTGCTTTGTTTTTATTTTTTGTAAGATAGTTTTACAACTTAAATAACTGGTTTTTCATCTAACATTAATATATATATATATTGAAAACTCAACATAATTCTTTCTGATTTCTACACGCCCATATTCTTACTTTGCAAAACTCACTAGCTTCATCATATTCAGAATAACTTAGAACCGTGGCTCATGCAGAGGTCCATCTGTAGATATTTTCTTTTAACAGCTGTTATGGAAATGATTGAGGTTAGACTTGACACGACCTGGATGTCTTGAATCTGGAAGATCTGGCAGTTGGTTTGTCAACTGCTTTTCTTGATGCTGCTGAGTGTTCAATTCCCTGAAGTTCCGGTTGAGAGAGGATTGCATCATGGTGGAATAGGGAGCTGTCCAACATAAAGAGGGTGGTTTGTCATTTGCGAAGAGCTTCTCAACATGGGGATGATCAGCCATCCTTGTTGCTGAATGCAGGACCCTGAAGTGTCATTACTTTCATAAAGTCTGGACTGCAAAAAGGGATTCCTGACGTTCCTTTGTTCATGAGCAGAGGAACAGGGATCCCTGGAGCGTAGTATATAGGGCCTTGGGACACAAACAATGAAAGGACATTCTTCTGTCTGTAATTTCAGATACTTCTTAGATTTTACATAAATTACTAAATGATTTACTGTCTGATGATAATGAGACTGGAGAGACCACATACAATCTGTGAGAGTTTGTTCAGTTCTACAGGGGATCACCGAGGCTGAAATGCTTCAAGCTATCTGTAGTTTAGGTAGGGGTAAGACCCCAGGCTTTGATGGAGTAACGGCAAAGCTTCTTGTTTGCTTGGTTGGGGGTGAGTGTGAGAATTGTCACAAGTGTATTTAATAAATTGTTGTTTGGAGAATACTTCCCTGTGTATTGGAAGAAGGGAATTGTGAAATTATTATATAAAGGTGGCGACAAATATCCTGCTGTTAGTTAGTCGTATAGGCCTCTGACATTACTTCCGGTTATTGGCAAGGTCTTTGAACAGGTTCTGTATCTATGTATAAATGAGAGGTTAACCCCACAAAGATTGTTGCTGGAGAATCAGTATGGGTTTCATCCCAGAAAGAGTACGGAGGACGCCATACCCTGTATAATGAGTGCGGTAACAACCAATGAGATGGAATATGTCCTGCGGATTTTCCTGGACATTTTCAGAGAATTTAATAATATATGGTGGCCTTCTGCTACTTACCAATTCCAAAAAAGAGAATGTACTGTAAGTGAATTGCAAGTTATACAATGTTACTTTAGTCATCAGGATGTGCTGCTCCACGAGGGCAGCCATGAGGCTGGCAAGATGTTGTCTAAGGGATGTCCCTAGGGCAGTGTGTTGGATCCATCCATTATTGTGGGTGGTGGAGTGTATTTATATGGCAGGTTTCTGATGTGCATCATTTGGTCAGTCTTGCGATTCATGGACAGACCCTTACAGTTGTTAGTTCATATTTCCAACACAGGGATCCCACTGAGGAACACCTAGCAAGATTGGATAGGATCCTTTGTATTGTGGGTAATGGTCCAATCCTTATTGGTGCAGATGTTAATGCAAAGTCACTTTTCTGATACAGTAGGATCACTGATCATGGTGGCCTAACTGACAGTTTCATCGGGCAGCACAATTTTGAGGTCTTTAATGTTGCAGACCAGTTGGCCACTTACGTCAGTATGGTTAACAGATGAGGGGCCTTTTCAGGTACAAATATTGACATCACCATTGATAGGGACATCCCTGGCAGGGTCCTTGACTGGTCTGTGGTCAATAACTGTTCTAGCGATCATCGGTTGATACTATTTGAAATAGCAGATGAGCTGCACGATGGCCTTGAGGAACACTTTTCTATTTAGTAGGGGTGCTTCCTGCATAGGAGGGTGGATTGGCCGAAATTCTCCTCTTTGTTTGAGTCCAGACTGGAGATTTTTTTCTCAAGACATTCATGGCCTGCCATTAATGTCCTGATAGAAAATTTCAATTCTGTGGTGGTGGTAGTGACTGACTCTGCCATTCCTAAAGGCACTGGCCGGGAACGTATATCTGGTTGGTGGTCCCAGAATCTGACAGTAATGAAGCAGTCTGTGAAACAACTCAGAAAAGCTAAGCAACGAGAGGGTGATCCTGATCGGTGTGCGGCTCTAACTGCAGATTACTGCAGAACAAGAGCTAGGTACTTTCATAGCATTGGGTCCACCAAGCACAATCCTGGCGCTCCTTTGTCCAGGAGCAAGGGATTAGAGAACCTTAATGCATTGTGTATAGAGCCCTTGGACATAAGCACAGAAAATATGTCCTCTTGTCAGCCTTGTCAACCCGTGAGGGTGTGGTAATTGATAAGGACAGTGTCCTTAACATTTTGCTGAATGATTTGCTCCTGGGTGACACTATGGTGGGTGAGGTTTCATACCACCAGTGTATCAAGCGGGAAGTCACGATTTTCGAGGCTGACTTACAATCTTCTGAGATGGAAGTGTACCAGGTGATCTGTAGTATGGCACGGCACAAGGTCCCCGGATATGACTGCATCACAGTGGAGCTCCTCGTCCGAGCACTTCCAGTAGTCCTTGGTCCTCTAACTAGAATATATAATAGGTTACTCTTTGCCAGCCACTTTCTGGCATGTGGGAAGCATGGAGACTTGATGTTGTTGTTCAAAGGTGCCAACAAAGATCCTACTGTTAGTTCTTCTTACCGTCCACTAAAGCTCTTGCCTGTGATTGGTAAGGTTTTTGATAAGATCCTATATTTGTGTATTAATGTTAGATTGGCCACTGATCATTTTCTAATGGACAACCAGTATGTTTCTGACTGGGCAAGAGCACCGAGGATCCCATACTAAAGGTGATGGATGTAGCTTCCTTTAGTCCATGTAAATATGTAATAGGAATTTTTCTGGACATATCTGAGGCATTTAACAACTTATGGTGGTCCTCTGCCCTGAAAGCAGAAACAGAAGCATAAGTGTACAGGAAATGAACTAGAAGTGCTCTCAAGTTGTTTCAGCCATCAGACCATTTCCCTGCGTGATGGTGGCTCAAAGGTTTGTAAGACTTTAACTAAAGGATGCCCTCAGGGCAGTGTTCTGAGTCCCCTTCTTTGGATCATAGAATTCAATTCGATGTTGCGTCTAAGGTTGACATGTGATTGTTGTGTCGTCACTTATGCTGATGACGCGCTGCTACTGATTGAGGTAGAGTTCTGAACTGCTCGTACTTGTGAGACACTCCGACTATGGAGTCTCCAACATAAGATGATTTTCAGCACAGAAAAAACCCACAATGATGTTGCTTAAGGGCCAACTGGCTGCTACCCGACGAATCCGGGTCCGGATGGCTGGTCTCTCCATTCGGTACATTATGACTCAAAAAACCAGGATGTTATCCTCGATGAGAATTTTTGCTTCAAGAAACATCTACAGTATGTAGCAAAAAAGGTCACTGATGCTTTTTATGAAATACGTAGAGCCATTCATCCTGATTGTGGGTTGAATTACCGTACCATGCGTATCCTTTATAAAGGTGTCAGCAAAGCTATTATGCTGTATGCTGCTCCTGTCTGGGCTCACTGCATGGCTTTTAAGTATTGCATGGACATTTTACTGCTGGCCCAGCAACTCCTCTGGCTGGCTGTTATAGGCGGTTATATTAAAGTCTCGCAGAAGGCAGTCTGTGTTATAGCCAGAGTCAAACCAATAGATATCTTGGCTAATGAGCATAAGGAACACTATATTTCCAATGTAAATAACCTACTGACATCAGAATGAAAACAAACGATTGAAGACCAGGGCCTTGCGTCTTGGCAGGTCAGGTGGGACAAATCAGGTCACTACATATATGGTATATTTCCTATAGTGTCTAATTTAGGTGCGATTGGATGGATGTCCCCCCAATCGGTATGTCACACAGTTTCTCTCCAGGCATGGTGCCTTTTGGGCGAGTTTGGCTAGGTTCTGTTTGGTGGATTTGAGTCAATGCCCGGATTGTGGGAATGATGATACAGTGGACCACGTCCTCTACATCTGTCCCCGATATGAGGTCGAACGTTCACGAGCTGTTAGAGAACTTGAGAGAATACATTCCTTTCTGGATTTCCATATTAACTGGATGATCTGTGAGGAGTGGTCTATAGTGACTGGTTTTCTTCGTGCCCTTGTGGTGTGTAGCTCTGCAGAGGGAGTTTAATCAAGGTATTCGATCGTGGTAGGATCCCAGGTGGCTAGGGTTCTAGCTTAGACATTGGATTGGTTAGAGGTAGGTACATTGGCATCGTGCCATGGTTATATTGGTATTGTTTGTGATTTGATTTGGAGCTACAGCTGGTGAGGATGGCTGCGCTGCCGAGGTATGGTAGCCTGTGTGACCAGGGGCGCCAGTGGTGGTCCTGTGACTTGGTAATGCCATGCAAGACACCATAATGGGACCAGGTGGGGGAGCGGGGTTTGTCCCCAACTCCTGCACGGAGCAGAATGAGGTTGCGTTCCTCTTGTTAGATGACTTCAGTTGGTCGACTTATTTGGATGTAGATCTGAATTTCTGTTGTGTAGTACATAATTTTAATTGGTATGAGTGTAGCACTGATTTAGCTTTAAACTCATTCATTTTCTGAGGCATTCACAGTCACGAATTGTGTTAGCAAATCTATACTAGGCACAGGGTTCGCATTTTTGCGGTTTGTCAGTTAGTTTGAGGGAATCATATTAGGTTGGTTGTGAAGATGTCCGTTTGAGGCCTTCATGAAGGCAAAATTTGATATGTATTTTACTGATGCAAATGTCTGCCAAAGCATTTACATCAGTGGCATCCTGACCGAGGCCTGGCTAATGACAGTGAGATGTAATCAGTTAGAGGGTCTAATGATGACTTCCAGTAAAGCCCCTCAGGGCTTGGAACAGAGGGGGTGGTGTGGTGACTGGTAACATCACAAGGTGGATGGATGTCTTCCCTCTATGGGGTTGGGATGGTGGAGTTAGATTCTCTTCTGTGGCTGAGGTTGCCAGTGGGTTGCATCGTGGCTTATGCTGATGATGGGCTCCTGCTGGTCAAAGGAAGCTCACAGAGGGAGGTTGAATTCCGAGCTACTTGGACTTACAGGATGCTTGAGCTGTGGGGTCATCCACACAAGATGACGTTTAGCGCGGGAAAGATCATGATGTTGCTACTCAAAGGCCGTTTGGCAGTGAGTCAGCGTGTCTGTGTTTTGATGCCAGGCCAGCATATAAAGATAAAGTATGTTCAAGTTCAAAAGTATCTTGGGGCGATTCTTGCAGATTCAAGAAACTGCAATTTAAGAAGCACCATCAATACATCGCGGAGAGGGCCTGCAATGTCTTCTTTGGTATTTAACATGTGGTCAATCCTGATTGAAGTCTTAACTTTAAGATCATGAGCATCCTGTGTAAAGGTATGTGTGAGGCTATTATGCTATACGTGGCACCTGTTTGGGCGGATGGGCTAAAATATAAAAGTTATTGGGACATATTATTAAGGGCTCAACACCTAATATCCTTAACGGTAACAGGTGTCTACTACACTATTTCACAGGAGGCAGTCTTGGTGATAGCAGGCGTGAAACCGATAGACTTTATTGTGTCTATTAAGACACAATCAGACTTCTTGCTAAGAAATCTGATGAGTTGACTTCAAATAATGTTCGAGAAATTGAACAATATGGCACTGCCTTGTAGCAAGCCAGATGGGATGAGAAAAATGGTGGGCGTTATACACATGATCTCTCTCCAAATGTTGTTGGTTTGCGGGACACCTTTTGGGTGCATAAAATATGTGATGCAATTTCTTTCCAACCATGGTGCTTTTAGGGACACATTGCAGAAATTCGGTCTTGTAGATTATAGGATGTGTCCTAAGTTTGGACAATCGGATGACACCTACCATGTTCTTTAAGAGTGCTCGAAGTACGAGTTAATGTGTACGGATACCATCTGTTGGCTTGATCTTATCGGGTCAGTGTTGGATTTCCATGTAAACTGGAGAAGCCAGGCCAAATGGAGAGCTTTATAGTGTACTTAGCAAAGAAAAAAATTTTGAGGGGATCTACAGCTCTGCTTGGATTTCTCTTGTATTCTGTTTTTATTGTTTTATAAATTACTTTTTTTTTTGTTGTTCTTGTCATTTGTTTTGTCTCAATGTTACTCTGTTGTTACTGTTCTGTGTAATATTTTTATGTTTCGTGTTGTGTGTTGAACTCACTTTTACCTTCTACTAGAAGGTAGTTCAATTCCTTTGTTTAGTTAGGTCCTTTTAGTCTTGCTTAAGATTCAGTGAGATGTGTTTTATTTTGAGTTCATTAAATAGTAGTACACCGGTGGGAATGTCACTTGTGGTATTCGTATCGGTGGCATCCTGGCTGAAGCAGACTGGAATATGTCAAAAGCTTAGGTTTCAAAGATGACCTCCAGGAAAGCTCAGAAAGGCTTGGAACGAAGTGGTTGGCAGAGGGTGTCTTCCCCTACGGGGTCAGGATGACCTTACAAAATGTGACCAGAACTTTCAATAATGGTATGGTCATAATATTCTGTGAGTCTAAATTCTGTGAGGTTTGTATTCAAGAGGGCTTAAGTTATTCTTATTGTATAACGCTGACAAAAAAGTTGTAGCTCAAATGCAGGGGCAGGTTATTTTTAGCCCAGGACATCCCATGTTTTGACCTAACTTGGAGGCCTCTACTGTCACTCCCAACTTAAGTTTTGCACAACAAAGTAGTCAGTCTCAGCTAGGTCAAGACTCTGTGAATGGTCAGCCTCAGCAGAGCAGCCAGCTCTGCTGAGGCTAACCAAAATTCATTCATTTTTGCTAATTTGACACATTCATAATGCTTACAGATTTATTAATAAAGAGAGTCTACTTTAAAGTAGTAGTCTTGAATCTTTATTGTAGTGATTCTTTAAGTGTGATTTTCATTGTAAAAAATCTTCAGAGAATTTCTGGGTAGCAAATTCATAATGCAAATTCATTGATTGAATTTAATTTAATTTTTATGACTTCATAAATGAATACTACATACACATATTTAAAGAGACTGAATTGTATGATGCATGAAATAATTTTATAATTATACAATTGTAACAGACGGAAAATCATTGTTGACAGAATGGACAAAAAACACATTATACCTACAAACAATTCATATTTCATATACATTACTCGTATGAATATTTTAGCAGAAGATTAATTTTGAACACTAAAATAAACAGTATTTATTATCTTTACACTAGCATTTAAAAGAAACACAACTTAAAATAAAAAGGTAATCTAAAATATAATCTTTTATTGGGGTCTATGTTTTATCACACTGCATAAAGCATCATCTTTATGATACGAGTTTAACTCAACTGTCAAAATACACAGCTAACTTAAATTAACATGCGACTTTATTACAGTTGTAAATTTCCAAAACCAAAGTTTTAGTTTTAATTATTGTCATTCAGATTCTAGGTCTTCGGCTAATTCTTTTTCCAGTTGAACACAAGCTTGTTCAATTTCATAATTTTTACTTACAAGTCCTACCCACATTGATTCTAATTTCTTTAATTTTTCACCAGCTTGCATTTGCATATCCTTTCGTTGCCAGTTTATTTCTTGAATTTCTTTCCTGTAACAATTTTAATTAATTTTTTAAAATAAAATATACACTGTATTTATGCATGTATAGGCTGCAGTTTTTAACCCAAAATCACTGAGGAAATTAAGGTGCAGTTTAGATACAAGATATTAGACCTATTGGTCACTTTAAAAAAATTTATTAATAAACATTACAATATTTTGAAACATACCTTGTTAAAACAATAATCAACTCCATTTTGCAATGATAACATCGGCCCTACTCATCAATTGAATCTCATCACCCCCACTATAGTTCTCACCTTCACCTTCAGATGATACTTGCCATACTGCGTCAACTTCAGTGCCATCCTTCAAATTTGAAATGAAGGTGATTTTGAACTCTTGGTGACCATTGTGTGGTATGAGTTTCCTTGCAGCATAAACCTCTCACAGAATTGAGATAATGAAGTTTTCTTCAAACTCTCAATAACAGTCACTTCTGCTGATCTACATCTCCAGTTGTGATACAAACATCATCTTAAAAGACCTATTAATGAAAATGTGAGTGGTTGTCACAAACCTATCATTTTTCCTGATATCACAACTGTCACACTTTTACTGCCATAAATTCTTCACTTTTTTTCGGCATCCAGGTGCACCTGGACGCTGAAATCACAGTGTCTTCATCCAATTACCAACATATGAGATTTTAAATCAGAAGTCAAGTAAAAATATACATTTATCTGCCAATTGGAAAATGGCTATGAGAAGCCACATTTGCAGCCCACAATGAATTTTGTAGGATTAGGGTAAGCATGAGTTTCTTACGCATCTGTCTTTCTTCACATGCAATTCACATATGAATGGTATAACTGATTTTTTACAAAACTGTAACTATAGTCTCAGTTTAAAGATCAGTCTAAGTTCATTAATAAAATATATAAAGTCACCATTACCTCTTAAGGGAATATACAGTGACAATGCTAAATAAATGACTAATTTATGTATGAATAAGCATACATGTATTTTTTCAGCAACTGGAAACACTACACTAAATCTGACCTAAACAACATAAAGTCAGTTAGATAAATTAAAAGACAATAAGAAAAAGTTAAGGAAGTATAAATATGTTAAAAAGTAAAGTAAAAAGTATAAATAAATCCTAAATAGGCAACACAGTTTTATTGTTCTATTGATGGCCCAGGATATATATAACTGTTAGTCAGCACATCATAAAAGGCATGGAAATTTTGTTCTATACATTTATGTCAGGTTAATCCATTATATAATTACCAATACAGTCAAGCTAATTATCCAAAAATGAACAATTCTAAAGAAAAAATATCATCCTATTCATAAATGTAGACCACGATGAGCACCTTGCCAAGGTTGCATTAGTTTTAAATAAAACATGATATCACTGATGAGTCATGTGAAACCAGTCTTCAAAATAATAACTTACATCAACATAAATAACACTTTAAAGGAAATAATAAGCTTTAAATAATAATAATAGTAATAATAATAATATTTTTGGTCAATTTCATAACAATATATGTAAAATTA
Source organism: Lycorma delicatula (assembly GCF_047948215.1). Taxonomy (NCBI): domain Eukaryota; kingdom Metazoa; phylum Arthropoda; class Insecta; order Hemiptera; family Fulgoridae; genus Lycorma; species Lycorma delicatula. The sequence goes on along the minus strand of NC_134459.1, from coordinate 67,753,742 downwards.
TCACTAAAATCATATTAAAAATTAAGAATTAACAGTTAACCAAATTTTACCCAAGATAAATTACAGTTTTTGTACAAAAAAAAAAAAAAAAAACAAAGTAGACAATAAGAAACAAGCATACCAACAAGAAGATCAATAATCACAGAAATCCAATAGAATAAAAAGTATATAACAGTGAATACACTAAATATTACATCAGACAGACAAGATACAAATTAAAAGAAGATAAAGTAGGCAATAAATGCACATAAACTGGTTAATCAAATCAAGCAGATTTCACACATGAGCAATATAAAATTTAAAACTACAGTAAATTTGACAAAACTGTATAATAATCAAGCAAATTCATGTAGACCAGATTCATACAATTAGGTCCATTACTTAAGGAATATTCAATAACCCTTTTAAAGTATGTATCATTAACTCATGGAACGAGATACTCCAATGAAGAAAGTGCGAATAATTAGTTCCAAAAGGTCTTTGGAAGGAAAATTCCATTAATTTGAGAGAGAGTTGTTTAATGTTAAAAAATTTTAAACTTTTACATTATCAAATTTCCTTTGGTATTCAATGAACCAAATTTAACATTTGAATCTCTCTTACATCAATCATATAGCATTTCAGTTTTAATCTCAAGTATTTTTTATTGCTAACAATAATGATAATAAATGTAATATTAGAATATTTGAAAAAAATATTAAGAGAAAATACGGTTTTAAATTAAGAGAAATTTCAAACTGTCATATTTGATATATGTTTGTTTTATACTTTCAAGCCTAAAAGCTCAGAACTGCAATTTTTTTAAAATTAATTATAATTTTTTACATACACATGTTATTATCACTGAAGTTTTATAATAACAATTAAATATCAATACTAAAGATTATCAAGGAACCAAAAGACATTTCGCCAACAGCAAGTTCAATTTTAACAAATATAATTCTAATTGAAAAAAAAAAGCTAAATACCATAAGAAAATTACAATATCTACATACCTTAATACCTGTAATTGTTTTTGGGCTTGTGAAACACATTTGACTAACAATTCAAGATAACATTTCCAGGATTCACAACCATAATCTAACATCAGTTCTAAGTTACAAATTCTGGAAAAAAAAATTTCTATAAATATACATATATATAAAACTTTGTGAAAATTCAAATAATTCATCAACATACTGACCACTGTGCCAAATAACCTCAACTAACAAGAAAAAAAATACCACCAAATACAGTAACGGAATCCAGAAAACTAAAACCAAAAGTCAACTATTGCGAGAGTTTCAGTTGGTACAAAATTCCAAAATTACATCAAACAAAAAATAAATAAATAAAAACTAAACATTTAGTAACCATAAACCTTAATAACCACAAAACTTGAACAACATAACTCAACGTCAACTGGAATGACAATAAATTTAAAACGTCACGCAACTATGTACATAAACACTTGCAAACTACTACAATCAACTGTCTTTAATTTAATCATCATCTTTAAAAACAATCTGTTGATTAATCATTTCATACTTTTGTTTAGATTTATAAATATAACATATTTCAAATATACCCAATCTTCTACTGTTACAAATTTCCAAAATTTCTAAATTATTTATTATCGGTACTATGCTTACACAACAACAAATGGTTGGCCATTTTAGACACACCTTTCTTTCAGCTTCCGTAAGCATTGTATGTTCCATAAATCTCTTTTTAAAAGATCTGTTTGTTTTACCAATATAAATTTTATTGCACACATTACATTTAATTTTATATATTTCTCTTAAATCCTCTCAATCACTTTTATTATTATTCCTTAAATATTTTATATTATGGTTATTTGGTTTGTAAGCTTTTTTAATTTATTTTTATCATTAACATTAGTAATTTTTTTATTATTTTATTTGAATAATGTATTTTAAGAAAAAACTATCAATAATCTCTACGTTATTTTCTTGTTGCAATTGTGTAAAATGATCATGGTACTTAATTCTCTGATTTCTGTATGTCTTTTCTATAACTTCAACATCAAACCCATTAAATGCTGCTATTTGTTTTATTGCATCTATTGCCTTCCTTCCTAAGTTTGTTATCATTGTTCCTTGTATAATGTAAAGCTCTAAAAATCAGATTTATATATAAATCAGAAATATATATATATATATATATATATATATATATATTGAAAAAGTTTTTTCCAGCCAATCTGCCAAGTACAGAATTAAAGAAACATTCTTACCTTTTTTTCTTTACTTTATTTCCTTTACATTAGAGCACTTTTGGTCAGGCACCATTCTCAGTAATGTTTTCTGATTTATCTTCATTTACATTTACACATATAACTACATTCAACACCTTTACACTTTTGGTTATTGAGTAAAACTATAAGAAATTTTAAACACTTACAGAACATACATTTGTTCATTCAAAAAATTTAAAAACATCTACTAAAAATTACAATTAAGATTAACATTTTTTACTAAAATTTACCAAAATTTATTTAAAATTTCTTTCAATATGTTGTTTTATATAATGTTATACAGTACTGTAATCAATTATTTAATTTTATTTAAAATCTTATCAAACATATTACCAACTTAAATAATTCTTATAAAAATATCCCCAACAAATTCTGTCTGCAGATTCATGAAGCTAAATTCACGTTTTTATTTTTTATATATAAAATTTTTCTAAAATTTCTAATATTTACTTTTTCAATTATTTCTAAATTATTCTCCAAACTAGTTATATTATGTTTATTGGTTATAAAATGGTCAGCTGCATTTCAAAAAGGATTTTTTTTATTTTTCAATGATCTAAAATGTTCATTAAATCTATTCTTAAAAGACATATTTGTTTTTACAATATATATATTTTTTAACAATAATTGCATTTTATTTTATAAATACCAGAAAAATCATTTATTTATTTTTTTTTAACATTATAATATTTTAAATGCTTTATTACATAGTTATCAGGTTTATATTTTTTATCATTATATGCATTAATTAAGTTTTCTATAGTTTTATTAGTATAGGAGTAATTTATAAAAATATTTTCCTTGCATTTGTTTCCATTTATGAGTTTTAATGTAGTGATGTTTATATTAAGTATTTTGAGTTATATTTTTTATAAATATTATCTAACAATCAGGTATCATATCCATTTTTAATAGCAACATTCTTTATACTATTTATTTTGTTATGCAATTCCCTTTTATCATTTGTTTTTATTGCCCTATTTATTAATGCTCTATTTTATTAATTTTTTGAGACCATGGATGGTTAGAATTTTTGTTTATAATAATTTCGTTTGAAGTAGGTATTTTATACACTGTAGTTATTATCTGTCTGTTTTCATTTATTTTAATATTTACATCTAAAATTATAACTTTTCTATTATATGATGTAGTAAAGAAAAACAACAAACACAGTTATGTAAACATTTAATAAACTTCCAAGAGTTAATTTTTGCGATTATCCAATTCATATTGATAATACTAAATATTAATCAACCTAATATTAATCACCAACTGGTAATGCGGGATAATCGCAAAAGTTAACTCTAGGAGGTTTATTAATTGTTTACAACTGTGTTTGGTGTTTACAACATCATATTAAGATCAATTAAGACAATAGTAACTATGATGATAAAATATTTGAATTTTCAGAAAAAAATATTTAATAATTTAAGTAAAATAGATTCTATTTAGAGAGTAATGCTAATAACAAAAAAATTATTTTTTGAATTAAAACAAATGTTTACATCACAAGGTGATAAATTAATATTAACACTCGTGCTAATTTTCTTCCACAATACAGTCTTATGCCAGATGGAAAATGCAACTTCCAGGCTGTGTTACCTAAAATCAAATAAGAGCGAAAAACTGAGCAAAAAAAAAGACCTTCCAATATGTACAGCAACTAATACTAATTTTTTATAACTCCTTTTTTTACATTGCAATATACTAATGTATAGTTTTAAGTCAGATTTTCCCTTTTTAGTTTTGTTTATAATGAATGTACATTTTTTCTACATTGTTAATTCTTTTATGATTTAACCCCACACATTTTTTTTAATCTTGATATTTCTTCTTGGATATCTGCTGTTTAAAATTAATATACAGAAATATTAGTATGAGAGTTGATACAGCATGAGATGTGTACCTCAAAAACAACGAACTAAATAACACTTGATTCATTTTTTACTTCCTTGTATGAAGTAAAGGAAGTACTGTGACCGCAAAAAATTTTGGTTTTCAGTTTTCAAGAAAAATATCCATTTTGACTAGTTTCAGGGTGACATCTGTATATATGTATCTCGCATAACTCAAAAATGATTAGCCGTAGGATATTGAAATTTTGGATTTAGGACTGTTGTAACATCTAGTTATGCACCCCTCCCCTTTTGATTGCAATCAACTTGACCAAAAATGTCCAAAAAAGCCCAAAAATCAGAAAAAAAATTTGGATTTTGGACTCTTACTTAACTACAATAATAAGCCCTCATTGTGAGCTTTTCAACAATATGTAAGTGGCACTCATTTTCATTGGTTCCAGAGTTAGAGCCAAATAAAAATTTAATTAATGAAATATTTTAATTTTACAAGGGGAAGGCACATTGGTTCAAATTTGACTTCATTTCCTTTTTTTTAATTTAAATATATTGACTAATTAATAATTATTAACCTGTGATTGTAAAAAAAATAATAATTCAAAAACAATATTAAAAAAATATGAAAAATAATCATAAGTTATTATTGAAATAAAATTTTATGTACTTTTAAAAATGTGTATAAGGAAGTCATATGGTGTCAACAGAAAGTTTCAAGAACAAAAGTGTCCTTCAATATTTATCCACAACCTGCATCAACAATTCTTCTTGTTTGTATGTTGTGTATGGGCATTAGATCAAGTGAGCAGCAAATATATAAATAAAATTCAAACAAATATTCATTATTATCTGTAAACTATTTAGAAATAATAAATTCAGTAATATATTTAGGTAGTTATTTGAATAAAAATCTAAAGAAATATTTCATTGAATATTTGGGCATAACATTTTTTTTTTTTGTGAATTCCAAAAGGAACCCATAAGAAACACTTTCTAATGTACCTTCAAATAATAACTTGAATTAAGTGAAGTTGATCACAGTTAAGCAACGAATTTACAGAATAACATACCTCAAGAAAATTTTTTTTCAAATACCAGTAACATATATCACTGACTTTAAACAAGACTTTAATTTTCTTTGACAAAGAAAATAAGTTAGTTAAAAATGAGATATAACTCTTAAAAATATAGAATGTGAAAATTATCATAAAAACCCAACAAGAATGAATTTCACATTACAGTTGTTAATAAAATTTAGAAAACATAAATATTAAAAATACATAAAGGAAAAAAAAGATTAAATCTATATGATTTCTTCTGGCTGAGTTGCTGCGCTGGAAATAACTACTGTAGATGCTTTATGAATAGTAATGTGTAGAGATCTTTGATTCTAAGATGCAAGCAATCGCAAGATGTATCCCAAATTTATAAATGATTAAGCTTTTAATATTTAAATATTTAGAAATTATTTTATTAAAAATAGTATTATAATTAAAACTAGTCATTTAATATAAATTGAGAATTATAGCTAAGAAATTTAAACATGTAAACAAAGAAAAACAAATATTTACTAGTGTAAAGAATTTATTTATTTATTTATTAGAGTAAAGATTACTTCTTGATCTTTTTTTTGCCAACATGTATTTAATTTATGCAGCAATTGTTTTTTTAACAACTTAGTTCTCCCTAAAAAAAAATGTTTATCTCATTATAACGTTGTAATGTAATGTATTCATTTTAAAGACATATTTTACTATCTATAACACCACAATGTGCTTAAGATGGCTTACAAATAAAATGTATCTCAACAAGATTAGCTACAATAACCAGCATAAGATATCGTAAAATGTCTCTGAAGTAACACAAACTTACACCTTCACGTTAACATATCACCTTTCAATTCTTTTTTCTATTTTCTCTTACTAGTTTAATGAAACAATCTCTCTTACCAGTTACTAGCCTTTATGACATGCAATGTGTAACTAAAAGGTAAGGTAGCAACAGTTTATGACAAAAATGCTTACTGAGAACAAATGACGTCTTACATTTGTTGACATTGAGTTAAATTGAAAAAATATACATCTTAGAAACAAAGAAATATAATTTTAAATAATTTTTAAACATTTCTTCAAATTGGTATGTCCAATGTCACTAAGAAGATCAAGATGAAAAGTTTGATATCTTATTAATAAAAATTAGCTTTCTCTTTAATCATATTTATTGAATTTGTAACAATATTTCTGGTATTTTTCTTCTGATTTTACAATAATTATTTAAATATAATTTTTAAATAATTTTCATTACTATATTTAATGTATATCTTCAATTAATCATTATTAATTTGTTTTAATTATTTTTGTCAATATTTTCATGATTCTTTTCTACTTAATTTCTAAAATTTTAACTATTCATGCTTTATTTTATTATTATTGAAATGTAATACACATCATTTTTTTAGTACTCTTTAACATTTGCTGGCATGTAACTGACCAATTATAATGATTTTAGTTTTTTATTTAAAATATTGTCTGATGTTTGTCATTTTGACTTTTTAAAAGCCCAGTATAATACTATACAACAAAAGTGAAATATCTATTTCATAAGTACTCATTTCCATAAATATATGGTTGTAAATAAATATGTATTATTCTGCTTAAGCAAACCAGTAAAAATTAAAAACACCCACGTAGATGGAAACATTAATAAATTAATTTTTTTTAATTAGATTGTGAAACACAAAAAAATTAATTAAATTAAATTAAAGTTTTAAATAAATAATTACTGAAGCTGGTTAAATCATTCATTGCAGAATCATGAAGTGAACTGACTACATGCATGAGTGAAGTATCACTCATGCATGTAGTCAGTAAATGAACATGTAGTAACAAATAAATGACATGACTGGATTAATTAATATATATAAATTACTATAAAATATTATTCATGCAAATGTTAACACCTACTTACCGTGTTGCTTGATGTTCCAATTGTGCCATTGAATTTTCAACACATTCATTCCAAGCTGCAATATCAGTCATTTTACCAGCTGGAGGTGGAGGCAGTTCATAACGTTTCATACTTAATACATCCATAGGAAGTCGCTGTTGCATCCTTTCAAACTCATTTCTCATTATTTCAGTCTATAAATTAAAAAAAGAAAAGATTCTTCAGAACAAGCAAAATAATTTCTTTTATACAGAATGTATCCCAAAGTTCTCCCAGGACTTTCATAACCTAATCCACTCCTGAAAATAATTTTAAAAGTACATATTAACATATGTGCTAAAACGCTTCATTTACAAGTTACAGCTAGTGAAAGATTTTGCTTGGATTTCATCTACTCTGGTGAAATGAGGTTGTACTGAAATTTTTAGGCCGTTAATTAAGGGGCAGACTTAGTGATTCATGGTTTTTTATCTGAAAAATTGAATAAAATAGGTCTCAAAACCATATTGGGAGTAGTTTTTGAGAAATCTCAGGTAAAAAACCCTATTTTTTATGTTTAATGTACAATAATTTTTTTTTTTGTGTAATAAACTTATAAAAATTAGAAACAAAACTTGTAGAGAATTTAATTTTGAACAAGTGGTGTAAGATAAGTTGAATAAAACAAAGAAGAGTTAGAAAAATTCAAATTTTATTTAGAAACAATGCACTAAACCAAAGTGCACTGTAATGTACCAGTTTTTTTTCATCTTTTATGACCCCATGAAATGACTTTAGTCAGTCCATTATATGAGTCTCTTTGAAGGTAATGTTCAGGGCCTTCCAATCCTTCCAGTGTTGAAAATGTTCGTGTTGTGTGTAAAGTAAGTGTTTTTGTCCTTAATTTTTTTGTTTAATTTTATCTTGTTTGTGGTGTCTTCTGGTTAAGACCAATTTCCTTCAGATCCTCTCTTATTTCTCTGATCCATCTGCATACTGTCTGATGTTTTTCAAGTTAATATTGTACTGTACCAGCTGTTTCAGAAGTCTCGAATCTTACATCCTCATGTGTTCAGAGCATTCTGGTCTCCCTTACGTCTGGTATCAGTGATGGGTTCTAAATTTTTATACACAAATTTGTTGAGCACTATCCACCACTGCCCATCTTTCTGGTACTTTTTGTTGATGCAAGATCTTCCAATTATTTCGATTTATTGGAGTATGTCGACCTCTGATTGTCTGCTAAGGTGGAAAATTGTTTCTGCTGCATATACAGCTTCAGGTTTTATAGTTGTGTTGTGTCTTATTTTTTCATTTATGAATAGACTTTTTTACTATAGATGTACAACATTAATTTTAGTGCTTTAGCTAGTTTGTTTGTTCTTGTTTGGATTGAGGTTTTTTCATTTAGGTTGCTTATTATTATTTTCCCGAGGTATTTAAATTGGGTTATTATTTCAACTTTATTTATGTTTACATCTTTTAATTGTGTTGGTTTTTGGGGCATAATTTCTGTCTTTTCAAGTGATATTTTGAAGTAGTTTTATTTGCAATGTTTTGAAGTTCTAATATCTGTGTTTTAGCTTCATCAATATCAAGTGTGCTAGCAGTGCCAAGTTGTCAAAACCAAGACAAATTATTTTGACTTTTTGGGGACATTTTTTGAGGCATTCCCTCATTACCACTCCCAGAGTGCAGCTGAATAGTAGCAGTGAGAGTCCATCGCCTTGGCACAGTCCTGTTTTGATCTCAAATGGTTCCAAGAGTTCACCTCTGAATTTCACTTTTGATAGTGTTTGTGAGGGTCAGTTTTATCATGGTTATTAATTTGAGATATACTCCGAGGTGTCTTAGAATCTTTAGTAGGGATTCTTTGTGGATGCAATCATATGCTTCCTTGAAGTCTACAAACATTATCACAAATTCTAAGCTTCTTTTTCTGTTGTAATTCATTATTAGCTTGAGACTCATGATCTGGTCTGGATAGTTCCTCCAGACCGTTGATTCCATGTCTGAAACCTCCCTGGTATTCTTGTAGTTCTTTCTCAAGTTGTAAACCAATCCTATTGAGGATGATTCTTGAAAGAATTTTGTATATTATGTCTAGGAGTGAGATAGACTTCCCTGCAGTTATTAGGGTCTGTTTTGTCCGCTTTTTTGGGTAGCGGGTGTATGAGGGCTGTCGTCCAGTGTTCTGGTAGTGTTCTTTTTGATCCAGATGTTGATAAGCTGTTGATGAAGGGCAATTTTTGCTGGTTTTCTTACATGTTTGCAGATCTCTACAAAGGTCTGATCTTCTGCTGCTTTGTAATTTTCACCTCACTCAACGCTAGGTAGACTTTTTTTATTGTGGAAGGATTGATGTTTTCCACTGATATTACTGGAATTTTGTTGAAATATTTAGCTAGGATTTCCACACTGTCTTTATTGTTATGGGCCAGATTATGTTTTTCATCTTTCATTAGTAGGGTTGGGGGTTCATATTTTTTTTAAGGCTTTGTGGTAGTCTTTATATACATATGTGTTGTTGAATTCTTCTTCCATTGATTTCAGTGAATCTTTATGGTGTCTTTTTTTATTTTCCTTAGGGTACAGGTGGTTTCTTTTTTTTACTAGATTTTGGAAGGATATTTCGATTTTTGGGATTGGTGTAATAGCTAAGCTTGACGCCTCTTCTCCACTATTTCATCACGTTTACTGTTATACAGGGTTTTATTGATGCTTTTACAGGGTTTTATTGGGGCCAGTTCTTTACCAATTTATAAAAAATGTTCAAAAATGAGCCTGCCATTTTCAACACATTTGTTGGCAGGTTTCTGTACTGCTTTTGATGCTCTTTTTAGTCCTTCAGGACTGTCCGTAAGTTGCTCAAACACATCCATAAGTGGACATTAATTCCTCATGAAAATTTATTTTTGTTTTGTATAAAATATTTTTCATCCATCCCAAATACAAAAATCTAAAGATGTTAGATCAGGTGACCTAGGTGACCAGGAATGTAGACCTCCACAGCCAATTCATTTCTCAGGGAAATGATTTAAGTGAGTGGAAACGGCACAAGAGAAGTGGGAAGGTGTGCCAAAGTATGCTTTGCATCTCAGCAGTAGAGTAACAATTTCAAGAAGCTGTGGCAATTCTTCCAGAAGAAAGTGCAAGAGTACTTCAGCATTTAAGCAGCCAGGTAATATGAATCCAAACATTTGACTTGAAGAACCCACACCATACATTGACACTAAATCGGTATCGAAAATTGCCTTCCACCTTTGCATGAGGATTTACTTCTGCCCATGTATGCTCATTGCATAAGTTGTTGACACCTGAGTAAAATTTGCCTCATCTCTAAACAAAACATACTTGTAGAGTTGTAAATTTCAGAACTCCAAAGGAAACGGACAATCTCCTGAGTATAGATGTTTATGATAAGTTTAAACTTTGTTAAAGTGTTCTTCAAACCACCAAATGTGAAACTACGAACCACTTAGAAATACGTTGTGAACTGACGCCTTGACTGCTTCAAAAATAATTTCATCAATAACAGCGTTAGATAGATCAGCATGCCCATTCACAGCTGGTATGAACAATAGGTAGTAAACCTGTTTTATATTATTACATGGTCTGGGTCTTTTACTTCAGCTAGCTAAATTTCATTCATTTAGTCATTTAAAAATAGAACATTCAATCTTTTTATCTTTAACTGAAAATGGGTCTAATATAAATAAAAACATTCATTTGTAATTAGGTCTATTTAGTTCTAATAGAAATTTCAAAAAAATATTTGTTCTGAATGGCCAATTTTCTGTAAAATAATTAACAGGTACAGCATAGTAACGTGTGAAGAGATATGCTGAAGGATTAAATGAAAAAATTGGTTAGTATATAATTAATTTTTAATTCTAACAAAACTGCTTTCTGTAGAAGATATCTTAACAGTCTCAACCAAGGAAATTTAGATATCTCAAGTTTAACAATTATCTGAAGAAGATATTCTGGGTTACAGGCATTTCAATGAAAAATTAATAAAATTTTAAGACCAGCACAGTTTGAGATTTTATTTCTTGAAAAAGCAGTGCAAAATTTCATCCACTTATTAGTGTTTAAAGACACAATTTTGTGTTTTTTTTTCATGGCTTTCTTGAGGCTCTGAATACTACAAAAAACCAAACAAAACAGTGAAGGGTAAACAAAATTTTAAAAAAGATAAAAATGTTTATCCTAACAAGAGATGCTGAAAATGTAATTATTTATCTAAAATGATTATTATTAATCTTGAAAGTGCAGTGTAGATAGCCAAATTATGCCATGATCTTCATTTCCAAATATTTACATACACAGAAATAGCACGTTTTTCCTCACCTCAAAGGCAGTAAGATTCAAGCCAGGCAAATGTTCTAGATAATTTTTGGTAGGTCTGTAACGTCTTGTCTCTTCTTCAACCATAGCCAAAGCCTGGAAAAATATAATCATTTTTAATTAATAATATGAGTAAAACTACAAAGTTAAATAATAAAAAAGTTTGGTTATTTACATATTTGCTGATTAAGCTCTATGATCCAACTCAAATTCTAAAACTATTTCATGATTTAAAAAATTTAAGGATTGAACTGAATTTCTAACTTGGAAAATTTATACCAGTAGTAGTTAAAAAAAATTAAGTGTGAAGTTAAAAAATAAAAATACCAGTAAAAATTTAGTAAATGGTAACTTACCATAAAGTACTAAAACAGATTATTTTGGTAGGGCATTAAACATACATTTATCAAAAAAAGTTTTGATTTAAAAAAATGTAATAATAATAAACATTATTTAATTACACTAAAGGTATTGAAAGACAAGCTAAGACTATCCACAAAATTTGTCCTAGAAACTGAAAAAAAGATAGTTTAATATACATCATATTTCAAATTATTCTAGAGTAATATAATCTTTCTTTTTTTAATAATACATGGAATTATACTGAATGACTATAAAGACCATATATCACGTATGAGCTAATGCAGTCTGTGATGTAATTAGCAATATTTAATTTCAAATAGACCCAATGAATCAGATTAAACATAAGCACAAATTATAAATAAATTATGAGAAATGTTGACTGAATTCTGTGGAGGTACCCTGAAAAATAATCACAGAAGAGCTAATTAATCTGAAAAGAGGCAATCTGAATGGCAAAGCACATTAACTGAAATTCAGAATGGGCTTAACACCTCTAAAACTGAGATGACAAGGACTTTATGAATCTTGTACTAAGTACACAACATCACCACACATTTAATTCTCTATTAACTTAACTGCCTGTTTGATAATATTTGGACACTGTCTTTGACCAAGATTTCGACTGTGAACAACATCATGAAGACTGTAACACAATTATTAATTTGTTTCACAGTGAAGAAACTAATGTGGATTATCAATGAGAAGGGAAAATCATGAAAAGACAATGTTTCAGGGACTCGTTAGCAAGAAATGTTATTTTTTATGTTCCGTTAAAAAAAGTTTAGTTTTCTCAATGACAAAGGTAGATTTGTCATTGAGGTACATTTAAGATAGACATAACTGTTGCATAAAATTAGAATATACTTCTTCGTAAAATCTAATTAGAAATTTGCTACCTCCTGATAAACCTGACTACGTCTAATTGTGTCAGGTTGTTCTCAAAAATGATTACTGGTTGATTACAGAACATGACGGTATTCTTTAAACAATTTTAGGCACTCATCTAATTTAGAACTGGATACTGATCTTTTTAAACACTTACGAAATAATATTTCACCCTAATAGATAGGATGCTGTTTGAAATCCAGCGATGAACACGCTCATACCGATGTAAATTTATTTATAAAATATTACTTCAATATCGCAAATAATTAATTACACAGGTTAAAATTTACAAACTTACAGCTTCTCGAACACCAGGTTCATCATACCCTTGATCTATATACGGTAAAGCGTCAACAACAACTTCGCCTGCCATTATATGTGTTAAATAAAAAACTATTAAAAGTATAAATGGTGATAATAAATATAACCTCACTCTCTTCGTAACACACACTGCTGTTGCATCAACAAACAAGACTACAACATAAAGCTCATCAAACTGTTACCTAAAAAAAAACAGGTTATATTTCAATAATTTATGTTCATAAAATAAATTTGGAGGATTAAAATTAAAAATAAATATTCTCATTTTAATTAAAAATATTTATTGAATTTAACATGTAACTCGAATATTCAGGAACTAGATGATTGTTTCAAGAGTTGGCAACGCTATAAATGGTTGGCACATGTGATTTGATTTTTTTACGTGCATGTAAGATCGAGTTAAATATAACAAGTAATATTATGTTATATTAAGGTTTGTTGAAAACACAGTGGTCGTTGAATTCTTATATAGAAGTAAGATCATTTGTAATTTTAACATAATATTTTCTGGTAAATTTTCTTTCTGACCAGAATTTATGATCTTGTGATTTGGTTGTAAAAATATTTGTTTTTAACTACACAATGTGACAATAAACAAAGTTATAATTTTTATATTAAACTCGAAGATGACCATAAACGATATGTTCGTTGTCTCTTGTGTTATACAGTATTTTCTGGATAAAGAAGTTTATTTTAAGAATTAAAGGAGTTATATTATATTTTAAATAAGTGCCAGATAAAAGCACTTTAAATATTTTATTTATACAATTAGCTACATTTTTTGTGTAGCAATTTTTGGTATGGTAATTAGATTTTTTTCTTTTTATCAAGATGGTTTTTCATGACTTAAATATAACTGTTAATATAAATATAAGATTACATGAATTTTATTTTATGATTTCCATAATTTCTAAATGTTACACTTTTAATTTATATACAACCTGTATATTTTTCATAGTCTCATCATACATTTCTACAATGTTATTTTCACAATGTTTGTGCTTTTACAGTCTTTCTCAATTCATTTTATTTATATCTTTGCTTGTTCATATTTTTTCCCATATATCTTATAAAATTTTCTGTTTTCAAATTAAAGCAATATTAGTAGAAGTATTTGGTTTTCATACACATTTATTGTTTTATAGCCCATCTAAAAAATTATAATCTCCAGAGTAAAGATTCTACATAATTTTGTTTTACATGAATACTTTTATCCCTTTATGAGATTCTGTTTAATGGCATTTTTGAGATTCCTTCCTGAACGACTTAGCTGACAAATTACTTGACTTAGATGTACTTCCACACTTTAACATCTGTCTTTTATCTACTAACATAACACTTTTTGAAATGCCAGTGCTTACCTTCTTCTGCTAGCCTAATTTCAAAGAATTGTTCAGCTGCATTTTGTACATTTTATATGATGAAAGAATTGTTTTTATGAAGTAACTACAGCCCACAATAATTTTCTTAAATGCAAAACCATAAAGTAACCATTCTACATATTTTTGGGTTACAAACCTTTTCTTCCAAGTTAATAATTTGACATAAAATTACCATTTTGTAAAGCATTTATACAGTTTTCAAAACTGATTTTCTACAGAAACTATAATCTCAATATTTCTTTTAAAAATAACATTTTTTTTATTGCTAACAAAAAGAAGAAACCCATGATATCAAATAAAATTAAGGAAATGAACAAGAAAACATTTAATTTGATCAAAAAATAGACCTTGAAAATATGATAACAATGACAAAAGAGAACTGCCAATTCAGTTTACCATTATCATTATTTGAGTAATGCAAAAATCACACTTAAGAAATTTTAATTTATACATATATTTTATTATTATGAATAAAGACTTTGTTTCAAAATTACTACCCCAGTAATTAGATCTGCAGCACAAGTATGTATTTTAAATATTTTTCTATAAACAAAATTGATAAAATAATTAGTTAGCCTGGTATTAATAGATTGATATACATTTTCATTTTTACCATGTAGTAGTTGCATCTTTCCCTTTCACATGGAAAATATCATCCTTGGCAATCATCCTTGGCATTTCATTCCAAGTTAGGCTTGCCATGCTTGTATTCTTCTGTTACATATGATTTAAACTTACTTGTGAATTAAATATCCAAAATAATTATGATGTACCACAATAGCATCAAAAAAGGTTTTAATTTTTTGTTTTAATAAAAGTGTATTTAGATTGTAGTTTCTGCTTAGAAGATGAAAAGTTTATGTTTACAATGGTTAAACAATCCATAAATTTTTAAAAAATGCATAAACAAAACTTGAAACCACAAATATTTAAAATTATTCTTTTAAGTTTTGTTTATGTATTTATTTATTTCTACTAATTATTACTGTACATTTAATGATGATGGATGTTTTACAGTCAAAATACACTTGTATTTTTATTTAAACAGTTCTTGTTCATTTCCCTTTGCTAGTTTATTTTAATAATTCATGTTTAGCTCATATTTTATATGATTATTTAAATGTACATATTATATATATACACATATAAATTATAATTTTTAAAATAAAAACAAAAAACTCTTTTATTTAAAAAAAATGGGTACAATTTGTAATAATAAAAATGTGATGGAAAAGCATAAAAACAACTTACCGATATGTGAGTAACTACCTATGTTCAAAACCCCCATAAAATCAATTCAGTTGAGTACAGTTGTGCACAGTGAGCACCTTTCTTATGAAAGTGCAGAGATAGCAAGGATGATAAAAGGGTGAAATCACCCAATCAGACTACAGTTGTTCATATTGTAGAAGGTATCTGTAGAACAACTTACCAAGACTGGTATAACAGCAAATATATTGAAGCAATAAAGCATTTATCTTTTTATGGAAAGAAATGCTATGGAGATTTCTGAATGGATATTAGGTAAGGTGTTACAGGTAATAAAACTGAAAATGGTAGTGGGATTTTTTTATAAAATATTATTGACTACTTGGATTATTGGTAAACTTTCTTTTAACATTAAATTGTGTTTGAAATAAAAATTATTTTGCTTTCATCATTATTATTAATAATTTTTAAGTTTCTAAACACCCTTCCCACTTTTATTTATTTAACTGATTACACAGAAAATCAGTAGACTCAAGTTTGTGTAAAGAAGATATAATCTGCATTTCATTTTGTTTTAGATGCCATTTACTGGATCTTGTGCAGAACTTAAAACTATATTGGAACATGCACCATATGCTATAGAAATTGATAGTTACTTAAAAAAAAAGGAAAGTGAATGCATGCCATTTTTGTGCCGAGCACCTCAGGTTCATATTGCAGTATTATTTTTATTAGATTTTTTTTTTTCTAAATTCAGTGTATATTGTTTAAAATAATTGTGTGCAAGTTGAAGCTACTTTCTGCACTGCTTAAGTTCTGTGCAATGGTGCACAAAAAGAATGTGCTCCTCTACTACCTATAGTATTTATTCTAATGATGAATTACACAATACAGTGACTGATTCATTATAAGAATATATTCATAAAAAAAAACTGTAGATAATTGATTATGTAAAACAATAATCATGACTTTTTGTAGCTGGTTTTTCAGCTGAAATTTGTAAATTATAGTTTGAAGTAATAAGAATTAATTGGCCAGGAGTTCTTTCAGGATCAACCTCCAACTCTTGCATTATAAGTTGGCAAACAGAATAAGAATTATGCTTCTTTCTTGATTCAGTTTAATTCCTTTGTTAATTTGTTGTTTCTGGTATCTACTCAAGTCACTAACATAAACATTAGACAGGGAAGGTAAGAGACCCCGCCTCAAACCCACATTAGTATCTAAACTTCTCATGTTAGATCTTCTACAATCCACTGTTACTTTAATAATATGAGGCAATCAAATATGAACCATATTTTAACTTCATGGCTCATGTATGAAAATAAGTTTGCTGATTGGAGAGATGTTGATGGTGGAGATGTAGGGAGGAAATGGTCACTCCAGATGCATCTCTCTGGTCATTGTGTCATGTCAGAATAAGCATATTATCATGAAATTTCTCACAAATAAAGGATGTGGTATTCTCCAAAATTTTGACTAGACTGTGTGACAGTTTGGGAAATGATGTTGCATATCAAGACTACAACTAGCAGAAAATTTAAAGAAGGCCATGAAGCTATAGAAATTGAGTCTCACAGACTTTTATCAGTTGACGAATAATAACATTCAATCTATCCATGGCCTCATTAAAGACAATCGACACCTTTGGGTTAATAAGGTTACTTTGGAGTATTAATCACAGAAGTGTCCATTCCATTAAAACAAAACACCTTGGGTTCTGCAAAATCTATCTGAGGTGGATGCCATGATTTTTTACCCAAAATCAGAAACAGATCTACCAGGAAATTCACCAAGGCTGCTGAATTGATTTTGATAAGAGAGAAATAATTTTTTCCATCGAATAGTCACATGTGATGAAACACAGGTCAGTCATTACACTGAGTCAAAATCTGCAAGAATGGTGTGAAATAAGAGTGAAAGCCGCTTACAGAACAAAAGACACTATCAGCCAATCAGTGATGTAATTAATTTTCCTTCACAACTCCAGGCCTCATGTAACCATTAAAACTTGGGATAAACTGGATAGAATTTGCTGTGAAACTTTAGAATATATTAGGTTACATAAAGTCATGACATCATTATTAAGATATATATTTTATATTTATATATTTTAATCTAAACACATAGCTGTTTTAAAAAAAAATACATCACTATTTTAGTTTTGGCTCTTGTGTTCAGTGTTTAAAGACATTACTTTCAATGTCAAAAACAATTTATAGCCAACAGATAACACAAGTAGTAAGTAATTTACAGTGGCGCTTTAAATAACTTATTATTTAGACAAATGTTCACACTGCTACAATTGATTATTATACCACAATGAATTCAACACATAAAAATTACTATTTAAAAAATTACATTCACTTGATTCTAGATTTTTTTGTGATTAAGCTTTTTCCATTACAGTTGCAAAAAAAATTCGATTAATAATGAGGATATTCAGCCAGAGTTAAAAAGTAGTTATTCTGTTCATACATTTAAAGGACCTTATTATATACCAAATAAACCTAATATTACTCATTAAGAAATGTTTGTTGCAAAACAAAAACTGATATCAAGTAAACACAAGTAATAAATTGATTACAAATTGTGTATATTTTTTAATAACTTTTGATTTTTTTTATGTCTTTAGTTATCTTGGTAACATCATTAGTAATTTTAAATCAGGAATGTATTTATTGCACTTTGAAATAGTGAAATAATTTAAAGAAGATAAAAAAAAAATGAATTTCATTCAATAATTCTTCAACAGCATTGCAGAATTAAAATTAAAGATAATATTTTTCTTTTGATAGAGTAATATTTGTACTTTTGACAATAAAATATTTTATTTCACTGGTATTGAATTTTTACATTAATATACACAAAAATTAAATTCTAAATTTATTGATGTGCATAATTTTTATAATTTGATTATTTTTAATTTAATGATTATATCTATGCCTTTAAAATAAACACATTTTCCATTTTAGTTTTTTTTAGTTTCTCTTGCAAATTATAAAGTGCTACCCACTGTTATACATGAAAGTAACAGATGTTCAAAAAGTGAAACAACCTTATGGGAAAATAAGTAAGTTGCAATAGTTGTTGAAAGTGGCCTCCATTATGCAGTTCACATTATTGAATATGACATTGCATGCTCTTAAACACATGTTTTAATATTTGTTAAGGACAGCAACAGATTGTTCAATTTCACTCTGCAATTCAGGAATGGTGAGGATAAGTTTTATAAGCAGCATCCTTAGGGTATCCCCACAACAATTCCCCTGAGGAGGGGAAAGATCAGGAGACTGAGGAAGACATAACCACTTTAAAATGACTTGTTTATGAAAACACTACTCCAACAAAGTCATGATTGTATGAGCCGTAGGTTCCTGCTGAAAGCACATGTACTCTAGCCAGTCTGCAGGTATAATGTTCATAAATTGTTGCACCATCTATATGTGGCACTCACTGTTCACTGTGCCATGAAAATATGACATGAAGATTTGCCTAGATGACATTGCACACCAAACACCCACTTTTTGTCTGTGCAGATGGGGGGGACTCATGCAACTGGATTTTCCATACACAAATGCATGAATTCTGGGCATTCACGTATCCATCAAGATGGACCATGGCATGTCAGATAAAAATCAATCATGAGTTCTTTACCATCTGGCATTACAGATGGCATGACCACTAACAAAAAGCTACGTGTTTTCCAGTGTCTGCAGATAACAACTCGTGAAGAATATGAATTCTGTATGGATGCATCCTTAAACACTTGTACAGTGCCTTGTGGACACTATCAACTGAGAGATGAAACTGGCTAGATAGGTGTCACACAGACTTCTTGGGACTAACAGGATATACAGTCTGCATGTTGACATGTTGAACTTTTCTGGTGTTAGCACTTTCGGTCAGCCACTTTTAGCTGCATCTTCCACATTCCCTGTCTCTTGGAACTTAGCATAATTGGTACATCTAATGTATTGGGAGACAATGAACTGAACTTTGCTGCATTGTATAACCTATTTTTCAATTTTCCTCAATTAAATCGGCAACCAAAGAAGGAAACACTCTTCCAGAAGGTTGCATCACTTTTTGAACACTTTGTACTTTCATCCAGAGGTCCCGGGTTTGAATCCCGGTCAGGCATGGCATTTTCACACACACTACAAATTGTTCATCTCATCCTCTGAAATAATAGCTAATGGTGGTCCCAAAGGTTAAACAAAAAAAAAGTTACTGCATGTAGTTGTTGGACTGAAATTATTAAATGTAAAAACAGATAAATATATAAGTAAAAAATAGATTTCTATCTTTAAAATTGAACTTAATTTAAAGTACAGGAAAAATTATACACATAAAATACCACAGCTATAGCTTAATAATCTTTTACATATGAGATGTAACATTTTTTATAATTCACAATAATAAAATTCAAATTGAATTATAAAGTAAAATAAACTTATTTTATAAATTATACACTTACATAAAATACATAAATTACATAAAAAAAATTATTCACTATAATAATGAAAAATAAGAATTGCAGTTACTTTTATAAAAATGTTTAAGGGAAGTGCCAAAATGAAAGGATGACCAATGTGTAATCTTCACAAAGTGATTTTTTTCACATAGATAGTAATATTTTTAATATTGTACTAAAATTTATGTAAAATGATATGCTATCATCATCAGATCTAATAAACTATTCTGATAAGACTTATTATTATTATTAAAATATTCATTCTAAAACGACATTACAAATTATGTCTGAACAGAATTTGTAATCTTCTCTTCTTTGCATTAGTTTTATCGTCATTAGAAAAACTGAAAAATGTTATTTTTTCATCTCATCTGCTTTTTAAACGGACAAGATGAACAGAATGAAAATGAAGACAAATCTGGGAGACTGTATTTTTTTATTAACTTATAGAGGTCATTGTATAAATAACATAATCTTTTTGCTTTATAATCAGTTTGTAATTCTTTTTAATGTTACTTGTTTATGTATACCAATAAAGAAAAAAAAAATTAATTAAAATATGTGACATATTTATCAATGTATGTAAATTTTGTTTTTGTTTTTACAGTTACAATATAGATTACAATTGGTTAATAACATGCGTTCCATATGTCGGCAGTTAGAGCTATCAACAATTACAGTACACCTTGCAGTACATTTATTAGACTATTTTATGGATAATTATCGCATAATTGCTGGTAGACTTAATCTAGTTGCTCTTGTTTGCATTTCACTTAGTGGTAAATGAGGATATATCTCCTACTTTTATAGCATTAGACATTCTATTAAGTGTTTTACTGCACATATGTGCAGTATAACAAAAAAACTACAGTTTATTAATAACATTTTTATATTAGTTTTTACTTTCTTTTTTTTAGAAAGATTTATAATTTCTACTTTTTTTTATACTCTGTTTAAATTTATGTATTACTTTTTTTATTAATTTAAAATTAAACATTTGATTAAACCTTGTGTATGACTGGCCAGGCAAAAAGTATTCCCCAGCTCATTGCTCAACATCAAATTAGTATTTTTAAAAGGTCATTTCTCTCTGTTCAGTCTATATGGGGAGAAGAATTACTGGACATTTATAAAAAAAAATATCATTAACATTTAAAAATTTTCAAAATAGTATCTAGATTTTTGGAGTTAGTAGTTACAGAAAACATAAAGTTCTGAAATTTTGTTTTCATTTCTAATTTCATGCAATAAACATTTTATAAATTTTATGTTGGCAACTTTTGTGTCACTAAACATTTTAGTCATTTGTAGAATTTTCACTTGCTTTTTACAAATGGTTTATGTCAATGTTAAATTGTGTGAAAATTCACTTTTCCCATCTTTTTATATAGATCATGACTGTGTTCTTTAAAAACTTATACATAACTTGGACAGTGCTACTGTCCATCTGCAACTAATAGTGCATATGTACATTCAGAAGTATTTTCTAAATCAGAGATTGATATGTAGTTTCATAATCTGGGAATCAGTATTTTGTAACATTGATATTTTTTAATCATGCAACAAAAAATCTTATTTTCATACTTGTTACTAGACCTAGGTGTGATCACATGTCTTGATTAAGAATCCCTCTACAGAATCTTAGAAAAATTGCAATGTTTAAAATAATTAGTATGCTAAGCAGTTAAAGAGAATAATAAATATTTTTTAAACAGCCTAAGGAAATCAGGATGATTTATTTTCATGAACATAACCAAAACTAAAATTAGCTACAGTACCACTTTTTTCTATTTTCAGTATTAATTATTATAATAATTTATTTATCTTTAATTTTACTTTTTTTCAGCCAAATTTGAAGAACAAGATGGATCATTTCCTAAAATTTCACAACTGAGTAATTTTGTTGAAAACAGATATCCAAAAAAAGATTATGTTACCTTAGAATTGATGATTTTGCAGTTTTTTGATTGGAATTTGGCTCGACCAACTGTAGCACATTTCGTTGAGTCCTACAGGTGGTTAAGCGTTTTTAATCAAGATTCATTAAACACTGTATCTGTAAGAAATTTAAGGAAACGTGCGCTTTCAACTATTTGTGATTTATTGGATGTTTCACTGAATGGTATGAGTAAAAAAATTCCTTTTGAAAATTTTTATTTTTAATTTTGTTTTCATGTTTTCCATAATTTTGGTATACATATTATTTTCATATATATTCTTATTCAGTTAATATTAATATTTCATATTAAATTCATATTTAAATTTAAGTTCTTTTTACATTTTCATAGATATAATTAATCAGAAATAATTGAATTATTAGAAACAAATATGATTTTACACAGTTTCTTTACACTCTGGTTGCAGCTTTCTTGTAGCCCAAAATTGTTCACAGAATTAACCATGATTTTTTAACCACCTCCCTTAAATTTGACTCAAAATATGGATTGCTATATATTAAATATTGTCGCCGAATGGCTTCGACGGCACATTGCACTTACTAACCTTATGGTAGCCCTGGAAAGGACCGTTTTTTTCATCGATTGGTTTTGACAGCTCATTGTAGTCACTAACCTTATGGTAGCCCAGAGAAGGTTTGTTGTTGTCAAATGGCTTTGATGGCTCGTAATTCATAACCTTGTGATAGCCCTGAAAAGGGCTGTTTCTTGTGTTAGCTCTGAGAAGAGCTGTTCAGTCTGGAAGCTGGTCTCTGGCGAAGTCGGAGAGTTGTGGCTTTTCCATTGAAGTGAGACTGGGCTTCCCCTCAGCGGCAGTTAGGTCTCCACTACAGCGTGGTAGTGGTGGCCCCCAGAGCCCCGCAGTGTTGGGTCAGCATCAGTCATCCTTCACCAGCACAGCTGAGGTGGTTTCTCCCTGAGCGATCCTACACTGGGCCGACCACTGCTGTGGAGTCTGCCGGCCAGGGCAATTGAAGACCAGCGAGCTGGAGCAGGAAGGTAGCATCCACGTCCAGTGGCTCCCTTGGTGGGCCAGCCAGGCCTGCTAATCCAGCGGGGATGTTGGCATCCGCCGGGAGGTCCCATGTTGAGGCGGCCAGGGAACTTCTTCTGTCTTCTTCTCCTCTTCCTTCTTCTAGGTCTTCTTCAGGTGGTGGTAGACAATGAATTGAAAATTCACTCTCATGCACACTCTTTTATTGGAGCCTGAGAGTGATGGGGCTGCTGTGGTGGGAGAACTGCACACTCAAATACGCAGTGAGAGTGATGCTTGTATCAGCACGTGGGTATACTGTGCGCCAGCTCACATCATTGCTAGCATGTTCATCCGCCAATATTAAATTAGGCATAAATGTGGTAACAATATATTACTGCCTGAATACGTTAAATAGAAGATTTTATGTACAGAATCTTTATCTGTGTTTATATCTGAACTGTTGTCTGTAGGAAAAGTCAGAAAAGGGGAGAGTATTTTTTTTTAAATATTCATATAAATTGAAATTAAATAGAAATTATTGGTTTTTTATGTTGTATATAATGCAGAATATAATTTTATCTTTTTCGTTTAATTATTCTCTTTTCAGTAAAGCAGGCCAATACTGGGTATTGCATACCCAATTGGATAAAGCATACCCAATTACTGTTTTGTGATATATTTTTATTTTTCTTATGATGAAAAAAAAATAATTTTTATTGCACATGAAAAAGTACCATATGTGACTGGGATTCAAATTTGGAACTTTCAGATTAAAGAAAGTTACTGCCTTTAAATTAGATTGGTAACGTCTTTGATCTATATCTTGACTTTTACATCAATACTGCTCCTAAAAAAGAACCATAAGTGTATCTATATTTTTCTTTTGTAAAATTAGAATAAAATATATTTAAGCCTTAAACAATAAGTGTATTAATCCTTTTTGAATAGCTAAAATATAGAATAACAAAATAAATATAAAAAATATATATTTTATAATAAAAATTGTAAGGAATTCTTCATTTTATATCTATTACCACCTTTGATTTTTTTTAAATATTACCTTAATTTAATTCTGTTTTGTTGATTTTAGTAACAAATAACTAGTAAATTATGATTACATACTCCAATTTTTGTATTCTAATTTTTTTCAGATTATAATGTAAATATGTTTAAACCATCACTTGTAGCTGCAAGTTGTGTTTATCTAACTAGAAAATTATTGAAGCTTACTCCTAAATGGCCAACAATATTAGAAGCTGTAACTAGTTACAGTGAAGATAGTCTTGAAGAATGCTCTGTTTTGCTATTAAGGTAATTAAACTTATTTAAGCTAATTTTTCTATTAAATCTATTCATATAAGCTGGTTATTAGTGATCCACTAAGCAAAGTGTAATAACTACAACAGATAACATTGATAAACATAATTTTTCTCTCCTAACATGCAATACATGAATTTAATCTGTTTTTTGATGCTGAAAACGAATATAAACTCAGAATCTTTTTATCACCCACCATTTTTGAAAAATTTTAATTAAAGGATTTTTCCACTTTTCAACTTATTTAGCATTTTAAGCTCCTATATTGTATTTTGTTATCTCATTTTTTATTGTTTAACTTTGTTAACATAATTTGTAAGCTATAAATAAACAATAAATCATATCATAGTCACATATTATGACATATGTATCTATGGTTTGGCGTGAACCAAAGGATTATGTAATTGATTGTTACTTTTGTTTAACAAGTGTGTCTGGAATTTCTAAAAAATCTAAACATACTGTAAAATATCCTTCATTGCAATCTACAGTCAGGCGGATGTAAAGTGAGGTAATATGATGTTTGTGAAATTATTCCAGTTCCTGAGCCACCTGTGAATGTATGTTTCGAAAGCAGTGATGAAGAATCAGGCAATACTGAAGAAGACAACAACGATTTTGATTTTGAATTACCTTCCAATAAGCCATATCTTATATCACAAGGTGAATTAAATGACTTTGTTAGCGATTTAAATTTATCAAAAAATCAAGCTGAACTGTTAGGATCAAGACTGCAGGATTGGAATTTACTTAAAAAAAATACAAAAATGTTGGGCTTTCAAAGGCAACAAAAAGAATTTTCACAGTACTTTATTGATGAAAGTAATTTGGTTTATTGCACAAATATTGAAGAGCTTATGTTACACTTAGGACAAGTTCATAAGCCTGAGGACCGGAACCTTTTCATAGATTCATCCAAGTATAGTTAATTTAAAAGTAGTTCTACTACACAATGGTAACAAATATTCTTCAATACAAATTGCTTATGGTATTAATTTGAAATTAACATACATTGTGATGAAAGATGTTCTTGAAAAAATAAATTATAAAAAAAAATAGCTGGAACATATGTGGTGTTTGAAAGTTATAACTATTTTGTTATGCATGCAGTTATGCTATACTAAGTACATGGGACAGCTGAGCTAGGAATAAACATTATGTTACCAAAGAGTGGATGAAAAGAGAAAACTTAACTCCAAATGGAAAAAAAATATTATTCATGAGCCCTTAGTTGAACCCAAACAAATATTTTTACTCCCTCTCCGTATTAAGCTAGGACTAATGAAAACTTTTGTAAAAGCAATGAAGAAGGATAGTTGTACATCAGGCAGAAATTTCCGAATGTAAGTGAAGGAAAAATTAAAGAGAAATATTAATTGGTCCCCAAATAGAGTTGGTCAAAGATGATGATGTATTTAACTTAATGTTAAATAATGTGGAAAGTGCAGCTTGGGCTTCATTTAAAGACATTTGCAAACATTTTCTCAGCAAACAGAAATCTGACAATTACTACGATACTGTTAATCAACTTCTTACTTCATACAGAACTATGTCTTTGACATATTACATCCCGGTGAACGAGGTCTGGTGAACAGCCATAGACCAGGAGAAATTGTTAGGTCATCAAAGAAATTACATGCTACTGTTCATCGTGTGTGCAGTTGCTCCATCTAGTTGTAGCCAGCAATCATTTCATCAGACTGTAGCAAAGCTGTAAACTGCATGATTATTTCTGTGATTATTACTGTTCAGCTGTGATGGTCTGTGAAAAAACATAGGCCTGAGAGTTCTTCGATGAGTTACACCACACCACATGCCAATTTTTTACAAATATAATGACTGTTCAAAGAACACATGTGGGTTCTTTGAAAACCACATCTGCAATTGACTGTTAACATAATCCGCTAAGATATAACCAAGCTTCATCACTGAAAAAACCTTGTCTAGAACAGATAAGTCATTTCAAATGAAACTTCTTAACCATGGACAATACTGCATTTGTTTCTTCTTATCTGGTTCTTGGAACTGATGACTTATGTTATCCAGTATGAATGTAATTTTAGAACCTTAGTAGCCTTATGAACACTTCCATAAGATAGACCAGTTTAGTTAGAAAGTTTTTGAAGATACATTTTTGGAGAACGAAGAAGTGTTTCATTATCGTCTGCAGACTGATGTTAGTTAAAACACATGGACAGCCAGTACACTTACAGTCATGCAAACTACCTGTATCCTGAAAACGATTAAATAAACAACATACAGTGGATTTGTTTGGCACATTAGCATCTGGAAAAGCATTTAAAAAAATCTTCTTGACATTTCACGTACAATTTTGATTTGCAGAAACTCACAACAATAAAGACACGTTTTTCTTGCATAAAAGACATTGCTGCTTGGACTAAACAAACTGCTTGGTGCCACTCTCACTGTTGCCTGAAGGCATGATGTAGCAGTGCTACCATACACTATTCTGTCACACAAAAAATTACCCTAATTAAAATATCTTTTACAAATTTAATTGTAATTCCTACACAGCAGAAAGTTTGGGTTGCATGACTTTATGATCACTCTGTATTATTGTATTATGATACTATGTCATGCCATGGTATGGAATAGAAGTTTTAATAGTAAATGACAAAGCACACATGCAAAATATCCGCATGATGCGAATATTTTTCATGCGTAATTTTTAATTTAAATTATGCTGACGATGAAGTATTGACTTCAATTTCTACAGTTGGTACGTGTTTCTTTTTAATGTACTGTATTTGGTGGTTTTTATAGTTTTTACTAGCAGCCCATCTAGTCAGAACCTGGACCCTCAGGGCTCAGGTCAGCATAGGTGAACCCCAGAACCAACTCAGGGGCTCCTCAGGACCTCCCAGGGACTACCTCATGCCCCAGAGCTCTCTTTGTTCGCCATTCCCAATTTTGCAGGGGACTGGCGCCCTGGACACCCACAGAGCTTGCTTTGATTGCCATTCCCATCTACCCAGAGGGGTCCATCCCCTGGACCACCTCACTGCACTTACTCTCATGGTTGTGAGAATAATACTGATAAATAATAATTACAGTTTTCAGGCTTTATAGAAACCTGAAAAAGAAACTAAATTACAAAAGATAGAATAGTAACTATGGTAACTAAAGTACCCACACCTTTGATGATGAAAAATTCAAAACTTATTTCTTTGCTATGGTGGCATAAATATCCTAATGAAGTAAAAGAATTATTTTTTTTTTCTTGAATGAATATCTTTAATTCACAACTTCACTCTCCTTGGAAGTGAAGCAATAATAAGTATTTTTAATATCTTAACCTTCAAGGGAGCTAGGGCCTCAGTCAAAGGCTTGAAACCTTCCCTGGGATAATACAAAATGCATCCTGCAAATTTGAAAATAATCGGTCAGTTAGTTTTCACTTGATGCAATAACAAACAGACAGACAAACTATATATATATGTATATATACATTTCTGAATAACCATGATCTGCTAGATGGAAAGTGTATCTGATGCATGCAAAAGTTAGCCTTCAATCTACTAACAAATACCCCGTTTGAAATTTGGAAATTGGATGATTGTTTACAGATATATTATAACAGCATCCCATTGCATCTCCCAAAACAGTGCCCCAGAAGCACCCTGTTCATTATCAGTTGATGGTGATGATTGGTCTAGCCTCCCATGAGGTGCTCGCATTCCTTGCCACTCTAGCCTCACATACAGTCCCCCAAGAAGGCCATTATTATTAAACAGAAATTTATTTAATATTATTTTATTTAACGTAAATTTAATATTCGATTGTTTGAGTAATGTTATTCATTTGATTGATTTGAATTATTCAATTCAAACCCAGCTCGCACAGTGATAAAGACTCACAGTTCATTAAAGTTTGTGATTCAACTGGCAAATTTCCACTATATATATATTTTTTTTTTTTTGTTTTCTTTTTGAGATAAAATATATCTAAAAATCTTCTTAGTTATGCCAAGAAGCATAAGTAAAAATTTGGTTGAAATTGATAAAGTAGTTTTTTGTTTATCCTGACCAAACAAGAACCCTCTTCCTTATTATATAATAGTATACATTTAGATTATTGATTAAATAATAATTCAGTACAGTGGAAAAAATGTTTTATATATATATATATATATATATATATATATAATTGTACAAAATATAAACCACCAAAATATAGTAATTAGATAATTTATATTTACCACATTAATTCCAAGAATTGATAACTGAAGATGCAGACCCTGTGAAAATTGATTCTTGAAATTAATATGGTAAGTATAACTTATCTAATTACTGTGTTTTGATGGTTTATATTTTGTATAATATTAAATTTTATTAACATAGTGGTGTCAATATGTTAATGAATTATTTTGAGTTCTCAAAAAATATATTATACATATATATTACGACATTAACAGGATGAAGTCATGATGTTTGTGTATTTATCCTTATGTAAATTTGGTTTTTCCAAACTGTTTTTAATTTAATATTACAGGATACTTGTTGATTATGTTTTATTTTGTTTTGTGTTTGTGGTTTTTCTTTATTATTTATTCTATTTTGTATTCGTCTATCTGTTATTTTCAGCCTTAGGTGAAGACCCTTTAATAAATACCAGACCACCTAAATAGGATTAGATGGAAGTATTCCACCTTAAAGTGGGATACTAGGGTTAGGGGATTATTAGGTTAATCTAGGCTTAGGAAATACTAGGTTAGGGGAATATTTAAGGGTAAATATTATTATTAGGTGGTCTTCCACCTAATAAGGTGGAAGACCACCTAAATAAATCTTCTAATTTTTATTTATAAAATTCTTCCCAATAATTGCTATTTTGTATGTATATCCTAACTTTTAATTTTTTTATAGGAGTTCATTTGAAGTCCCTTTTATTATTAATTTTCATAATAACATTGTGTGAAAAATTACGTGATGACTGGCTTACATTTTGTTTTTTTAAGAAATAAATTTGAATTTTTTATGAAACGTTAACTTCTACCCCTGCTTGATTTTTAAGTGATATTGAACTAATCTTTAATTGTTTATAAAAAATCATATATGACTTCTACCACTGGTATTTTATCTTTCAATTTACAGAACACTATTTCCTAAGGCATTTTAAACATTGTAGAAGTATCATGTTGTAAAGAGATGTAATTTACCACCTCACCCTGGATTTGCCTCTTTTAGTGTTAAATTTAATGAAATACGAGGGTAAGTCAATTATTATCTGCAATATTGTTATAAATTTAATTGTAATACAAATAGGAAACTTACATGTCCATCATTTTTCAACATAGTCCCCTTGCATTTTAATGCACTTGGTCCATCATTGCACAAGCTTTCTGATGCCCTCATAAAAGAAGGTTTTTGGTTGAGCTGCAAACCAGGAACGTCCTCCTCCTTCGTCATGTGTAACACTTCTGCGACCATTTTTGAATTTTTGAATCCATTTGTAGATACTCCATTGTGGTAACACACTGTTCCCGTAATGTACCAAAAGTCTTCAATGAATTTTGGCCCCTGATATACCTTCCGACCACAAAAAACAGATCGCTGAACGTTGCTCTTCTTTGGTGCAAATAGAAAGCGGAGCAGCCATGGTTAATGGCAGGGCAGCGATGATGGAACTAACCTAGCAGCATCAAACCTGCACAGACATCACAACAATTAAAACCACGCATGCGTCATCTACACAACACGACAGTACTACCAGCGTAAACAAACAAAAATATAACTAAATTGCAGATAATAATGGACTTGCCCTCGTATTACTTGGGTTAAAAAGATAATGCTCCTTTCCAACTTACTCTTATATTTAAATGCATTTTTGAGTTGTATTTTTAGAACAAATTAATCACAACAATGGAAAAATAATAAAAATACCTTCCATCTATGAAGGTTGTTACTTATTATTAGAAAGGATTTTTCTAATGATTATATTATTTTGAAAACATTTCTTTGACTGCATTCATTTATTTATTTTTTCTGAAATATTTCATGATTAATTTTTTTTGTACAACTAAAATAATTTCTGTAAAAAATGTTAAATAAAGCTATTGAAAATTATTTCAATTTTGGTTAATAAATCATAAAAATTATTATGCCATTATATTCTTGTGTCGAAATCAAAACTCCAGTGTATCACAGACCTGTCATACAAATGAAAGTAGAATCATACATGTCACAGACTTGTTTCAAATGGTAATGTATGTTATTACAAATCTATTTTCCAGGATTTGTGAAACAGCAAAAACATATTGTTTTAAATTAATTGGAATTTTTACTTTATTCTAAATTTTTTTAAAAATAAAATAAAATCTACATTTTTCACTTGAGGAAACTCTTTGAGATCTGCCAACTGGTGTTTTTTTGTTAATTTAATGGTAATAATCCCAGCAGATTGGAAAAGTAAGGTGATAGTCTTTTAAATGGTGTTCTTCCAGATTAGCAGACCTTTTTATAAAGGCAGACTGATTGCCTTTATAACAAATATATGTACTAACAAATTGTATAACAAATTTATACTTCTTGTGTAACAAATTTATACTTCTTGTATAACAAATTTATGTACTAATAAATTTTTCTTTAATTTAATTTTTTAATGAGTAAAATTAGTTATGAATTTTAAGAGATCCATTTATGCTTTTTTTCAGACTTTACAGTAAACAGTTTGGTAATGAGGTGCATGATGCAAATAATGAAGTCAGTTATAATAATAACAATAATAGCATTGACAATGAAGACATCACAGATCATGGGTATCACTCTCTTAGTAGTAGCAATACAAATAGTCCGAATGAAACAATTTGAGTATGAGCAATCTATAATTATCGTCCGGAATTGTGATCAGCCTTTATTAAATAAAGACTGATATTAAGAATTTTAATTTACTATTAAGGTTCTGATTATACTGGCCTTTAATTTACTTGCTGATCATCTATTTGTATTTAAAATACTGTATTATATTTTTAAAACTTTATATCTACACTTGCATCATACCAACTCGGACACTACTTGAAAGTTACAAACCGAGTGTTTTGTATCTGCTACTAAATAAGAATAAAAAAAATCTACTGCTGCAGGAAGAGATCTTCATTGAAACTCAAGAGTTATCACTATATAACACATATTCTATTTTTTGCTAATGATATTTTATGCCAATTAATGATTAATTGTGATCAGCCTTTATTAAATAAAGACTGATATTACGAATTTTAATTTACTATTAAGGTTTTGAACTAATTTAGCATAAAATAGAATATGTGTTATATAGTGATAACTCTTGAGTTTCAATGAAGATCTCTTCCTGCAGCAGTAGATTTTTTTTATTCTTATTTAGTAGCAGATACAAAACACTCGGTTTGTAACTTTCAAGTAGTGTCCGAGTTGGTATGATGCAAGTGTAGATATAAAGTTTTAAAAATATAATACAGTATTTTAAATTCAAATGGATGGTCAGCAAGTAAATTAAAGGCCAGTATAATCAGAAAACTATGCAAGAAAATTTGTAACAATTTGATAACTATTATAGATCACTGGTGACACTTAATTACTGTTTCTTTTTTTTTTTTAAGGAACATTAAAACCAAAATTAATTTTCAGGAGAGGTTAAAACTTTTTTTTGTCGTTTGTTTAATAATACAGTTCTATAAATACCCTCCACTTAGCAATCTGTCAGAGTTTACTAATGGAATTCTGTGCTTTGTACCAAATTTATTTCTTTTTATCTTTTATGTTTTCTTCCTAAAATTCTCTCCTGTTAATGACATTAACAGGAGAAAACATTTTAGGAAATGTTTTGTTCCCAGTGTAGGATCGCTCAAGGAGAAACCACCTCAGCTGTGCTGGTGAAGGATGACTGATGCTGACCCAACACTGCGGGGCTCTGGGGGCCACCACTACCACGCTGTAGTGGAGACCTAACTGCCGCTGAGGGGAAGCCCAGTCTCACTTCAATGGAAAAGCCACAACTCCCCGACTTCGCCAGAGACCAGCTTCCAGACTGAACAGCTCTTCTCAGAGCTAACACAAGAAACAGCCCTTTTCAGGGCTATCACAAGGTTATGAATTACGAGCCATCAAAGCCATTTGACAACAACAACCCTTCTCTGAGCTACCATAAGGTTAGTGACTACAATGAGCTGTCAAAACCAATCGATGAAAAAAACGGTCCTTTCCAGGGCTACCATAAGGTTAGTAAGTGCAATGTGCCGTCGAAGCCATTCGGCGACAATATTTAATATATAGCAATCCATATTTTGAGTCAAATTTAAGGGAGGTGGTTAAAAAATCATGGTTAATTCTGTGAACAATTTTGGGCTACAAGAAAGCTGCAACCAGAGAGTAAAGAAACTGTATAAAATCATATTTGTTTCTAATAATTCAATTATTTCTGATTAATTATATCTATGAAAATGTAAAAAGAACTTAAATTTAAATATGAATTTAATATGAAATATTAATATTAACTGAATAAGAATATATATGAAAATAATATGTATACCAAAATTAAATGGAAAACATGAAAACAAAATTAAAAATAAAAATTTTTAAATGGAAACTTTTTTCCTCATACCATTCAGTGAAACATCCAATAAATCACAAATAGTTGAAAGCGCACGTTTCCTTGAATTTCTTACAGAAACAGTGTTTAATGAGTCTTGATTAAAAACGCTTAACCACCTGTAGGACTCAACGAAATGTGCTACAGTTGAAAATGTTTTCTCCTGTTAATGACATTAACAGGAGAAAACATTTTAGGAAGAAAACATAAAAGATAAAAAGAAATAAATTTGGTACAAAGCATAGAATTCCATTAGTAAACTCTGACAGATTGCTAAGTGGAGGGAATTTATAGAACTGTATTATTAAACAAACGACAAAAAAAAGTTTTAACCTCTCCTGAAAATTAATTTTGGTTTTAATGTTCCTTAAAAAAGAAAAAAGAAACAGTAATTAAGTATCACCAGTGATCTATAATAGTTATCAAATTGTTACAAATTTTCTTGCATAGTTTTCTGATTATACTGGCCTTTAATTTACTTGCTGACCATCTATTTGTATTTAAAATACTGTATTATATTTTTAAAACTTTATATCTACACTTGCATCATACCAACTCGGACACTACTTGAAAGTTACAAACCGAGTGTTTTGTATCTGCTACTAAATAAGAATAAAAAAAATCTACTGCTGCAGGAAGAGATCTTCATTGAAACTCAAGAGTTATCACTATATAACACATATTCTATTTTATGCTAAATTAGTTCAAAACCTTAATAGTAAATTAAAATTCGTAATATCAGTCTTTATTTAATAAAGGCTGATCACAATTAATGATCATTATTTTTTTAATCAAAGAAATCACTTCAAGTATTAAAAAACCATTCATGTAAATTTCAGTTTCTATGTAATATTTTATTTTTATAAAGATTTCTAAAATGTTTTTAGAAAAAATTGTATTATATTTCTATAGTACTTTGTATTAAAATCAAATGAATTAGCTTAAGCTGTAAATATAGTATGAATAAATGGCAGATATTATTAAAGCTCATTGAAGTAAATTATGATAAATAATTCAAACTTGACATTCATGACTTTATAGCACCACTAATGGTCTAGGTCAGTAAACATGAGCATTTTTTTTTTTATTGTAGCAAAGTTTTAAAAAAATTTATACACTAAAATCTAAATTAATCTGAAATAATCTGCCTCAAGAACAGAAATGGATAAGTAAACGAGTAATTTTCAGAAAGTGTTTATACGTTTTCCAATGTTATACATATGGTATGCTATATACATACATAAATTAACTTTAAATGAACAAAGAGTGTGTATAACACTCACAAGATGTCAATTTATTATAACTCTTTATTAATTTTCATACAACCAGTTAGCCCAGCAATAATAATTTTTTTTTGTATTAAAAATTATTATAATTTTCAGCAGTGTCAGGCATACCGCCAAACTATCAAAGGTCAGATTGAGTTTTTTTTACGTACTTTTTCTATGTACTTGCATTAAATAACAATTGCAGATGGTGTAGTTACATTTATATCTGCTATTCATTTCTTAACTTCCTCCTCCATTTTTTGAAAATTTTTCCCCAAAATTTATGTTACAAAGTATAAAAATTATGTAGATTTAACATAACGTTTGTTTAATTTAGTGCTCTTTTTTCCATCATGTATCTCTGTTGTCCACCTATGACTTTTTTACATTAGATTTTTGTTTTCATTATAAAATCTTAAAAAATATGTATATTTTTCTTTGTTCAGAAAGAATTTTTTATGTTTTTTTTTAAATTTTAAATGTGAATTTGATCTACGTTTTTGTTATTATAACAATTATTTTATTATTATAATAATAAATCTAAACCCTATAAATCAAATCTTAAGGCTGTAATTAGACTGAGATTCTGCAACTGGTTTGTAACAATTTATTATTTTTGGTGATAAATATTTATTTTTTTAATGTGATTGCAACTAATGTATAACAAGATAGTTTGGTTATTTATTTAAGAAGTATCTTAAATAAATATTTATTTATTTAAGTTTTACTGTGAACTGAAAGAGTACTTTCAGTTCACAGTAAAACTTTTTTTAAAGTTACATATACTGATTTCTTCTCCAGTAACTAGGCATACTTTCACAAATTGCTGGAAAATTTTAAATTCATTGGAACTCTTATCACTTAATCTAGAAAAAGTCTTAAATTTCTGTTGCATGTTAAATAAATTATATTTATTGATACATTTTTCTATCAGTAAGATAGCATTATATCATTTACTTTTTTAGAATTTTATTATTAAACTTATGATATTTAGCAATCCTAAAAAACGATACATAAATAAGATATTAAGGCTAAGTTACCAGTAAAGGTTTTTGGAAAAATTAAATGCTTCAAAAATATGCTACTTATTAAGTACTGTTTTTCATTTTATTTATTTTATAGCTTGTAGTAAGATTAAGATTCATTTACTGTTCATCTGGATGTTTACAAACAAGTTTCCTTCTCAAATGTAAATTAAAAAGCACGAAGTTATTTTTAAAATAATTAAAGATTTTTATACTATTTTTCCAGAGCATGTTTGTTAATTATTAAATAATTTTTTTATCACATTTTGGTTTGTTCATATTTTTATTAGAAATTTAATCTAGTCATTTATCATTCAGGAATTATTATATTGTTTACATAGTGTTTATTGTTAACAAAATGTACATATGAATTAGTTACATAATAATATTTTTAAGGATAAACTGAAAATCAACATTCAAATATTAGTACCTGTACAACTAATACATCTTCATCTATTGTTTGAGGATTTACAATATTTTTGGTGGCCTGTTTTAATATGTGATAAATTATTTCAGATTGCATAAAGATAGACATTTTATCTATTCTGAACTATGAGTTTTAGTAACTCTGTTATGGTATGTTCAATTTACTAATTTTAATTAATAATAATAATAATACTGAAAAAGGACTCTTAAAAAATAATCTTGAAAAAAGAGGAAAGAAGAATTTTCATTAAAACTGTGAATATCTCAGACACTGATCAGAAAAGAGTACACTTTCTTTACAGAAGCAAACAATGTAATATTTATCTGTTTTGGCTAGGAGCACTATGAAGCAACTTTTTTTTAAGACAAAAATCCTGTCGGATTTAATAGAATTCTTCTTCTTTACTTCATAACCCTTTTTCCATATTGTTAAATAAAATTATGAATCTGTATGTAATGTAATAATGTTATAGAAACAAGTTATGTGGTGCAAAAAAACTTTTTACTACATTTACTGAGAGCTAAAATAACTTCTTTTTTTTTAAACTAGCTGCTGTATTAAAACTGACCATCAGAAAACCTTTTTTAAATACTATATTTAAAAAAGTCACTATATTTCTACTTTTTTATATAATTTCTTAAGAATATTACAGATTGTCAGAATTGCATTAACAGAAAATTAATTGAAAAGAGGATATTTCCGTCTATTATATATAATAATTTCTACAGATTTTCTTCAAATACATTAAAACTGTAAAAAATAATGAAATAAAGACAAGGTTTGATACAAAGCTCAGGCTTTTTTTGATTATGTGGTTTGTAAGATAGAAAATTACAAGTACAAATTTATCAATAATAAAAGAACAATTTAATAATAAATATGAAATCAGTGTAAGTAGATTATAAGTATTATTTTATAATTATCAAGTATATTTTCAGGATCAACCATTGGCCATTGTTTTTAATCCACTCTTGATAAAACTTAAATATGAAATATCAATTAGTAACGCTGTCATTTATTCTTAAAATGAAATTTATTATTTTTTCTTTAATTAAGTTATTAAATAAAATTTTTGGTACTTTTGTTTGGAGAATTTTTTTAAAAAGATGAGTTATTTATAATTTTCAATAAATAATTATATCTTGTAGACATTAGAAGTACAAAATATATTAATTTTTACAAGACTGACCCATATTTAAGTTATTAACCTTAGGTAAATGTACAAAATAATTTAAATCCCTTATATCTTTTTTTTTTATTTTGCAAGTTTAAATAATTATTATTTGTTTACTTACTTTGAATTTAGAATATATTATTATTGCTTTTTTTATTTTTTAATTCATTGAATGTATATTTTTGAGGTGTATATTAAACAATTTTATTTTTTCAAATATTTTTATTCTTTCTTTATTCTCCTATATATTTTGTATAAAAGAATATTGTTTTGATTAAACCACATTTAGTTACATACTATTTTTTAACCACTGGATAAAACATAATCTTTATTTTTAATAATGACTGTTAAAAAATCAAATAACTTTTTTTTTGTACAGCAGAAAATTGGTGGGGGAAGGATGAAAGAGGTACAGATCTTTCTGAAATCAAATTTTAAGCAAGACTGCTTTGATCAATAAAAGTGGTTTGGATTCTGTATTATCTTTTCATTATTTGTTCAGAATTTATCTGACATATAAGATCCAATTGCTAAGATTTAAGCAAATAGATTATCTTTTTTATCTTGATAGAATTTTCCAAAACTTTAACCCTGGACTCCATGAATTTTATTTATGTAATTGCTACAAGTAATAATTAATTCAAATAACATTTACGTATTTAAAGTAGTAAAGAAATCTACAAAAATGTATCTCAGTGTAGTCATCCTTTAACAAAAATGAAGATCTGTAACTAAAAATGAAAATGGCAGAGGTTACATATTAGGATAGGAACATAATTAAATAATCATTCAAACAATTTATCAGTTAGTATAAAACATGCATGAAATCCTCTTCTACCTAAATTTGGTGGAGGTCATATCTAATGCTTAACATTAGATCTTAAGCTAATCTCCTTAGTTTGAAGATTCATTAACATAGAAGAGAACAGCAAGGTGAGTGAGCAGAACAGGGGAAGTTAATAATATAATACATATATTAATGCATAAATAACATTTTAATATTACAGTAATGTAACAAACTTTACATCACATACTATATTTATTTTAGTTTTTCTAATTTTTAATATGCAGCACTTGTGGTATCAGTACTTTCATGATAAAATTAAGGTAAGATATGACTTATCTCAATATTTTTTTGATTAGGTGGTTTATATTAATAGAATTTAAATTATAATCTAACAGTAAAATAGAATAATATTAATCTTGACTTATTTCAGTAAAATAATTACTGTAACAGTATAATAAGCTACAAAATCTTATCGGATACACTCTGCTTCTTGTTTGATCATCTTAGCACTGTTTATAAAGAGTAGAATAGGAAAGTTGGTAACTACATCACTGAAATTTCTTTGTGTATTCATAAATATAACCCTTCAATTGTGGAAAATTAAAAAATTAATTTTATGATCATGCTTTATATATATTTTTTTAATTTACAGATTTGTTAAAATGGTAAATAGTTTAAAAATTTTACTCAAATTCAATGTAATGTTATTACAGACAATATATTGGATTTTTTGAACAAAAAATTAATTTCTACAAAAGTTTAAAATTCACTTATTATTCTTGTATTAAGTATTTAAAACTCTGTCGCCTTATTGTATCCAAAACAAAAAACATATACTTACAAAGTATAAACAATTTATTCAAAATGTACTTAACCATTCCACCATATCAAAAACAGTCGGTTATCTAACAACTAATCTTAACAGTGCATTATAAAAAAATCTGTCACATTAGATTCATTGTTATAAACAACTTGTTTCATAAAATAAAAAATTATTTTTCCAATCTTGTTGAATTCGAAGAATAAGACTCCCCATCGGGGAGTCTTATTCTTTAAGACCTTGGGGGTTGGGATCCCCACAGGTCTAGCCCATGCAGCTTTATTAAATTAAAGCTAAATTTATTATTAAAGAATAAATAATAGATCAATAAGAAATGTATAATTATTTTTCTTAATTGAATTTTGAAATAATATTTAGACCATAAGGTTTTTTTTGTTTAATAATTATATATTCTTAAATAATCATACAGTTATATAATTGTTTTTATTAGGTTTGTTAAATTATAAAAGTTATTCAATTATATAACACTAGTTTAAATTAAATATTATTTTATTTAATTAAGTGTATATTGAAATTAATCCCATATTAAATAATTATTTAATTAAAATTAAATTTTATTTTTTGTGATTATTTAATCACAACAAAGGTACTAGTCTAACAGCTATATGTTACTTTACCAACATTCTTTTTTCGTTTAGAAGTACGTATTACACAATTATTATTGATAGAATTGAGAGGTAAAAATATAGTTCTGAATAAACATTTTTATATTTCCAACATTTTGCAATAAAAAAACAGTTAACCAATAAGTTTTACGGTTGAAGGAATATTTTACAATAAAGATAGCTATCAAAATTTGACACTAGACGTAAAATATAAATGAGTATTGATTTAGGTAAAAAATTCGCATCATTAATGATTACTTTGTTCTATTATACTTCCGGACTTAGGTTCAAACCTATTTTTTTTTTTTTTTACGTCGGGTGGAAGGGAAATCTCTAACAGACACATCAGACTAATACCCCTCTTCATCAACAACATCCGAAGACCTAACCCGCCACCACAAGCCCAACAAAATTTCCGGTGAAAATCGCAGTAACGCCTTTCAGAAAAGAAGGCGGCAAGAAATAAAGCAGAGCCCACGGGTACCGACAGAACACGTACATCCGCGACCGGGCCTAAATCACCCCGCTCTAACCTTACCTAATCTCTAATTTTTTTCTGTTTAGCCTCCGGAACCACCGTAAGGTATTACTTCAGAGGATGAATGATGAAGTTAAGTATGAATGTAAATGAAGTGAGTCTTGTACAGTCTCAGGTCGACTATTCCTGAGATGTGGGGTTAATTGAAACCTAACCCCAAAGAAGACCGGTATTTACGTGAATGCCGGTGTTCACATGCGAAGACCTGACTCACCATAAGAACAACACATTCTCCGGGGAGAATCGCCTTTCAGAAAGGAGACGGCAAGGAACACAGCAGAGCCCACGGGTACCGACGGAACACGTACATCCACATCCTGGCTTAAACTCAGCCTGATATTTTGTCTGTTTTCATGTCCTCCACTTTACGTTCAATTCGATTAAATATTAAACGTTTTTATTTATTGTTAATTCTAGTACTGTAAATTAGTATCAAATTAAGTAATAATTTTCTCACAATAACGGACCTAATAATTACGACACAAAATTACAACATCAATTTTCTCCCATAACTCGACTACTTGTTAACCTTTTTAAAAAAAAATAAAAATGCCATTTTGTTCAAAATAAAAGGCTTAATAATTTAGCAAATAACATAAATTTTGATAAAACTAATTAATATTTATGGAGTTATAACGGATTGAAAAATAAACATGACCACCATTTTGTAATTTGCAAAAGTATTTAAGTCCTGATTTTTTGCTAATTTTAAAACTTTATTACCAAAACGCCTACCAAATATTAATGTGATTCGCATATCCGAACTTGAAATATAAATTTTTTATAAACATAACAAAATGGCGGACAGGAGAATAACTAAGAGAACTCACCAATTTTCTTAAGGATATATTTTTGTTTAGTTTTACAAGTAGAATCCGAAAAAGTATAACCAGCCCACCATTTTAGAAACACTCGAAAAAGAAAACATCACTCGAAAAATATTACACACACATTACCATAAATCCGATGTGTGAATGAATGAAAGTTTTATAAGAAAATTTCTATTTTTTTGTAAAAAATCACTACGTATAAAAATTAAACAATTTATGAAAATTAAAATATTAGAATGGATAATAAAATATTATGACTACTTACGATATTATACGAGATTGAAAAAAAAACTTACTCTGTTCTCACTAAGTGTTCAGTGATCTGTGTTTGCCGTAATCGTTTCCCGTTCTCTACCCAATATTTTATAATCGGGGATTTTACAATAATTGTTTAATACTCCCACTAGTTGTTCCTTTGTCAACGGGGTAGTGAAATTGTTTGGAGCGTATTTATTCCGTATAAAAATAGCAGTATTCTCTTTCATCACGTTGTACAATGAAACCCCACCCTTGTCCTTATGTTTTCGGAAAATTTCTTCAGATCCTGGATAATTTTTTAAAAGTTTTTTTATAGCACGATTCAAACTTTTTTTTTGGCGACGAATGGCGTAGTACTCATACTGTTTGTTTTTATCACCTTCTTTGAATTTTTTTTTATAAATCACCAAACTAGAAATTTTATTTTCATCAGCCGGCAGGCGATTTTCATTAATGAGATATTCACTTTCTTCTTTTAGCGTTTTTATTTCCGTCTCTTTTTTCACTGTTACTTCCGAAGACATGTCAATTAACTAGTTGCAAGGAAGAAAAGAACTGAATACAGAATAGAAACTGTATCAATACTGAATGAGATTTCACAATTTTTCAGTAAACTACCTCAGTAAACTACCTGCCCTCTGATTGAGGCCTTAAAATAGTTCAGAACTCACATGGAAGACAACAACCTGACTGACGGTGGTCTCCTGCTGGTCGAGGAAGGCTCGTGGGCGGAGGTTGAATTCCAAGCCACTGATGCATGCATGATACTCGAGGTATAGTCGTGCGGAGAGTCGGCGTATCGATGTCTGGAACATGAAATATATTCTAAGTAATCGCAAAGACAATTATAAGGGGGATCACTTTTTCTAATTTTTCTGACTTCCTGTTCGTCCCAGATCAAAACCAACGCGGATCTCCACCGATCCGGGTCACCGCTATCTCCTGACCCCAATTCCCAAAAACCCCAAAAATTACCCCCTGCCAAAAAAATCTTCGCCACGCCAAATCTTTCCAGTTTGTAAGCGTTTGAGGGTTTTTTGGGTAGGGTATTTTGGGCAAGGAGTCGGATAGATCAGAAATGGCGTGAAAAGCCAAGAAACGGAAGGATTTGACCTGGCTTTGATTTTTTTTTGGGGAGGTAATTTTTTGGGTTTTTTTTATTTGGGATCAGGAGATAGCGGAAGCCCGGTTCGGTGGAGATCCGGGAGGGGGGGGGGGGGGTTTGGTCTGGGACGAACAGGAAGTCAGAAAAATTAGAAAAGTGATCCACCTAATAATTTTCTCTGCGAGGACTTAAAGTATATTTCGTCTTCGATACATTGATAAGCCGCCTTACAGCCAAACGGTCTATGAAGAGCATCATCCTGGTCTTTTCCGATCTAAACGACGTCTTATATTGATGTCCCTTTAGCTCGTGTATCCTGCATGCTTGAGCGGGTTGGAATTCATTCTCCTTCCACGAGCCTCCCTCGTCCTGCAGGAGACCATGGTCAGCATAAGTTACGATGCGACACTGTCTGAGCAACCTCAGTCTCAGAAGTGAATCAAATCCCACCACTCACAATAACCTTTTTGTATTCAATTTCATGAATCATCAGATGTGGCAAATATTTATCAGTTTTTATGTTTTGTGAGATAAGAATACAATAGGGATAGATCAGTCAAAGAAATACCCACCGGGTTGGTCTAGTGGTTAACGCGTCTTCCCAAATCAGGTGATTTGGAAGTCGAGAGTTACAGCGTTCAAGTCCTAGTAAAGCCAGTTGTTTTTACACGGATTTGAATACTAGATCGTGGATACCGGTGTTCTTTGGTGGTTGGGTTTCAATTAACGACACATCTCAGGAATGGTCAAACTGAGAATGTACAAGACTACACTTCATTTACACTCATACATATCATCCTCTGAAGAATTATTTAAACGGTAGTTACCGGAGGCTAAACAGGAAAAAAAAAGAAAAGATCAGTCAAAGAAAATATGTTGTTTTGCAAATCAATACTTACTCTTGAATCAGGACAATTTTTGATGTATTTTATGAAGCTACTAATTCCTATAACATACAAGTAGATTGGAGAAAATGTTGCAGTATGTAGTGATGATGCAAAGGCCATAACAAAAAAGAATATTATTTCTGAAAAAATTAAATGATCGTCTTATACCAAAGGCGGAATGAATCCTTCCTTCACAGACATGTTCTTGCCTTGAAAAATACGACGGAAAATCTCAAACAAAGTGTTGCTAAAGCTGTAAAAATGGGTATTTTTATTAAAATTCATTTTCATACCAACCTGTTTGATTTTTTTTTAAAGAATTTATTTAATTTTCATAATTCTTCTATGTTTTGTTTGCAAGAGAATCTGTAAGAATAATCTTCAGAATTCTAAAATTTTTATCTTCCCAGTTGTAGCTTAAGTTTTAAATCTTTTGAGCTGAATTGATTTATTTTTACAGTATTTCATGAACTTCCTTTTATTTGTTAGTGTACCTAAACTTCATCACCTACAGTGATCTTCAAGGAATCTTCACTTTCTTTTTTGAAAATATTTCAGGCGTTTTTGAGAAATGTCAACTCTTTTTTCATTTCATCAGATGACATGTCCAATACCTAACTGGTACAAATTTTCTGAAATCCAAGAACACTCATATATCCTGTTTATCTGTATCTATAGTCGTGCGTCCAAAACAACAGAAATAAAAAAAAAAGAATTAAAAATAAACATTTACAAAATGTAAAATTACATAATTAAATTCTAAATTTAAAGCACTTAAATCTGCCAAATTAGTAAATAAACTATTATATTACCAAAAATCCTTTCTTACCAATTAGAATTAAAAAAAAGAAGATAGAAACCAACTTGCCTCACGCCGGCTTGAACTCAGATCATGTAAAATTTTAAAGGTCGAACAGACCCAAAACTGTAAAACCTACCCCACAGAAATTTTTAATCCAACATAGAGGTCGCAATCAGATTTATCAATAAGAACTCTCCAGATTTATAACGCTGTTATCCCTAAGGTATCTAAATCTTAAAATCAAAATAAATGATCAAAAATACATAAATAAATGTAAAAAAAAAAAAAAGATTAACATTTTACCTGTCACCCCAACAAAATTTGATTTCCAAAAATAAAAAAAATAAAGATCTATAGGATCTTATCGTCCCTCTTCAAAATTTAAGCTTTTTAACTTAAAAATAAAATTAAAAAAATAAAGTATAATTCTCGTCAAACCATTCATTTCAGACTTCGATTAAAAGACTAATTATTATGCTACCTTAACACAGTCAAAATACTGCGGCTATTTAAAACCATTGAGCAGGTTAAACCTTAAATAAATAACAAAAGGACATGTTTTTGATAAACAGGCGAAATTATTTTTTGCCGAATTCATATATAAAATTTTTAAATATACAATTTAATCATAATTAAAAATAAATAAATTAATTTAAACCCAGTAAAAAAATTAATTATTAAAAAAATAATAATTAATCTGCAACGAACTTAGA
Organism: Lycorma delicatula; assembly: GCF_047948215.1. Classification (NCBI taxonomy): domain Eukaryota; kingdom Metazoa; phylum Arthropoda; class Insecta; order Hemiptera; family Fulgoridae; genus Lycorma; species Lycorma delicatula. The sequence goes on along the minus strand of NC_134459.1, from coordinate 67,709,629 downwards.
ATGATGAAAGATGTTAATCCAAGAAAAAAACAAAAATAAATAAATTATATATAAAAAAAGAGCTTATCCATCTTAATTTAAAATTTCAAAATGAAAAAAAAAATAAAAAGAAATTCTTGATTAATTCAAATTACCAGATAAAAAAAACGAATTTCATTTCAAAACGAATAATTCTTATTCAACAATAAAATCCAGTTTAAAGTAAATCTTCATTATTCGGGGGGAAAAAAATAAATTTAAGAAATTAATCAACCCTGATACAAAGGTGCTCAAAAAAAATAATTTTTCTAAACTAAAATTTAACTATCCCTTACAGTACAATTAACTAAATTAAAAAAAAAAAAAACAAATTAAAAAAAGACACAAAAAACTTTTTCTTAAAAAAAAAAACTATCAGACCCAACTGAATTGAACAGTTAAAATATTTATTGTAAATAAATATAACCCAGAATCTGTTTCTAGATACACTTTCCAGTACATCTACTTTGTTACGACTTATCTGAATTTATGAGAATGACGGGCGATATGTACATAATTAAGAACAAAATTCATAAAAATTAATTTAAAAAAATTACTATTAAATCCAAAATTCAAAATTAATAAAAATAAGAAATCAAAAAACAAAAATTAATGTAACCCATAGTAACATCCTTATAACTGCATCTTGACCTAACATAAATCTAAAAAAATAAATAAATTTTCATTACACTCAACGACAGCGATATACAAGAAAAAAGGTAGAAAAAATCGTGGAATATCATTTAAACTACAGGTTCCTCTAAAAAGATTTAAAAACCGCCAGATCTATTAAATTTCAATCAACAAAATATACTACCTTAGAATTTAAAATAAAATTTATGTTAAATAACAGGATGCCTAATCCTGGTTTATACGCAAACTTAAATAGAAAAAAAAATTATTGCATAAATTTCACCTAAATACAAAATATAAAAAATACAATAAAACAAAATCCTAAAAAAAATTAACTTGAACCTGATGTATAACCGCAAATGCTGGCACAACATTTTTTAGTTCTAAAAAATATAACTCCAATTAAAAACTTAACTTTAAAAACCTTAACACTGATAATAAATACTAATTCCTTAAGAATAAAACGCCTAACAAAAATTCACATGTATTATAAACTTAAAGCCAAATAAAAAAGCAAAGATGGAATTTTAAAATAAATTCATCTATAAAGGAACCCAATAAATAAATTCCTAAACTTAAATTAAATAATAAATTACTAAAAAAAGGACTTCCCCCCTCAATGGCAAGTAAAGCTACCTCTAACTTCAAACGCCAATTTAAAGCAAAAAAAAAACAAAATGGTTCAAGTGTAGTAAAAAATCACAACCGAAAATTGAACAGTAATTATTTAAAGGAACCAATTAATTCAATGTTAAACTAATTAAAATAATACTCAAGCAATAATTAAATTAAATATATAATAATAAATTTATTATTAAATATATTATTCCTTGGTGGGATGAGGCAGCGTATAAAGTACGTTCAGGTTCAAAAGCACCTCGGGTGTTTCTTGATGAGAAATTGGAATTTAAAAAGCACCTTCAATACATCGTGGGAAAGGCCTGTAGCACCTTCTGTGGTATTCGATGGATGGTCAATCCTGATTGGGGTCTTAATTTCAAGACTATGAGTATTCTGTGTAAGGGTGTGTGCGAGGCTATTATGCTATGTGCGGTGTCTGTTTGGCGGAAGGGGCTGAAATTTAAAAGCTATCGAGATATTCTACTGAGGGCTCAACGCTTTATATTGTTAAGAATAACGGGTGGTTACTGTATAATTTCACGGGAAGCGATCTTGGTGATTGCAGGCGTGAAACCGATAGATTTGATTGCGTCAAAGAAGCAACAGCGTTACGTTGCAAAGAAGTCCGGTGAGGTGACTTCAGAGAAAATTCGAGAGATTGAACAACATGGCAATGCCTTGTGGCAGACCAGATGGGATGAGACAGTGGCTGGGGGTTATACTCAAGATCTTTCTCAAGATACTTTCCAGATGTTGTTGGTTTGCGAGACGCCTCTTGGATACACCCTAATAAGTATGTGATGCAATTTCTTTTGGGGACAGACTACAGAAATTCGGTCTGGTAGACTCCGGAATGTGTCCGCAATGTGGATAACTAGATGATGCTAACCACGTGTTATAACAATGTGCGAAATATGAGGTGATGCGCACGGAGACTATTTGTTGGCTCGATATCATGTTGGGTCGGCGTTAGATCTCCGTGGTAATTGGAGGAACTGGGCCGAATGGGCGATTGTGAAAAATTTTGTAATGTATCTTACAAAGGAAACAATTGCTGAGGGGGTTTAGGGTAATGCTTGAGTTTTCCCGCTTTAAGTTTTGTTGTTGTGTTATATTATTTATGTTTTGCTGTTGCTTTTGTTTGGTGTTTAGTGTTAGTGTTGTTACTGTTATTGTGTTTTAGTATTCTTGTTAGTTATTGTTGTATTATGCTTTATGTTTTGTGTTGTGTGCTGAACTAACTCACTTTTGGCTATTTCGGATTAATAGTCCAGTTCCTTCGTTACCGTGAGTGCATTCAGTCTTAAGACTTGACATGATGTGTATTGTTTATGAGATTATGATAGTAGTACACCGATGGGAATGTCACTTGTGGCATTCGCATCAGTGCCATCCTGGCTGAGGATAGACTAAATATGTCAATGCCGAGATATTGAAAATGACCTCCGATAAGGACTAGATACGGACAGGGTGGTGTAGAGACCGAAATCGTTACATGGTGGGGTCTTCCTCAACGGGATCAAGATGTGCTAACTGGAATTCTTGGATGAATTACGTCAACTCAATATTAATCACTGGTGCCGATTGGACTCCAAAGTGGCAAAAACCTTGTTACCGCGCCCATGGACATGAAAACAGACACAAAATTGCATCAATTTTCTGCCATAACTCGGCTATTTGATACCCGATTTTAAAAATAAAAGGTCATTTTGTTCAAAATAAAAGGATTAATATTTTAGCAAATGACAGGGAAATGTTTAACAATAAACATACATTTTGATAAAACTAATATTTACGGAGACATAAGGGATTGAAAAATAAACATGACCGCCATTTTGTAATTTGCAAAAGTATTTAATTCCTGATTTTTTGCTAATTTTAAAACTTTTTTTACCAAAACGCTTACCAAATATTAATTTGATTCGTCTATCCAAACTTGGACATAAATGTTTATATAAAAATAGCAAAATGGCGGACAGTGGGAGAACGAAGGAGAAATTATAATTTTTCCTAAAGATACTTTTTGTTTAATTTTACAAGTAGAATCCGAAAAAGTATACCCAGCTCACCATTTTAGAAACACTGTATATTAACGTTAATATATAGTGTTTGAAATGTTATGTTGATTATATTTATTTTTATAATTATAAGTAGATTTAGAGATATAGAATTACACACAATTAGTCTCTGATAAAATTCAATAATCTGATCTGAAAGCACGTTGTTTATTATCACAGGTACTAAATCTGACACAAATGCCATACAAAATAAACAACATAAATTGAATATGTTTTTCAACACAATAAAGAGGAATCTAAATTTTATCGATATAGTTATAATTAACAACATTCCCCACTAGTAATTACATTGAATAATGTTTGTAAATCACACCTGAATAAACTGTTTCCTTATAATTTGAAAGCAATTCATTGGTCATTTCTAATAATCTATTAAGAGATAATTCTTTCCCCGTTATACACTTACTACTTTTATGTTAACATACCTTTTAAATTAATAGAATTATTTTCTTTTTCATATGCAAATTCTATTTTATTGTTGAATTTCTTCCATTTGTTTAACAGCTAGAATATGTTTTCTTTAACAGGATTGTAAAATACTAAAATATTATCTATATATGAGGAAATAATTAGTATTATTAAAAGGATGAAAAATAAAAAGTCATGGGAGTAGATGGAATAGGGATTAACATAACAAAAGAAGTTAGTTGATTCGTTTGTTTAATTTGAGTATGAGCACAGGTAAATTTCCCTCTATATTTATTTATAAACATTGTTGTTGTACCTATATTTAAGAGCGATGATAAACAAAATACTTAGCGACCTATTTCATTATTACCTGTGGTTTCAGAAATTTTAGAAAATAATTATAAAACTTAGATTAATAGATTTCCTTGACAAAACAAAACTTTGAGTAAAATCAATAAGGTTTTTGCAAAGGAAAAAATGCTGAAGATGCCCTTTTGAATTTTATGTCTCATATTATAGAAAGTAAGAACAAAGGTCAACAAGCAGTGGGTTTGTTCTTGGATTCGAAAAAAGTCTTCAGGGTTGATCATAATATTTTGCTTGATAAACTAGGGAAAGCTGGAATAAGATGTCAATGCAGTAAGTGGTTCAAAACGTATTTGAGGGAAAGATCTCAGCAGGTCAAATTAGAATAAGAAATGAGTTCTCAAGGTACTGTTAAGTACGGTAACCCACATACTTCTGTACTTGGAATTATTTTATTTATTATATAAATAAGTGATTTATGTAGTGGAAAATATAATGGTAGAGTGACACAGCATTTGATGACACAACATTAGATTATGAAGCTGAAAGTATATATGAAATAAGGAAAAATATTGAAGAAAACCTTATTAGAATTAGGTGATATTTAATAGTCGAAAGTTCTAAGGTTCAAATCCTAGTAAAGGCAATTACTTTTATACGGATTTGAATACTAGATCGTGGATACCGGTGTTCTTTGGTGATTGGGTTTGAATTAACCACACATCTGAGGAACGGTCGACTTGAGACTGTACTAGACTATAGTTCATTTACATTCATACATATATATCATCCTCATTCATCCTCTGAAATAATACCTTGCGGTGGTTCTGGAGGCTAAACAGAAAAAGAAAAAAGGTGATAGTTAATCAAAAATGGCTTAGGTTTAATGTAATAAAAACAAATTGTATAATTTTTCAATTAAAATGTCTGCAAGTATAAAATATTCGAGTCGAGTTAGTGAATTACTGCCGTGAGGACTGTTGTACTGCTCTGCGTTTTTTGTTTGTTTTTTTGCTGGATTTTTCGGAATTGTAGATTGGAACTGTTGAATGGAATATTATTAGAATTAAAGGATTACGAACTCATTTTTTATTAAGAATTTTTCTGGATCGACCTTATTGCCATTGGCAATAAAGATGATATTTGTGTGGCTGTTGGCTGTGTGAGTTTATACAATTTCTGCTGACTTGTAAACAACAACTTAGTGAAAGTTTCGTAAATTTCAGGTAAGAGATATTTTCTAAGTCGTTGGCTAGATTATAAGGGGAAGCTCCTTTTTCCCCCATAATCGTTTTATCCTTCCTTCCTCAACCAAACCCTTCTGGATCTTTGCCGATCAGGACCCCCCCACAACTTTTTCACCCAAAAACATCCAAAAACATTTTTATTGTTTTTTTAAGAAGATACATTTTACCGGTGCATTATACATTTTATTAAGCCGGGATTCAGCCGGGTCTCACTGATTTTAAATGAAACCCGACCTATCGACTTCCGGCGTCGTATACTACCCCTATTGTGCAAAATGGTCGGGTACGAATTGGAATGGTTTCCTGTAGGGCAGACACCGCGCGGCAGATTGCAAGAGGACACCGAAATGCCTGACTTGCAAAAGTAGCATTGTGAGCCGGGGGAGGACCAGATAGTTATTGGCCTCTTAATGAAGATCGTTCAAATTAACACGAAACCCTCGTCTTTGGCGCATTACATGCAGACCAAATACGTCTCGGAGATGGACGCGGATATTGCGCTTGTCTCCGAGCCGTGCTCTTCTCGTGCCCGACCGGGCTGGGTCTACTCCGAGGATAGCGGAACAGGGTTGTGGCCTAGTACATCGCTCTCGGTATGGGATGTTTATCGGGGCATTGGCTTTGCTAGAGCGAGGATTGGCGGGATATATTAATATTCCTGCTACCTCTCGACATCAGCCTTAAAAAATATAGGGAAATGCTGACGGAAATCTCCCGGGATCTTGCTGGCCGACGGCTTGCCCTTCTTGCCGGAGACTTCAACGCCTGGTCGACTGTTTGGAGGGCCAGAATGAATGCTAAAGGTTGTGTTCTGGCTGATTTCGCTGCCATACACGATCTGGCATCTTGAACATTGGTGGAGTCTACACTTTTAGAAGAGGCACTAGCAGATCGGTGGTGGATGTGACTTTCGCCACCCCAGATTTGTCTTGCAGGATTCGTGGATGGAGGGTCTGAGAGGGCTACACCGCCAGTGACCACTAAGCCACTATGATCTCGCTGGCAGTGAGTCTGGAGGTGCTGCGCGGACTTAAATGCAAGGCTGGAGCATCAGATGCCTGGACCCAGTGGCTTTTATCGTTCCATCTACTGACTCAGTAGATGTTCCTAATGCTCATTGGAACGAACTTCTCGAAGGCAGTCCACAAGGGTCTGCCCTTAGCACAGCATCCGCTGTCCGTGCGACGGGTTTTCTTCTTCTTTCTTTCTTTTTTCTGTTTAGCCTCCGGTAATTACCGTTCAGATAATACTTCAGAGGATGAATGAAGATTATATGTGTGAGTGTAAATGAAGTGTAATCTTGTACAGTCTCAGTTCAACCATTCCTGAGATGTGTGGTTAATTGAAACCCAACCACCAAATAACGCCGGTATCAACGATTTAGTATTCAAATCCGTATAAAAGCCTTTACGAGGATTTGAACCTTAGAACTTTCGACTTCGAAATCAGCTGATTTGCGATGTCGAGTTTAACCACTAGACCAACCCGGTGGGTGTCTACAACGAATTATACGAGGTGGTCCGAATAGAACGTCTGGTAAGGTGTGTGTACTAGTCACATTTGATGTAAAAAACGCCTTTAATTGCATCACCCACTTGGTAATTAGGCTATCATTGATGACTTTAGGGCTTCCGGGCTGTCTCGTAAGGATTGTCTCGTCCTACCTTACGAGACGTCGCCTGTTTTGTCAGGTTGAGGATGGTGAAATAGTGCGTGCTATCGATAGGGAAGTCCCACAGGGGTCGGTCCTTGGACCGATCCTTTAGAACACAGCCTATGACGGGGTTATTCGTTTACCGCTTTCCCCAGGGGTCAGTCTCGTCGGCTATGCTGACGATCTTGCTTTGGTTGTGGAGGTGGGCTCCAAGGCAGGCTGCTAGGTAGCAGCCTGTTTCTTGGCTACTGCCAAGAGGCAGGCTGCGGATAGCATCTGCAGTGCCTATTGTACCATAAACGATTGGATGTGTGAGGGCTGCAGATGGCTCCAGATAAAACTGAGGCAGCTGTAATTTTGGCAGCAAAAAAGGGACCCACCTGACAGTAACTTTGGAGGGTCAAAGAATTGCCTCTCAACCTGCAATCAAGTATTTGGGCAGCTGGATAGACGCCCGGTTATGATTTGGCACTCACACACTTCAGGCTAGTGAAAAGGCAGACAACACATAGATGTGTTTGTTAGAACAAAACCATCATTATACTACATAGATCTTCAAATCACCTGTGATCACACAAAATTAGTACTTACACAAACATGGTAAATAGAGCAATTAATTATACAAAGTATAATGAAAATAAAAGTACATTAAACAAAGAAATCGACATTACAAAACAAATTGCTACATATAATGGCTATTATAATTCTTTAGTAAATAATATATATATATATATATATATATAAAATAAACAAATATCAAAAATTAAAAATAATACGCATTTAATAACATTAAACAGCACACAAAAAGTTGACAGTGTAAATTTAAAATATATATATATTGATAAAATAGTCAACATATTACAAAGGCTTATGATAATAATAAATTTAAACCCACAGACCAGACAAATAACCACATAATAAAACACTTAATAAGTAATAAACATAATTCATCTGATTTATATAATTTGAATGGTATTTATAAAATTTGAGTATAATGATTGTGACCATATTTATATAGGAAAGATCACTAGATCCTTTAAGGCTAGATTCTTGGGACACTTTAGAAATGATAAAAAAGGTAAACTGAGTTTCTCCAATGTATCTGATCATCTGATTAAGATTAAACATACAATATCTGATAATAGAACAAATTTTAAAATACTGGAAATTAAAAAATATAATATGAATAGAAATAATAGTAGTAAGGGATTAGACATTTTATAAAGATACTTATAAAGATATATATATAAAACATAAGAATAAATTTAATATGATCAACCTTCAGACAGAATATGAGCTGACAGTATTTTGAAAGCTGCAGTAGATAGCACCAACATCTATTTTGATTGTGATGTATAATTTAATATGTTTCAATCAGTATAGTAAAGTAACTCCAGTTAAATGGACGATATGCATACTTAAAATTATTTTTATTTGATTTTAATTTTTATTTTTATTGATTTTATGCCTTGACATCATATTTTTACATATGTAAAAATTTTTACAATTTAATTTTTAATACTAATTTTTCATATTTTAAAGTTTGTTTTAGTTTTTAATTTAACTGAATAAATAATTAAATTCTTAAAATAAAAAGATTAAAGGTTTTAAATTTTAAATAAAATAAATAAATGCATGATATGTTGTTATTATATTTTATGAAGTTTGTAATGTAATTTGAGATGAATATGTAATGCAGCTGACAAAGCGAGTAAATTGTGAAACCGTCCCTGCATATATAGTGGAATAAGGTAAGTCATCCTACTTTATTTATTCTGTAATTTGGTTGATTTAATAAAACAAATATATATATATATATATATATATATATATATATATATATATATATATATATTATATATATATATATATATATATATATATATATATATATATATTAATGAAATTAATCTTTTTTTTTTCATATTATTTCTCTGTCCTGTTAAATTATATTTAAATTCTATTAGATAAACTACCTAATAGAGTAGAGTATTGAGATAAGACATATTTTACCTTAATTTTTCAAGTACTTTCGCAAGAACCTGCATCCTAAGGAAATAATTTTGTTACTGCATAATTAAAAAATTTTTAAATAAAAATACTAAAATAATGAAAATCACATATTAATTTAAATGAGTGCTGCTATCTGTTGTAGTTTTTATAAGACTATCTCCCTCAAACACTGTTTGATGGTTTATTAAATTGAAATTTTGTTTGTAATTATATATGTAATATTTTTCTAATATATAATTTTGTAATATTTCTAAATTTGTGTTAATATAAGAATGTAGAATATAGAATGTTTATTATTTATTATATGGTATGCCATATCAGATAAACCTAATTGATTAATTTTGTAATTTTTATAATGTTCAAGAAATCTAGTTTTAAAGAATCTATTTGTTTTTCCTATGTAAATACCATCATAATCATTACATTTAATTTTATAAATTTCACAAAGACTATTTATTTTATTTTTATATTTGGTTTTTAAATATTTTATTATGCGGTTGGTTATAATGTTTGTATTATAACCAAAAGAGTAAAAAAATGATTTTTTTACTATTTTGTGTCATGTTAAATATCGGTTGTAAGGTAGTAATTGTGGTAATTGTGTTTTTGACAACTGTGCAATATCTATTTGTTTTTCCAATATTAGTACCATCACAATCAAAAATATTATTACATCCATTTTCAACCGCTATATGTTTTATGATGATAATTTTTCATTATTTGACTTTCTTTGTTATTATATATGTTGTATATTTGATTGCTCTATTAATCATATTTGTATATGTGTTAATTTTATGAGACAAGGGTGATTTGATTTTTTAAGAGTTGTTATATTATTATATACTGATGTTTATTATTATATACTATATAAAGAATTTAACATTCTATTATTATCTATTTCAAATGTGAATTTTAAAAATTTTTTATAAGAATTTAATTTGTTAAATATTATTAGATATTCATGGTTTATTACCAGGTTATATACGAATATAATGAGAATATCATCTACGTACTGTGTCAATATTAAAACTTTGTGTATGAGTGATGCTATGTTCTAATTTACTTTCAAAATACTGTAAATATATTTCTGACATAATTGCTTTAGTGGAAATTTTGTGGGTTTGATATATTTTATTGTCTATAATATTTGTTATTAAATTCAAAATAGTTTTGTTGATGAATGTTTCTTCTAATAGTGAAGATACCTTTAATAAATTTTGGATTTTCTTGGTTACCTTCTAATTTTGTTTTACTATTTTTATGGTACAGTCTGTAGGTATGCTAACAGACATATTAATTATGTCATAACTAACCATTCTAATGTCTTTATCTATATTTAAGCTATTTAATTTATTTTTAATTTGTAACATTCTTTATATTAAATATATTCAGTAAATTCATTTTGGATATAATATAACAGGGGGCAGATTTAAAATTGATTAAAGGTCGCATTGGGATGATTAATTTATAAATTTTTGGTAGCCCAGACAATGTAGGGGTAATTAGTACAAAAGGATATAATCTAGAATGGTATTTAAATTATTATTATTGTAATTGAAAATTGATCTGAATATTTTTATTAAACTTCTGATATTAACACAAATTTAAAAATACTAGAAATTAAAAAAAGATGACAAAGTTCAATTTATTAGAAAAATATTACATTTATAAACAAAATTTCAATTTGATAAACCATCAGACGTGTTTGAGGGAGAAGGTTCTTAATTAAATTAAGTTCTTAATTTAATTTAGATTAAATTAAATTTTAATTAAAATTTTAATTTAAGTTTCTTAATTTAATTTAAACCAGTTCTTCGGTTTAAATTAATATACAATTTTCATTATTTTAATATTTTTATTTTTTAATTTTTATTATGCAATAATGGAATTATTTCAATCATGACTAAAGATGTGGGATGCCGCGAAAGTACTTTCATGAAAAATTAAAGTAAGATTTGTCTTCTCAATATTCAGTACTAGGTGGTTTATTTTACTTAATAGAATATATATATATATATATATAGATTTTTTTTTTAAATATATAAGTTATTTTTTAAAAATCCTGCACATATACTTAATAAGCATTATGGCTAAGATTGTAAGATTGGTGATTCCTTAGAAAAGTCATAATATTATTTATGAGTAATATTTATTGTTAAAGTGGAAACAATCTTCATTACAAATATTTCTGAATATTGTAAATGATATTATTGTCAAAATTACTGATTTTATTATTTTTTTATATTAATTATATGATTATTATGTATCGGTACATTTGAATATATGTATTTTTACACCAATACATGTATTTTTTTTTGGGGGGAGCTTACTTCCCCCTCCCAAAAAAAATGCAGGTATAACTATGCTAAACTTCAGTTTTCTAGCTAATTCAATAATGAAAAAAACTGTGATAAGTGCCCGTACTATCTAAATCATTTAAAAAAGTTGACTTACATTTCTTGAAATGCACAACTTATTATGTTACTGTAAGCCAGTGTAAGTTGTAATTGAGACAAATAATATAAAGCATCAAATTATAACACCAACTGCATTATACAATAATATATGGCAACAATAAATTACAATGAATAATATACAAAGAAAATCACACAAGTAGTTGTCCCAGTACTTGATATGGGACTGATTAAAATGTATTATATTTTACCAAAACTTTGAATGTGTATTAGATTATTTAATTGAAGCCAGCCTAAAAAAATTGTTATAAATGAATTTTTCTTAAAAAGCTTCTATTAGGGCATTTTCTTCAGCCAATAAATCAGTAAAAGAATAAAAAAATTAATAAGTGAAAAAATCTCTGTAACATTAAATTACACATTTGAATTAGTAGCCTTCACAATTGATCATAAAAAAGGATAGATTGGTTGTTTGGTTGCCACAATTGATAGACTTACTTGGAACAGATGACAACCAAGTGGTTCAGCAGAAATATTACAAAATCAGTTAGCAACTGATATACTAAAAAAATAGCACTATTGATGCTACACATATACTGAAATCTGGTTTCAAATTCTGTTGGCAGGACATCTGTGGATAAATTATTTCTGAGTGTAGACTAAGCCAGGCACAGAAGTTAAAACTAGTTCTAAACAGAATATCATGGTACATTGCTGAGTTTATCCACACCTCAACATCCTACATTCAAATCTGTTAAATTTGCTAAGAAGTAGGTATTATTATTATTATACATAAATCTAAGTATAATTTTCTTGAGATATCAGCAGTAAATTTCAAATATTTTATATATCATATCTGCATGTGATCTGTTCTTTCATGACTATGATTGAAATGAGTATCTCACATTTCCTATTGTTGTACATGTGGACTACGCCACAATCTTTTGCTTTTTCTTGATATAGTAAACTAATTAGTCCTCAATTTGAATTTCAAATCCATACATTTGAATCTCAAATCTATAACACAACTTAGCATAACATTATCAAATTTACTATCTTTATTTTAGTTTCCGTCATTCAGGAATGACTTACTGGTACTAAACAAAAAAGTGTTGTAAGTTCGTCTACAGTCTATTCCACATGAGTGCTCTTAGATCATACTATGTTAAATAAGATTATCTTCTGTGCCTGTGGATCACATACTTTCTGAAGTGAAGTAAACCAAAGTTTGTTAAAAGAATTAAAGAACAGTAATAACTTTATTAACTTATTATTGACATTGGAGCCAGGTAAGACAATCTATTACCAAAGGTAATGGTCACTAGAGGGTCCTGGTAGATTTGTATCTGAGAAATAATGTGTAAGACAAAAAAATTATGTATTTCATTACGCTGTTTAATTTATTATTTAAAATATTTTCTTTTACATTTTTTATAACTACAAGCAGAATTAATTAGCATCTTAAAACCTAATAGATGCATTGATCTGTAAGATAAAATCTGTTTTACACTTAAAGGAGAAAAAAAATTTACTCATTTTTTAAATACAAGAAACTATGCTTCCAAGTAATCATTTTAATGCTTCTGTTATGTCAGACCAAATTGATTTTAATATAATGGTTTTAAACATGTCATAATGGTTTCAGCTACTTTTGCAGGGCTTTCAGTGACCACTTACTGCTGATTTCAACCTGATAATAAAATGTAATTCTTTTTTTGTTATTTCTCCATGGTTATTTTATATAAATGATAGTAATCTATTATGTAGTAGAGTATTCTTATTATTTAATTCTTTTATTGTTATTATGAAGTTAACTAAATAAATAAGACAGTTTCATTACTTTCTTTATAAGCACATTGCGTATCTTTTCTAGAAAAAAAATCTGATGTGGACACTACATAACTTCCTTGTATGCCCATTATATTACATATACACATTTTTTTTAAATCAGAGGTTAATAATTATAAATAAATCAATATATTTAAATTAAAAAATTAGTTAAAAAAACTTTTTTACAATCAGAGGCTAATAATTATTAATAAATCAATATATTTAAATTTTAAAAAAAGTTTAAAAAAAGGAAATGATGTCGGATTCAAACCAATGTGTCTTTCCCTTGTACAATCCAAATATTTCATTAATTAAAACCTTGTTTGGCTATAACTCTGGAACCAATGAAAATAAGTACCACTTATGATATCGTATATTGAAAGTATCTCAATGAGGACTGATTACTGCAATTAAGAAAACGTTCAAAGATTTTTGGATTTTGGGCTTTTTGGACACTTTTGGTCTAGTCGATTCCAATCAAAAGGGGAGGTGCACAACTAGATGTTACTACAGTTCGATATCCAAAATTTCAACATACTACGGCTAATCGTTTTTGAGTTATGCGAGTACATACATACGTACGTACGTATGTACAGACGTCACGCCGAAACTAGTAAAAATTAATATTTCCGTTGTAATCTGAAAACCGATAATTTTCGTGATCACAATACTTTCTACACTTCGTACAAGTAAGTAAAAATAATAAATCTCATATAGGTAAAGTACTGTTCATAGGCTGAATTACATGACCAGATTTATGTGACAAAAAAATGTTACTGTCATTAATTCATTACTGTACAGAATGAATACGAAACCACGCGCCTCCACGTACAATCAACCAGGAGTACCACCAATTTTTATTGAAAATATCACCACTAATTCTGTTATTTTTTCCAAAAAAGAATTTTTTTGAAACCATTCATTACGAATATCCAGATTAATAATCTTTTAGTAGAATTTCTTTTTAGTAATAAAAATCCTATTAAGCATTATCATTCAGATCATTTGTATGAAGTCGAATTTATTCTACAAATAATCATTAATATCTAAAAAAGGAAAGTGAATATATAATGTAACTTTATTTTATTTCCTAACTATAACTCTCAATACCTACCAGGTGTAATTCGTTTTACAGTGCGTGCTGGTGTACGAGGTAATTTGAGTGTTTCTTATTAATCTTCTGAATAAAAATCTTGAATCAATGTTAAAATTGTTAAGGGTGAATTCAGGTACGAAATCCCTTATTAACCTTCCTCAGATTTATTGTTTTTAGTGTGTTGTGAGAGGGTTCTCGGTGGTCTATGGAACGGAAGGTAACCTGTAAAGTTTAATAAAATAAATTTTGTTTCGTGTTGTTGAAATTTAGTCGGCTGCTTGTGTTGTAAGATTTTATAATTCTATTGTGAAGTTGCTTCCGTTATCTAGTAGCAAGTAAATTTTGTTATGCTTTAGAGGAAATAGGAAAATCAACTTGTAGGTTAACGTTCATTAGGTGTCTTGTGTACGTTTTACATTATAAGGTAAATATTGATGAAGTAAGACCATTTAATAATTTTCGACTTCCTCAATTTACTATTATAATTATTATTTTGACGCTGTGGATTGATTTAAAAAAAAATATATGTATGTTATTCTTCAAGCTTGATTCAAGTGGGACCAGATTTGATTCCCTGACTAATCTGAGTTTAACATAAACATTTTTTATGTTGATTTGCCCCTTATGTGCTTTTTTCGTGTATGAACATTTCAGTTGACATTTATTTTTCACTTGCTGAAAACAGACTTTTTTTATCATCATAACATAATTTTTATAACCTATCACAGAAGATTAATTGTGGTTTTTATTTATTTTTTTCTAATATGTTGATAAGAGGATTTCTAGCTATCAATCTGAAAATACGAATTTATTTAAACATTGGTTATTTGTAGATTTAAAAATTGGTTATACTTGCAGATGTTTATTTTGAATTTATTCTACTGATATAGGCCTGTGTAACTTTTATAGGTATTTTTAATTAGTTTATTACAAAAAAGAAGATTATTTTATTTATTGATTACATATAAGTGAACTAAATTTAGTTAATTAATTGTTAAATAACTGAACTAATTTGTTATTCATTTTTCTGACTTCCGAAGTAGCTGCAAAACAGCATTTTACATAAATACAAATATTAATAAGTTTAGAACTCTTTATTCTTTAAGTTTGTAACATCAGCTACATAGTTGAATAGAACTTTATAAAGGTCTGTTTAACATAAAAATTGCCAGTTAAACCCTGTTATATGCTCAGCAGACATTGTACTACATCAGCTTCAATTGCATCTCAGTTTTGTAAGTCTCCTCTAGATGGCATTAGTTGTCTAGTAATGAATCGCTGTTTATTGACATTATGTCGATCATGTTTTATTATATAATTCAAGTTTTAATTACCATAATTCAAGCTTATTAAGCAATTCCTTATTTAAGTTAGTTAACTGAGTTAACAGTCTACAAGTTTCATTATTTCTGCAAGTCTGCTTTACTTTTCCAGCTTTATAGTTAACTGGTTTAAATATTTTGTTTGTGGTTTAAATTAAGTCAAGTTTCTTGTTTTATGTCTGTTAGCTTGTTATATGATATTTTTAAATTGAGGTATTATCTAATGCACTTATATAAGTACTAATGTCACCTAGCAAGTCCTGAGGAACTTATACTTTGTCAACTATGTCTAACATAATATAATATCTGCTGGGCATATAACAGACTTTTACCATTTAGATTAATTTTATTAACTGCATGAATGTTGGTAAGTGGAAATCATAATTATATATAGAATTTAACCAATTTGTCCAAGTTTCCTTGTAAAAAATATTATAAGAGAATTTCTTAACATAATGATTTACAACTTACTTTTGTAATCTTTAATTTTATTTATTTTTGTATTTTGTTACGAAGATATTAATTACGTGGTTTTTGTTAATATTTAGAAGTATCTCATAGTTTTTTCTGTAGAATTTGTCTGATAGATCCCACTTGTAATTTTTTTCTGATGTATTTATAATTAATGTCCCATTTAAATTCTAACAAGGTTTAATTTCCCAATTTTTTTGTGAAAAATTAATGTTGCATGGGACACCTACTTATTTAGACTTAACACCACTTGGATTGTTCACGAAGCTCTACATGATCTTCTTACATGTCATAGTGTATTTTTTGTTGCATTTAACACTTCCCCACAATTGTTATGTGTGTGAGCATAGCAGTGTTTATCAACAAAATTGATGAACTAATTAGCAAACTTTCCATTTCAAGTGTTAGTGTTTGATATTTATTGATATAATCTTTATATTATGGTAAATCTAACATAATAGATTTATTAGATTATAATAGATTATTAAAGTATACTAAACCTTTTGAAAAAAGCGTCAGCGTGATTTCAAAACAATTTCAATTTTTGTAGCCTTTAATGTTTAAAAATTTAAGCTATCAAAATGTTTTTGATTATTAAAAAAATTGGTTCAAAAACATATTTGTAAGTTTTATCCAATTAGATGTGAAATTTTATAGTAGCATTTCTTTTTTTCCTGATTATTGTGTATTGTCAGTGAAATTCAAAATGTTAGCGATTACGTGTAAGTACAGGTTGTTCATCTTAAAGAGGTCCCATCACTTAATTTACCCTATAAATAGCAGTTTATTGGCAAACACTCTCATGATAATTTACAGGTGTTGAAAATGATGTCTATCCACCTTTATGCACTTTTCAACATGTCTGACCTTGTTCCTGGTTACTCTTGTTAGCTGTACCCTACCTATTTCCTGGATGGCATTGGTAATGATTGTCTTCAATTTCTGCAGGGTGTGTGGGTTGCTCCTATAAACAATTTCTTTAAGTAACTCACAGAAAGAAGCCTGGACCAAACAGATTTGGGGATCTTGGCCACAATTCTTCAGAAATGATTCTTCCATTGAAAAAAATTCTGTAGCATCCATAGTAGAGCAAGCTGTATGGCAAGTGATGCTGACCTGTTGCAACCAGCAGTCATGTTTACCTCCTTGCAGTAAGGCAACTGCTGAATAATTTCTTGGTAACAGCAGCATCAACAGTTTTTAAAAAAAAAAAACAAGGGACCTATTATTTGTTGGCTGGAAACTGCACACCATACACCTATTTTTTGTAGGTATAGGGGAGATTCAAAGAAATGTGCAGGTTTTCAGTACCCTAAATTTGGTAGTCTGACTATTAATATAACCACCAAGATGAAACCACGCTTCATGTGTGAAAAACACTTAAATGTCAATGTTACCTATAATGAAGTTCTTGAACCATTGACAACAGTGAACCCTTTTAGCATAATCAGCATTAGTTAGCTCATGGAAAACCTGCATTCATTACAGATAATATTTCAGCATTCTCCTTGCTGCAGCATGGGCTGAACCTAGTGAAACATTCTTTTCAACGTTTAGTCTTGACAAAGATTTACGAAGAGGTCCTACATCATATCAGATCTTACTATTTTGTTACATAAGATAATTTAAGGGCAGCCCTTTGGTTCGACTATGATGAACGTGTAATAATCTTCTTTTTTTAATACTATTTAGTAACTACTAATGATAAAAACTAAAACAGTAATAGTAAATTTGTGATTGTTATGTTTGTGTTTGCATTTTATATATTTGAGATTCAAATTCAATTGAGAATTAGTTTATTGAATGAAAAAAGTAAAAAAAAATATTGTGGCTTAGTTCACACAACCCTCTGGGTTGGTCTAGTGGTTAAACTCATCATTGCAAATTAGCTGATTTCAAAGTCATAGTTCCAAGGTTCAATTCTTATTAAAGGCAATTACTTTTATATGGATTTGAATATTAGATCGTGGATACTGGTGTTCTTTGGTAGTTGGGTTTCAATCAACCACACACCTCAGGGAATGGACGTCTTAAGACTGTACTTCATTTATATTCATACATATCATCCTCTGAAGTAATACCTTATGGTGGTTTCGGAGGCTAAATAGAAAAAGCGAGAGAGGCTTGTTTCACATGCAGGGCCGCCAACAGATATAAGATATTCATTTTAGTTTTGATGGAACAGTTCAGGATTCCATTTGATTGTATAGATGTTATTTATAGAATATTTATAATTTTACTTTTGACAATGCAAGAAAATAATATTTAGGTATTGTAATAATAATATCAACTTTTTAGGATAGTTTGGCCATGACTGGAAATGTAATAACTTGATTGGAGGATGAGCCTACCAATGTACAACCACAAATATTTGTTCAGAATAGGTTCTGACATAATAGTTGATAGCTTTAATTGTGTCAGCTCTTAGAAAAATTTATCCTCAGACTACAAACTAATAGAATTTTAAACCAGATTTCAGGATATGTGTAGCCATATTAGTGATACTCTTTTAGCATGTAATCTGCCAGCTGATTTTGTAATATTTCTGTGACCCATTTGGTGACCACCGACTTATCCCCTCTTTTTCTCTTTACACTGTGATTATCACTGGCTGCTTAATTCAAAATTTCTAATAATTGTTTCTGAAATTTTACTGTTTTATTAATTTAAGAAAATATCCTAATGTAAAGAAAGCATTATAAAAATTTGTTTTCTATTTTTTATTTAAGGTTCTTTTTGTCCCAGTAATATTGCATTGTAATTTAATGTAAGATTTCTTTTAATAGTGTTGTACATGCGTTTTCCTTTTTATTTTAATTAAACTTTATCTGTATTAAAAGTAAAACCAGATTTTATTTGAAAATATATGTCTCAACAATTTAATAATTCCATCTTTATATAAAAAATGAAATTCGTACTCACACTTGTAAATATATTTATTCAATTTTGAAATGAGAGTTATGATATTTATACTGATTAATAAATAAAATTTGACTGGTAATAATAAATTGACAAATAATAAACTTTCATAAAAAAAAAATTAAAAAAATAGTTTGGTTATTGATTTTAATAGTCAAAACAATACTATAATGTTGAACAAATAAAAATATATATTATGTAAGCATTTTTAACCAGGTTGCCGTGTGTAGGTTCCTACAAATAGCAAAATTTGGTTATGGCAAAAATGTGCTCACAACTGTTCCTCTATAAGTAAATCAAACTAATTGTAAACTAAATCAGATTAATTCTTTTGAGGTATTCATAAAAAATTGTCTTATTAGTATAACTTGTATAAATCTTATGAAATTTTGTTTAAGGTTAGTGGACACATAATTGTTGAATTTTTTTAAACATTTTAGCAGTTATAAATTTAGTGTGATAAGTGTTCAAGGGATTGTTAACCAGTTTATGTAAATTTATATATTTAATTTAATTGGTATATTCAGAATAATTATCAAATTGTGTTCATATATGCTTCTCAAGAACTACTTATTTTCATTAAAGAAAAGGTTCTGAAAGATTCTGTTACAGTATGGTTAATGCCAATCATCCTCAGATGATTCTTAGATTAATATTTACATAATAAGGTATAGGTTTACAGTTTTAAAAAAGTATGAACTATTAAATTGATGTATGTTATTCTTGATAACAGTGATATCCTGAAGGTGTGGATGTGAAATTTTTGTTTGTACCATTATCAAGTCATTGTTGAAGATACCTGAATTCACCCCTGATTTATTGGTAAAACATAAAATACATGTACATCTAAAATATATCTCTGTGTGGTTTATGTAGACATTTTTTGTATCTATAAAAATGTATATCAATGACTTGCTGCGAAATGAAGTAGAATGTTTTTATATTATCTCTGTTTATGGATTAAGATCAGCTGTATCTGATTATTTTTTAAGCTAACATATAGCTTTTGTTATTTATTTAACTTAACTGTGAAAATCATAAAAGAAAGAGTATATATATGAGCTCTGTAAATAAACTAATGAGACTGGTTCAGAAAAACTTTTTAGTTTCAAATCCTATTGTACATGGACTCTTATCACCTTTGAAATAGTTCCCTTGGAAAGCCATGCAACACTTCAAATGGTTTTTCCACTCTTCATAGCAGTGTTGGAACTCGGAAACCGGAATATCCTTCAGATTGTTGGTTACTATTCATTTTCTACTGTTCAAAAATGGTGTCCTTTGAGGTGTTTTTCTAAAGTCTGGAACAGGAAAAAGTCGCAGGGACTCAAGTCAGGTGAATAAGGTGGTTGAGAAAATACAGGAATATTTTTCTTTGCCAAAAACGTATTAATTGAGAGTGCAGTGTGACAAGCTGCTTTATCATTGATGCAGCATCGAGTTGTTTTGATGGCTGGTCTCATGCAGACAACTCTTTTCCGCAGTCTTTCAAGAATTTCTTGGTAAACATATTGATTTGCAGTCTTCCTGTAGGAAAAAACTCCTTATGGACAATGCCATTACTATCAAAGAAACAAATTACAATGGTTTTGAATTTTTATCTGTTAATTTTTGCTTTATTGGAATGTAACTGATTCTTGGCCACCTGAAAATGCTTTAAACCGCTTAAAAACTTGGGCTCATGACAGAGCATCATTTCCATACATTCTTTTCAGTTTTGAAAAAGTTTCAGTAGCATTCTCACCAAGTTTAACACAAAAATTGATTGCACAATGTTGCTCATAATTAGTACCACTCATTTTTGTAATGCACAACAAAAACTCGTTTCACAAAATGTTTGTTCACGTCTCACATGGCAACAATAGAGACTAAAAATATTAATACCTAATATAAATCAGCTGTTCATATAACCATATGTTTACTAGTAACTTTACAGTATTGCCACTTTGGGTGTCAAAAAAACTAGTATCATTACTTTATTTACAGACCTTGTATTTATATATTTTTTCTTCTAAAAATCAATCCTATCAAGACCCATATCATCCACCCAAGTGTGCAGAAATAAGAAAACTACCTTATTTTTTATTTTTATTTTCTTTATAATTTTTACACCAGTACTTTTGCGGGATCCCCCATCACAGTCGTATATAAAATTTGTATACAATTGCATATTAAACACAAAATATTAAGAGATTAAAAGATTAAAATTACATATGCATATATAAAGGCATATGAAGTCATCAAGTAAAATAAAACCTGTATGGTATAATAAAACCTGTATGTAGCTAGCCAAATACTAATACTGTGCTATTTAAATATATGAAAATTTCATGTATTATCTAGGAAAGTGCAGCTATCAATTGCAGTTTTTATGAATATATCTCCTTCAAAATCTGTCTGTAGGTTGAATTAAGTTGAATCTTTGCTTATATTTGCATATATAATATTTTTCTAAGATATCTAATTTTTTATTTATATCTCCTTTTTAATTTCCAATATTTCTAAATTAGTATTAACATTAGAAATAGAATGTTTATTATTTATATGGTAATCCGGAACATTAGAAAAGCCCAATTTTTTATTTTTATGATAACTAAAATGTTCATAAAATCTGGCTTTAAACAATCTATTGTTTTTAGCTATATAAATATCCTCACAATCTTTACATTTTATCTTATAAAACCCACATAAATTGTATAAATCAGTATTATTAATGTTTTTTAAATATTTTATTATGTGGTTGCTAGTTTATATGCAGGTTTAAATTTATCCTTGTCATAAACTTTGGTTATATTTTCAACAATACTATTTGTGTATGAATATTTTAAGTAAATGTTATCAACTGTCTGTGTGTTATGCATTAGTTTTAAAGTTTTGATATTTGTTTTTTTTTTTATATTAATTAACAAAGCAGTATATCCATTTGAATTGCAATTTGTTTTATAGTATTTATTTCTGTCTTTAATTTCTCTTTATTATTTTGTGTATAATGGATAAAATACATTATTAATCATATTTGTATATATGTTAATTTTATGAGACCAAGGATGATTTGATTTTCTATGAATTGTTTTATTGGCTATAGGTTTACTGTATACTGAAGTTACAATTTGATTATTTTTGTTAATTTCAATAATAACATCTAGAAAATTTATTGTCTGTTTATATATATTTCAAAAGTAAATTTTAAATTATTATAATATGAATTAAGTTTATTTAAAATTATGAGGTGTTCATTACTTATAACTGGATCATAACGACAAAAACATCATCAACATAATGAGTTCATAATAAAACCTTATGTTTGTGAATAATGCCATAGATAATTTTACTCTCAAAATCCTGTAAGAATATCTCTGACATGATAGCAGATAAAGGAAATCCCACAGGTAAGGTATTTTCCTGTACAACACTTGTTATTAAACTCAAGGTAATTTTGTTGACATATTTTCCTTATAATAGTGATGATGTTATCAATAAATTTAGGGTCATCATGATTATTTGTTAATTTATTTTTTATTACATGAATGGTTTTATCAGTAGGTATCCTAGGATACATGTTACTTACATCATAACTCACCATCCTAGTGTTTCCGCCAGCTGTTAAGTTTTTAAATTTACCTACCAATTTGTACCCATTTTTTATGTTATAACTATTTTTTTTATAATTTTGGAAATAATATAAGATGGAGCAGATGTAAAATCAATCAAAGGTCGCATAGAGATGCTGACCTCTATGTCAGCATCTCTATGCTGACATAGAGATTTATGTAGTTTTGGAAGTCCTGTTAATTTTGGAGCAAACAGTTCAAAAGGGTATAATCTTGTATGGTATCTTAAATTATTGTTATAATCAAAAATAGTTTGATATTTTGTAATTAAACTTTTTGTTATTTTTAAAAATGTATTATTAGTAGGGTTTTTGTTTCATTAAAATAATTGTGTCATATTAAAATCTGATAAAACTAATACACCTGTTATTATGTACACTGAAAAATATAATATTTTAATGAAACAATATATAATTGAAAATAACTTTCATTATTCATTTATTTAGATAGCACAGTATTGTGCTCAAATACAGAGATAGAAGAACAATTGCTAACATGTACAGGAACCAAACAGCAACAGTAACAATTGAAGAACATACGAAAGGGAGTCCGACAAGGATGTTCCCTATCTCCGTTACTTTTTAATCTTTATATGGAACTAGCAGATAAGGTATTTTCCTGTACAACACTTGCAAGAATTTAACATTCATGTTAAAGAACAATTTTGATTCGGAGTAACAGTACAAGGTGAAAAGATAAAGATGATACGATTTGCTGATGATATAGTAATTCTAGCCGAGAGTAAAAAGGATTTAGAAGAAAAAATGAACGGCATAGATGAAGTCCTACGCAAGAACTATCGCATGGAAATAAACAAGAACAAAACAAAAGTAATAAAATGTAGTAGAAATAACAAAGATGGATCACTGAATGTGAAAATAGGAGGAGAAAAGATTATGGAGGAAGAAGAATTTTGTTATTTGGGAAGTAGAATTACTAAAGATGGACGAAGCAGGAGCGATATAAAATGCTGAATAGCACATGCTAAATGAGCCTTCAGTAAGAAATATAATTTGTTTACATCAAAAAATTAATTTAAATGTCAGGAAAAGATTTTTGAAAGTGTATCTTTGGAGTGTCGCTTTATATGGAAGTGAAACTTGGACAATCGGAGTATCTGAGAAGAAAAGATTAGAAGCTTTTGAAATGTGGTGCTACAGGAGAATGTTAAAAATCAGATGGGTGGATAAAGTGACAAATGAAGAGGTATTGCGGCAAATAGATGAAGAAAGAAGCATTTGGAAAATATAGTTAAAAGAAGAGACAGACTTATAGGCCACACTATTCCAGGCATCCTGGAATAGTCGCTTTAATATTGGAAGGACAGGTAGAAGGGAAAAATTGTGTAGGCAGGCCACGTTTGGAATATGTAAAACAAATTGTTAGGGATGTAGGATGTAGAGGGTATACTGAAATGAAACGACTAGTACTAGATAGGGAATCTTGGAGAGCTGCATCAAACCAGTCAAATGACTCTAGACAAAAAAAAAAAAAAGCACAGTATTAGTATTTGACTAGCCACGTACAGGCTATTATATGTTTTTATTCTTATTTTAATGAATTGCATATGTATATGTAATTTTAATCTTTTAATCTCTTAATATTTTGTGTTTAATATGTAATTGTATACAAATTTTATATACAACTGATGATGCGGGATCCTGCAAAAGTACTATCGTAAAAATTATAAAGAAACAAAAAATAAAAATAATAAATAAAAAATAAGATAAAGAGTTTTCTTATTTTTGCACTTTGGTGGATTAAGTTGATTTACGTTTTATATATATATATATATATTTTTTTTTTTAAGTGATTCAAAATAAATAGTAAAAATATTCCAGAAGGTCTTTGTGGTGCCTAACTTTCATTAGTATTATAGTTTCTATACTGCTTTACATTTATATTTAATAAAAAATATCAGTCTAATTTGTTATATTTCATTCTATTTCTTTGTTCTGGAAGGCTGTAATAAAATGTTTATTCATATAATGTCAGATGAAAATAAATTAATACAGTACATCTGCACCAAATGATGTATTACCATGTGCAGATTATGTTTTTGAAAAAAAAACTATTGTATCTTTTATACATATTCAGTATGTTGATTTTAGTTAGCATCCAATTTGCTATCATTCAAGCAAATTTTTTCATAGCTTAAATACATTAGATGCTGCTTTTCTACATAAGTAGTTAACTTTAAAAAAGAAACTATTAAGTTTTATATATATATATATATATATATATATATATATATATATATATATATATATATATATTGTATTTTTTATAATCAGAAATGAACTTGAAAACCCAAGCACAGAATTACAAAGTAAATGAAATGACTCCTTATTTTTCTTTCCTTTATTCCAATAGCATTTTCATGGGATCCCGCATCATCAGTTTTATATGAATTATATAAAATTACATATCAAAACATAACAATTTTTTTAGAAAAAATTTAAAGATTAAAATATTAAAATTACTATCGTATATAGAAAACCTGGTCATTTAAATTAAAAAAAAAATGTGGCCATCACAGGACTGGTCGACAAACACTTTGACATATAATAAACAAACATTTCAATGTATATATATATATATACACAAGCACAACCAAGAAGCAACGTGGTATGGTTAACTATAATTCACAGTCTATCTTTACCGTATACTAATCTATACGCGTGTATGGGCATGTATATTGAAAGAGAGAAAGAGAGGGAGAATTATTGTGAATCACTGGCAGTTTTTTCTTCCACCACCCCATCCTCTGCTATTATATATTATACTATACACTGATATATGCGTATATATATTCTCGCTCTCTGCCTTTTTCTCTTTCATATATGTATGCTTAGCGTCTTGTGTTACATTACAGATTTTGATTATGAGTTAGTGATTTTTTTCCCATGTTCCCATGTAATTCGTATGTACAAAAAATTCTGACACAACGCACCTAAAGAAGTTTTCACTAAAATAATTACATATATTTAAATATGATGGCAATTAAGATTTACAAATTAAAATTAACGTTAAAAATAAAATAAGTAGAAGATTTATACCATGTAACCTGCCCAGTCAATGTTACATTACTGAGTAATTTGAAATTATTTACGTACATTCTGATTATATCTATTTTTATGTAAAAACATGCTGCCAACACAGCAACATATGGCATCATGTTTTTACATAAAAATATATCTAATCAGAATGTATGTAAATAATTTCAAATTACTCAGTAATGTGACATTGGCTGGGCAGATTACATGGTATAAATCTTTTACTTATTTTATCTTTAAAGTTAATTTTAATTTGTAGTTCTTAATTGACATCATATTTAAATATATGTAATTATTTTATTTAATTGACTTCATGTTTTCTATATATATAATAGTAATTTTAATTTTAAACTTTTAGTTTTTTCTAAAAAAATTGTTATGTTTTGATATGTAAGTTTATATAATTCATATACAACTGATGATGCGGGATTCCGCGAAAGTGTTACTGGAATAAAGAAAAGAAAAATAAGGTGTCATTTCATTTACGTTGTATTTCTGTAATTGGGTTGTTCAAGCTGTTTTTTTTTTAAATACAATATGTTGGTACAGAGGAATATGGGTCTTATAAGTATTGACTTTAGAAAAGAAAATTTATATATATATATATATACAAGGGCCATTGAATAATAAACAGACAAATAGCTGTTCAGGAAAAATAGTTTATTAAATAAATAAGACAAAAAAAACAATTTTTTTGTCTATTTTTCCATGTAATCCCCGCCAACTTCTCTGTACTTGTCCCATCTTTCTACAAGTCTTCTTATCCCCTCAGCGAAGAATTTTTTACCTTGACCAAGCAGATAAAAATCCAAAGGGGCCAACCCAGGGATGTAAGGAGGATGAGGTAGGAGCTCCCCCACCCACTTTGCCATAGATTCCAGTTCAGTTGTGTTCTATGAGGTCAAGCGTTGTCTTGAAGATGAAGCACGCATTTCTTCTGCCATCCCAGACATTTCCTCTTCAGTGTGGGCTTTTCTTTGTTCTCAATCATGGCTGAATAGTAGAGGCTGTTGATAGTGTATCGCTCCTCCAAGTAATCACAGAAAATCGGACCATGTGCACTACAAAAGATGGTTGATATGATTTTACCAGCCAATGGTTGTGTTTTGAATCTCTTATGGACAGGAGAGTCAGGATGTTTCCACTCATGCTTTGACGCTTGGAATATGGCTCAAAATGATTATCCAGCTTACATAATAGGTTAAAATCTTGTCCAAAAATGCATCATCTTTGTTACTGAAATGATTTTTGAGTTCAATGCAAATGCGAAATCTCTCAACTTGTGATGAATGTTAAGTTCTCTGGAAACCCACCTTGCACAAGCCTTATGGTAATTCAGTTAGTTTTAAATTGTAGAATGAGTTGTGCCAACAATTACTCAATATTTTTGAGTAATTTGTTCAACTGTAAGTCTTCTTGGATAAGTGAATCAGTGTGAGAATCTAATGCCGTGGTCGACTGTGTTACTGGACACCTTGATTGGTACTCGTCAGTCGTGCTTTTGCGGCCACTATTAAACTTTTCAACCCACATGTAAAAACTCGCAGGTTCATGCAACGACTGTCTTATTGTTTGATCATCCGAGAGAATATTTCTGACAATTATACATGTTCTGAAAGTAAAAATCGGGTCACAGAACGCTGTTTTTCAAAATTACTTTCTTTGGGTGGACATGCCATCATAATTAAGACTTTAGAGGTTATTTTTACGTAAATATTAATCAAACAGCTGACCAAAACTCTTTGCAAGGCTGCCAACTATCTATTAACAAAAAGTTTCAATTGCTTGCATTAAGCGCTTCCATTACTAAAAATGTTTGTCTGTTTAATTATTGAATGACTCTCATGTATATATATATATAATATAGTTATATCATTTTATTTATTGTATCTTTCTAATAATTATCTCATAAAAAATATTATTCCATAGCTGCATCTAGAAATTTATGGCTAGCAGTTTTGTGCTTTTGTTTATTACGTTATTTGTTTTGAAAATTTATAAATGAAATTATGTAAAATTTTTGTTTAAAAAAAATTTTGAATCTGGTCAGTACAGTTGAATTTATTGGCAAAAGTTGTAACAACTTGCCTGAATTAATTTTCACTCTGAATCAAGGTTCGTCCTACACAGTCCAGTGCATAATACAGATTCATTTGGATGATAACAGGTTATTAATAACAATCGCCTATGTTAACAGTTAGGCTAAAATAAAAAAGACCCCTATATTTACAAAAGCATTGGATACAGAACCTCTCTTATAAAACAGATTAGATATTGTGAGACAATAACTCTGATATCACAATAATAGAAAAAATATCTGAGATATACAAATTTACTGTCCTAACTGCATTACTTCTATGCAGGAGAATTAGGGTACCGCTTTTCACAAAATAAAGAAGGATATAAAACAACTTAACCACTGAATTCACTTTTGCAAACCATTTCATTGAAACAAATTAAACGTGCACATAAGCAATATTTAAATCTTACTAAAAAACCAAAACTTGAGCTACTTAAAATATTCAAACACATAAAAATAACATAAATTGAACAAACAATTTTAATCTCTACTCATTGAATTAACACCAGTAACACAGATCCTTCAAAACTTAATGTAAAATTAGCACAAAAGTACTCAAGCATTCTCTGAGCAGCCTGAAACTTGATTTAGAACAAAAGGTTGCTTCACCTTAAATAACGTTTTTATAACTTTCATGTTATATGAAAATGTACTATGAATGGTTTAAAGTTGGTTTTACATATTTTTTTAAAGATGGTGTGCATGTCAAGGATACTAAAACAAATTTTTAATACTGTAATACCCCAATACACAACTGAATTAAGTAATTAAATTCTATTTTATAATTAATGATGAAATTTAATCTGTTTTCATTTATATAAGTTTAAGTTTCCTTTATGAAATGAAAAAACCTAATCTCTTTCTTAACTCTGTTAGTGCTATTTTTTAATCTAACCATTATTCATGTAATCCGTAGTATAAGTTTATTTTTGCTTAAATTTGTGTTGTTTTAATTTGTTAGTAGTTCATTTTTTTAAGGTGTTAGTATATAACTGAAATCATTAAGAGTTTTTATAGATATTCTTATTAATTATAATTTGGCTTTCTGATATTTATTTTAGATAAAAGCACAATGTATAATATATGTACGCTTATGTAAGATAAGATATCTGGTTGGGTTTTTTAATCAGTTTTATTATATACTTACTATTCAATAGACTTAAAGATTCCTGAATCTCAATTTATTGGTTGCATTTGTTATCTGATATTGACAGTGTTATTTTTATAAGTTGCATTTGTTATCTGATATTGACAGTGTTATTTTTATTGCTGTTATTATTTTTATTATGATTGAATGGCATCACCCTTAAAAATTTGATGGTATTGGTGAGAATTAACCACATTTTAAACAAGAAAGAAGAATTTTTTATTCATTACTCTGTTAAAATTTAATTTATACTAATTTATGTGAAATACATTAAGATGTGCAAACTTGTTTATAGTTTTCTCTTGGTATGAGTTGTGATGTCTGGAATTTTTATAAAAATGTTCAATGGAGAATGCAGTTTGTGCAAATACCTTCTTATATAAGTACTTAGGCATATTATGTATATTATTTGTAGTATACTTTGTAAAACTCAAATTGTACTGTGTAATTATACCATTATTTGAGTATATGACTCATCAGTGTTAAACCATAGTTTTTTTTAAAGAGAGCAGTGGACATTTTTTATTTTTAAATTCTGTATTGCAGCTTTTGTTTCAAATTTTTTAGCATTATTTGCAGCTTGTATAGTGTTATCTACTAATCCAAAAGATCAGTTCTAATAAGTGGCCGGTAAATAATCTGCAAAATATCTGAGGCACTGTTGTGAAGGTGTAAATTTTAAAAAATTTCACAGATGTGTGTTCAGTATTTTTCCCTTTGGAAGATAATATTTATTTTTATTTTTTTAATGTGTAAGTTACAATCTGTTCAATTAACATTAAGCAACTCCCCTCTACCCAATGAAATGAGGATGATATTTATGACATGTAAATGAGATGTAGTTATGTGCAGACTCAGGCACATCCTAAGATTTGTGGTTAATTGAAACCCAACCACCAAATTACGCTGATATCCACTGTCTAGTATTCAAATCTGTATAAAAGCAATTAAACTTTCTAGTATTTGAACCTCAGAACCCCTTTGGCTTCAAAAAAAGCTGTTAAGCAACTGATTTGCAACAATGAAAGAATATAAAAGATGGATTAAAAGTAATTAGTGAAATATTTATTAATCAAGTTTTAAAGATTTTTTGAATAAATAGATTCGGTTAATATTAGTATATTAATTAGCTAAATCAAAAGAAATTATAAAAAATTGATTTCTTTTGAAGTTAGAAAATCTTTACTTAATAAGTAATTGTATCATTTACATATTTAAGCATGGTTGTTGAGCTTTTCAAGTGTGATACCTTAATAAATAGATAAAATTAAATTTATTTATATATATAAACTGTTTGCTTTCCGCAAAGTCAGTTTGTAGTAAGATATCATTCTTCTAATAATAGCTAATTTTTACTACTTAAAATAGCATCATCTTCTCTTAAAAACAATAAAATATATTTAAAAAATCTTGTGAATTACTAATATAGCTAGTCACTTTGAACTAATAACACAGTGTTCTGTATTTGGTAAAATTTAATAATTATCTAATGTTGAATGCTCTATTTAGTAGATAAAAGTGATGATCTGTTATAAGTAATGAAACGTTGTCATTAGGTGAGAGTTATGACATTATACTAACTTGGTGTAAATAATTTAAAGAAAATAATTCAGATAGCATTTCCACTTGTTTAACAAATACATATATGTTATATACATATTAGTCCTGGTGCCAACTTCCATAACAGAGCGGTAACATGCTTGTTTTTTCCAGTAGGTTCCAAATTCACATCTCTGTTCAGCTAAATTTCACCATTCTGTAATCTTTGAAAGTGACCATTTTAACAAGGATGGAGGCAGCTACATATACATAAATATTTTATTAATAATATTGTTTTTTTTTTTTGGGGGGGAAAATTTGTTTAGCCATTTGAATGTATAGTATGTTTAAAAAAATCCAAGCAAGCTATAAAAACTAAATCCTGTTTTTGAAATCTTCAGCAAATGAATCGCATGAATGAATTGGCCTGATTTATTTGACAATTTTTTTTTAATATTCTAACATAATACATAGCCTTTAAAGTCAGTATCATAAGTGACTAACAGTAATACTTATATATTTTTAATTGCTTAGAAGAAAAAAAATATACTGAAAGACACCATTTTTCCTAGAATGGTACTAAGAATTCAGAAATGATATGTCTATTACTAAACTATGTTAGTCTCTTGGGATTAATTGGTAATTGGTGTTTCAGATAAGAATGTTAATGTTTGGTTAGTGTATTTCATACCATAACTACATGAAAAGTAGGTAATTTAAATTAACTACATCCTACTGCTCATTACTAATGGATAGCATCTCAGTTCCGAGCTCAGGAAATATCTATTTAAAAAGTTTGTTTTTAGATTTTATTTTTCTAATATTACAATAATAATTAAACATTAATTTTACTAGCACCTGGTATGCTAGATTAATTTTAATTTTATTCCCTCCTTTTTTTGTACTAGTATTTAGTATTACAGTCACTCATGAAGAACATAATCCACTTTAGGGCTGAGGGGGGGAACAATATAAGGTTACAATTTGTTTTGAAAGTATGTGAGGAAGAAAAGGTAGGTTATATTTTATTGTTAAGATTATATGCATTGCTGTTATGGTAGCAATGCATATAATCTTGTGATAGTAACTAATATGACAAAGAACATGCAAATATTACAACCACATTTTTAATAGACTGTATTTTTAGCTGGCTCAAATACCTTGGACTGGAGTTGATCCCTCTTAATTCTTTAATTTTATTTCTGATTCAAAATTTTTATTCTGATTTTTATTGATTAAAAACATATATGATTAGCCTGCAATTGAACTTGTGTCATTAATTTATTTTTTATTTTTAGTTTGTATTAAAAATTTTATTTACGTTAATGTAATTTTGCACGTGTAATTATAGAAAGAAGTAAAAATAATTTCATCATTATGTAATAAAATAGAAACATGAAAATAATAATATTTTTTTTTAAATGAAAAATATTGAAATTTTTTTTTATTATTTGAAAAATAATAGTTGCATTACCTAAGTGAGAGAGGGATTAACTTGATTGTGACATTGTGTGGGAGACTGAATGGTTAAAATATCATAATAAACGCTGGTTTCTTCTGTTACAAACTCTTCATAATAGAAGTGTTTCATATTGGAAAGAAAACTTCATTTACTTAGAATAATTGTGTTCTGTTTTATGTAATAGAACTGCTTTTACTTTTTCATGTTATACTACACATTTAACTTGAGTGAATGTATTGCCATCAGAAGTTCCCTGAGTCCTGAAACAAACTTGTGTATGTTTGAACATGCATGTGCATGAAATAAATATTATGGCTTTAACATACAATAATTACATTTTTTTGTTGTATCCTCTACATTAGACTGACTGTTTCTGTGAGTTTTTTTTTAGAATTCATTAGAGAACTTGTGATGAGAATAGAACAGCCTTGTATTGATGGAGTTAAATTTAATTAAAATCTTATAATTTTTATTAATGTTATTCTTCATTTATTACCATTATTTATTTTTTTCAAGTCATGCTAATGATTGCCAGATTCAAAAAAAGAAAGAAAGTTTTCAATTTAATCCTTATGTAATTTTTTTGTGTATGCTAAGGTCTTTACCAAACAGATCGATTTAAATTTTTTATTTTATGTTTCTCTGGTGGTCCCATTGTAAGTTTAAAAAATTTAAATCGATCTGTTTGGTAAAGACCTTAGCATACACAAAAAAATTACATAAGGATTAAATTGAAAACTTTCTTTCTTTTTTTGAATCTGGCAATCATTAGCATGACTTGAAAAAAATAAATAATGGTAATAAATGAAGAATAACATTAATAAAAATTATAAGATTTTAATTAAATTTAACTCCATCAATACAAGGCTGTTCTATTCTCATCACAAGTTCTCTAATGAATTCTAAAAAAAAACTCACAGAAACAGTCAGTCTAATGTAGAGGATACAACAAAAAGTTTCTCTGGTGGTCCCATTGTAAGTTTTTACCAGGTAACTTAAAACTCTAGAAAGTTAGTTAGAAAAATAATACATATTCTGTATTCCAGATAGTCTTGGCTTACACTCATTAGTGGCCTTTTTACATAATTTTTCTGCATGCTTTTTGTTTTGTGTTTGTTTAAATGTAGAGGATTCTTGCCATAACATAAAAATGCTGTGTGTGTATGTGTATATATATATATAGCATTTTTGTGATCATATTGAATTTTTTAAAAAATAAAATGGAGTTTTAAAAATGCATTATTGATTAAAACATTATTCTTTTTCATTTTTTATCTTTACTTTTTGAAGTTGGTGACGAAGCATTTTAATTTGATGCAGACTTCCTAAAAGTCAAAATTAGAAGAAATGAAATGTCTTTTCCTTTTTTACTGTGCATATTTTTTTAAAGAAGTTTTTTATTCTCTTTCAATGAAAATTCTGTATATTTTTTCTGTGCCAGAGGTGTAATCAGGTGAGAACAGTTTTCAGTATTGTGTAATAATAATTTTACCTTCCCTAATTATAGGAATTTTATAAATGTTAAAGCTTTTTTGTTGTTTTACTTCAAGTTAGAAAATGTAATTTTTAAAAATAAGATAGTAAATACGTAAATGGTAAATTAGCTTTATAATTTCCTTCACATAGGTAGATGATAAATGAAATTAAAAAGATAATAAAAACCCTTCAAGAACTTTTTGTTAAATATCTAAAATGCTATAATTTAAGTTTTTTTTATTACTTTTTACTGATATGACAATTCAGTCTAGACCTTTTTTTTGTATTTAAGAAAATATTGAAATAGATTAGGTGTAAAGAGAATGTTTTACTTTCATTACAAATAGAGAATTAAAATATTTAATTCTATGAAAATGGCAGAAAATATTTAAGCAACATCCTTGCCAAAATATTTAAACTTTTATGAAGTCTGTTAGCCTTGTATTCAAATTCTTATAATAAACAAGCCGGTACAGTGGTGACGGGTTAAGTTTTTCATAACTTTCTTTTTTATTTTTATTTCAGTGTAATCAGTACTGTAAAGTTTCTTTACTTACTTTCTAACATGTTTCTCAGTGGACTAAAAATGTCCATTTCTTGCTTACTCCTTTCATCATGCTCTTCTATTCAACTTTATAAGAATGGTATGGATTAGCTTAAATAAATATGAATAAATTCTTTTTACAGTATAAGTATAAATATTATGAATAAATAAATAAAATAGTGATAATGGTTAATATGAGGACTGTATAAACTTTAAATAATTCTAAGATTAAATTTTCTGTTAATTTTTAAATTTATCTTAGTAGGTTTCAATCTTTAGTTATCATCTACTAATTGAGAGATAATGTGCTGTCTTTCAACAGAAGCACATTAATTTATTAATTTACAGTGTTCTTACCTTTTTTCTATGATGTTTATAATGTACAAACATAGAGGTACAAGAAATACTAATCAGAGTTGCTTTATCTGAAAGCAGTAATGTTTACTAAACAGCCAGTAGAACTGAATATCTCTGTATTAAGGGGTCTTTGCATGTGACATACAACACTACATTTGGTTCAATAAAAAAAGCAACAGGGAAACCACTTCATTCATTTTCTCAGTAACCTGGCATGGAGGGCTTAATATTTCAAAAATGGGTATGTAATTTTCAGGAGTGACAAATTTCATTTCAGCTTAAGTACCATTTTGTTTGGTTATGACCTGAAAATATACATAGACTATGTATATTTATTTATTCATATTCATAAAAGTGGTGTAATTTAGCTAATTAACTGTAAAAATGTAAGTTAATAATCTTAATACGATAATCGTTTTTACCTAATTTGTATATTCTCAAACCAGGTAAAAATGAAATTCTAGTAATCTAGTGAGTGATTTGGGAATTTTTGAGAATTTCAAATTATCAACCACAATTATGTTGTGTATGGGTTTTCTAGTGCTTTAGATTGTATTAATTATCAAATTTAGACTGATAAATTGGCTTTCTGTAGTATCAAGGATTTTAGCATTCCTCTTTTATTTGACTGGCAGATGAGGACAGTTAATAATTGTGGTATTCATTCTGATTCGCATAAGATAGAGTATGGGATTCCAGAGAGTTGATCCTTTATAGCTTTTCCATTTTTGTTGGTAAATGATTTATCAGCTTTCAGGTAGAATCTGCAATATGTAAATGATACTTCCTTTGTTATTCTCCATAAAGATTTGCAAGAAAGTGTTATACTGTTAAACATTGTGTTGAAGTCTTGAATGTTGAGGTCTGAAGCTAATGGCTTGTTCTGAATAGAGGAATACAACTTTTTGTTTTTTGAAAAAATTAAGCTAAGCAATGATCTATAACCTGTTGACTTTAGTGTTTTGCACTGTCTCTCTCGTATAGTATTTATATTATTCAAGGTAATTTTTTATATATCTAATAATCGATCTGGTAATGCTGACATGAGGTGAGTTGATACATTTTCTACCTTGAATTTTTATCCCTCCAGCCAGTTGTGTGGACTTCATTGTAATTATGTTGAAAAAAATACAGGGCTGTTCTCGAGACCAGATATCTGAATCCCTTGTATTTTTTATTTTATTTTAATCAAAAAGTGTGTAGCAGTGTTGTTCATTCAAAACAATCTTTAGAGTCACATCTGTACATTTTACAGCAATACTTTGTAGTCACTGCAACAAAGCAAATCAGTTAGAAAACTTACTCATGTTGTTGATTACACTTTCCTATTCATAAATAGCATTTCATCAAGTAAATAGCAACCAATCTTAATATTAGAAATATCACTTGGCTGAAAAATGTATATATAAATTAAATACAAAACCAATAATCTGCAGACAACAAAAAACTTGCTGGATGTTTTACTATAAAACAACTCTTAATTTCCTTATAATAATTTAAAAGTATTTATGTAATAAATTACTGTATTATGTAGTAAATAGATAGCAGTATATGTAAGAAAATATGCTATAAATTTACAGCATATGAATTGTAATAAAAATTGTCATCTGACAGTGTAACACTAGACATTACATTACTCTCACTGTACAGTAGCTAATAATCAGTTAACCTTATTTCATCAATAAAATTTTCAGTTAGTAAATTTCAGTTGTAGTTAGTAAGTGGATGTGAATAATTTTTTTTTTTAATATATTCATTTTTTTAGAAATGCATTTCCTTTTTTTCTGAAACGTATTTAAGTGTTAAATGTATAATTTATTTGTTTCAGATACTTTGAAGTCGGTTGCTAAAGTATTATGCAATATGAGTACTGTGTCAAAAGTTGAAAGTATTCAGACTGAAAATTTAACCAGCTTAAAGCGTCCAGCTGAAGAAACTGATTTAAATGATACAGATGCAAAAAAACCATGTCCAGAAGTGGAACGTATAAGAAAAAGAAAAGTTGCTGTTGTTTTATCTTACTCAGGGCAGGGTTATTTAGGTTTGCAAAGGTAATTTGTTGCTAAAGAGTTCACTACATTATCAACCTATTGTCAGAAAACACAATATATTAATTTTACATGATTTTTGTAAAGTAATTTACTATAAAGTTCATGTTATATTTACTTCAGTTAATGTGCAGCATGTGCAAGAAGTTACTCTTAGAAAAATGTGCACTCTCTTATTTAGTACATATTTTGAACATTTATATACTTTTGTATATCATGTTAGATACACAGAAATGTGTGTCTCCATGTCTTTGTTGATATATTCCAAAGCAACTCTGGAATTATGGTCCAAAAGGCTTCCTTCACATTGTTACATTATTCTTCATTTGTTGTGTATAGACATTGAGATACACATAGGGTTTGATTAGTAGTCCCTGTTCGAATTAACTAATTGCACCTTCCCGTATTCAAAACTTATGCCTCTGGATCAATAGTATTTTCAATAAATACTTTGTTAACATATTCAATTAAATTTTTATTGTATATACGATTGGTTCCCAAAATTTTCCGAATCACAGTGCCCTTTTTCAGTTAAAATTTTACCATGGTGCCCTACACTAAGTAAAAGTATGACCAATCGTAAGAGATAAAAATAAATAAAACTCATATATCTTCATTATTTTTATACTTCATTAACATTAAATTAATAATTATAAATGTCTTGGTTCAATTAATTATGAAGCTTTTTGCAATATTTCATGGCATCCCTGTGAAGAGGCTGTGGCCCGTTAATATTAACGATTATTAACGACTTTGAATATTAACGATTATTACCGTTAATAATCAAAAGGTGTTGAGCTCTTAATAATATGTCCTGGTAGCTTTTAAATTTTAGCCTATCCGCCCAAACAGGTATTGCATATAGCATAATTGCCCCTCATACATACCCTTTTACAGAATTCTCATAATCTTAAAAATAAAAAATCCCAATCAGGATTGACCACTTGACAGAAGGCATGACAGTCATTCTCCATGATGTAATTAAGCTACTTCTTGAACTGCAATTTTTCATCATAAGGAAATGATGGCAGTCGTTGTTACCTTACGCATCATTGTACAAAACAATAAAAAATTATGAAGTTATCTGAAAAATATCCAAGCATATTTTTAATTTAATTAATTAACCAGTTAAAAGTTGTTATTTTTAAGTACTAAACATGTAAGTATATAATATTTAGATGTAGGAAGTTTTTTGAAAATTCATTGTAGCTGAACTGATTCTAAAATAAAAACATGAAAACACTACTAAATAGATTTACTACCTCAGCAGTTCATCGCTCTCAAGTTAAAGTTCTTGCTCGCTTTTGCAATATAAACTGGAATTACTCCTTTATATACTTTCATATGGTTAAGAGTAGTTTACAAAGTATTGTTGAAATGTATTTTCATTGAATTTTAAAAGTAGTTACCATTCAAGTCAATTTGTTTTTTGTTTTTAGTCAATATATTAACAAGATTTAGAGAGTCATTGCTTATCTCTACAATTTTTAGAGTGGTTAAAAGGGAAACGCCTATTTCCTTTTTCAGTTGTTGAGAAAGTTACTTTTAGAAGTACATGACTGCAAAACCACTTCAATTCAGTTTCAACTTTTAGAGGTGGTTTTTCCTTCTTGTAAACACATAAGAGATAACTAAATGCTGAATTTCATCTTTCTAGCTTTCAAATAACTTGAGGATTAGTGATGTCAGTGAGGGATTTCCATTTATATACTGCTGATGACCATTGCAGAAAAACTGTTTGCCAAAACTGATTGATAATTCACATGTAAAGCCCTACATTTTTTTTAATGATTTCTGGAATTGAACACATATATATTTTTAAGCTCTTCATTACTTACTTAAAAAAAAAGTATCTAAGATGAAATTTCTGCTGCAATACTACTAAAAAAAAAATTATTGGAGACAATAGATAGTAGAAGGACTATTATATGTATTTTTTATATGTATTTTATTTATATGTATTTTTTTTTTAAATTATCAAAACTTTTCAAGTTCTTGGAAACTTACCAAAGTTTAAAAATTAAGATACGGGACACCATAATTAAATAAGTTAAAATGTATTATGTTTTTAGTGAAATGGCATCTTAATTTCTAATACTGGATGTAATATGTAAACATCATTTATAGAATAAAAGAATTGACTTCAATGTATTCTGCTACCTGAGATATGCATTACCTGAGCCCTTGCAATTATAAGAATGAAATACATCTTACATGTTGTCAGCTATAATTTAACAGCAAGTTTATACATATCTGTTTTTTGTTGTCTTTTTCTGCAGTAGAACATCTACTGTTGTATTTCTTCTTGGTTGATTATCACTTATCTGTTTTTTCTTTATGGAAATTGGATCTGTTGTGTGATAGGTTCCAGATGCTGTTTGTTGCATAGAAATGTCTTTCAGGTGCCTTTACTGAAGTGGTGAGACTCCAGTCATGTCTGAAATTGGTGGAGTCATTCCCAAGAACACAAGATGCCATGAAAGGTTATAAAAAAGAAAATATGTGAAAAAAACTTCTGTTCCTTTCACTAATTGCTAATAATATTGCATATCAGCACACCAATCAGTCCTACCAAAATGTAGCTGATATTTGGTCATACAATAGATATCATAATTCACTACAGATACTGGCTAGTACCTATATGTTACAGTCATAATAAGGTTATGATGACAGACAGTGTAAAGCAATTAATTAACCCCTTTCTGTGAGAAATAATACATTACATTTCATAAAATACAATTACATATACAATATCCATTCAATATGGAAGATTTGGATTTACTACTTTTCTGTAATTATTATAAGAATCTTCTAAATGTTAGCTATAACTGAATAGTATTTATTGAACCCCAAAAACTCTTTACCGATATGTATGTATATATATACACACACACACACACACACACACTCCATAAGATATATACATTTTTCATGTGTTAATTATAAATACTGAATTTGCAGCAATCTATATGAAAAATTACGTTATTTTTATATTAGGGCAAAATAAAATGTATACATTCGTTCTATAGGAATCCCAATCGTAAAACAATAGAAGGAGATCTTCTTGATGCACTAAGAAAGTGTGATTTGATTAACGAGGAGACCTACAATCAGCCACAGTTAATACAATTCCAAAGAGCTGCACGTACGGATAAAGGCGTATCAGCATTACGACAAGTTTTATCAATGAAATTACGTAAGTAGTGGTATTTTAAGTCTTCTTTCTTTTTTAATTGTCAAATACTGTTATTTGTTTCTTCAGCTTGTTAAATGTAAATCCATAAAATGTAGTACAAGTATAAAATATTAGTGAATATTCTTAAATAAAGATGTTGTAAAGTTGAATAAAATTGAATTAAAAATAAATTTGTAATTTCTATTAAGTGTTCAATTTCAATTTATAAATACCCAGTTAAGTTTACACATCTGTATTTGTTTTAGACAGAATAGTTTTTCAAGAGTAAACAGTTTATAACTTAATTTTTTTTTAAATTTGAAAATGTAACATATGCCTAACAAAATTTCTCTGATAGAGAAGTTTTACAGTTCTGTAGATTTATTACATGAGAGATTATTGTGCGTAAAACTTAGTTAATTCAGAACTAAGTAGAAGAAAAGTTTCAGTTTAATTTTAAAAAGATTATCTATATTTTTTCAATTGAAATAAGCCAAAAATGTGTTAAGGAGATTGTATTTTTTACATTTTGTTTTTTTTTTATTTCTCTTGATAGTGTGAAATACCAAGTGTTTGTAGTGTGTTTGGGTGCTAGATAATTATAAAAATATTTACATAATTCATGTTTTGATTGAATTGGTAATAACATTCCAGTATGATATGCATCCCCAGTAATGTTGTTTAAATTATTTTTATTCTGCCCATTTTTTCCATAATGGTTTTCAGTATATTGAAAAAAATAGAGATACCGTAAAAATTAAATATTCAACCTTCAAAATGTTGAAAGAGATTTAAGGTATTTATTTCCATTTAAAATTGACCTTTTAACGTGTTTCATGCAAGACCATATTGTAACCTAGTAACTTAGATTCAACAAGAGCAAGATAAAGTATTTTTTAGATTTTGAATGGCCAATATGATTTAAGAAAATGAAATTTATGAGCTCTTTACATATCTGATTTTCTTTACTTGTTCTTTAAAAGAAACACAAGAATGAAGACCTCCCCCCCCCCCCCGTAACTATTTCTCTTTATCAGCTTACGATTTCAAATTACAGGAGCCGGAAAAAATCCTAACACAGTCAATAGCATGATACCTAACATAATCTTAATTGGGTTTTTTCAACACTTGTAAATTAAATATTAATTAATATTTATAATATAATAATTAATTATTTTTGACTATTTTGTCATATCCCATTTTTATTTAAACTCTAACATATTATACATAAATCAGTTTCATATTTTGTATAATTTCTAAT
The DNA here is from genome assembly GCF_047948215.1 of Lycorma delicatula. Classification (NCBI taxonomy): domain Eukaryota; kingdom Metazoa; phylum Arthropoda; class Insecta; order Hemiptera; family Fulgoridae; genus Lycorma; species Lycorma delicatula. The sequence continues at coordinate 67,668,843 of NC_134459.1, read as the reverse complement.
ACAGCATTAAACTACAACAAAACATAGAATTATGTGCAAACGTTGTCATAGTGTCCCAAAATTTTCCTGTTCTCTGAATTAATTAGGTATAGTTCAAACCACCAATAATTGCTTCTGATCTCAGCCTACCATAATTTGTTTAACCAAATGACCATTATTTTTTGATTCTGTTATTTTAAACATAACTTTTAAAAGGACATCCTGTGTACTTTTTTCTCTAGAACCAAACTGATTCTAATGAAAAAAGTTTATCTTATTAAAAAATATAACTAGTCTTATTACTGTCTTTTCAGTTATCTTAGATAACGTGGCTAACAAAGTTATTTATAAATTCTTCAGTTTTTCTTGTCTCCATTTTTAAAAGTAAGTACCAGTATTGGGTCTTTTATTTCAACTGGAGATCTGTTGATATCATACTCAGATTAAATAAACAGGCTAAAGTGTTTGATATTTAGTCCACAATATATTTTATTTCAAAATTCCTAAACTCATCTACCCCTATCAAATTTTTATTTTTTATTGATCTAATAATTGTTTTAACTTAATTTCCTCTAATCAAATAGAAAACAGAAGACGACTTGAATTATTAAAAAAATTATTTATATTTAGTCTGTAATAGTCACTTGCTTTCAAATTTTTTTTGATATTTCTAGAAATTAAGTATTAGAATACTCCACTATTTACAAATTATTGTAGATTAATGTTCCATCTTTCAAAACCAAATCTGTTGTCATCCTGTCTTTCAGTTTTTATTTCCTGCTAGTTTATTAACTTTAAGTCTCTGTCTAGCAGTGGTTGTGAAAGGACGTGTTTTCTAGTGCTCTGTGTTGTGTGTGTGTGTACCTGAATAACATTTCCAGTGTTGTCACCAACATACCATTAGGATGCCCAGTCCAGCCAGCGATAGCGTTATATCTTTTGTTTGACCTTCTGGTCATACCAGATAAGTTTTAGCATAGTTTACCTTTATATTTTTTTAAATAATTTCTTTTTTTACCAGTCTAACATTTAGTTAAATATGTAGATTTTATTTTTAGGCTTACGACAAAGTAATTATATTACTTTCGAACTATTTTATAGATTAAGTAGTGATTATTATTAAGTAAATAATTTTTATTTAAAATTTTATTTAGTCATTACTGATAGAGACTTTTCCAGGTTTAACCATCCCCTTGTATTAGCAATTTATGCTAATGTAAGCCGTTATCCACTTAGTTTTTTTTTTTTTTTTTTTTTAGATAAATTAATTTATTATTTTTGTAAATTTATATATTTACTAGTGTTAAAATTCAGATATTTTTTTTTTTTTTTATTAATTTAGACTAATCGCCCACCACCTCCTTGTTCTCCATCCCCGGAAATTTCCAACGGAGAGTTCTAACCTTTGGAGCCCAGAATAGGGCCAAGTGCAAGGCATTGGTAGTCGTGGACATTGAGCCCATGGAGCCAACCACAACTGAGGGTGCTCCAGAAATGCCAGTCGACACCATGAAAGTTACAGGAGAAACCCCCTCACAACCTCTGGTTGAGAAGTGGGGGGAAATCCCACCCATAATGTTGGACTGCCCTAGGGAGTGGCCCACATTGGAGAGACCCATATCCGCCATAGTCTATGGGCACCTGGTCGCAAAGAGCATCGAGCTTTCAGTAAGGCTGCAATTAAGCAGCAAAGGCAATTGCCAGGAAGTTCAGAGCTTTCTGCACTCGAAGAGCATCGCCTTCCACACATACCAGCTCCCTAAGGAGAGGGAGCTTAAAGTTGTGATCCAAAGTATCCCCTTCGGAACCACCTACAAAGAAGTGGGAAAGGAGCTCTCCTAACTAGGCTATGATGTGGCGTCAGTGAAAAAGCTGACCACAAGGGACAGCAGGAAAATCCCTATATGTTAAAAGAACACCAGCCACCAGGTGCATCTACAAACTGGACAGTATGTTTTACTGTAAAATAACAGTGATGGCATTCATATCATGAGGGGCCCCCCTCAATGCCACAGATGCCAAAAGTTCAGCCACTGATTGAACTGTTGCTGCAGGGTGCACAGCTCCGCGTAAAATGTGGTGGGGACCACGAAACAACGTGTTGCCTAAAGTTGTGAGAAGAGCCCGCATCATGCGCGAATTGTAAGGAGCTTCATCCGGCAAATTATAGGAGATGCTCTTATTACAAGGAGCACTTGGCCCGACAGAAGAGTACCTCACAAAAGTCCGTGATCACTGATGGGCGTAGCTGGGCATGGGTCGCCAAGGGTATCAAGTTGGCTAGCAAAAATTAGCCGCAATTAACTTTAATTAAATATATTAATTTATTTTAACGAATTGCAACTATATTTTTTTAAAACGTCATTTGAAAGAAAATGATGTGAAGAATGTAAAAAAAAAAAAAAATGGCTACAAGTAGTGGTTGCCATTACTTGAACTAATTACTTTCAGTCTGGATGAATGTCAACGAGAGAAGGAATGCACACATTGCTTCATGTTGTAAACAAGAACAAAGTGTGATATAGTTAAGTAATATGTTTTTTTAATTTTTCACCTGTGAAGCGATGATTTTTAAGCATAAAGGATATGTTTCCTATGTAAGGAAGGAATTGTGTTTTGTTGAAAAAATTGACTATTGAATGTTCAGAAAATAGCGAAGTCCTTTTATCTGTTATTTAAATGCCAATAGGCAGTAATCTTTTTTTTTAATTGTTTTAAAAACTACTCAATCTTTTCTGTATAAAATGTTATCAAAACTTGTAGTATCTCAGCTGCACCACTGAAAAAAACAGTTTATAAATATCAATCAATCAGGGCAACGAAGCATGTATTTCATAATTCTGAAATTAAAAAGTGAATACAATTTCAGTAATTTTTTTTTATTCCGTTAAAAAAATTCAATTAATTTTTCACTAGTGTGGTACAAAAAACACTTCTACATTTTCAAAAATAAATAATGAAAACAGCAAAAAAGATGAGAAGTCTAAAACTGATTGTAACATCTTTATTCACAAAACAAAATAAACATACTATATGTATAACAATCGTGCTACATTCTTGTTTATAACATGAAGCAGAACATGCATTTCTCTTCTCTCATTCACACTCATCCAGACTGAAAGTAATTAGTTCAAATAATGGTAACCACTACTTGCAGCCAATTTTTTACACACAACCATGTGTTATCGTGTACAGAAAAAATTAAACTTCAAACGTCAACATTTTCGATAATATAAATCCAACTTCCGTTAGTACAATAATTTTAGGTAGATTTTCTGTTTTAACTAATTTAGCTATTGAAGATCAAAATTCATGGTGATGGGGTAGGACCTCGATGTATGGTTTAAAACTGTCCCACAAATGTATCCTGAAAATTCAAAAGCAATCGGGGTCAGTTGGTTCTTACGTGTTGCTGTTGGAAACTGATAAGACAGAACCCATCACTAACTTTCCCATTTGTATGTTAGATAAATAAATATTAGATATACTTTAAGTGTTAATATTTACATTTATATATATATATATATAATAAATATTATTTAAAATGAAAAAGATATAATCTCATTATTATATTTTAATATCGGTTGAGATAATAAGAAATAAAAAAAAAAAAAATGTTTGTATGGCATAGTATCTTCCATTTACTGAAGTACAATTACAGCATTACTATCGTGTTTCCTCAGCATAATTTTACCATTTCTTATCCATAAATATTTATATAATTTATTGATTTTTACATTTTTAACAGCAATAATGAAGGCACTTGTTCTGTTTGGACACAGAGCTTATTTCATAAAATTATCAGCAGTAACCCCCCCCCACCACCACCTATGTAATACATAGAAAATTGCTTTTTTAAATCTTGTTTTCTCATGAGATTGTTTTCTTACAAAACGTATGATAGTCAGCATAGGACCCTCACGACTTCCTCTCCAGGCTAACCACTGTCAAGAATCAGTCATTACATCACTGATCGGATAATCCAAAGCCCCTTCCAATATTTTGCATAATTAGTGTTCACTATTAGACTTTGGAAAATCAAGAATTTCAACCATGTTTCTCGTAGTGAACTGTTTTATATCGTTGCATTTGTTTTGCAGCTGTAGGTATTTCTTTCTGTGTGATTTAAATTCATAAGTCAATTCATCATTCATAGCATTTTTTTTTTAGCATAGCATTTTTCTTCTGTCGTTTGATCACAACGTATAATTTGTGTATGTGTAAAGACTTACCAGAATGTTTCTCCATCTCAATTCCATTTTTTTAAGATATTTATGAAATCAACTCTATCTTTAATTGACACATTTTAATCACTTGATATTTCTTTCATAATTTCATTTAGTATTTTCTTCTTGATACTGTTTTTACTTTTGCTCCAGATCTTACACTTTTCAATCATAAATTTGACTCAACACATGGTCAGACACATCTTGACAATTGTTAAATGAAATTTGAAGTTATATATCTATTTTTGGAATTACTACATTCAGCAATTTTTCAATTTTTTTAACAAGCAGGATGATTGACAAAGCTGAATGATAAAGATGCATTGTTTAATAAATCACAGAAAATGGGAAAATTACAGAAAGAAAAAGAAAAATCCAAATAAACTTAAGTGATTCACAGTTCTAGATTTATCTAAAGTAGAATTTGTTTTAGAACAAATTCATTTATGGCAATAAACATAGTTTTATCTGCTGTAACCTCAAACTGGATCGCTCAAAATTATATACAATAGTAATTTATTAAATTTTATTTTTATGTTGTACTGTTTTTAAAAAGAAATCATAACTGATGGTGATTTATTCACCATCACAGTAATGGTAAATCATTGTGATGATTACCATCACAGTGATGGTGATTTATTTGTACATTTGTAAAAATAAACGTTTATAAATAAATCTAAACATGTTACGATTTCTTTTTAGTTATGTAAAAACAGTAAATTTAACTTTTTAAAAAGCAAAATTTTTTATGTGATGGTGGAAAAAGAAAAGCAAATTGTTTGAGAAAAGCAGTTCACTTTTGTATCATTTATACACAAGTATAAAAAACATGTTTTTTTTTTTTAATTACTGTATAGTAATATATGACTTTTGACAGCCAGTCATAAATAACATTTTTTTACCTTAAGAATTTTACAGCATTTAATGTCTTGCTAAAAATGTTGGAAGAGATGTTAATTTTTATTATGATTGTTTATTAGCAATGAACGTGTCAGTTGAAGACATTAATAAGCATCTTCCAGAACAGATAAGAGTTATAGCTATTAGAAGAGTTACTAAAGGTTTTAATTCAAAATCAAGCTGTGATGCCAGAACTTATTCATATATGTTGCCTACATTTGCCTTTGCTTCACATGACATCGAAATAGATTATAATTATCGTGTCACACAATCTATTATCGACAGAATAAGAAGAATCATTATGCTTTATCAGGGCTCACATAATTTTCATAACTTCACTTCCAGAAAGTATGTATTTTAATATTGTTTAACTTATTACTTGCTCATTAATTATACTTTTAAAAACAATATAAACGTGTGAAATTAATTGTTAATAATTCTTCTTATATTTTAATTCAGTAATGTATATTTAACCAACCAACTTAGTCTATTGGTTAAACTAATCACAAAGGTTTGAGTCCTTGTAATGGCACTTGCTTTTATATGGATTTGAATGCTAGACTGCAGATACCAATGTTTTATTACGGTTGGGTTTCAAATAACTACATGTCTCAGGAATGGTTGACCTGAATTTGTTCTATACTACATGTTATCATATATATACCAGCAGGTGTTACAAAGTTTTTACCTGACTTAGAATTAAAAATTAAATAATGACAATTATGTTGAGAAACTGTAACACACAAATCTAGTTTTTACATTATGTTTCTTCCATTTTTGAGGTTTTTCTTTTTATTAAAATAAAACTATTTTTTGTATTACCTATGAAATTAAATTTGCAATCAACATGAAAAAATAAGTAATTTTATAAAATAATTATTTTCAGTTCACTTTATAAATACCTGATCTTATACTTCCAGAAGCAGTTTTTAAAACTATAATTCAGTTCCTATCTCAGTGGTTTAGCAGATGGTCATTATTGTTAATGGTACCTTCTTAAAAGAGATTATTATTTAGTATGCAGTCAAATAGTATTTGATCAGTGTTTTGTAAAATTTAATGTGCTTGTAAATTTCACATTTAATTTAATTTTATATATGCACAATTAATACAGCAGTTTAGAACTCCTCAAATAAATCTTGTGCATGTGTTCTCAGGTGTTAAGTAAAATGATATGATACTGATAACAAGGTGAATCGGTTAAGTATGACAATTATTTTTGAATACAATTCTCTTTATTTTAAGGTAAGAGATGTAAACTTTCATGTGTCTTAACTAGCTTTATGTTTATTTGTTTGTATTGGTTTGAGCATCAGATTGTCACAATGAGTGTAGTGATGCCATTTAATTCAAAATAAATGGCTTTGGTACATTTACACTTTGCAGAGCTACATCAGGCCTGGCAAGCCAATAGTGGAATTGCATTTACCTAATCATACACACCCAGACCTGGCAGTAGCTGGAAAACTGGTTGGAGAAAAGCAATGTATATTTGGAATATATCTCCTTACTAACTATTAATATGTTCCATGTTTGCAGCATAGCCTCTATGACAGCTGCATGATTATAGTCTAATTCTATTTAAACAATTTTATCTATTTGAACTAAATGTGAAATTTGTTTCTTAAAACAAGTTTGTTATCATTACCGTACTGTTAGAACTTCAAAAGTACCATACTGTGAGAATGATTTCAAAGGTTTTATGGTGTTATTTGTATTAATTAAATTTATTGCTCCCTTAATATTTATTGCAAATACTATTTTTTTTAACAAGTGTGGTAGTTTTATTTGAATAAATATGAAAATTTAATCACATATGAATCAATAAACCTAATCATTAAATCAGCTGGAGCTTTAAACAGGATTGTTATTTAACTATGCCTTTACTTTTTATTATTTATCATATTATTATTATGCTTTTACGGCCAACATGGGATCACTTAAGTCAATTTTAGTTGGATCTTTTCTGAGAAAAGCGTGTTATTTTACTCTTTCGAGCTGCCCAGTATTTCTTCATCCGTTCAGATCTTGCTTTCTTTTCTTCATCTGTAAACACCCTCTTCGTTGTATTTTGTCGTTTGTCTGTCTTTTGTTTAAATCGAATGCTTTTATCTTTTAGCTTTGTAATTTTTCCAGTTTTATTCTGTAGGTCAGTCAGGGAAATTCCCAATTCTTTCATATTTCTTTGATCCATCCTACTTCTAGCTTTTGGAACCAGAGCTTTTCAATGATATTTCTTGACAGTCTTGTTTCCGGTGTCCTTATGAGATGACCGAAGAAAGAGATTCTTTTTTTCCGCATAGTATCAGTACTCTCTATTTCTCGATACACCACCTCATTTGGCACAATCCACCATTGGCCTTCTTTTTGGTGTTTTTTATTGATACACGTTCTGACAATTCTCCTCTCTATTTTCAGAATTTTTTCAATTCGGTTTTTCTGAGTGATTTTGAAAAGGGTCTCGCTTCCGTAGGTGACTTCTGGCTGTACTACAGTTTTATAATGTTTAAGTTTTGTTTTAGCAGAAAGGCATTTTTTGTTATATGTTGACCAAGTTAATTTTTGGGATTTAATCATTTTATTTGTCCTGTTTTGCCATGTCACTTTTTCATTTAAATTATAAGTTATTATTTCCCCTAGATATTTAAATTGTTTTACTATTTTAATTTTCTGATTGTTTACCGTAATGTGCTCTATTACCAGAGGATCTATGGCCATTAGTTCAGTTTTTTCGAAAGAGATATGAAGCCCTATCTTTTGTGCTAGGTTTTGAAGGCTCATGATTTGTGTTTTGGCTTCTTGAATATTATTTGCTAAAAGAGCGAGGTCATCTGCAAATCCTAGGCAATTTAGTGTGATGGAGTTTTTCTTAGTACCCATTTTTATATTTTTGGGATTTATTTCATACCATTTTCTCATGACAAATTCGAGGGCGCAGTTAAAAAGGAGTGGTGAGAGGCCGTCTCCTTGCCTCAATCCAGTTTTTATGTAGAAGGGTTGAGAGAGTTCACCTCTGAATTTCACTCTGGACTGGGTATTGGTTAAAGTTAATTTTATCATGTTTACGAGTTTAGGGTGAAGGCCCAGGTTTCTAAGAATATTCAGCATGGATGGTCGGTGTATACAATCATAGGCCCTTTTAAAGTCGACGAAGGTGATTATTAGTTGTTTTTTCCGTCTTTTATATAAGTCCATCATAAGTTTTAGGGATATTATTTGCTCCGGGCAACCTCTCCATGGCCTACATCCCCCTTGGTATTCCCCAAGTTCCAGTTCAAGTTGGTCTTTGCATCGGTTGTATATGATTCTCGACAGGATTTTGTATGTGCAATCCAGGAGAACTCCTGGAAAACTCTCATCCGGAAAACTACAGAGGCATATCGCCTCTGTAGTTTTCCGGATTAGTTTTATCCCCTTTTTTATGTAATGGATGGATGAGGGCTGTGGTCCAGTGTTCTGGAAGTTTTTCTTCGTTCCATATTTTCACGAGGCATAGATGTAGGGAAGTTTTGACTGAATAAACTGATGAGTGTTTCCAGAGTTCTGCGAAAAGCTGGTCTTCTCCGCTTGCTTTGTAGTTTTTTATTTCATTTAAGGCTGCGAGAACTTCTTGAATTGTTGGCGGGTTGATATTTACTGGTGAAGTTTTAACTGGAGTTTCAGTGTCAATCTCAAAAAGCTCTGGGGGGTCGTCACAGTTGAGGAGTCTATTGAAGGTTTCTGCCAAAATTTCAGCATTTTCTTTATTGGTGTGGGCCATATTTCCTTTTTTTCCTCTCAGCATAAGGGTGGGTGGTTCATATCTTTGAAGAGCCTGACCAAAAATTTTATAATAGTCTCGGAAATTAGTTTTCTTGGAACTTTCTTCTATTTGCTGAATCAAGTTTTTTTGGGCTTGTCGTTTGGTTCCTCTTATAATTTTCTGAGTTATTTTCCTTTGTTTGGTGAATTCATGGTTAGATTCTTCAGTTTTCTGGGTTTGGTGGTTGATCCAAGCCCGGTGTCGGTCTTTGACTGCTTTGTCACATTCTTCATTCCACCATTGGTGTTTTTTTCTTGGGTTTATAGGGGCTAGTTCTTCAGCTATTTCTTTCAGTTGGGATGTCAGTTCTTTTAAATTATTAGTTAATTTGATTTTTTTGTTGTTTCTTCAAAGATGGCATTGTTTATTAATTTATGTGGATCATAAGCTCTTTTGTTTTTAGGTTGGGATTTTTTCTTTTTATGCGGGGTGAATTTTATTTTAACTTTAATTAAGTAATGGTCCGATCCAGTATCTGTTCCTCTCAAGACTTTTACATTATAAATCTCCTTGTGATAATTCCGGTCTATGCAAACATGATCCAGTTGCCATTCTCCTTTTTTCCAATCTGGGTGTTTCCAAGTCTTCAATTTGTTTGGTTTTCTCATAAAATAGGTGGATTTTGAGATCATATTATGGTTTCTGCAAAATTCGACAAGTCTTTGGCCGTTCTTGTTAGTTTTCTTTTGGGCAGGCCATTTTCCGATAATATCACGATATCTTCGTTCTTTACCAAGTTGGGCATTAAAGTCCCCTATTAAAATCTTCGTGTGGGTCTTATTTATGTTGTTTGCAGTTTGGTCAAGAAGTTCCCAGAATTTGTCCATCTCTTCTCTATCTTTTTAAAGATTGTTTTTGTCATTGGTGGGAGCATGGACATTTATTATGGTGTAGAATTTATTGGCTGATTTTAGGGTTAAGGTTGAAATCCTGGGGGAGTAAGACTTAAATTCTACGACTGAGTCAATTATTTTAAGATTGATTGCAAATCCTGTTCCGAACTGTGGGCAATTCTTCATCACACGTTTCCCGGGGATTCCTTTGTAAATTCTGTAACCCTGAGATTCAAACGGCTCTCGATCGGTGTTTCTCATTTCTTGAAGTCCTGCGATTAGGATATTTTGTTTGTCCATTATGTCTGTTAGAGTTTTTAGTTTGCCGGGTTGAGTTAGAGAATTAATGTTGTGAGTGGCAATGTAGTTTATTTGCTTGTGTCTTATCCTCAATTTTGAAGTTGTGTTGTTTTTGGGTGTTTCCAAACGCTCCGATTCATTGTTATCTTTTAAGCAGCTGCCCACCGAATCCGAGTGCAGCCTTCTCTGGTATTTACCAGACGGTGGATTTTTTCTTAAAAGACCTTCCATATTTTACTTTCAAAGGCAAGTCAGCCTTGGGTGGGAATAAATTCCCGAGTTACAACTCTGGATGTGATCCAGAGAGGTGATTCCGATTTAGTTCACCAGTAGAAATCTCCACGTTTCTAACTGGTTATCCAGACGAACCAACGTGGAGGCGCAAACCGATTTTTTTAATTGAGATTTTAAGTATGGAGAAAGTTTAAATCGGTTCCGGAATCATTTCGTCCCATTTATTATTATTATTATCTTTTTTTGTTATTAGAATCCTCAGAATTATAAGAACTGAAGCAGTTAAAAATAAAATACAAAATGGCAGGAATACTGTAGAATAAGTATGGTGCGCATGAGCCGCCCTGTTTCAATTTTTGCAAAATGTCAGATTTTTTTTTACAAAGTATGTATTATTGCTATAGGTAAACCCATATTTCAAATATGCTATCATTATATTAATATAGGCTACATAATAAAATATTATATTACTATTTCCTAAACAAAAATATGTGTTCCAAACTATAGTTGTTTATTGCTCTTTGCTGTTAATGTTCATAGACTAAAATTTACTTCTTGGAGTATACTTGACTGCCTCCTTGTGGACAGTTGTCAAATTTGGGAAAAAAGTTTTTTTTTTATCTTTTGAGTTTTTTATAAATGTGATTCTCATTTTATATATGTAAATGTATTTCACATTTTTAGTATTTCACATTCTGTCAAAGAATTATTTTTTTAGTGATTACTGGGAATTGGGAATAGAGGTAACCTTTTTTTTTAAATGTTAACTGTTGAAGTAATTACTGACATCAGTCACTAAGAATACTTTGAAGTCATACAAAACTTACAAATTATTATTTTATAATGATTTATACAGTTTTATTTAAATTTTATAAAAAAAGATGTGTAAAAATTTTGGTTCGATTTATCATTAAAAAGTTTATATTTATAAATAATTATCATTGTCGCCTGTCGTGCATAAATCATAGCAAATGCCCACATCTTAGGAATGTTGTGAGACTTACAACCTGTGAGTTATCTTAGGGATAAAATAAATAAGTAACTTAGTAATTAGAATAAAATACCAATGGTTGAAGACATATTTAATTTGGAAAACAGTTTATGAACCTTTCAATTTTAATTTCATGCTTCAACTTCTTTCATTGTGTCCAAGAACAAGTTTCCATCATCATCAGTAGATATCTAATGCAGCATATCACTGTAAATAAAAACTGACTAAATTGACTACAGATTCCTGCAAATTACCAAAGTTTACAAATTATAGTTATAATATCCCTTCAGTTAAATAATCAAAATGATAGATACCAGTTGGCATTCAATGACTAACAGTTGGTAGTAATCAATCCCATTAAAAACCAAGTGAATCAGTTATTTTTTCTGCTTGTAATTCCAATGATTGATTCTAAAAACATTAACCGCTTACAAATAGCAACATACATACTATAAGCTTCACTCATCTAACTGCAGCATTATATGAAAAATGGTTTATCAGTTTTGATTGGAGCCATTAAATCTTTAGTTCCCACTCATCAATTTTCCTGATCTCAACGCTTTGAGACATGTTTAATGATTTTAATCATGTTTCTTCATAGTAATTATTAAAATTGCTGGTACTACGAGGGTTATTATTTTTTTTAAGGTCCGATCGGTCACAAAATTAAAACCACAGTGAAAATAAAAAAATTTTAATTGTAACAAATACTTACATAGTTACGCTATTTCTCTTCATAGTCGCCACTCTGATTTAGACGTTTGTCATAGCGTGGTACCAACTTTCCAATACCCTCGTCATAGAACGGAGCCACCTGTGTTTTCAACCATGTTTCTATGCTAGTCTGGCTCGGATGGAGCCAAGTCCGGGCTGTGTGGTGGGTGATCAAACACTTCCCAATGAAAACGCTGCAGGAGCTTCTTTGTTACAGCTGCAGTGTGCGGCCAAGCATTGTCATGGAGAAAGACAATGCCTGATGACAACATTCCTCTCCGCTTATTCTGAATTGCCCTTCGTAGACGTTCAAGAGTCACGCAGTATGAGGCTGCAGTGATGGTTGTGCCACGTTCCATGAATTCCACCAAGAGAACTTCATTTTGGTTCCAGAACACTTTGTGTTAGAGAAGGTTCGTTAGAACTTCTTTGGTTTACTGGGAGAATGAGAATGCATCTACTATTTGGATTGTTTTTTTGTTTCTTCAGTTTCGAAATGGACCCATGTCTCGTCCCCTGTGAGAATTTTGTTCAAAAAATCTTCTCCATTGTGGAAGCACTGTAGAAACATTAGGGAGGCGTCCATTCTTATTGTTTTGTGATGGTCGGACAGCATCTTGGGAACCCATCTTGCACACAGTTTGCGGTACTGAAGTCTCTCACTTACAATGGTGTAGAGAGCTGACCTTGAATTCAGGAAACGAATCCTCAATACAGAAATTGTGAACCGACAATTTTCTCGAATTGCCTCATCCACTCGCTCAACAAGATCATCTGTTGACACATCTGTTGCATCATGAACATCTGTACGTTCTGCTTTAAAGTTCCTGCACCATTGTTGCACTTTGCTGTCACTCATTGAAGTTTCACCATACACATTACTTATTCGTCTATGAATTTCAGCTGCATTACACCCCTCAGCCTGAAGAAATCGAATTACCGCACGCACTTCACACTTGGCAGGAGATGCTATTGTTGTAGGCATGTTTACGTGCTAGCTGCGTGTTCAGAACTAAACGAAGTGACGCAGCATGATTGAAGGCCATACTAGAGACGCTGCGCAACATATGCACAAAGGTTCATCCGATTTTTGCACGGGTTTTTATTTTGCGACCAATCGGACCTTAAAAACCCTCATATATGTTGAAAAAATGATTAATTATTTTGATAAAATCTAATTGCCAATAAATATAATTAAAAATATTATGAAATGTTTAAAGGCGGCCCACGGATCCCAGTGCCAGAAGGTTTATGATCAGCCTAACTTGTTCTGATCCTTTTGTTATTGATGGTATGGAGTTTGCTACAATCTATGTGAAAGGTATGAATTTTAATCTTTTATACATTTTTAATCGTATGTAAATGTGTTTCTGTATGTATTTAACCCTTCATAAATGCAGGGAATGTATAGTATAGATTTCTTACTGAACAGCCTAAAGATTTTATATTATTTCTGTTTATATATTGCTTTTATTGATAATGTATATAGAATTATTACGTAGTGATTAACATATTTTTCATTAATTTATTTGTGTTATGATGTACTACTTGAAAAAGAGATTGCATGTACATCTTAATGTTAGGTTCTTATTTTTACAAAAAGTCAGTTTGATTAAGAGATTTTTTTTATTTTTTTGTAAATAATGTGTCAATGGTATTAGCTAGGCATAAAGGATCTCATAACTATTAACAAAGCTAGTTATGAGATTCTCATTTTCAGCCAAACTTAATGGTTTATACGCAAACCCTACAATTTATTAATAAATTCCAAAATCATATTTTATCAAAGTTTTTAATAGATTCCAAAATTTATAAATTAACTTTTTCTAACAGTTTAGTTTGCTTATATCTGATCCAGTGGGTACTGTATTAAAAGAAATGTACTGTACATTTTATTTATAACAGGCTTATTTTAAAAAGGGGAATATTTAAGGCTGAAGAAGAGACATTATGTAGAAAGTTAAAAAAAGTGTTACATTTAACCAATGATTAGTAGGAGGTATGTTAGGATTGATGAATGAATGTAAAAAATTAAAAGGTGATGAAATCGAGGAACTATAAGATGTTAGCAGTAATTTTGAACTATAGCACTAAAGGAAGATTGATTGAAGGAAAAATTTAGAGAAAAAATGTAGTTATAAGACTAACCCACAAAGCATATAGAAAAATAAAAGGACATTATAGTAAATGAAGCCAAAACGTACTATTATCAGAGGTGTCAATGAAAATTTTGTGTTAAGGAGAGAAGAAAGCACTTTAATTCTGAGGGATTCAATAAATTCAGAGGGATTGCATTAATTCTGAAAGGAAAAGTTATTGGATAAGGTTTTTGTTAAGGAAAAAATTGATTTTCAACCATCAGAAATATTATCTGGTTTAGGAAAGAACAGGTTGAATTCATTGGTCAGTTTCAATGTAGAATTATTTAATACTTTCAAATTTTAATAAAAGTGAATGTAACCATACTGAAGAAATCAGGAGTAGATAAATCTGAAGACTACCACATTATCAATTTTACATCTTGTGAATATAAAATTTTCACTAGGATATTTTACCTATGTAGATCTATGAGTTATGTGTAAGTGGAGATGTACTTGTTTACTAATTTGCTGCTAAATGGCCTTCAGATTTATCTAAGGCAGGCAGCTTAAGAAGAATAAAAGCCACTTTCTGATATTCGGAAAAAGGAATATAAAAGACATTTGATTTGATAGAATGGAAAAATGTTTAAAATTTTAAAGAAAATCGGACTGAAGTTTAGTGTAAGAAGTGATATTCACATCTGCACAAAAATTGCATGGCAGTAATAATAGTAGAATATTAGGAAAGTAAGTAAGCTCTGATTCAGTCTTTTATGATTTTTGTCATACTTTTTTTGGCTATTTCATTTTCTTCATGTTTGAGCATTTCATGTAAATGACCTGTTTGATCTAAATTTTATTATCACATACATAAAATAGGAAACTTGCTTGTGGGTTCTGTGTTAATTGAAAATACAGTGAAATAAAAATGTAGTTTATTAAAACAGTAACATAACATGATTTATTGAAAATTAGTAAATTATTATTCCCTTTTTGTGAAATATAATCGTACACAATAATGGTGCAGGAAATATTATTATGCACAATTCAAAAATAATTTTATAAGAAATTCTTTCTCTATTGATTGGAGAGTGTAAATAAAATAATTAATTCCCACAGAAAATGGTATATTAGTTTGTTACTTGATATTACCTATCACATTCTTTTTTATGGTTATAATTCAGTAGACTTTGGCATGCTGATATGCAAAAATATATTCAGCTCAGTGAAGAAGAGCATGAACCTGACATACCTGATTGTTAATGATTCTTAAGAATGGCTGTGTCATTTTGGATTGTAATTATTTTCAGGTCACCCCACATCTACATGATTATGTCATCATAAATACATAAAAATTGTGAATTTGCCATTATTTCTATATGAGCCATTATAGAAAAAAATATAAAAATCCAGCAAAGAACATATTAAGAAAACACTTTTCGATATTTTTTTTTTTTTTTGTATATATAATGAAATTATACATAGAAAGAATGTTGGCTGACAATATAGACCTTTTAAAAATTTTTCCTGTAAAGTTTATTATGAAATAATGTAGCTACTTACCTCAAAGTAAAGCTTCCACGATATAGTATCTCATATTGGAATGCAAAAGTTTCACTGCTTTTTTTTTTAAGACAATCTATATATTTGTACCCAGAAAGTAAGAATTGAATCAACTGATATTGTAATGATATTAATTTAATAAATTCAGAGAGTTCACTATTATTACTCTTATGATTTACATATACAAAACTCATATGAACAATTTAATTTTATATTCTTTTTTTTAACAGAATGCTTTAAAAGCAGTTTCATATTTTGTAGTTTGAAGCATAAACAAGTGAATGACAACTAACTTGAGAATTATGAACTTCTTATAGAAAACATTTAAAGGAGGAACACTTGTACTAAAATCTAAAATTAGTTTTTAAAATAGTAAAAGATACTTTTATTTATATCCAGATATATATAATAACTTACAAAAATTCTAAAGTGTAGAATAATTTGCATGTATATCAGATGATGTCTAATGTAAAGTGTTAAGTATCATGAGTAATTATTAAGTGTTGGTTATTTTTAGTCATTGTCATAATTTTATGTGCATATTTTAACTGTGGTACTACAATTTTAAATTTTTATAAAATTTTGATTTTTTTCTATTAAAATAATAACTGCATCTCAAAGATTTATAAAATGAAATTACACATCACATTTCTCAGTGGAATGAAAACTTAACTATAAATAAACAATGAATTTTTAATTAATATGTTCTTAGAAAATAATGTTTATATTTACAGGTCAGAGTTTTATGTTACATCAGATCAGAAAAATGGTTGGTCTCACAATTGCAATTAGTCGGGGTTTAACTGCAGAAGAAGTGATTAATAAAGCTTATGATTATCCAAAACTAGACATTCCAATTGCACCAAGCAGTGGTCTTCTTCTTGAAGAGGTAATTTATTTATTCTTTATTTTAAAAAGTGGACTTTCATTATCATGAAAATTACACTGGTCTCCAAAATGTTTTACACACATATTTTTGGTTTATTCTTAATTTTTTTTATGTTGAATCCAAATATTACCTTTAAATTTGTCCTAAGAGCTTCATTATTTCGTAATCGTCACTTGTAAAAATGAAAATTGTTAAAACAATTTATTTTCTCTGCTAAGACTGAACACTTGTAAAGATTTGTTGTGAATCAACATACCTAACATATTATAATGTCTGAAGATTTATAAATGGACCATATTTATTGGCTCAGTGTATGGTATAAATGCTGTTTTAATTACTTCAAAACACTTTTATGATTAGGCATTAAATACTACTGAAAATCTTAAAAAACAAAATTTATATATATATATATTTATAATGTAAATAATCATCATATTTGTTCAGAACTGCCAGTTCATTCAAAACAGAACTAATATTTTGTACACAAAATGTACAACAAAGTTATTTTTGTTATCAAGTGATGGTTTTAAAACATAAAACAACAGCAGTTATGATCTTTTTTATATTTAAAAAAAAATTTCCTTTAGTAACTGTTTTTTAAAATACCTTCATAAGTACTGCAATAAAAATACTGGGTGACTAAGAGGACTTCACAACTTTAAAAGCTTATAAAAATTTATGGAGATAACTTAAAGATGTTTGTTGAGGTTTCATTTCATGGAATAACAAATCAAGTTTGTCACCCAACATTCACTTTGGTTCGATATGGCTTCCATTTGTAATGCAACATTCATCCCACCTGAAGTCGATTTCATTCCAGACTGCAGCCAGCAAGTTGAGCATTACCTCTGCAGCTGCGACGTTAATTTGAAGTCTTGCTCAACAAGATCAGCAGGTAAAGGTAGTACGTAAACCCGATCTTTAATGAAACCCACAAGAAAAAATCTAGTGGGGTCAAATCTGGGGAGTGAGGTGGCCATGCAATTTGGACCTTTACAACCAATCCATTGACTTGGGAATTGAGTTCAAGAAAATTTCAGACTTCTAGGCAGTAGTGAAATGGTGTCCCATCTTGCTGATAATAGTGGTTTCCATCTTGATCATCATCATCTAACTGAGGAATTAGAAAATGTTGAAGTATGTCCAGATAAATGATACCATTTATGGTTGCTTCCTGTTAGAAGAACAGGCCGTACAGTCTTTATTTGCTTAGGGCACAAAAATTATTGACCTTAGAGTTATGATGAATGTGCTGCAAAGTTTCTTGAGGTATTTGCTACTCCATATTCGACAGTTATGGGTATTCACCTTGCCACTGTTGTGATGCATTGACTCATCACTAAAATTGTATCATTGTCTGCAATTATATCCATCATTTCCACACAAAACTGCAGCCAAGCAACTTTGTTGTCATCCATAATATGTTTAACCATGATTAGTTTGTATGGCTTCAAGTTTAATTTTTTACATAATAGATGCCAAACAGTTATTTGTGGTATGCCAGTTTCACGTGATGCATATCAAGTTGATTTCTTCAGACTACGTGATAGGGTTCACTGAGTTGTTCCACAACAGCTGTGAAACAACTTCTCTTCATGAAGGTTTGGTGCCAAGAGTAAATTGTACGCCTGCTAGGAGCCTCCCTAGCCTCTATGAAAATTATGCTGACTGCCAATCGTGAAATCAAAACATACAGCGAGCACGTTCTGCATCAGTAAATTTATGCATTTGTAACAAGACTGGTGATAGCACTGGTGGCTGAATTACCAAAGAACTGTGTGGGTTAAAACTTGATGTGTTTTGCTATGAAATGAGACTTCAACCGAATCTGTAAGTTATCTCAATAAATACATTTTTATATGCTTTTAATGTTGTGAAATCGTTTTTAAATCACCTGTTTCAAATTGTCTCTTTTGTTTGATTGTCTCTTAAATGTTAATTGGCTTAGTTGAGAGTAGAAGAAGAATCTAAAGTACTATAATCTCTATCCCTTCTAATTTACTTTTTTTAATTTTTATTTTGTGCAATTTAAATATAAATCCAATACTATCAAGAACTTTTGTTTGGAGAACTAGAATTTTCTTTTCCATTACAGGTGCATTATCAGCGTTACAATCAACGTTATGGAACAGACGGATTGCATGAACCTTTGGAATGGAAAGATTTTGAGAATATCATTGAAGAATTCAGAAATAAATTCGTTTTACCTGCAGTTGTTGAAGCTGAGAAGAAGGAAAATTCGTATCCTTTTATTATATACATTAAAAAGAATTCTTTGATAACTATTTTTTAATTATCTTAAATTAAATTTGTGTGTGTGTGTTTATATTTTATGACCTTTTAATTGAACATGTTAGAATATTAATATCTCTTTTTTATTGAATGAAAGATGAAAAATTTAATTTTCTTCTGGACAAAACCAAGATCACTAACAAGAGGAACTCTTTATATGCAAAGATCATTACTGAATATAAAGATCTTGAATGAAATAAATGCATTATTGCCTTGTTATATATTTTCATATGTTTCTGAACATATGTTTCATATGTTGGATTATTTAAACTCTTCATAGAGTTTAAATAAACAAAAGGTTTATTTAAACTCTTTCTAATCCTTTGACAAATTCCCCACTGATAGTGCAAGATATATTTGCAATTTACTGATGGTAGTATTCAATGGATATTATTTCAACTGCTGTACTCAAACATATTCCAGTTTCATTAATTCTAATGCCTTAATGTTTCTCATCAACTTTGCCCTCCTTACAAAGTTCTGCCACATTTTTCCTCTGTTTTATTAATTATCTTAAAACCTGTTCACATAGTACCTTATCTTGTCATCAAATTTTAACATTTTTTATAAAATCTCATTTCAAAAGCATCAAATGTTTGTTTTTCTGGCATCCTCATATTGTTTTTGTTTCTATGCTGGATTTTGTTTTTCCTCACCTTCTACTCATTACAGCTATTTATTTTTAATTAGTTGTAAATACTTTTCTGGGTTTTTCAGTCCACTTTTTCTTAAATTTTGAACTCTCTTTTCCAGTCTGCATTATTAGATACAGAAATTATTTTTCAAGTTATATAAATGCTCCTGTAGGTAGCTTTGTTTTCTTCAACTTGCCTTGAAAATCTGAAGATTGAAATTGCTTATATTCTTTTACTATTCCTGAAATCAATTTTTTTTCTTTATTGATGTGTAGAATCATTGTTTACATTTATACAATTTTACATTTTCTCATCAGTATGTGTTCTATTTCTTTGCTATGGTGAAAATGCTTTTCTTAAATCCTGTATCTAATCCTTCAGCATAATAAATTTTGTATACTATTTTTCTATTATTTATTTACGTACTTATCACCACATAGTATAGTAATTCAAACTGTGTTTCATGAAAGCAGCATCTTGGGTTAGGTATGTAATGTATGGTCACCCATGGACAGAGAGGTAGCCAATTTTTATTCTCTCAGGAACAATTGGAGCAGAAAAGTTTGGAAAAGTGAAGATGATGGTACATCAACACCATTCTACTTCCTCACAATTCTCTGCACAGAAGTCATTGACTGTGACAATAGTTCTGATATTTCAGTTGACTCAATGTCAGCCAAGTCACGGCAAAATATCACTCCCTTGCTGAAATTTAGCATCTTATAAGATTCCTATCCCTCCCTCCATCTTTCCCAATATTCTTAAGGGCTAAAAGTTTACAACATTGCTTCTCACTGTGTACTTCAATCAACAGGACATCACTTCTAAGCTTCTTAATAGATTTCAGAAACCCACAGGCTCTTATGATGCACTTATTTATTAGGAAAGACCTCATTTTTTAGGAGTTCAAGAGAGTTTCTTCATTGCACCTCACTAAAAGAAATCTTGCACATGAAAATTTACCCTCTCTATAACTTTTTCAATTTCCTTATTACAAGCTAAATCTTTGGCTGACAAAGTTGGTAGAAGTCTCTTACAACCCTTTAGTTTGTTGGTTTTTTCAAGTGGACTAACAACCACTGAAAGATTTTTATTTGGAACTGCCAAACGGTTCCTACAAGTACCAGCAATATAACAGACCATTCCAGCAGAGCATGCAAATACTGGAGCTAGGGATTCATACAACTGGATTCACCCTAGTGCCCAGAAGACATCGTTTGAAACTCACTATGTAGAGCCATCCACCTACTGGCATGATAGTTTCCACCTTGGGTTACAGTTGTGTTTCATAAGGTGTCATAACACCACCAAGTGTAAGGGTTATAGGAAATAGTGTAGGATGTAAAGAGTTCAGCAGCTCAGGTTGTAGTAGGAAGAAAATCTGTATAGGCTAGGGCCGTGGGGGTGCCATTGGAAATTAAACATCTGGATCATAGAAGTAAACCCTTTCGAAAGAAAATAACATACTTTGAGAAATCAACAAGCCATTCTGATAAAAGTACACCAAAAGCACCTTATCTCGTAGCATTAAGAGTAGCTAAGATGTTCAAACCACATACAGTCACAAAAATCCTCATATTTCCTGCTGCAATTGATATGGTCAGTGTTTTAATAAGTGTGGAAGAAGCAAAAAATGTTTAAAAAATCCACTTTGTAATTACACACTATCAAGGCAATTCAATGACGACATAGCTGTTGATGTTCACGATCTGGTAATTCAATTTGATGAATTAATAGACAGCAAACATTTCTTAGTTCTTATGTTTTGTGAGAATGAATGTGATAGGGATAGATCAATCAAAGAAAATATGTTGTTTTGCAAATCAGTATGTGGTCATGCAACAGGACTATCTTTTTGATATTTTTTATGGAGCTATTAAAAACTATATCATAAATTTGAAAAAATGTATTGCATTATGTAGTGATGGTGCAGAGGTGGTAACAGAAAAAATAGTGGATTTCTGAAAAAATTAAAAGATTGTCTTATACCAATGGCGGATGGATGCACTGCTTCCTTTTCACAGACATGCTCTTTCCACAAAAAATATGCCAGAAAGTCTCAAACAAATTCTTTGTAAAGCTGTAAAAATTGTTAATTTTAATTATTCAACCACAGAATAGACCACATAAAATCAATTACAGAATACGCTGTTTGCTAAACTATGTGATGAAGTGGGCGAAAAGAAAAAAATCTCTTCTTCCGTATACAGAAGTCATATGGCTATGGCAGGAGAAAGTGTTAACGCGGTTATTGGAATTGTGAGATTAATTAATATTTTTCCAGGATAAACAAACACCATTCTCAATGTTTTTATAGAATAATGAGTATATGTTGCTGTTGGCGTACTTAGCTGATGTATTGTCATATTTTAACAACTTGAATGTGAATTTACAAGGAAGACTATAAAAACATTTTAATCATGACAGACAAAAATTCATACTAACATTAAGAAGCTTGATATCTGAATTATTTACCTTCTAAGCAAAAATTTTGGTATGTTTTCATTTACTTCCAATTATATTGAGAACGAGACACTATTTTTCATCACAGTTTGGATGGCATGAAGGTGCATTTGCATGAGCTAAAAATTTAGTTGGCAGAGTATTTTCCCTCGAAAATACTCTTATTAAAGAGAAAATGACTTCTCAAAAAGATGGGTACTGAATCCATTTAGTGAAAACATTGTTGCAGCTGCTAAGTTACCAGTTTAGATTCTTGACCAGCTCATCAAAATGTCTGCCGATAAAACATTACAGCTACAATTCACATCTGAAGATTTAGATATGTTTTGGCTTGCTTGTCAAAGTGAATATGGAAAGTTAGTCATATAATCATAGAAAATATTAATACCTTTCACCATGTGTTACCTCTGTAAAAAGGGGTTTTCTTCTATGGTTGCACTAAAAATTAAATATAGGATTCGTCTTTTATCACTTGAAAATAATTTGCTTTTGTGTGTTTCTAATGTAAATCTACATGTGGAGAAACTTTTAAATGAAAAGCAAATGCAACCATCTCATAATTTTGTTTTATTTAATGTACTTATAAATATAAGTTAAATGTTTTTATGATAAATATTTTTTTCTCATAAAATGATTTCATTGTTGTTTACATGTAAAGTTGTAGGCTAATTTCACAACCCCTTCCCCCCTTACATATCTCTGCGACCTACGGGTTGAGAAACACTGAATTAGAATATTAACAATGATCACACCTAATTAGAATGAATAGGATATTATTCATTAATGTGTAGTATTTACAGTACTACAACCTCTGATGTAACTGTTTGTGTTCTAAATATAAAAAAGGATCTTGAGGGGAAAACATTCATAGAGTGTTATATGTTTAACTGAAATTTAGAAAATATTAAATGGTATTATGTTGGGTTTTCGAGGCTCAACTTTGTGCTATTCTTTAGTATATATATATAATATTTCAACTGTTACATTGTTAAACATTAACAAGAGACACCATTGTCACCATATTATGTCAGTTTTAAATTTCTAATGTTTTCTCAAATTTTAATAACTGCATATATATTATTAATTAAAAGTTTATAATTTAAATTTTTCTTGATAGAATAACAAAAAGTTACAAAAGTATCAATGTTTGCAATTAGGGCCTCTTTCACATTCTCTGGTCTATAGGTGTTAAGAAAGGGTAAAATAAAAAAAAATTAAAAATTAGATAATTTTGTTTATAAACCTAGGAGACATCTGATCTTTGCATTTCACACATAACTTTTTCCAGTTAATATTTTCATGAAAAACTCTGTTTTACTGTATGACAGAATTTTCTGCCTTCATCATCATTTATATTTTTATATTTTCTGTTTTTGTTAATCAGTTCTAATATACCCAGAGGTTTTCTACCAACTAATACTTCTTACTTAAGCTTTTCTCTCCTGCCTTAATTATTCTTGATTTTTTTTTTTAGTAACTTCAAAAAAGGTTTGTATAAATTTTAACTTCATATCGTTCACACGTAGTGTTCATTTGAACTTTATATTCAACAAATCTGTAATTAAATACCCATTTAATAAACTTTGCCATATGATGGATAATTGATTTTGAACAAGGTACCCTGTTTAATTTTTAATTTAATTTGGAATTCTTAGTTTGGTTAGAAAAGGAAATGTAGGAAGGGAAATCAAAAGATCAAAAACAAGCAATTAGCTCAAAGGAGGACTGTGACTCAATTGGAAGAATCACTTTTATTTTTATTATAAATTAATATTTTTTTATTCTTTTTTCCTCAACATCAGAACAACAGAATGAAATTATGGCTTGAAACACTTGCACTTCATACATTTGATGTCAGGATGAACGACAGTGATGATGAATTAAGTGACGATGAAGATACACCATTAATGGATGGGCTTATTGCACTGAATAGAGCAGCCGAAATTGTTGAAGAAAGATATAATCAAAATACAACAATAAATAATTTGGATACACTGGCAAAAGCTGCAACACAGGCTCTTAATGGCGACAATAAAGACAACAACCAAGTGAATGTAACTAAAAACAACGAAGATAAATTAACTGCTAAAGATAATAATGTTAATAAAATTACAAATAATGAAGGTGGATCTAGATAAAATGAGTTTTATAAAATAGATTTATCTTTGTATTTTTTACTATTAATAAAGCTAATTATTTTACCTTTAATAATTATTGGTAAAATGGTTTTGTAAAACTTATACAAAGTTCACACAAGTGAAATATGGTAGTGTACAGTACTTCTGTGAAGTATATTTTTTACTTGATTTTTGTTACAAAATATTTATTTTTACTTTCAAGTAGATTGATGCTTGAAATATTACTTGTTGAATGTGATAATGTATATATGAAAAGTATAATATACAATAATAAAAATTATGTAAATTAACATTATTATAATATCTTTTACCTTTGAGAAAATAAATCCTTTTTACTCTCTCTCTCTCTCTCATATATATATATATAATTTAATTTTCCTCAAATCAATTATTTTAAGATTATTACTGGTTGTAGGTGAAATTTAGCATGAGCTTCATTTTCATAGATTTTGCAAGGATTATATCCCTAATACACTTCAGAAAAATAACACTCACCTCCAAAAGAACTGCACTAAAAACCAATAAATGTGACTTTCTCTTTTTTTTTTAATTGTGACATTAAAAATTGGCACAAATTTAAGACAAACAGCAATTACCATTCTACATTTTTAATTTGACAACACCTTCAAAAAGTATAAAAATTTCAATAATTAAAAAAATACTTTTTTAGTTATTAGTTGAATTCTTATGGAAAACTAATTTTAAAAAAATTGTTAGTTTTGAGTTATAATTTTATTTAAAACTATATGCAGGCCTATAAGATGCTGCTCTTATGAAAATTGTATACCTGCATCTTAGTAAAAATAATAAAAGAGAATGCAGAGAAATATAAATATCTGCTACCAGTCATGGAGTAATGTAGTCATTAAAATGTGGGAGTATGTACTTTGTTTTACTAAACTTAGAGACTCTAAGGTCCCTTTGAGATTTAAGATTATGATTTATTTTTCAAATTAATTTTCTTGGCCTTTCATAGAGATCGGCTTAAATATGAGTATGAGATCAAGTTTTGTTATTATATTAATTCAATAGCACCACTAAAGGAACTTCCCCTAAAATAAAAAATTGAAATATAGATCAAAGTGAGAACTTCTTTTGTTGAATTCATTAAAAATAGAATAAATTAGTATTATACAAATCTTGACACAACATTAGATTGGGTGAGCTAAACATCGCACAGAAGCTGGTTTCATTAAATAAATATACACATATTGTAGGTTAATGATCATTTTAATATTATGAAGGTGTATTTGATATATTATGAGAGATCCTGTACTCTTGTCACTTTCACATAATCACATTAATAGAATTATAACATTTAAATTTTGAAATACATTGTATGAAGGTTAAGTCATGACCAGAATGAACTTTATAATACCACATAAGTATACAAGTAAACAGTTCAACAATTGGAAAATAATAAGATTGAAATGTCACAGAAATGTCAAGAGCAAAGAACTTTGAAGCATATGTTTACATATTGATTTTAGAAAATAAATAAAAAATAAAACTAATATACTCCTAAACGAATATAATAACAGAAATTTGTGCATTACCCTATTAGTTGTAAAAGTTATATTTCATTAGATCAGACCAGACTAATAAATACAATTTATGACATAAATTGTATTTATGTTATAAATTCAATTTTGACATTCTCATTTAAACTTGTTTCAAAAATATATATTATCTTGGGAAGTTGCTATAACCAAAAGGTTGATCTCAGTACCGTGCTGTAGTTAATTTTTCTGTACTATGGATGATTTTTTCCAGCCTTGAAATGTTGTTAACTCTTCCATCCCATTATTATTTGGTAGCTGATAAAATAAGTTTTTAACAATGTTATCATATGAAGTTTTGCTGAAAATTCTATATTTACCTGAAAACATTTTAAAAGTCACTTACCACTTTATGATTATATTAAGT
Source organism: Lycorma delicatula (assembly GCF_047948215.1). Lineage (NCBI taxonomy): Eukaryota > Metazoa > Arthropoda > Insecta > Hemiptera > Fulgoridae > Lycorma > Lycorma delicatula. The sequence continues at coordinate 67,642,877 of NC_134459.1, read as the reverse complement.
AGAAAATCAATATTAGTTTTTTTGTAGGCCATTGCAAAAATAATATTTTGGTGATATTAAGAAAGATCAGAATTTAATGTGCAAAAAATCATTGGTGGGAAATTTGAAAATTGAATGATGGTTTTAGTGAAGATTCAGTGCAAGCAATTATAGGAGATGATTTAGACAAACATTGGATGACTGCAAATGACTTTTACCCAAAGCTCCTTTGATCTGAACCAAGAAAAAAAAGCTTTGCTTTAACATCATACATCCTGACCCCATACAGGAAGATACCTCCACCTTGTGACGATTCTGGTCATCACACCATCCCCTCTGTTCCTAGCCCTGATGGGCTTTATTGAAGGTCATCTTCTAGATCCTCAATACCTGATTACATATTTCAGTCATCAATACGGTCTCAAAAGACATTTCCATCGGTGTTAAAACTCATCAACTAACAAAAGATATGTTTTTCAAACTCACCTATATCAACAAAAAAATTAGTCAAGTAAATAAAAGTCAATAAAAATTTAGCTATTGATCTGTAAGAAAATAGTAATCTCATACCATCAAAAATTGTTTGCAGCATCACAGTTTGACCTACCATACCAAAGAATCCAAAATTACCTATAAGTCAACCCATGAACATACCAAACAACAACCAGTTACAAGTGCCGAATGCACCTATTCTGGCAGAAAAGCACCCAAACAAGTCCCTTGCCACCCAAGCTACTATTCTACACTAAATATCTTCTGGAATCCTTTGGAGTGCCAAAAACCTTAAAAATCTTTCAATAATGCACCACTCATCTCTAACTTTCCAGTTAGCCTGCAGATCAAGACTCTCCCAATACCCTCAAGCTCCCTGATCCCCTTTGCATGCCTATACTCATATTTTGAGCAGACATACTGCATATGATATGCCTCATCATAAGCAATGAAGACACTGACAAGTCAGTCAAGCCAGCCTGTCCCAAAATATGCCGTGCCCTGAAAGGAAGTGAGTCCACATGCCAGTTCAGCGAGATCCATGAGGCGACTCCCAACGCTCTTACATCAGGAAAGTTACCGTGCATATACCACCCTTCTGCCGTCTCATCCCAGCAGAGGGAATTTTGAAACTCTAGGATAAAGAATATAAGGTGGAAAAGAGTAAAACAAAGTGATTCTGAAATTTTTTTCAACCACTTTGAAGTCGTACATCATAAATATCATCAAAAAAGGACAAATAGTTAATTGATAATATCAAGATTTCTGTAGACTTATTAATCTTCACTATATAAGAAAACACCCCTGAGAATAGTGAAACCACCTTCAAATACTTCTTTAACCAAATATAAATAATAATATCCAATTTACCAAGCAGTTTACAGATACAGCTTGGTGTAAATTCTAGTTTTTCCTATGTTGAAAATGCCACCTGAAGGGTTGTAAATTAGGGCCAAGTGATCATTATGAAAAATAAAACGGCACACAAAGATATTACAAAAAAAGGCTTTCAAACAATGGCAAAAACCATATTAACAGAATGCTGCACTACAGATTTATTTACAGTATTATATAATTTTATGAAAAAAGTTAATGCATGGATCCAGTCACACTAATTATAAATTCTGTGTGTGTGTGTTACTAATACATATTTGATTAGTTTTTACTTATTATCCATTCAGAATATGATCCATTTGACTCAATATGTTATTTGTGGATTTTCAACTTTTTCACTACAATGAAACATTCCTTCAATTGATGTTATAACCCTTTAGATGTCACAGATATTGTTAAATTTAACTATAACACCCCTTTCAACTGTTATTTTAGTTTTTATAACAGGAAAAAATTATTGTAAGAAGACAAATTTGGTAAGTATGGAGAATTGTTATGTCATATTTTTCCTTAGCTAATAAACTATTGCTGTTAATTAAACCAGGGTGTTATCCAGAAGGAAGTAATATGATAGGAAAACTGAGTATAAATACACTAAATGCATGAGATTAGTTTGTTCAAAACACCTACAGTATATAATCATATTCTTGTATAAACTCATTTTAGCAAGTCTTTTTGGCTGTTAATTTCTGGAAATTCAAGGTTTTGATCGTAGAGAATGTTAATGACCCATTTCAAACTTGGGTCATTTACTTCTGGATCATAAATAAAATGGTATGTGAAAGTTTTTTTAATAATTTCCTATTATTTACTTTGGAATTCAACAATTCTTTCATCTCTGCACTCCTTACAAGAAATTTAGGATGAATCATGCCTACTTGTGTGCAAAACAATAATACCAGTATTGTTTTTTGTATGAAAGGTGAATTGAAAATTTTAATGAAATGACAATGCGTGGATGAGGTTATTAGAAAGTATAATAATGGCAAATAGATAAAAAACTTCATTAATAAAATAAACTCATACTTCATAAAACATTAGAATCAGTTTATTGAAATCTATAAAAGAACATCCCAGTAACATAAGTGCTTCTATTCTTAAAAGTAAAATAAAAGAAGTCATCTCAGCAAAATGCAGATACTAATTAATAATTTTACAAAACAAAATTACATTCCACTACAAATGTAAAACATGATTGAATTCTTTCTTTTGACTTCATCTTATAGGATGCAGTATTTTCAGCATCCTGCCAGAAATCTTTTTGCAACTCGTAGAACAGACAAATACGCTTAGCAACAAAATCCATTTTCACATTGACAACACCATCTTATTGACTAATGGGAACAAAATATTTTTTTCTTTTTCCTCTTTAGCCTCCAGTAATTACCGTTCAGATAATACTTCATAGGATGGTATGAGTGTAAATGAAGTGTAATCTTGTACAATCTCAGTTCGACCATTCCTGGGATGTGTGGTTAATTGAAACCCAACCACCAAAGAACACCGGTATCCACGATCTAGTATTCAAATCCGTGTAAAACTAACTGACTTTACCCTGACTTGAACGCTGGAACTCTCGACTTCCAAATCAGCTGATTTGGAAAGACGTGTTCTCCACTAGACCAACCCGAGGGGTTAAAGGGAACACAATATTAACTTGGATAAAGTACACTACAAATTATAGTGTGACAACTTGTAGACAGTACACAAGTAAATTTTCTTGATCTCACCGACCCAAAAACACTCAAAATAAACAGATGTTGGTTACAACACCCAACATCCAAACTCACGAAAACTACCTAAAAGTATGATCAATCCATACACTATTACGTATCATAATAGTATTTTTAGCACATAAACATAACCTTGTCATCTGAAATCCACATTAAATAACGTATAATTTAAACTACCAAGCACACTTAATTGAAACATTCACTAACCACCTCTTAAACACAAATATACCAACATTGACTGATCTTGATATTGTACACTAAAAAGAACCACATCCTTGTAAATATTCGTATAAACACATAATATATGAGCAAACATAATTCAAATTTAATATGTTTCATCCACATTATATGTCCCTAAGTCCAAGAACTGTCAGTAAAAATACGGTTGAATTAGACAGTATAAAAAAATTTGATGTGGACACCACATGACTTACTTGAACATCTATTAAATTACATATACACATTTTTTGCTGCACTTCATTTGAAAGTGAGATACGATGTTCCAATTCTTTAATAAAGTGGACAGTTTACACAATTGCTAAAATATTATTAACATCAAATATTTAAACAAGTGTTAATTCCACAATCTTACCTGAAATATTAGGATAGAGTAAAAGTTCCTTTATTACTCTTTAAATAAATGTAAGTCTTATATCTATCTAATACTATGATTTTTTAAATACTATGAAGTAGCCATGAACAAAACAAAACAGGAGAAATTTACTAAGTTTTATAGCGATACTTATTATCAAGTAGACTGAAACAAATACATAATATAAAAAAAGAATTATGTATTTATACTGGTTTATGCATATAATCATTATATATATATATATATATACACACACGAGTACATATTTTTCATTAAATTCAATGAAAGTAGAAACAAAATTGGAAAAGATTACTAAATTTCTAGCAAGTTTTTACTGGGTTTTAAAAGAGTATGGTATTGTAGGGTTTTTGTTTGTTTATTTATTCTTAATTTATAACTGTTATTACTACAGTTTGTGAATTATCAGTAGGTCTACATCTCACCGATTTTGAAGTCAAGAGTTCTAAGGTTAATACATATGGTATGATAATACCATACATGTCAGTTAAGGTCGACATTTTTTTCCTCTTTAGCCTCCAGGAATCGCCGTCAGGTATTTCTTAAGAGGATGACATGTATGAATTGAAATGTAGTCTTGTACAGTCCTCAGGTCGACCATTTCTGAGATGTGTGGTTAATTGAAACCCAACTACCAAAGAACACCGGTATCGGCAATCTAGTATTCAAATCCATATAAAAGTAACTGACTTTACTAGGATTTGAACATTGAAACTCTCTCGACTATTAACCATCACTTAATTCTCATAAGGTTGATTTGCGAAGACGCATTCACTACTAGACCAACTTGGTGGGTTAGGAAAGGTCGACCTTACGAGCCTACACTTCATTTACATTCATCCTCTTAAGTAATATCTTACAGTGGTTCTGGAGGCTAAATAGAAAGAAAAAAGTCATCTTTCTAACAAGGGGAAGGCACGGACATTGGCACATCGATTTGAAACATTTTGCATGTGTTAATAGTACACTGTTTATGTGTCTTCATCACAAAATACTAACACACAGTATTAAAATTTTACTCGAGAAAAATGGCTCTACAAATTCCCTTAGCATTTTATATTAGTTTATACATTAATCTTGTTTCATGTCGCTCAAATACGAGTAGATATGTGATGTAAGTGAGAACGTGTCAGATCCATAACCATGCATACATTGGTTTGAATCTGACATCATATACATATATATATATATTTTTCTTTTTTTAAATGTAAATAATTATTAACCTCTAATTGTAAAAGTTTTTGAATTAAAATGAAGAGTACATAAAATTTTATTTCATTAATAACTTTGATTATTTTTTGTATTGTTATTATTGAATTATTTATTGTTTATTTTTTGTTACAATCTGAGGTTAATAATTATTAATAAAGCAATATATTTAAAGAAAAAAAAAAGGAAATGAAGTCTGATTCAAATTAATGTTCATTACTCTTGTAAGAACCAGATATTTCATTTTATTTGGCTATAACTCTGGAACCAATGAAAATAAGTACCACGTATGATATATCGTTGAAAAGCTCTCAAGGAGGGCTTATCACTGCAGTTTAAAATAAAAATGTTTCAAATTGAAATCCCACTTTATTTAGAGGTCTGACTGTATACACATTTTTGGCCCAGTCGATTTCAATCAAAATGAGAGGTGTACGTTACACCTATGAGAGGTGTATGTTACAACAGTCCTAAATACAAAATTTCAACATTCTATGGCTAATTGTTTTTGAGTTATGCGAGATACATACATACGTATGTACAGACATCACATCGAAACTAGTCAGAATGGATTCAGGGATGGTCAAAATGGATATTTCCATTGTAATCTGTAAACCAAAATTTTTCGCAATTACAATACTAACTTTATTTTGTACAAGCAAGAAAAAAGAGAGTGGCATAAGTTGGGACATTTGCTTAATCATTTTTAAGATTTCACTTCAAGATTCAGAAGCTCTTTGAAGTTTTGAATCTTGAAGAGAAATCTTAAAAGTTATTTAGTTAATGCCAGTTAGTTGTCTTGTTTATGTTTAGGTTCAACCATGTTTAAATAATGATATATTGTGATTGCTAAATCATTGCTGAATAGGAAAATGAAATCTCAAAGTATATTTTATTTCCTATATATTATTTGAATTTAAAAATAAAAATATATATTATAATTTTTATGCAACAAAAAAAACCTTAAATGGATTGAGGCTTTACTCCAGAACCCTATTACATTGAATAAATTCATGATTAATATAAATCTAATGAACTGTGGACAAAGAAGATCATTTTTTAAATATGTTTCTTGCTTCTAGTTATTAAATTGTAGATATGATTTATATATCCCTTTTTGTTGCATTTTTTCGTTACTTCATTATTGGATGAAGATTATGAACCATACAGATTCCCCACAGACGGTCAAGCATATTTAGATTAAGATGCACTTTTATTTGCAATTACTAGGTTTTTTCTTGTTTAACCTCCGGGATCACCATTAGATATTGCTTCAGAGGATGAGATGAATGGTTTCTAGCGTGTAGGAAAAATGTTATGCCTAACCGTTATTTGAACTAGGTTGGAAATAGTAGTAGCCACGATTTATACAAAATTAAATTAACAAGTAAAGGAAAGAGTTATACTACCCCTCTTCAACATTGAATAATTCAAAGAATGTATCAGTTATTAAAATAAAAATATTCTGATGTGGACCACATGACTTCCTTGTACGCCTATTAAATTACAGAGACATTTTTTTTTTAAATGAAAATAACTTATGATAGTTTTTCATTATCTTTTTTTTTGTATTGTTATTAATGAATGGTTATCACAAAAAAATGTTACAATCAGAGGTTAATAAATCAATATATTAAATAAAAAAATAAAGTTAAAAAGAAGGAGATGAAATCAGATTCGAACCAATGTGTCTTACCCTTGTGGGATCAAAATATTTCTTTAATTAAGATTTTATTTGGCTATAACTCTGGAATCAATGAAAAGAAGTACCACTTGTGATATATTGTTGAAAAGCTCTCGATGAGGGCTTATTACTGCAGTTAGGAAGAAATCCATTATTTTGGGCTTTTTTAGACACTTTGGTTCAGTCCATTGAAAACAGAAGCGGAGGTGCACAACTAGATGTTACAAGAGTCCTAAATCCAAAATTTTAACATCCTACGACTTATAGTTTTTGAGTTATGCGAGATACGTACGTACAGACGTCAGGACGAAACCAGTCAAAATTGATTAAGGTATGATCAAAATGGATATTTCCGTTGAAATCTGAAAACCAAAATTTTTCGCGATCACAATACTTCTTTTACTTCGTACCAGGAAGTAATAACAAATATGAGGGTGATCAAAAACTGTTCAAAAAATAATAACAGTCATAAAAGACCGTTCATAAAAGAGATCATTCTTTGAACACAATTCTTGAATGAATTGTGTTACCAGTTCGCGCGTGACGCTAGTTTTTTTTTTCAGTTGACTCCCCATCCTGAAGCCTGCGTTAAGAAGCTTCGCTTCAAAATTCTGATTTACGTTGCATGCTTTCCTTGTTGGAGTAACAATATACGCAGGAAGGAACGGTTTGACCTCCAGTTAAATGAATGTACAGTGATATAGTTTTTATGACGGATGTTTCAAAAACGGTACAAGTTCGAAAATAGGAGCATGAATATGATTTTACTGACAGGGAAAGACATCAACTATAGAATAAATTCATGCGCTAAATTTTTCCACGAATTTTTGATTGCCAGATTGGCGAATCAGTGGACGAAATTGCGGCTGAACTGGGTATTTTGGAAGTGTACATAATATCATTTCTGAAGTGGAATCATTTACGCGGATCGTTTTATGGTAAAACCTTGAGGAGATTGAGAAAGGCGATTGAAGATCGAAACCCTAATATTTGCAAAGGGCAGTATCCTTCATTCAATATTTTATCGAGAATGTTTTTTTAACTTTTACGATAGTGATTAGTTTTAAAAACTAGAGAGAAATCAGTGATATTGTACATTGGATGGAAATAAGTATTTTCATTTTCATAGGCTTATTTAAGCATGATCTTGGATATATGAATTTCCCATTGTGTAAAATCGATAAAAAGTTTTAACTAAAACACATAAAAACAAAATTTTACGTCAAACTTTTACTACAATTTTCGTTTCAGTTTGTAACTGATGAATTAGTCGAGCAATGTAAAATTAACATGGACATTAGTTTTAAATAAGAGTTTCGATTAGGTGTTATTATTTCACACTAATAAATACCAGATCATACACTAGACAATTTTCATTTCATATTTCCTCGCTTCAAGCCTATGTGGTGAATAAATCATAAAAAATCCTAAGAAAAAAGCATAACAAAATTTATGGTTTGCCTGCTTTATAGTATGTAAAAAGATTCTTCATTAGAACTGCCAATGTAATTTGTATAAGAGTTAATTATGTCAAGCAATTAACTGTAAGTTAATTTATCAGAAACTTACTTCTACTATTATATAATCATAGATTTTATTTAAAAAAATTACATTTTAATAGTACATTATAGTACTATGTGTAATCAATTTTGGGGGCTTTTAATATATATTAATTAACTTTGGGCGTAATTAACGTAAAAAAGGCCAGTTTTGGAAATGTTTTTAAAAACTTATAAATATGATAGGCAGACTTAGACTGAGAACAATTTCGCAACCTGGGTGTTGGCTATTCTGTTCTGAGAAAGGAAGTTCTCGACGTGTCGATTCTGTTTCCTTTTGTTAATAGTGTGGATTTCATGTGTTAGTTGGTTAAGTATTTTTCTTTAAAAATGGTAAGTATTCAGTTTGTTTCTTAAGTAAATTAATTCTTTACGTATTAATTTTTCTCTGTATTTTGTTATAAAAGAAATTGTTTTTTTAGAGAAATAAATTAATAAATATTTATTTTAGTTTACGACACATGGTCAATTTGGTAACTCGTCGTGGTTAAGGTGATATTTTCTGGTCTGTTAACTATTTAAAAGATTTATTTTGTATTATTTTAATATATTTTTTCCGTAACTGCGCTACCTGTAACATCATAGAAATTTTAATGGGGTAAAATGTGTCCAATTTTGCCGTCTGATTAATCCGGTGCCTAGAGTGAATGTGCAAGTTTTATAGATTATTATAGTTCTGCATTTATTAAGTAATTTATCATTTAATTATCGTAGGTTTTCCGCGACTGATAGGTTTAAGTTGAGGCCATACTATGTGTTACTGGATTTCGTGCAAGTATAACTATAAAACTGACAAGTTTAGCTTCCTGTACTTTTTCCCCCGTTTATTAACCCTAGAACTAGTGGTCATTTTAGCTTAAATGGCAGATGAATTTTAAGTTACTGGCAGACTTATTGTAAAATTCATTGTAAACTGTTTAATGATTTAAACGTTACTATTGCACATTATTTTATTCCGAAAATTCTATAGAATATGTTTATAATGTTGAAAATAATCTTACCGGATTTTTTGATAATTGGTTTTCCTTAAATTTTCAAAATGAGTAAAATTAAATTATCTTTTTTCACAATTCACTTAATATTGTAATTACCACTTTTGTTACAAATTAATTTCAACATACAAAATAATCGTTATTTTATTCTGATTAAATTGATATATATAATACAACTATTTACAAAGAAATATTAACACTGAAAAAAATTGGTAATGTTTTTCTTGAAATCACTTGAGGGTGCTGCCCTCTTTTTTTCCTGGCGTAGTAGGTCGCCAGCAGTGCTTTTAAGTTGATGAAAGCAGGCAGGATGAACTCGCAAGTTACACCCAGGTTACCAGTGACAGCGACCCCATTTTTGGTTGGTTCACAAGCAGCACATTCATTCTTTTTGGTCTGGAAGATGACTCAGATGATATGTGGATCCATCATCATCCCAGATCCCCCATTATTTGTGGCACATCTTCTCTAGCTACCAGTGAATTAACTTCATTCATTATAAAACTATTGTTTGATTGGGTTCACAGTATTTTTGCTGTGCAAAATACATTGAACAGGCACAGATCAACAAAATTGAAAAATATTTTTTCCAACCTCGTGGTCGGCCAGGAGCAAGTTATGTGACAGATTTATCCTTACAGTCAATTCTATCATGTTTAAATTGTACTCTGAATAATTAATGGCTTTTTACATTCATTACCACTTCAATGCAGATAACTTTATCCTTTGTGTGACAGCCAGTAGTTATGAGATAAACAGGTTTCCTTAATACTTCCTTTCTAAAACCAACCAAAAGAACCTCATCCTTTCTAAGATAAATGGTTTCTTTCTCACCTAGTTTAGCCTGTGTGACCTTTAGATAAATATTTTGAATTTTTTCAAAAATAAAGTAAGTGTCCTTGGAAAATAATTTTTTGGCTAATGGTAACTTTGTGTAACAGAGACTGTAGCCTTTATGTAAAAGCCTACTTTTTTCTAATAATTCATGAACAACGTTTTGTGTAAATGGATCAGGGTTACCTGCCAAAAAATCTTTGCCATCTTAAAGTAATCAATTAGTAGCACGACCACGCAATTCAAATTTTTTTTATTCCAAATCTTGCATGATGTTTATGTGCAATATATATATATATATATAAAATGTGCACACACCAGTTCTTTATCCCAACTATACTTTCATCTATACATATGTTTTGAGATTGTTAAAAATATTTTCTAAAAGAATCATACTGTCAATAAAAAATTAATTTTTGCCTGTGGTTCATAAACTGGTGTTCCCTTAGCAAGAAAGAGGGTCTTATGATAAATGGATCATTGAAGATATTATCTGAAAATGCCTAAGGGAAATTTTGTTTGAAAAAATGTAATTCTCTGTGTATCTAATGCCTCCCAGTAACGAGTATTTTTTTTTTTGATCCATGTTTACCATAATAGCAATAAGTTTTTGTCTATATGTATTAACCTGCAAATTAACTTTTTGTGGAGTTTAACTGTTAAGTTCCAAATTATATTAACAAATAGATTTAAATATTCAGTTGGTTGTGAATTGGCAGGAGGGCAATTTCTAATGGAAGTCGAGAGTTCCAGCGTTCAAGTCCTAGTAAAGCCAGTTATTTTTACACGGATTTAAATACTAGATCGTGGATACCGGTGTTCTTTGGTGGTTGGGTTTCAATTAACCACACATCTCAGGAATGGTCAAACTGAGAATGTACAAGACTACACTTCATTTACACTCATACAGTATATCATCCTCATTCATCCTGTGAAGAATTATGTAAACGGTAGTTACCGGAGGGTAAACAGGAAAAAGAAAGAAAGAAAGTTTCTAATACCAGAATTCTTACTTGAAAACTGGTACTTACATCAATTTCATTCTCTGGTGGATAAACTCTAGACCCAGTTTTCATTTTGAACTGCAGGTTGAATATAACTTTCAGACAGAGATTCATCACCGTCACCTAATTTGTTCAAATTAGGTTTGCAATTATAATCAGTGGCTGAATGATAATCAAAAGAAAAGTATGAAGTTATATCTTCAGCAAACATATTGCTACCACTTACTTCAAAATCAGGAACATTATCTTCTTTGCCAAAAAGTATTTCTTGTATTCGACTTGAATTAACATGCAAATTTTGGTCCATTGCAATAATAGAATTGTTAAAAATGAGAAATAAATGAAATAAAAGGAATATAAGCTGTAACAACTAAGTAAATTGCATGCAAGATCAATAGTGTACATAAGCAAACAACATGATACTACAGAAATTCAAAAGCAAACAACATGATACTACAGAAATTCACAAGTATTAACTTTTAGATATTTACTTTTGTCTACTATTGAATAGTAATGGTAATATTGTCTATTATCTATTGGTACCATAGCTAAATGGCCTGATCAGATGATGTTTAATATTTCTTAAATCAATAATTGTTAACACGTATAAAAGTTGCATTTGTGATGATACCGTTTAACAAACAACATATATTGCACTTGCAACCTTTGCCAGTTATAGGGGTTACATTGCAATAATCAAAACCTATAGTTTTAAACTTTTTTTTTTTGTGAACATCAAAATATGTTTTATGTGATCTTTGTATGTGGAAACACATGCATAACTATCACAATTAATTCAAGAAGGTTAGTACTAGCATTAATTGTGATAGTGCTCTTGATCTACATGACCCCATATTTTGACCGTTTTTACTACATCTCTGCTAGACTTTATTGGCAATTTAATGTTTTAATGACAGGATATATTAATAATGAGTTTTGGATTATGACATGTAGCTGTTGTAAGTGTACTGTTCTCCATATAAAATAATTGAAAGATAGACTTTTTATATATATTTTTATTGTAGCTGCAATGTTATGTTGGCTGCTAACGGGACAATAAATTTTATATTCATGTGAAGCTATAAAACTGGGCTTGATGTTAGTTCAATTTTTTTCAGGCTAGGTCATATGGCTTGTGTGGATGGTAAAACCTTTTGTGTGTTTGCAGCATGAAGAAACAATCAGCCTTTAAAAAAATCAGCTGTTTTTCTTTTAGTTTTGTTATTTAACTTATAACTTGTAGAACTGAAAATTTACCATGACATTTTCATCTGTTAAATATTTTTGACTATCTGTTCTGAAAATCTTGAAAAAAATTGTACTACTTAAAGGCATTTTTTAATTAAAGATCATTTTTCAAACTTCAAGAATAATATTTTTTTCATGATCAATAAATTAGATTTTTTCAATAATCTATTTTAACAATCTTTTAGCAAAACTCCTTTGTCATGTGCTGCAAAGTTTCATTGTCAGTTATGTCCTACTCAAAGAACAATTTCCTTTACCTCCACATCCCAAAAAATTTAAAGGCTGTTCTGTGTATTTTATGTTTAATTTTTGGCACCCATCTTAAACACTTTTTTAAATGCAAGTGAGAAATATGGATTGTCTATTGGAACAAATTTTCTCATCATGCATGTTTTCCTTCTTTTGTTAGAGTTCTTAACCCATTTATCATCACATCTTCCATGAACTCATTTAGTTTGTAAACATTAAATTGTAGTGAAATATGACAAATCTGTGACCAAATGTTTATTGTGTTTGAACATAGGTAGTCCAGTGGGTTGTAATATAACTAGTTCATAGTGATCATCAGTAGTAATTAAACAAAATGACTGCTATTTCATTCTTGATTGAAAGCAACAGGCTATGCACGCGTAAATAATTGACAGTCATTTGTGTAGAGGTTAGACACTTTGTGAGGGATTTCTGGATGCATCTTTTGTGTAATATTACAATAAAATATTTATATACATTTTAAACATAGCATATATAAAATAAAAATTTAAACAGACTATATATTTTGAACAAAATACTGTGATAAATTTTGAGTTAGAAATTTCTGTACTTGAAAATGTCTATACTGTAAATTGTTACTGAAATAAATACAATTTTGTGGTATTAAAAAATTAATGTCCCTAAACTTATGTTCCAGTCCATTACTGCGGCTCGTCCGCTTATCACTGTTTACAGTGATAAGAATGAAAAATCAGGATCAACAGTTCCATTGCCTGCTGTATTCAAGGCACCCATTCGTCCTGATGTCGTGAACTTTGTTCATATGAATGTTTCTAAGAATCATAGACAACCATACTGTGTTAATAAAGATGCAGGTATGTTACACATTCATTTACTTTGTAATTATTATTTTCTATTCAAAATGCTTTTATTATATATTATTTTGCCTACATCTGTTCATTTTGTTATTGGTTAACATTCCCCCTTCAGAATATCTGTAAAATTTGCATGAAAACATTTTTTTTTTTTGAAAACAATTTAATGAGACTTATACATACAAAATAGTCTGATAGATTCTTTAGTTTTTTTGGTACTTGTTGATTACTGTTCCAACTAATTTATTTTTTTAATATGGGTAAAGCTTATTATTCCTTCCAAGTGCCTATATATAATTCGCAAATTTAATGTTAATTAGATGAGGTTACTGAGCATTAGGTTATGTTCATAACCTAACTGAAGATTCTGTGTTCTGAACTTTATACAATATCAACATAACCTAATGTTCATGTTGCTCAGGGGGTATTCCATTTTAATTTAACAAACAATCAATGCATCATTATTTTTGATTTTGATATTTGGTGTATGATAACTATCCTCCTTGTGGTCGAAAAATATTTTTTTTATATTTAAAAAAACTTTTTTCTTGAGTAAGACTATTTTCTATCTTGCCAACAGGTAAAAACAGACATTTTCATCATTTTTTCGATGAGCTGTAGCATTCTTACTTTACATTGTACAGAGGGTCAAAAAGGGCCTTTTGGAAAGAGTAAAAAATGGTATTTCATCTTAGTCATTTTGTTACATAACCAAATTTTGCAATCTTGTAAAATAAATAATGAAGGGCTTAGGGTAACTGGCCTGTTTTTTACCTCTTAACTCTTAGGTACTAGTAGTACTTATGAAAAAAATTGGACTGTTATAGTGTCCTTCATTAAAAAAAAGGCTGCCAAATTGTAAGTTTTTGAAAATGCTTCATTTTTGGGGCCCAGAATCCACATGTGGGACAGGTGGCAAAAACTGAAATGTTTGTAACTGACCAGTTAATACTTTGTATGTACGTTAAAATCATGTAAAATTTATTATGTTACTCAAAGGAGTTGACAAGTAAAATGAAGCCATCAAAAATCTCTAAAAACACCATTCCTTCTAACCATGAACAGTGTATACAAAAAATTTACAGCATGCCTTTTTTCAAATAATATTATAGGCCTACTATACAAAATATTTTGATATGCCTATAATAAGATAGTTTATATTCTAGATAGTTTGTTGAAGTATGACTCGTATCCACAAACTCACGTTTAAACACAAGTGAAAATACATGGACATGAATGTTTGCGTAATCTTGAATGTAAACATTGCAGAAGACTCAGTTACTGTTTTGATTTTATGTTTTATTGTTGCTAGTGTTAATACTGTGATAGGTAATGTACACTTGTTGATAAAGTAATTTTATTATTGATGAACTTCTCTTTTATGCGATATTTTATTAATTAGAGAGATTTTTTTAGCTGTAGAGAAATTGGGATAAGACAAAGTGAGGTGCAGTTGGTAGTTTTGTAATTTATACTGACTATATTGTTACTGTAAGAACCCTTGCATTTTATAAAAACAGATTATGGAGTTTTAAGTTGGCATTCACACTGAAACAGTATATCATAAATTGACTTAGAATAGATCACAGTATTGCACAATATTTTAGAGTGGATGTTCTTTAAGAAGTGGTTGTACTGAAACAAAAAATATCTGTACTTTTCATAACAAATATTTAAGTAAATATTTTCATATTAATGGGAAAAGTTGCTCTGAGACCCATTTAGCTGTCACACTAAATCAGTTAAGAAATCTCTTCGAGAAATATCTCTTTGACATATTCAACAAGCAATCCAAATTTAAAATAAATTCGATGCAGGACACTGTGTACAAAATTTTTAAGCAAAATAGAAAAACCACGAGATGATAAAGAAAACAAACCAGAATGTCAAGATATGTTTTGAGCCTCAATGTGTTACAGTCGAGTCTGTGAATAAAGCTTGTTCAGCATGTGGCATTTCCTCCATTAAGGTTCAAAAATTATCGAGCACTGCAAAGAAACCAATTTTTAAAACAATGTTACAAAAATACTCAAGTCTGTTAATCAGCAATTTAAACAATTCCTTTTATTTCAATATTTCTACAAAAGAAACCATTTAAGTACCACAAAATTATGCTGATTTAGGTAGGGAATATGAAGAATTAATAATTAAAATAAAGGATAAAATGAAAACTGTTACATCAGCTCAGGAAAATAATGTTTTAAGTTTATTACCAAGCAGCTGGAGCATTTAAAAAATTCAAAATGAGTTTTATGTTGATAGTATTTAACCTGTCAAATCAATCAAAACAATTAGTTTAAACAAGTGGAATTTTGCCACAAATCTGCAAAAAGCCGAATGATACCAGGCAAGTAGGATTGGGTCTCTGTAAAGACTAGCTGACTGGAAGAAAATTAATATTCAAAAAAGGCTTATCTTATGTAACTTAAAAGAATTGTACACAGCCTTCAAAGAAAAACATAATTTAAAAATTAGTTCTTCAAAATTTGTTGATTTAAGATCTAAATTTTGTGTTCTGGCTGGTGGGTCAGGTACTTGGTGTGTGTGTGTGTGTGTGTCATCCACCAAAATGTAAAACTTATGTTATCTGTTCTAAAAATGAAATTTTATTATAGAATTCTCCTTTCAACCATGGTATGTTATATAGAAAATGAAACATGCATGCTGTCACAGTGTGAAAAATGTCCAGGCACTAATGAAGTGCTCAGATTACTGCAAGAGAGCTGGGATGATTTTGATTCTGAAATTGTCTTCAAACCAGAAGACAATTTGAAGAACAGAATGGTTTCTGTTGACCATTGTGAACTAACTACTGAAATTCATCCATTTCAAGAGTACCTGAAAATCTAAATAATCTAAAAATGCATCATTTTGTTGCAAAGAAACAAGTTAATTTCCTCAATATTAAAAAGGAATTCTTGTTCATGAGTGAATGTATTGTAATGGGAGACTTCTTAAAATTTTCCTTTCGTGATACAGGTTGAAGTCCAGTCACATCACTGGTCAAAAACTTATGCCACAGTACATCCATATCTCATATATTTAAAAAAAGAAGGGAAATTACAGAGCCAAAGATACTGTGAGATTAGCGAGTACTTTAAGCACAATACTACATTGTTCTTCTGCTTCCAAAAGCAAGTTATAAATAAAGTAAAAACACTGTTACCGCAAGTTAAACAATTTTTTTTTCTGATGGCTCTTCAGCCCAGTATAAAAACAAAAAAAAAACTTTAATTTGTACTACCATCACAATTTTGAAATTCCAGCTGAATGGCTTTTTTTTTGGCGTCATACCATGGAAAAGGACCATGTGATGGTACTGGTGGAACTGTAAAAAAGACTGTGACTAAAGCAAGCTTCAAAGGATAGTCGACAATCAAATTGTTACACCTTCTGAAATTATTGCAACAATATTAAAAATATAACATTTATTTTCTGCTCTAATAAAGATGTTCCAGAGACTGAAGAATACCTCAATTCTCGTTATCTGGTAATCACAATAGTTCCAGAAACAAGAATCTTTCACAGTTATGTTCCAACAAGTCAGATTGTATTCTGAATGTCTGGGCAACCCCTGAATCAGAAACATTTACATTAATATCAGTACACAAAGACATAAGTGTTTCTGATTGGTTTATAGGTTTACCAAAGCCAAAATGTCAAAATTGTGTCTGCTGCGTATACAACAGCAAGTGGTGGTTAGGTGAAGTCATTGAAGTCAAAATACATGAAAATGAAGATTAATATTGAATACACTTTATCCATCAGCAGGGTCCTGGTACTTCATTCAAGAAATCATTGAGGGATAATCAAACATGGGTTCAACTGGAAAATATTTTAAAGATTCTTATGCCTTAGAGCTTTTTCGATCAACTACTAGAAGAAGACACAACATTACACCAAAGATGAATGAGGACTAATCAGTTCTATTCAATAAAAAAAATGGCAGGAGCACTAAGTTTGTTATCAAAAAGTGCAAAATTTATTTATAACTTCCATTAGCAGGAGTAGAATAAGGTAAAAGTGAATTGAAGAACTTGTTAATATGTTTGAATTATGATTTTGTAATTTTTATTTCATTCTGTAATTGACTATTAATTATCGATTTATTCATTCTAATGATTTTATTTGTAATTTTTATAATCTGGAAAAAATACATATCAGTATTTCTGGATATGTTGTTTATGATTTGAAGGAACTGTGTTTTTAGCGGTTTTGTTGGCTTCATTACTCATCAATCTGTTGAGTAAATTTTATAGTTTTAAAGTACATATAAAGTACTTACTACTGTAAACATGTCAGATTTCACCACCTGTCCTACATGTGTTTGGGCCCCAAAATGAGACATTTTCAAAATCTTACGATTTGGTGGCCTTTTTTTTTTACACGAAGTCCATTTTCTTTATAAGTACTACTAGTACCTAAGAGTTAAAAGGTAAAAAGCAGGCCTGCTACCCTAAGCCCTTAATTATTTATTTTGGGCCCAAAATTTGAAAAATAATTTGTAAGCGTAACTTCAATAAACATTACAAGATTTAGTAGTGTAAAAATGAATTTTGGGTGCACTAAGTAAAGTTCGTTCCATCTTTACTCTTTCTGACCCTCTGTAAGATGTAAAATAAGGCTACAGCTCATGGAAAAAGCAACAAAAGTGGATGTTTTTACCTGTTGGAGAGTTAGAAAATAGACTATTATCTAAGAAAAAAATTTCATTTAAATATAAAAAAAAATATTTTTGGCCACTACAAGGTGGGTAGTTAATCATATACCAAATATTATCAAAATCAAAAATAGTGATCTACAAATTATCAGTGTAATTGATAATTTGCTGAACTATAATTGAATACCTTAGGTTTTTTATTTTCTTGATGGATAGATCTTTTCGTAAAATAAGATGTTGACGTTTCCTGTTGTAAGTAGTAAAAAAAAAAAGAACTACATAAAGTTTTGGGCATGTGTTGGACACGATATTAAATGTGCTAATTAAGAATTTGTTGGTAGTGTAATTAATAATTCATTTCGTTATTGCAAATAAAAAAGGGCATTGAACAACTGCTATTACACACAAACAATGCTGATCAGAAGCTGAATAAGCCTTTTTATAAAGACTTAACACTGCAAATGTGGAAGAATATATATTAAAAAATATATATAAATATACTACATCAGTTTGCAGCTGAGATGGGAACAAGTAGAGTAGAGCAGTGTACTCTATTTTGAGTTAGCTTGTTTACAGTCATTAAACTTATTAAAATTATCTCATCTTAATTAAATATGTGTGAATAGTTGTAATAACTTCATAACAAAAAAATTTATTTTTTAGACTGATTATTAAAAATATTACTGATGGTATTACATCATCACTAAGGAACTTTTTTATTTTGGTTTTGTAGTTCATATTACTCAGATATGCCTTGAATGTTTTTTAACCCTCTTAACTGGTCTTTGATGGAATATTCCAACGTAGCTGAAGTGTATGATTAGGGCCTTTATTAGAATATTCCAACGTCAACTTTTTGTCCAATTTTAATTTGTTCTCTGTCATGTTCTGCAATAGAGATAACGCAGTTATTTTTAATACAGTGTAAAGTGTGGGATTTTCAGTTTTATTTGATCATAATCAGCTGACCCGCTGTAATGACAAGTTGTTTATTTAGCATGGTTTTTGTAATCTGACTCGGCACTATATTTCTAATCATATCACAAAATTCTATCAGTATATAATAAATGTATAATTACGTAAATATTTTGTGTGTAGGTAAAATTATATAAAGCTAGTTGTGCAAATATTTTGTATATACGTGTGACGGAAATTCTGCGAATATTGCATATGTTTGTATGTGTGTGTAATAAAATATGATTTGCATGCAAAAAATTGTTTTTAAATTACATATTAGGTCATTAGTCAAAATACATACATTATACAAAAAAGAATAAAATAGGACAAGGTAACATTCATTTCTATTAAAGAAAGAGACCAGTGAGGAGTTAATTTATTCTCTATTATATTACATTTTTGCCAAAGCCCTTTACACTCATTTACTGGCAATTTATATTTATTTAATTTTTTTAAATCATTTTAAGTATTGGCATTCACAGTAGTCTGCAATTACTAAATTTGATATGCAAGTAAAAAAAAAGGCAATAAACTTCTTCACTAAATGATCTTATTTGAACTAATTCAGTCTAGAAAATAATGAATGCCTCCATTGCATTGGCTCCTGCTTTGTCTCAATGTTGAAATAAGAAATCAAAGTTTCATCTTCGGTAACACTGATTAAACAATTTAGCACCTTCATTTTCATAATGTCGCAAAAATTTGTGCACTGAGCAAGTCATTTTCCTAGTGTGCGTTTGTTAACATCTTCGGCACCCATCTAGCACAATTTTTATAGCCTAATTTTTCAATTAAATGAAACATCAGAAAACAGTTGTAACATGGTGAAGCCCAGCAGTTTTCTTGAAATTACTGTCTTAATTTTGTATCGCTCATAATATTTGTCTATCAAATGAATTTGCCTGTGAATTTCAGTCGTAGAAGTGTTTTATGCCTTCAGAACAGACAAACATTGCACCACGAGTATGGTTTTATTTTAATGATTCAGCATATTGTTAATTTTTAATATTTGTATTTTAATGTGCAATTTAATAAAATCAAATCAATCATGAATGAGGATTCAGGATCCTGTGAAAGTACTTTCACCTCTGGGACCACCGTTAGGTATTGCTTCAGAGGATGAGATGAATGATTTATAGCTTGTGAAAATGCCATGGCTGGGCATGGAATTTGGCACCTCCAAATGAAAGACAGATGCTACCCACTCGCACCACAGAGTCCAGCAATAGTGTTAGGTTGTAGTAGTTGAAATGATGATGTTTTATTGGTCAGTGTTGTTGAGACACAATGAAAATAACAATTATGATGCTGATTGACTATACTTTTCTTATAAACTTCGATCTGCTGTTAACATTCTAAATATGGTTATAATTAATTATTTAAAAACGTAAAAAGATTTTTAAAAAAAGTGATGCATGCTGAATTATTTAATAAAAAAAAAATGAGATTTACACTATATTAAACCTTTCTTTTTTTTCTTTACTGTTATGATTGTGATTAGTAATTTATTTTAAGAAAACCTGCAGAAATTATAAAAATTCTGGTGAAGTATATATATAAAAAAACAACAATATTATTAACCTGTTTTTTCCTCTTATTTTCTGATTGGCATTTTAAAAAAAAAACTTGTGCAGTTCTGCATAGACCGACTGCAAAATAATAAGGGTGTTGGAAGCAAAACGCCTTTACATGCAGAATACACATAGGCATCAAGTTTTAACTCGCTTGCCACTTTGATTCACTGCATAAATGCACATGAAAAATACACCACTACATAGTCAAAATAACCTCAGATTTTTTTTAGGAATGGTTGAATCCAATTTTCATGTGCAACTTTAGATACACACTATTACTGCATATCTAAATTTCAATGAAAATTATGTAGTAGTTTATAAAACAAATTGTATTTTCATACCCCTCATTCCTCAAAACATAAGAAAATTCATTTTCATGCCCAAATTGCACCATGCAACCAAAAGTAATTAGTACATTTTAAAACAATTATATATAAAATTTTGTTTCCACTCTAATTTAATAACCCTTTCTTTTTTTCTTCATTAAATTATGTATTTTACAAGCACCAATAAGTGTAACTGATTTCTGTAATTTCAATGAACTGTAGGATGGAAAAATAATCTTGAAGGAAAGAAAAGAGTACATTAAAACTATATTTTTGGTTTTACATCAGAAAAATTTATGGTCACTATATATGTGTAATAGGCCTTGTTTTTCTGGTTCATATAACTATTTTGTGTAGAGGACTGAAGAAAAACTATTAACCTCCATAAAACTAAATAATATAGTTTTATAGAATGTTTTGTTAAAGTAAACCAGTACATTTTCATCAATGTACTGTGAAATTTATCTAAATTTCTTTTTATATTCTGTAGTAGTTGAAGTGATGATTTTTATTGGTCCGTGTTGTTGAGACACTATGAAAATAAGCTAACTATGATGCTGATCAACTACATTTTCTTGTAAAGTTATGTATGTTATTTATAGAAAATCATATGATTGAGATACTATACAAAAATTAGTGTTTCAGTATATATAAGAATCTGACATTTAAGAATTTAAAAAGGTTTTTGGTGGTTGATTTAATAAATTTGTAAAGGTAGTAAAGATTTGGGACTTTATGCACTTGATTTGACTATGTATTTTAGCAATGCTGTTAAACAACATGCACAGTTTCTTAATGTCAAATTATTCAGTATGTGTGTATAAATATATATATTTCATATTGTCATTGAATCATAAGATTGATTCTGTAATTTCAATGAACTGTGGGATGGAAAAAGAATTTTGAAGGAAAGAAAAGAGTACATTAAAACTATATTTTTGGTTTTACATCAGAAAAATTTATGGTCACTATATATGTGTAATAGGCCTTGTTTTTCTGGTTCATATAACTATTTTGTGTAGAGGACTGAAGAAAAACTATTAACCTCCATAAAACTAAATAATATAGTTTTATAGAATGTTTTGTTAAAGTAAACCAGTACATTTTCATCAATGTACTGTGAAATTTATCTAAATTTCTTTTTATATTCTGTAGTAGTTGAAGTGATGATTTTTATTGGTCCGTGTTGTTGAGACACTATGAAAATAAGCTAACTATGATGCTGATCAACTACATTTTCTTGTAAAGTTATGTATGTTATTTATAGAAAATCATATGATTGAGATACTATACAAAAATTAGTGTTTCAGTATATATAAGAATCTGACATTTAAGAATTTAAAAAGGTTTTTGGTGGTTGATTTAATAAATTTGTAAAGGTAGTAAAGATTTGGGACTTTATGCACTTGATTTGACTATGTATTTTAGCAATGCTGTTAAACAACATGCACAGTTTCTTAATGTCAAATTATTCAGTATGTGTGTATAAATATATATATTTCATATTGTCATTGAATCATAAGATTGATTCTGTAATTTCAATGAACTGTGGGATGGAAAAAGAATTTTGAAGGAAAGAAAAGAGTACATTAAAACTATATTTTTGGTTTTACATCAGAAAAATTTATGGTCACTATATATGTGTAATAGGCCTTGTTTTTCTGGTTCATATAACTATTTTGTGTAGAGGACTGAAGAAAAACTATTAACCTCCATAAAACTAAATAATATAGTTTTATAGAATGTTTTGTTAAAGTAAACCAGTACATTTTCATCAATGTACTGTGAAATTTATCTAAATTTCTTTTTATATTCTGTAGTAGTTGAAGTGATGATTTTTATTGGTCCGTGTTGTTGAGACACTATGAAAATAAGCTAACTATGATGCTGATCAACTACATTTTCTTGTAAAGTTATGTATGTTATTTATAGAAAATCATATGATTGAGATACTATACAAAAATTAGTGTTTCAGTATATATAAGAATCTGACATTTAAGAATTTAAAAAGGTTTTTGGTGGTTGATTTAATTTATTTGTAAAGGTAGTAAAGATTTGGGACTTTATGCACTTGATTTGACCATGTATTTTAGCAATGCATGTTAAACAACATGCACAGTTTCTTAATGTCAAATTATTCAGTATGTGTGTATAAATATATATATTCCATATTGTCATTGAATCATAAGATTGATTCTGTAATTTCAATGAACTGTGGGATGGAAAAAGAATTTTGAAGGAAAGAAAAGAGTGCATTAAAACTATATTTTTGGTTTTACATCAGAAAAATTTATGGTCACTATATATGTGTAATAGGCCTTGTTTTTCTGGTTCATATAACTATTTTGTGTAGAGGACTGAAGGAAAACTATTAACCTCCATAAAACTAAATAATATAGTTTTATAGAATGTTTTGTTAAAGTAAACCAGTACATTTTCATCAATGTACTGTGAAATTTATCTAAATTTCTTTTTATATTCTGTAGTAGTTGAAGTGATGATTTTTATTGGTCCGTGTTGTTGAGACACTATGAAAATAAGCTAACTATGATGCTGATCAACTACATTTTCTTGTAAAGTTATGTATGTTATTTATAGAAAATCATATGATTGAGATACTATACAAAAATTAGTGTTTCAGTATATATAAGAATCTGACATTTAAGAATTTAAAAAGGTTTTTGGTGGTTGATTTAATTTATTTGTAAAGGTAGTAAAGATTTGGGACTTTATGCACTTGATTTGACCATGTATTTTAGCAATGCATGTTAAACAACATGCACAGTTTCTTAATGTCAAATTATTCAGTATGTGTGTATAAATATATATATTCCATATTGTCATTGAATCATAAGATTGATTCTGTAATTTCAATGAACTGTGGGATGGAAAAAGAATTTTGAAGGAAAGAAAAGAGTACATTAAAACTATATTTTTGGTTTTACATCAGAAAAATTTATGGTCACTATATATGTGTAATAGGCCTTGTTTTTCTGGTTCATATAACTATTTTGTGTAGAGGACTGAAGAAAAACTATTAACCTCCATAAAACTAAATAATATAGTTTTATAGAATGTTTTGTTAAAGTAAACCAGTACATTTTCATCAATGTACTGTGAAATTTATCTAAATTTCTTTTTATATTCTGTAGTAGTTGAAGTGATGATTTTTATTGGTCCGTGTTGTTGAGACACTATGAAAATAAGCTAACTATGATGCTGATCAACTACATTTTCTTGTAAAGTTATGTATGTTATTTATAGAAAATCATATGATTGAGATACTATACGAAAATTAGTGTTTCAGTATATATAAGAATCTGACATTTAAGAATTTAAAAAGGTTTTTGGTGGTTGATTTAATTTATTTGTAAAGGTAGTAAAGATTTGGGACTTTATGCACTTGATTTGACCATGTATTTTAGCAATGCATGTTAAACAACATGCACAGTTTCTTAATGTCAAATTATGCAGTATGTGTGTATAAATATATATATTCCATATTGTCATTGAATCATAAGATTGATTCTGTAATTTCAATGAACTGTGGGATGGAAAAAGAATTTTGAAGGAAAGAAAAGAGTGCATTAAAACTATATTTTTGGTTTTACATCAGAAAAATTTATGGTCACTATATATGTGTAATAGGCCTTGTTTTTCTGGTTCATATAACTATTTTGTGTAGAGGACTGAAGGAAAACTATTAACCTCCATAAAACTAAATAATATAGTTTTATAGAATGTTTTGTTAAAGTAAACCAGTACATTTTCATCAATGTACTGTGAAATTTATCTAAATTTCTTTTTATATTCTGTAGTAGTTGAAGTGATGATTTTTATTGGTCCGTGTTGTTGAGACACTATGAAAATAAGCTAACTATGATGCTGATCAACTACATTTTCTTGTAAAGTTATGTATGTTATTTATAGAAAATCATATGATTGAGATACTATACAAAAATTAGTGTTTCAGTATATATAAGAATCTGACATTTAAGAATTTAAAAAGGTTTTTGGTGGTTGATTTAATTTATTTGTAAAGGTAGTAAAGATTTGGGACTTTATGCACTTGATTTGACCATGTATTTTAGCAATGCATGTTAAACAACATGCACAGTTTCTTAATGTCAAATTATTCAGTATGTGTGTATAAATATATATATTCCATATTGTCATTGAATCATAAGATTGATTCTGTAATTTCAATGAACTGTGGGATGGAAAAAGAATTTTGAAGGAAAGAAAAGAGTACATTAAAACTATATTTTTGGTTTTACATCAGAAAAATTTATGGTCACTATATATGTGTAATAGGCCTTGTTTTTCTGGTTCATATAACTATTTTGTGTAGAGGACTGAAGAAAAACTATTAACCTCCATAAAACTAAATAATATAGTTTTATAGAATGTTTTGTTAAAGTAAACCAGTACATTTTCATCAATGTACTGTGAAATTTATCTAAATTTCTTTTTATATTCTGTAGTAGTTGAAGTGATGATTTTTATTGGTCCGTGTTGTTGAGACACTATGAAAATAAGCTAACTATGATGCTGATCAACTACATTTTCTTGTAAAGTTATGTATGTTATTTATAGAAAATCATATGATTGAGATACTATACGAAAATTAGTGTTTCAGTATATATAAGAATCTGACATTTAAGAATTTAAAAAGGTTTTTGGTGGTTGATTTAATTTATTTGTAAAGGTAGTAAAGATTTGGGACTTTATGCACTTGATTTGACCATGTATTTTAGCAATGCATGTTAAACAACATGCACAGTTTCTTAATGTCAAATTATGCAGTATGTGTGTATAAATATATATATTCCATATTGTCATTGAATCATAAGATTGATTCTGTAATTTCAATGAACTGTGGGATGGAAAAAGAATTTTGAAGGAAAGAAAAGAGTGCATTAAAACTATATTTTTGGTTTTACATCAGAAAAATTTATGGTCACTATATATGTGTAATAGGCCTTGTTTTTCTGGTTCATATAACTATTTTGTGTAGAGGACTGAAGGAAAACTATTAACCTCCATAAAACTAAATAATATAGTTTTATAGAATGTTTTGTTAAAGTAAACCAGTACATTTTCATCAATGTACTGTGAAATTTATCTAAATTTCTTTTTATATTCTGTAGTAGTTGAAGTGATGATTTTTATTGGTCCGTGTTGTTGAGACACTATGAAAATAAGCTAACTATGATGCTGATCAACTACATTTTCTTGTAAAGTTATGTATGTTATTTATAGAAAATCATATGATTGAGATACTATACGAAAATTAGTGTTTCAGTATATATAAGAATCTGACATTTAAGAATTTAAAAAGGTTTTTGGTGGTTGATTTAATTTATTTGTAAAGGTAGTAAAGATTTGGGACTTTATGCACTTGATTTGACCATGTATTTTAGCAATGCATGTTAAACAACATGCACAGTTTCTTAATGTCAAATTATTCAGTATGTGTGTATAAATATATATATTCCATATTGTCATTGAATCATAAGATTGATTCTGTAATTTCAATGAACTGTGGGATGGAAAAAGAATTTTGAAGGAAAGAAAAGAGTGCATTAAAACTATATTTTTGGTTTTACATCAGAAAGATTTATGGTCACTATATATGTGTAATAGGCCTTGTTTTTCTGGTTCATATAACTATTTTGTGTAGAGGACTGAAGAAAAACTATTAACCTCCATAAAACTAAAAGTTTTATAGAATGTTTTGTTAAAGTAAACCAGTACATTTTCACCAATGTACTGTGAAATTTATCTAAATTTCTTTTTATATTCTGTAGTAGTTGAAGTGATGATTTTTATTGGTCCGTGTTGTTGAGACACTATGAAAATAAGCTAACTATGATGCTGATCAACTACATTTTCTTGTAAAGTTTTGTATGTTATTTATAGAAAATCATATGATTGTGATACTATACAAAAATTAGTGTTTCAGTATATATAAGAATCTGACATTTAAGAATAAATTTAATAAATTTGTAAAGGTAGTAAAGATTTGGGACTTTTTGCACTTGATTTGACTATCTATTTTAACAATGCTGTTAAACAACATGCACAGTTTCTTAATGTCAATATATATATATATTTTCCATATTGTCATTGAATCACAAGATGGAATGTGATTCAAGACAATATTTTTAATAGAATCCTCTTTCTTGCTAAAGAAAGAGGATTCTATTAAAACTATTGGAATTCTTGACTGTGTTGGAAAGTATTTTTATTTCATGAAATGTAAAAGTATGATTTTTATACTAGTCTGTACAGCTGTTTTATTATGTATTTATTAATGTTCTCTAGAACTCATACTCTAAAATAAAAATAATTCCAAAATGAATTTTTTTCACTGATCGATTGTTATCTTGTGTTGTAGTTAAAATTATGATTTTTATTGGAATGGGTTGTTGGTACACAAAGAAAATAACATAAACTGCTGATTAACTACAATTTTCTTATAAATTTGTATAAATTACAATTACTTTAAACAAATATGTTTATTCATAATAGCTTTAAAATCAATCAACAATAAAAATTGAAATAAAAATTTAAAAAAAATTAATTTTAAATTAATTTGAATTGAATAATTTTTTTTTAATATAGATCGATTCCTTTATTTTTGTTAATTTTGGCTTGTATTAGCTGAATTATGGAAACATTTCGCTAAAACTTAGGTCTGGAGTGTTTTAATTTATGGGTGTGAAACATGGATGCTTAGGAAAGCAGAAGAAGAAGACTGGAAGCAGTGGAAATGTGGATTTGGAGGAGAATAAGAACAAGCTGGGTGGACAGGAAAAAAATGATCAACTGTTAGCAGAAGTGAGTGAGAGGAAGTCCTTGCTAAATGTCATACGAAAAAGAGTGAAATTGATGGGACATATAATACGACATGAACAGTTCTTAACAAATATATTTGAGGGTAAGGTTTTGGGTAAGAATCCAAAGAAAGATAGACCAAGGGCAACCATCATCAATAATGTTAAAGAAGAGATAGGCCATGGTTCATATAATGACTTGAAGAAAGAGGCAGAGATGAGCGTGACATGGCTAAATCGACAAGGCATAGCCTTTAGTGAATGATGATGAACTTATTTTTAAATTTATTTTCTATAAAACAAGATAAGGTTTTAATCTGTAAGGCGAGTTTTCTTTTGTTTTTCATCAGATATTACTGCCCAAAGATATGCATTAATTTTTGTGATGTGCATATATGTATATGGTTAACTTCAGTTATCTGATCTGATAAAATCTATATTAATGAATTTTTTCTATTATTAGGTCATCAGACAAGTGCTGAATCTTGGGGAACTGGACGTGCAGTCGCTCGTATTCCCAGGGTTCGTGGTGGAGGTACCCATCGTTCTGGTCAGGGAGCCTTTGGTAATATGTGTAGAGGAGGGCGTATATTTGCTCCTACAAAAACATGGCGTAGATGGCATCGTAAAGTAAATGTTAATCAGAAGAGGTACGCAATGGTTTCTGCTATAGCAGCAACTGGTGTTCCTGCTCTTGTCATGTCCAAGGGTAAGTTTTTGTTTGTTTTACATTATAATCTTTCGTTTTAATTTTTTAATTGTTCACTCATTTTATTAAACATAATCTCCATATATGGGTAAATATCACTCTCATCATGTAAGAGTGTAAGCAAACTAAATTATTAAATTTTGAATTTAATATGTTATTAGTATACAGAATTATTATCCAGCCAGCTGTAAAACAAGTCGTTCAGTCTTAATTTTATTCTGTTTAATGGTGTTAGTAGGAAATTTGTTACTACTTTTTAATAGTATGTTATTACAATAAGAGCAAAAAAGACATTTTCTCTAGGCCTTCTGTTATAAAGTTTGATTTTGATCAGCTGCCATTAGAAAATTATTGCACTTACCACAATCAAAATTTTACACAAGGCAGCCCATACTCTACTAATTTATCTCTTAAATTTCAGATTTATATTCAACCATTTAAGAGCTGTTATTCAATCTAAAGCAGTTTTATATTCATTTAGTGGTTAAAATTAGAGGATTATCCTGAAGTCTATAACATTGTATATTTTTGACTTGCCTCAAGCAGAGCTTTTTTTTTATATAATTTGTGAAAGTAAGCCAATACTGCATAATGCACCATGGAAGAATCTTTTCTGTATAAGTTTTTTTTTTTAAATTAAAATTTTTTTAGTAATTAATGTGATCACTAAACATTGGTTCGTGTTGTTGAGTTGATTTTAATCAGTTTTTTTTATTAAACTAGGTATTTTGTTTTAGGACATATGATTCATGAGGTGCCAGAAGTACCACTTGTTGTAAGTGATAAAATTCAGGAATATAATAAAACAAAACAAGCTACTATCTTTTTGCACCGTATTAAAGCATGGACTGATATTCAGAAGGTAAATATATCCTTTTGTTAGATATTGATATTAATTTTAGAAAAATATTCATATTTAATGTTGTGCAAAATTAAAGATTGTTTATATTGTATAAATTCCTTTCTTTATCCTGTAATAACATTAGAGAATAATGATCCTAAGTTAAAGATGATAATATAGAATTTAAACCATTCTTTTCTTAAATTTTTTAAATCTCTTAAGTTTAATTATCCCAGCTGAAAAGGGATGACTTAAAAAAATCTTGGAAAATAAGTTTTTCCCCTGTGCATAATACTACAAAGAACTATAGAACTCTGTCTGATGTTATGACCTATATTTTTAATGATTTTTATGCCTTGCAAAGTGGATGATGATGTGTCTTTTTTTATTACTGCAGAATTACTGGTAATTGCAAGAAAATAGAACACTACTAAAAGTGTACAAAGAACATTAAAGAGATTTATTATGGATGTTATTAGATGTGAAGTATGAATTGATAAATAGAAATTTTAATTAGATATATCATTTATAGCTACCATAATTTAGATAATGAAATTTAGATAGGGGTTTAAAGACTTGAAGTGTCAGATTAATTGGTGGAATTAAGAAGAAGCTTGAGGAAGAGGAAGTGAAGAAGATTTTTGAGAAGGACATCACAAGAGGTCTGAGTAGAAACGATAAGGTAGAAAATATAAAAGAAGAATGGGAGAATGTTAAAAGGAAATTCTTAAAGTGGCAGAAGCGAAATTTAGGCTGAACAAAGAGAACAGATAGAAAATTTTCGATTTCTGAGAATATATTGCAGTTGATGGATGAACTTAAAAAGTATAAGAATGCTAGTGATGAAGAAGGTAAAAGGAACTATCAATAATTAAGAAATACCATAAACGGAAAGTGCAAATTAGCAAAAGAAGAGTGGATTAAAGAAAAGTGTTTAGAAATTGAAAGAGAAATGAAAATTGACTGAACATACAGGAAAGTTAAGAAGAATTTTGTGGTACATAAGTTAAAATCTAATGTGAGCAATAAAAATTGTACACTGATTTATAATACGAAAGAAAATGTCAATAGGTGGGTGGAATATAATGAAAACTTGAAAAGGGAGATAATACTGAGATTTGAATTTAATGAGCATTAAAAGATTTATTGTAGAAAGACTCTTGGGATAGACAGGATACCTGCAGAATGACTGCGCAGTGCTGGTGAGGAAGCTATAGATAAATTATACAAACTGGTATGTAATATTTACAAAAAAAGGGAAGTTCCATCAGACTTCAAAAAGAGTGTTATTGTCATGATATCAAAGAAAGCAGGAGCAGATAAAATCAAAGAATGCAGAACAATTAGCATAACTATTTATGCATCAAAAATTTTAATTAGAATTCTGTAAAGAAGAATTGAGAGGAGAGTGGAAGAAGTATTATGAGAAGACCAATTTGGTTTCAGGAAAAGTATAGGGACAAGGGAAGCAATTTTAGCGTTCAGATTAATAGTAGAAGGAAGATTAAAGAAAAGCAAACATGCATGGCATTTATAGACTTAGAAAAGGCATTTGATAATGTAGACTGGAATAAAATGATCAGCATTTAAAAAATGTAGGGTTCAAGTATAGAGGTAGAAGAGCAATTGATAACATTAACAGTAACCGAACTGCACCTGTTGAAATGATCGAAGAGCATAAGAAAGGAACAATAATAAAAAAGGGTATCATACAGGAATGTTCCCTATCCCTGTTATTTTTTAATCTTTACATAGAACTAGCAGTTAATGATCCGGAGTAACAGTGCAGGGTGAAAAGATGCTACGATTTGCTGATATAGTAATTTTAGCTGAGAGTATAAAAGATTTAAAAAAACAATGAATGGCATGGTTGAAGTTCTACGCAAGAACTACCATATGAAAATAAACAAAACGAAGAAAATTAAATATAATAGAAATAAAGTAGATGGACCACTGAATATAAAAATAGGAAAAGAAAAGACTATGGAGGTAGAAGACTTTTGTTATTTGGGTAACAAAAGCAAGAGCTATATAAAATGCCGAATAGCACACATAAAATGATCTTTTAGTCAGAAATATAATTTGCTTATATCAAAACCATCAGGAAAACATTTTTGAAAGTATTTGGAGTATAGCTTTATATGGAAGTGCAACTAGGACAATCCAGAGTACCTGAGAAGAAAAGATGAGAAGTTTTTGAAATGTGGTGCTATAGGAGAATATTAATCAGATGGTGGATAAAGTGATTGATGAAGAAACAATTGGAGAAATATAGTTAAAAGAAGAAACAGACTTATAGGCCGCTTCTTAAGGCATCCTGAAATAGTCACTGATATTGGAGGGACAGGTAGAAGGGAAAAATTTTGCAGGCAGGCAAGGTGTTTGGAATATGTAAAACAAATTGTTATAGGATGTAGGGGAGGTATAACGAAATGAAACAACTGGCACTAGATAGGGAATCTTTGAGAGCTCCATCAAAGCAGCCAAATGACTGAAGACAAAAATAAATTTGCATTTTCAATGGTTATTATTATTTAATGGTTTATGTATAATCATGAATATTGAATTATAGTGGGCAGTCTGTGTTAAGTTTCAAATTTTTTTTTAAGTAATGTCATTGTTAAACAGAAATATTATGTTAATTATATTTGATGTTTAGTCAACAGTTTTTACATTTGTTAAATATATTGTTTTCAGTTAATAAAATTATTCGACATTATTTTTCCTTTATTTTTATATACAAACTATTGATAATTGAAGTGAAGTGACCAATTTACCATTGATTTTAAAATGGATTTTCAATATTTTTTTTAAGCATTTTTTAATGTTTTTTGATTTATGCTTCATTCCATACTAAATCATCAGTTAAAACGTTGCATATAAAATATATTTTTAATTTCTGAAAATTTGAGGTTTTTATGATGAAATTCTGTTTATTTAACTAATATTTTCTGTTAATTTTTTGAGCTGTTTCCTACAGCGTAGGTCAAAATGTGCTAAGCTATAAAATGTACTGTTTTATGAAGATTAATTTTGACATTAAAAACAAGAAACTTTCTGCAAACCTTAAAAAATAATAAATAGGTTGACATACCTAAACAAAGTGGCTGCTTAAAAAGGTATGAAAGCCTAAAAATAAAATAACACAGTTTTTCAACTCTAAATGTGGTAAAACTATTACAAAATAAAAAAGCCTCAATTTTTTCCAAAACTATACAAATGGTATAATTTTGTCATTCTTTAAAAGAATGATTTATAAAGTTACTTCAAAAATTAATAAAGTAATTAAGATTATAGGTTAGGAAAATCTTTTTATTGGTAATGCTACTATCATAATTAAATTTTTTGATATAATTAATCTTTTTCTTACACCTGACGTAGGAAATGTATAGTTTAATGTAAGTTTCATTTTACTGTAATTGACTCAATTTCCTTTATTACTTAATATATACGATTAGTTCATTAATAATATACAATATACCAATGTTTTTAATGTCTCTTCTTTTAGGCTGATTATAAAGTAAGTATGTAGTTAATATGATGACTTATAATTTGGTCTGTGTTATTGAAGTTTCATGAAAACCTTAGTTAAAACTGATTAACTACACTTTGAATTTATGATATACTTATTTATAATACTTTTTCATGTTTGTAGTCAAATTTACTTGTTAAATATCATTTTAACACTTATGCAATATTTAATTTCTTAAAATTATCAGGTTCAAATTTTTAACAGGTTTATAAATCTCGTCGCTTTAGAGCTGGTAAAGGAAAGATGCGTAATCGTCGTCGTATCCAACGTAGAGGACCTTTAATCATTTACAATCGTGATCAGGTAAGAATTGAGATTTTTATATTTCTGTTGCTGCTTAGTTATTACAAAAAAAATTGGGTGATTAACCACATCAAATATAACTACTCCTGACAGTTGTCAAAATGCTGAAGTATAAAAATATAATCGCACCCCAAAGCTATTCTAAGTTTAGTTTACAATTATTTTAGTTTTTTTTCATGAACTAAACATTAGTAATAATAGAAAAACAAAAAGTAATTTTACTATCATAATTTTATTTTAATAAATATTTTTTTAAAGCTCTAATATAGCTTGTCTAGTTTCCATTTGAAGTTATATTACCAAAAAAAAGTTTGTGAAAGAACATTGCAACTCCTACATTCACAAATGTATATTAATTTTGTGTACTAAAAAATGTAAGTAGGGATTAAATTGCTATTGGTAAAGAAATGGTTTTAAATGTAGTACTATCTAATAAACTGTTAAAATACATAAGTGTTTTTCTTTACCTTTAAAAGCTTGGTTGCAAGCACACTGAATTTTGATAAAATTTATTTTTATCAGTTACACTTTACTTCATAAGAAATTTTTGTTTTATTCAGGGTTTAACAAAAGCATTCCGTAACATCCCTGGTGTAGATTTGATCAACGTGACAAAATTAAATTTACTGAAGCTTGCACCTGGCGGCCATGTTGGACGATTTGTTATTTGGACACAGTCTGCTTTTGAAAAACTTGATGCGTTGTATGGTGCGTGGCGTAAGAGTGCTACTCTTAAGAAAGGATACAACTTACCCTTCCCTAAAATGGCTAATACAGATTTGTCTCGTCTTTTGAAATCTGATGAAATCAAGAAAGTAGTGAAACCACCTAAGTAAGTATTATTTTGTTCAGTTTTTCTTTGAGTTCTAATTGTTGTACTTTATATATTGTGTTGAAAGTGTAAAATCAGTTACTACATATCTAACAATATTTATTACATTTTAAAAAGCTGAAGCAACCAGATCTAAGTTTTTAGAAGGTCACATTTATTTTCCCACATTCTTTCCTGTTTTCCACTCGATTTATGATAAAATATAGTGTTGCAAAACATGTTAGAAAATCTCTATTGATTTATGTATTGTGCTAAGGGATAATGACTTTTAAAGCTTCACTGGAGAGATAGGTTTTGGTTATGCAGTCCACTGCACTTATTTTTATTGTACTTTGATATTAATACTGCCCCAATATCCTAATATGAGGGTAAGTTAATTATTATCTGCAATTTAGTTATATTTTTGTTTGTTGGTAGTACTGTTGTCTTGCATAGATGACATGGTTTAATTGTTATGTCTGTGCAGGTTTGATGTTGCTAGGTTAGTTCCATTATCGCCGCCCTGTTGTTAACCATTGCTGCTCCACTTTCTGTTTGCACCATAGAAGAGCAATGTTCAGTGATCTGTTTTTTGTGATCAGAAGGTGTATCAGGGTCTGAAATTCATCGAAGACTTTCGATACAATACAGGAACAGTGTGTTGCTGCAATGGAGTGTCTACGAATGGATTGAAAATTTCAAAAACGGTTGCACGACAAAGGGGGACGGTCGACCGTTTACTGCCACAAATGAGGAAAATTGATTATGCATGTGACATGGATTTCTTAGACAGGCGAGTAACTATTGATGAAGTGGCACATCATCTGCAAATTAGTCACGGTTCTGCCTACGAAATCATCCACAATAGACTTTGGTTTCATATAGTTTGTGCAAGATGAGTCCCAAAACAACTCACACAGCTGCATAAACAAATGCGCTTGGACATCTGCCAAAAACATTTGGATCGCTATGGTAATGAACAGGACATCTTAGATAGAATCATCACTGGTGACGAAACATGGATCCATCATTATGAGTCTGAGAATAAATGGCAGAGTATGGAATGGAAACATCCAAATTCGCCCTACAGAAAAAAAGTTCAAGACCCAACCATTCACAAGAAAACTGATGCTTACGGTTTTTTGGGACTCGCAAGGCCCAGTACTGGAACATTATTACGAAAGGGGCACGACAATAAACAGTGAGTATTACAGTGAGATGCTTACTGCCAAGCTGAAGCCCGCAATTTGAATCAAACATTGAGGATTGCTGTCGAAAGGTGTGGTGTTGCACGACAGTGCCCGTTCACATACTGCTGCCCTCACTGCTGAAGTACTGGCTCATTCTCCGTATACCTTGATCTTGCCCCTTCTGACTACCAAATGTTTGGTCCACTCAGAGGCATTAAGAAGTTAATGCCGATTTTGTCAGCGGTCTATTTACTGCTGACAAAACCGTAAAAGAGGCAGTTCATTCCTGGCTTTCGGCTCAACCGAAAATTTTCTTCTATGAGGGCATCAGGAAGCTTGTGCGACATTTGACCAAGTTGAAATGCAAGGGGACTATTTTGAAAAATGAAAAAATACATGTAAGTTTCCTATTTGTACTGCAATAAAATTTATAACTACATTGTGGATAATAATTGACATACTCTCGTAGTTGTACTGCTGATCTTGATCAGCCATAAAACTAAATGGGATTAATATAGCATTGCCATCCATATTAAGTATGTGAAATTGCACAGCTAATCTGGAGGGGAATTCGTATATTATGCAAATTTTCCTTTATATCGCCACATATTTGACAGCCCAACCAAATATTGTCTAAAGAATTGATATCTCTGAAATTTTGTGTAAAACAAAGAATCTTTAACCAGTACATTATTCATAGGGAACGGTAACTTCTTAATTGTACTGTTTGGTAATAAAACATAAAAGTGCTCTGAAAGTTTAATATTGAAGCAAAAATATTATATATATATATATATATATATTTTTTTTTTTCATTAACTAAAAATATGTTAAATTTAAAAAAGTTTTTCACAAATGATGTTTTTTATATTTATAGGAAGGGTGTCGTGAGACGTGTTAAGAAATTAAATCCATTAAGCAACACTAGAGCTATGTTGAAGTTGAACCCATTTGCATCTGTATTAAAACGCAAAGCTCTTTTGGAGGAAAAGAGGAAACTGGCTAAGGATACAGAGTTATCTAAGAAGCGCAATGTAAGTAGTTTTTTATTTTTTTTTTTAAGGTATGTAATTCTTTTTCAGCTGCTTGGTTTGAACTTAACAGCTGTTTGGATTAACCTTCTAAGCAGTAGTAAGGCTGTGTATGAATTGTATGTAAAATAATATACATTTTAATTAAGAAATTCTTTACTAGTTTTCACTCAAGTTAATTTTAAGAACAGACAATCATTTTTTTATTTGTGCATTGCATAGTTTGATTAGCTAGCAAGTATGACTTTCAGGTATATATATATAATATATATATATATATAAATATGATGTTAGTTAACAATGACATGCTTTGTAAAGGTTTTATAGTGTAAAATATAGATTTTCAGGTGAAAAACCTTCTTGTAAAAGACTGTTAGCTTTCTGCGATAATCTGGCGCAGGTTAACATGTTCGTGACAGATGCCAAAATATGCAGGTTTTTTTATTTGCCGCAGTTGTTTAGATGTATATACTTAAAAAAATTCCAGAAATTTTCTTTTTACATATTTAGTTTATATTTCATGACATACATGAAACAAGCATAATTTCAAAGAAATTCAATTTTTTTTTGCATGTATCCTACATGCCTTTTTTATGATTATAACTCCTGGGCATCGTGCATCTGCACAGGTACATGAGCTCTCTTATTCCTCTGAGCCTACTACTAGGCATGCTACTGGTTTTATTTACTGTATTTCATTTTATAACTAAAAAAAAATTTAATTTAGAATTTGTATTACGCAAAGATTGAAATATTTATCTGAATAAAATAGTTGGTTTGTAAACTTGTATTATATACATAGTTTTTTCGTGGCACATCTAATATGCCGTATGATTTTAGACACCTACAGTATAGCTAGACTAAAAATAAATGCTCTAAGAAACCTGTGGAAACGTGTACACTGTTGGGAGCTTGATGCACTTTACTAATGGACAGAGTGCGATGCTGCGGATACACGACGTAATTTAAAAAAGAATTCTAACCATATGGGTACACAGTGTCGTGAACGTGGATAAGTATAAGTTAGTGACTTGCAAAGTATTATTTTTGACATATCTCAAAATTGTGTACTAGATGAGGTTTATTTAACAGAATTTAAATATAATTTAACAGTATATAGGAATAATATGAATATAAGTAGCATTTTTATTTGTGTTTGTTATATAATTATTTTCCAGTTCCTTTATTGGAGCCTAACAATTATTTGGTTGAACTTTCTAAACAATTGTAAGGCGATGTTTGAATTGTGAAAAAGATTAATTTCAGTAAAATGACAATAATGTAGAATACAATTCACAGTATATCTTTGGCATTTTTTGACCAGCTGTCAACTTTAATTCTCAGAAATACACATACACACAATATGTGTGTGTATTGCCATTCACACACATTTTGTGTATTTGTGTATGTGCTTAATATTTATAACTATTTATACCTTTTTATAACAAATGTTAATTACATTTTTTTTCTTTTTTTTTTTTTTGTCTTCAGTCATTTGACTGGTTTGATGCAGCTCTCCAAGATTCCCTATCTAGTGCTAGTCGTTTCATTTCAGTATACCCTCTACATCCTACATCCCCAACAATTTGTTTTACATACTCCAAACGTGGCCTGCCTACACAATTTTTCCCTTCTACCTGTCCTTCCAATATTAAAGCGACTATTCCAGGATGCCTTAGTATGTGGCCTATAAGTCTGTTTCTTCTTTTAACTATATTTTTCCAAATGCTACTTTCTTCATCTATTTGCCGCAATACCTCTTCATTTGTCACTTTATCCACCCATCTGATTTTTAACATTCTCCTATAGCACCACATTTCAAAAGCTTCTAATCTTTTCTTCTCAGATACTCCGATCGTCCAAGTTTCACTTCCATATAAAGCGACACTCCAAACATACACTTTCAAAAATCTTTTCCTGACATTTAAATTCATTTTTGATGTAAACAAATTATATTTTTTACTGAAGGCTCGTTTAGCTTGTGCTATTCGGCATTTTATATCGCTTCTGCTTCGTCCATCTTTAGTAATTTTACTTCCCAAATAACAAAATTCTTCTACCTCCATAATCTTTTCTCCTCCTATTTTCACATTCAGTGGTCCATCTTTGTTATTTCTACTACATTTCATTACTTTTGTTTTGTTCTTGTTTATTTTCATGCGATAGTTTTTGCGTAGGACTTCATCTATGCCGTTCATTGTTTCTTCTAAATCCTTTTTACTCTCGGCTAGAATTACTATATCATCAGCAAATCGTAGCATCTTTATCTTTTCACCTTGTACTGTTACTCCGAATCTAAATTGTTCTTTAACATCATTAACTGCTAGTTCCATGTAAAGATTAAAAAGTAACGGCGATAGGGAACATCCTTGTCGGACTCCCTTTCTTATTAGGGCTTCTTTCTTATGTTCTTCAATTGTTATTGTTGCTGTTTGGTTCCTGTACATGTTAGCAATTGTTCTTCTATCTCTGTATTTGAACCCTAATTTTTTTAAAATGCTGAACATTTTATTCCAGTCTACGTTATCGAAAGCCTTTTCTAGGTCTATAAACGCCAAGTATGTTGGTTTGTTTTTCTTTAATCTTCCTTCTACTATTAATCTGAGGCCTAAAATTGCTTCCCTTGTCCCTATACTTTTCCTGAAACCAAATTGGTCTTCTCCTAACACTTCTTTCACTCTCCTCTCAATTCTTCTGTATAAAATTCTAGTTAAGATTTTTGATGCATGACTAGTTAAACTAATTGTTCTGTATTCTTCACATTTATCTGCCCCTGCTTTCTTTGGTATCATAACTATAACACTTTTTTTGAAGTCTGATGGAAATTCCCCATTTTCATAAATATTACACACCAGTTTGTATAATCTATCAATCGCTTCCTCACCTGCACTGCGCAGTAATTCTACAGGTATTCCGTCTATTCCAGGAGCCTTTCTGCCATTTAAATCTTTTAATGCTCTCTTAAATTCAGATCTCAGTATTGTTTCTCCCATTTCATCCTCCTCAACTTCCTCTTCTTCCTCTATAACACCATTTTCTAATTCATTTCCTCCGTATAACTCTTCAATATATTCCACCCATCTATCGACTTTACCTTTCGTATTATATATTGGTGTACCATCTTTGTTTAACACATTATTACATTTTAATTTATGTACCCCAAAATTTTCCTTAACTTTCCTGTATGCTCCGTCTATTTTACCAATGTTCATTTCTCTTTCCACTTCTGAACACTTTTCTTTAATCCACTCTTCTTTCACCCGTTTGCACTTCCTGTTTATAGCATTTCTTAATTGCCGATAGTTCCTTTTACTTTCTTCATCACTAGCATTCTTATATTTTCTACGTTCATCCATCAGCTGCAATATATCGTCTGAAACCCAAGGTTTTCTACCAGTTCTCTTTATTCCGCCTAAGTTTGCTTCTGCTGATTTAAGAATTTCCTTTTTAACATTCTCCCATTCTTCTTCTACATTTTCTACCTTATCTTTTTTACTCAGACCTCTTGCAATGTCCTCCTCAAAAATCTTCTTTACCTCCTCTTCCTCAAGCTTCTCTAAATTCCACCGATTCATCTGACACCTTTTCTTCAGGTTTTTAAACCCCAATCTACATTTCATTATCACCAAATTATGGTCGCTATCAATGTCTGCTCCAGGGTAAGTTTTGCAGTCAACGAGTTGATTTCTAAATCTTTGCTTAACCATGATATAATCTATCTGATACCTTGCAGTATCGCCTGGCTTTTTCCAAGTGTATATTCTTCTATTATGATTTTTAAATTGGGTGTTGGCAATTACTAAATTATACTTCGTGCAAAACTCTGTAAGTCGGTACCCTCTTTCATTCCTTTTGCCCAGCCCGTATTCACCCACTATATTCCCTTCCTTGCCTTTTCCAATGCTTGCATTCCAATCTCCAACTATTATTAAATTTTCATCTCCTTTTACGTGTTTAATTGCTTCATCAATCTCTTCGTATACACACTCTACCTCATCATCATCATGGGCGCTTGTAGGCATATAAACGTTAACAATCGTTGTCGGTTTAGGTTTTGATTTTATCCTTATTACAATGATTCTATCGCTATGCGTTTTGAAATACTCCACTCTCCTCCCTATCTTCTTGTTCATCACGAAACCTACTCCTGCCTGCCCATTATTTGACGCTGAGTTAATTACTCTAAAATCACCTGACCAAAAGTCGCCTTCCTCTTCCCACCGAACCTCACTAATTCCTACTATATCCACATTCACCCTATCCATTTCCCTTTTTAAATTTTCTAGCCTACCAACCTTTTTTAAGCTTCTAACATTCCACGCTCCGACTCGTAGAATGTTATTTTTTAATTTTCTGGTGACCCCTTCCTTAGTAGTCCCCACCCGGAGATCCGAACGGGGGACTATTTTACCTCCGGAATATTTTACCAAGGAAGGCGCCTCCATTATTGTTATGTGAAAATGCAGAGCCACATTTTCTTGGAAAAAAAAAGCAGCTGTAGTTTTCCATTGCTTTCAGCTGCGCAGTACTCAGAGGACTGAGTGATGTTGATACGGCCGTTTAAGTCGTCCTGACTCACGCCCCTAACAACTACTGAAAGAGCTGCTGCCCTCTTTCAGGAATCATTCCTTAGTCTGGCTCTCAACAGATACCTCTCCGATATGGTTGCACCTTCGGTCCAGCTACTCTGTATCCCTGAGCACTCAAGCCCCCTCACCAACGGCAAGGTCTCATGATTCATAGAGGAGGTTTTTTTTTTTTTTTTATAAACCTA
Organism: Lycorma delicatula; assembly: GCF_047948215.1. Taxonomy (NCBI): domain Eukaryota; kingdom Metazoa; phylum Arthropoda; class Insecta; order Hemiptera; family Fulgoridae; genus Lycorma; species Lycorma delicatula. Next base: position 67,602,007 of record NC_134459.1, on the reverse strand, counting down.
AAAATCCAAATTTTTTTTTAAAATGTCAATGACGGATGAAATGGAACACTATTAATATTCATTGAAAATATAATAATTAATAGAGCTTTTCAAGTTTTCTTTATTGAGATTTTCAGACAGTAATAAATTCTATAAAATGATTAATTTCTAGAAATTTGAATTTAAACTTTTGTATGACTTCTGATACTTCAGTCATTTATTAAAGGACACACTAAATCATCTATCCTAAGTTGATTATTTAGTGTTGGAAGGAAAGTACCTTTTAGGTCCAGAAACAATTATTGCCTAGAAATCATTATTTATTTCCTTACTTCCTTCCCGTAAAGAGGGGAGGAAGTACAGGCTTTTAATTTTTTCAGCTGTGTTATAGTAATACTGACATGAAATATAAGTTCCAAGTTATGAAGGGTAATATGTGTTTTAGTGTATGTGTTATAATATAAATATATATATATATTTATAGTTGGGTTAAGGTTTCTAATTACTCTTGCAAGTTTAATTATAATAATTATTATTATTTAGTCAAAACTGCTGTATATCTAAGTTATTTTTTTTTTTTTAAGGTTGAACTTCCTGCAGCCAAACAGGAAAGGCTTGAAGCACTCTCTAGAAGGAAAAATCTGATAAAGAAAGATAGAACCAAGAAAAAAGTTACAAAAGTAAAAAAACCTAAGAAAGAAAGTAAAGCCTCTAAGAAAGCTAAAACGCCCAAGGCAGCAGCAAGTACTGCTAAGGCTACTCCAGAGAAAAAGTGAAAACTGTTTTTTGAGTGAAATACAATATAAATTTTCTTTTTGAACATCTGTGGTTTTTATTTACAATTACCCATATTTTGTACAGTTATAATTTTATTTAATATTTTATTGAATTTAAGGGAAGTGAAAAGTAATATGTTTAAATTTTTTTAGTGCCTCCTTTTTAAGATACAATTTTACATTTTTGTTGAAAGTTAGTTAAATGTAGTAATTGGTAATTTTTTGCATACTATCTATGCAGGGTTTTTCTTGGCCTTTGTGGAATTGGAGAAATTATTGAAATTTGTAAAATGTTAGGAAAACTAGAAAAATTTTATTTAAGTAATTTAACTAAAACTATATTTTCTTTACTGAAGAGGTTTCAATCATCGGAAAAAAACAAGAAAATTTCATAGATTATACATCTGATTCAAGTTTGAAATGTACAATTAATTTGTTATATCTGAGATTTAGCTTTGTGCATGAATTGTAACCATTATACATTTTAACTAAAATAGGCTCATGGGGCTTAATTAAGTTGGTTACTTTGTATACTTTTTATTTTATATTACGTTGACGGACGATTTTAAAAATGCGAGGTTAAATGGATTTATTCAGAGAAGATTGAATGTGGAAAATCACGGCATAATTAGGTACAAGAATAATTTTTTGATGATTCAGTTCTTATCACGCATTCTTGCTAAAAATAAATTTTAACATAGTATGACATCATGCTTGCAATAGGAACAAACTTTTCCCACAGAAAGCGTTACGTTAGTTTGCGTGTATGCATTCACATAGACTGAGTAATGCTCAGGAATGGTGGTGGGGTTAGACTGGGATACCATCGATAAGACTCGGTTTATGTTCGGATTCGTCGGTGTGAGCTTGAGTGCAGTGATATTGTTTGGAAAACTGTTCAGGAGGTTTGCAATTAATGTTTTATTCTGGATACAGGTATGAGAAACTATTATTAAAAGGCCTTTCTGCAAAAATACTTAAATGGATCCATTACGATAGTACTAATCCATTGACTATTTAATAAAGAACTATTAAAATGGTACTTGTTATAATGATAAATTATATTCAAAATTATAACTAGAATTAATTTCGGATTGGCCAATTCCGTATTAGTGTAAGTATTAATAAAACAATTATGTGTTTTCCATTTTTTTTTTTTTTAATTTGACACCTTTTTCAATTTCTGTCAAAACAAGTATGTCTGCTGAGCTTTCTGTAAAGTAACAGTATTTAACCGATTTAAACATTGAGAATTTGTTATTTTGTTCTGTAAGATTATTTGTGAAATTCTAATATGTGAATATCAAACTTCAAGTAGATAAATAATAAGGGTTCTATGAGTTTCAATTAGATTAATAATTGGTGTTCTAAGAGTCAAAACATACATTAAGTAAAAAGTGTTTTATATGTTCTTTTTTTGTGTTATGTTGTTTTTTATTTATATATATATAAATAGTTTGTATCATAAATAAATAAATAATGTGTAATTATTCATTATAATGTATAATGGTAAATAACTTAGGATTCTAGCTAAGTTAAAAATTTTTTGGTGTAGAAATAGAAGCTTACAGAATTTAGATTCTTTAATGATATTTAAACATCAAAAACCAGTTTTTCTATTTATAACCTCTATTATTAAAAATTATCTTATCTTAATTTGCCATGGTTTCAAAAAATCCAAATGATACACAATCAGTCTGGCTGCTTTTGGAGAGCATGTCCTCTTTTCTCATGATTCTTGTCTTGTTTTCCAGGCTTTTCTAAATTTAGTAAAATATTTAGCATTTGATTCAATATAATTTTTGTCAACTTTATGGGGCTGCAATTTCATTAGAAATGCCAGTGGGGCATTTTTTCTCTACTTTTATTTTGCAAGTACAAGAGTAGCATGCTTGCTCTAAATCAACAATATTAATAGGTGATTTTAATAAGGGAAAATCACTTTAAAAATTTTGGAGGAATCCTGCCATGCCAGTTAATTGATGTCACCTTGCATTTTATTTTGAGTTCAGGAAGAAATATTAAATTCCATTGAAAAAAATTTGAATCTGGTCATATTTTAATTCATTGATATTTGTTCTACATCGTTTTGCTATTTGAAGAAAGTTCATGAATTTCATTGATCTTCAAATACTTTGACAAATTTAGAATGTTTGGTTTTTCTGGACTTTTGTTATAGAAATATAGTTATAACAATAGATAATAGTTTCAAAGTGTCAGTAGTAATCATGAAATCAGTAATCATAATAAAATGTTTATAAAATGTAATATAATTAATAATAATAAATACCTGTAATATAATTCGAAATATTTTTAGAATTACAATGGGAGTTCCTTGCTTATGGCTCAGATTGTGCTTATAGCATTTATTTTAGAGGTTAAGAAATTTCTTTAGTATGTCTTTGAATTGTATATTTAATCTATCATGTAATTTAATACTCTTTTAAGTTCATTATTTGCTCCTTGTATGTAATTTTCTTGTGTTGAATTTGTTGTAAGATCAGTTCTGTATGTCTTGCATTGCCAGAAAGAAAATTTCTTGGTATTCAGAAAGTAAAAAAGGCATTAAAATTTCTATTTTATTTTAGCTAAAATGTTCTGTTATTAATGATCCTCAGCTGAAGTTAAAACTAAAAGGGATTATTAAAGTATTAGTTTTTCAATCTGAATTGTAGAGATTTGAATTCTTCAGATGAATTACCGTTGTCTTAACAGACCCTACATTCAAGATGTCTGGGCGAGGCCTACAGTGAAGGCAAAACTCAGCACAGAGTTTAAAAATCGCTGATGTAAATGTCTGCCGAGGCATTTACATTGTTGGCATCCCAAGAGGCCTGGCTTATTACTGAGATGTAGAAAGTTAAGAGGGCGAAAGACAACTCCTGTTACAAGCCCAACAGGACTATGTTTGGGGGGGGGTAGCGTCACAAGGCGGATGTCTTCCCCCTTATAGGGTTGGGTTGTCTAACAGACCCCTGCAAAGGCTTTGGATGCATTAGATGTGATTAACGGTTAACCTAGTTTCTTATAAATACAAATTGAAAAATCCTTTTAAAATTTACTCCATGAATTGCTGAAAACTGAAATAGCAATAGTTATAAACATTCAACATCAAGAATTTAACCTCTGTGTAATGGTTCACATCCATTATAGGTACTTGTAATGCCAACAACATTTTTATTCTGTCTTCCAAATATATATATGTCATGGAAATAAAGTCAACATTTTTTGACTTGGCCCTAAATATAGGAACATTCTTATTTGCAGTGCTCTCCAGGCGTTTGAAAACCTTTATTCCGGACATCCTGTCGTCATTGGCACTTATGATAAAATCACTGAGTTAGAAAAACGAAACAAGGGGGTAGGTTTTTGCTGGATCCCTAGCCACATTGGGATTCTTTGTAATGAGAGAGCAAATTCTGCTGCGAAAGATGCGTGTATTCAGCCTCCTTTCACCACCCGAGTTACTACCTTTGATTTTATTAATCGTATAAAACAATCACTGCGAGCAAAGTGGCTGGACGGCTGCCGTCGATAGTAAACTTCGATGGATTAAAGACTTAGTGTTGCCGTGGGGCTCCTCTTGCAGGAACTCTCGTTGTGGGAAGTGAGGAATTATGAAAATAACTTAGTTGTATGCACATACCACCAAATTTTACCAGCCACAAACTATGTAATAGGTTAAGGTTAAAACAAGAGTATACATGAAAGCAAATCCCATTCTTTTTGGAAGTTTGTATGGATTATTTTGAGAAAATTCTTATCTCTGGAACTGAATTAGAGTATACCCAAACAATGATTAAAATAACTGGGTGTATATTAAGGAAGATGATTTTCTCAAAAGTCCTTTTAGATTTTAAAAATTTACTTATAATTAAAAAAAAGTTTTCTGTTTATGTTGGTATGAATTCAGATGGTTATTAACTTTTTATTTTTTCTGGGTTCATTCTCTTCCTGGAATGTAGAATTTTTCTATTTATTTTCTCTTTTGCTGGGTATTTTAAAAGTTTTCCCTTGTTTTACAGATGTTTAGGTATACGTCATTCAATATCCTCATTTTATCACCACACATCTCCCAGCCATACTCAATTCTTAGAATAAGTAATTCATACATCAGTTAAATTATTGTACAAAGATGTCTTCAGTGTTTGCTTTTAGCTTCTTCAGTATCTGGTCCTGACATTTTTTTAGGGGATTTCAAGACAGGGATGGGATTGGCAGCTCACTGACTACAGCCTGGTGGTGGGGCTTTCTTGTTAACTTACAAATTATATATAAGAATTGTGTTGGAGAAAATATTTAAAGAAAAAGAAGTTATATAATTTCAAATCTCTTTCTGTTTGTGCTGTAGACTTGTTTTTTTATTGTGTTAATATTTTTGACTGAATTATAACATTGATTACCTTATGTTACAGATACATCCAGCATGTAGGTTTATGTATAACTATATATATAATGTAATATTTCAACCACTTGGGGGATAAAGCTCCTAATTATGCAAAAAATTATAAATCTCAAAGATTCCTGTAAAACCAAAATTGTGCTGCCTCTTTACTGAACTATAAAGCTTTTGTGACTACCAAATGGTGGAAACAATAAATAGTAAAATCAATCTGTTAGTAGGAAGAAGAATGATAAATATACAGTTTATATTCTGTTTAGCAAGATAACCAGTAAAAAGATATTTAAAGTCTTTAATTATTGTATTGTATTTATTTTAGAATGTTTATATGTTCTGTTTGAATATAATTAATAAATATTTTGTATTGATAATTGTAATATTCACTGTCTTTTACTCCAAGGTGCTGATAAAAATAAAACACCATCTGGTGATAAATTGCAGACAACTTGTTCTGAATAAACACTCAATGGAAGTTCGTAAACTCTTGTTATTACTCTATTAGCATAACCGCTTCCTGTTGCAATTTTTACTGTTTGCTCATGATTTGCTGTTAATTCTATTCCACAACTACTGACAGATACTTTTAATTCTGATGGTTGATAACCTCTGACATCTACTAACATCTGTAAGAAAATAAAATGAAATTAAATAACTATTCTGTAGTTAACTTTTTTTTTGTTGAATTACGCTATTTAAAAAAAAATCATTTTTATTAAATAAATACTGACAAAATAGTTGCTTATTTTATTTATTTTTTAATTATTCCTTAAAATGATAAGATATGTTTATTCAATTTTATGAATTTTTTGCTGTAGGTGTAAAAAAATACCTTCTTTTAGAATATGTCGTCAGTACAAAATGGATGTATTTTCTTTTAAGTAGGTGTACAACAAAAAATTAAATATTTTTGTATTAGACATCTTGCTTACTGTTTTGAGTTACACATAACCTTAGAATTAACTCTCTCCAATTCTGTAGTTGTTAATGTATATTTACAGAAAATTTTTTTTATTTGCTATAGCAAACTAATTAGATAATTCAGTAAAATCTGGATTTAAAAGTTATATAAATGGAAAAAATATTAAAACCAATATGATATAATTTGTTTATTTTTACTAGCTCATTATAGCCATCATTATTACATTAGGTTAATTTGTTAAATATAGTTCAGTTTCCACCAATATACATGTGTGCACTATCCATATCATTTACAGCTGTTGCATACTTAGAAAATGTACTGACTGCTGTGCAGGCCAACTTCACAATAGAAATGTTGCAGCATGAAGTAATGACTTTTTGTTAATATTGTTTTTATTGATTAAAATTTTATCTTTGTGGAATGTTAATTTACACAAAGTCCATATTTGATAGTCATAAAATCTGCATGAACTTTTACAATGTGAAAGGGACTCCCCAAGATTAAACATTCTCTGTGCAATATGCTGAAGGCCAGTTCTTTTCCACTGAAGCAAGTGTAGTAGAAGTTGCACATTTGTCTATACATTGTCCTCAACTGTGAGAGCAGAAAATTTGACAAGAAATTGTATGCTTCTCATTGGCATAACTCTGTATGGGATCAATTGATGTTTTGCCCAACCACTGGATTGGTCAACATGGGCCTAATGATAGAGCTTGTGGTCTCCAAAATCAATCTGAACCCACATGGTTTTTCCTTTAGGGTTTTTTAAAGGACCTTGTGTATGTGCCTCTGCTACCTACTTATCTTCCTGATTTGAAGCAGCTGTCACTTACATTATTTGAGACATGCTGATTAAATATAGGACAACTCTCCCAATCAGTTGGATATGTCCCATGTCATGAATGGTGGTCACATTAAACCCTTGTCTGAAAATTACTCTCATTTTATTCGTGATTCATTAATGTTAATCAGAGTTAAGGTATTAAATAGCTTTAAAACCGGTTTTTTTTTAACATTATTTATAGATATAAATTTTTTAGAAGTGAGGCAGATACAAATTACAAGCCACAGGCTTTGTTAGATTTAGATTGGCTGTTTGTTGCTATCAATTTTCTGTTATTCTTAATTTATTTCTTTTGAGCTTTATTTTGTGGTTTTGAGTTGCTGTATGCTTAGTTTGTTTGTGATTTGTTGAAAATGCCTACAATCAGCACAGCAATTTAATTTCCTTTCATGTGGTTGTAGAGTCCACTTTGTATCAGGTAAAGCCAGGGGCATCCTATAACAAGAAGATATCTGAAAGTAGTTTTAAACCTTTTAAGGTAAGGAATTCTAAACTATACTGCTACTGTGAGATTTAATTAGAAGCTTGTATGAAAACATCTTAAAAACTAGACACCACTGATCTAATCAGTTGTTAGTGGCCTAACATCAATCCTATTTTTATTTTGATACTTTATTAGTATGACATATCACAAAGTTATTTTTAAGCAAATAAATTTTAAACTAAGTTGGACTAAGCTTGTAATCAATAAGATAATTTATTGTAATCGATAACAAGCAGCTGAAAGCTCAACACCCATATTATAAACCAGTCTGGAGTTACTTAGCCCTTTTCATACCCTTGAATTTACCTTAAAAATGAAATAGCTTGTATTTAAATGAATAAAAAGACAATGTAGTCATGTACATCAGTAGAGGTAACAACAAAGTTAATCAGATACTGTTCAATACAATAGTACTGAATAAACAATGAAAAGAAGAAACTGTAGGACGTTGAGAATTTTTTTAATGATGAAAAATTAAGAAATTTTTCTGGGTTCATGTGGAAAACGATTTTACACGTACTTCACTGAAATCATAAAATTTTAACAAACAGGTGCACCTTTTGCTGTAGGTTTATATCATTTACATAAACATATTCTCTTCCACTGCAATTAGTTATATAAACTTGAACAGAATGCAGAAAGTAAAAATTAATATTACCTTAAAATGATCTGGTTCAAATCTAAAGACTGTATTTAAAATATGTGGTTGTTCTGTTTGGATTGTATTCATTTGTTGCTGCAGGTTTTGAGAAGCATTTTGCCATGCGTTTAACTGTGCTAGAAGAAATTCTGTACTTGTTGGTAGAGGAGTTTGGTGCATATTGGCAGAGGTTTGAAGTTCTTTTATCATTTGTTGAAATGATTCTTTTGCATAATTTAAATAAGCATCATGTAAAATATTACTACCAACTATGTTTTGAAAATTAGCCATATTTTATAACTGTGGTCATGATGTGTTACTAATGTTCTGTAAGTCTTTAACGCCATATTTTATTTTGAAAATTATGTGACCTGACCCATTTTTTTATTTTAAAAAAAGACCATAGTTAACATGTGTTTTAATATTTACTTTTTCTGTTATACCGTTTTAAATTATTATGCTTAATATTTGAGTAGGTCAAAAGCAAAACTGGACATTTCTTCGTCAAACTAAGAAAAAGGCTCAAAAAACTTGTTACAAATTTAGTTTAAAAAATTAAACATTTTTTTTTTATAACATATTTGTTCCTAGGAAACTATTTAACAATAAAAAGTAATTTAAAATATGTTTTACCCAGAAAAAAATTTGGAAAGTCCAGTTTTGCTTCTGAAAATGGAACTGCCCACTTTTTGAACTCTTTCCATGTTTATGAAAGAGATAAAAAGGATAATTGTGCAGAACACTGTTATTTAAAGATATTTTAAATGTTAATATAAAACAAAGGTTACATATTTATAAAAATATTGCTTGGATAAAAATGATTATATAAATATTTTGTAATTAGTTTGAAGTTGATTCTTTTCTTGAGTTAACATAATACACATAACTCGGTTTTTTCATTATTAATCCTTGATTCAACAGCATTTTTGTAAAACTCCAGATCAAGAACTTGTTACCATTCCATATCAAAGTGTTTCCCTAACAAAATCAACATCTTTAGTTTGACTTTTATGGAGAAAATTCACCAGATTGCTCTTTTCATCAATTTTTTAAATTGTTTACAGTACTAATATTTTAATTTCTGTTGAAAAGTGACAGCAACATTAACCTCAGATTTATAGAGTGGCTCTCCTCACTAGAACTTTCCTCCTAGATTCAGTTTATTTATAATTCTTTTTGATTTGTTTTGCTGAAAATCTTAGTTGCCAGGTACTTTAAAATTCTCAGTAGCTACTCTTTCCAATTAACTACTAAATGATTTAAAGTTATATTATAAAACACTGAAAGAGTTATTTGGTGTAAGAATATGTGTCTGTTTCTTAACTTTTTTTCAGTTTGTCCAAAACTATTATTAGGTGAGATACAACTTGTATCCTGTAACAGATAAACTTCTCAGAAGAAGATAAAATTGCAATCTCTTGCATTGAAATCTTATAATGGAAGGTTAAAAACAAATTCTGTAGTATCATAACATAATAGTGCAATTAAATTTATTGTCAGGAAGTGTCTGCTTTTATAAAAAAATGTTGATTGAAATGTTGCTGATCTCCATGGCAGAGTAGTAGTGTCTCAGCCTTTCATCTGAAGGTCTGGGTTTGAATCCTGGTCAGGCATGGCATTTTTCATAATCTACAAAATTTTCCATGTAGGCAAAGAAAAGTCCACTTTTGGTTCTGATTATAGTTTTTAGTATATTAAAAAAGAAAAAATCAATCTTGCTACTGTTTCATAGATTCACTAACGTCTGTGAAGTGATTCTTTGGGTACACGAAGGGGAACATCACCAGTTTTGGTGCAATTAAAACCTGCCCTTAAGGTAGGGTAACTGTCCTTATTAGCATGGTAAAAATTTATAATATTCATAAAACTATTCCTTTTTAAGATGTATTTTACTTTTAGGGTCAGGTAGGAACTAAATGCTGTTGAGGCCAAGGATCCCTTGACCATGTAGACAATCTATCCCCTTTATAGTAAACAAAAATCTAAATATTGCATCTCTCATACCTTTCTTTCTAAAAAAAAAATGTTCTCCCAGGGATCTTGTAGTATTTGGACCTGCTTCACTCCGTGTATTCTAGAATAGATTTAGACTCTCTAACTCCCTTGATAGAAATTAATTATGTGTGTTTGTTCCACCATAGCAGCTCAACAGCTGAATCGATTTGATGTATGACCACATGTTGGAAATATTATGTTACTGGGAATGTCGTAGGTTATATATATATATATATATATATGTGTGTGTGTACAGATTTGAAAAAAGTTTGCTTGTTACACATATGCAAATATTGAAAATGTCACAAGAAAACATATCTCATGTATATGAGATTAATATACAGTAAATTTTAGAAAATACATTTTTTCTGAAACAAAAATTATTACTTTTTAATACAGATAAGAAATTTTCCCCAAAAATGTGTCATAGTACCGCGAAAAAAAGTTTTTTGAGATTTATTCCCTTAGATTAATGGTATGACTAAAAAGGCTATTTTGACACGTCGTTAAAACCGGACATGATTACAATGTATCTACATACTTTTAACTTTCTGTAATCACATATAATGCTATATACAAGATACTCATTTTCTGGCTTTCTTTGATCACGTGATAATTTATAAGAGTAAGTGTAGTACGATAAAAATGCACGTAACCTAACATCAATTTTAGATAAATTTCTAAGTTGCCTTCAATCTAGTATGTATTGACTTAATGATACATGCAGATATGTTTATATTAACAATGCCTTATTTATAATTGCAGTGTGTTCATTATTTCTCAAAAGTAGTAAATTATTACTCATTTCACGAAATAAAAATAATTACTGATATTGCGAAAAATTTATATAAGTAACTAGAATAATTCTTTCATCTTTTTAATTAAATTATTTTAAATTTTATTATTTCAACATTATAATCTGAGTTTCCAACTTAGGGATCGCGATTTTAGCCAACTTTACAAGTAAACAATAATGAAATCATTTTATGAGAAAAAAATCATTTATTATAAACATTTTACTTACATTTATGAAAGGAAAAATAAATTAATGAGATGGTCGAGTTTGTTATTCATTTCTCCATACGTGAATCTATGATAGAAAAACAAAAGAAAATTTTTTCAGGTGATAAAAGATGATTCCTTTACTTAGTTTTTATTGCAAACACAGGCGAAACACCCTTTTCACATAGGTAAGACGTAGCGAAAGGGATTAATATTTTCAATGCTTCTGTGACTAAATTCTCATATTTACTCCGACGAGAAAACTAAAAAGTAATCTAAATCATCAGACATGAATTGTAGTTGTAAAGTTTTATCGGCAGACATGTTGAGCTGGTCGTGAATCAAATGGTAACTTAGCAGCTGCAACGTTTTCACTAAATGAATTCAGTACCCATCTCTTTGAGAAATCATTTTTATATTCCGGAAAATTCTCCGCTAACTGAATTTTTAGCTCACGCAAATGCATCTTCATGCTATCCAGACTGTGGTGAATAATAGTATCTTCTATATCCAAACCTTTCTTAAAATAATCAGAAATGAGTGAAAACATCAAAATTTTTGCTTTGAAAGCGAATAATCCAGATAACAAACTTCTTAATGAAAGCATGAACTCTGTCTGTCATTAATAAAATGTTTTTATCACGTTCCTGTAAATTCACATTCAAGTCGTTAAAATGCGAAAATACTTCAGCTAAGTAAGCCAGTAGGAGGAACATATACTCATTATTCTTTAAAAATATTGAGAATAGCATTTGTTTGTCCTGAAAAATATTATTAATTCCTCTCTCAATTCCAATAACCGTTTCCCCGCAATAACTATCTGACTTCTGTATGGAAAAGAAGGTTTTTTCTTTTCGCCCATTTCATCGCATAGTTTAGCAAACGGGCTATTCTGTAATGGTCAACTTTAATTAAAATTAACCATTTTTACAGCTTTACAAAGAACGTTTGAGATTTTTCCGGCATATTTTTTTATGGCAAGAGCATGTCTGTGAAGGAAGCAGTGTGTCCATCCGCACTTGGTATAAGACGATCTTTTAATTTTTCCATAAATCCACTGTTCTTTCCTGTTATCGCCTTTAAACCATCACTACATACTTCAATACATCCTGTCCAATCTATGTTACAGTGTTTAAAAGCTTCATCAAAAAGATATGCCCTGTTGCATGGTCAGATATTGATTAGCAAAATAACATATTTTCTTTGATTGATCTGTCTCTATTGCATTCATATCTAACAAAACATCAAAACCGATAAATGTTTGTCACATCTATTGATTTATCAAATTGAATATTAAAAGATTCACTTTTCTCACTTGCTGAAATATCTGATCTCGAACATCCATGTCATGTAGCCATGTCATCGATTCCTCTTGATACTATGTCGTTATAAAGGGAATTTTTTCTTACCTCCACGCCAATGGATGTGGTCTAAACCATGGTTTAATTGATATGGTTACTGACCACATCAATTGCAGCAGGCAATAGTTTTCTGCGATTGTATGGAGTTTGGACATCTTAGCAACTCTTAATGCTACGAAATAAGAAGCTTCAAATGTACCTTTATCAGTTTGACTTGATTTATAAATAGAATCTAATTGGAATTTGTAAATTGCCGTGCCGTGTTTTTATATTTCATAGATGCATGTTCATGCTCATCGCTATCAACGCAGTTAAATAGTTTTAACTAGGTTACATAATGAGTGGGTAGGGGGGTATCGCAAAATACTCATATATATTTTTTCTACTTTTTTGGAGTCGTGGAGCTAAAAAGAATGACAATCACCGCTTTGAACAAATATATCACTTAATTTTGGCAACTACGAACTAAGTCGTACCCTTTTTACAGTTGAAGGAAAAACTACATCAAATACGTATATAGCGTACATTTATATGTGCAAAAAAAAGAAGTTAACTGTTAATGTACTACGTAACCTTTAATTTCCTTAAAAGATAACAATGAAAAAAAAATTAATTACAAATTAAAATTTAATTTGGATTTTTTAAATTCGGAAAATCCTCGGTAATTTAATTTTCAACAATAAATTCCATTCTTATCCCCGACACTGTAATCATTTCTGCTGCCTTAACGTCAATTTAACTCATAATTTAATTTTAAAAAAAAAAGAAGGTAATGTAGTTTTTTCCTAATGTGTACACTGCAATCTGTTCAACAAGTGAACAATATGCAACATCTCTGGTCCCGACCCAATGAGAGTGAGGGTTATACAGAATGAGTAACGTAAATCCGAATCCATAACGTAACTGTTGCAGAATCGGTAGGTTACGTTGGAACGAAATTTTATGAATGATACGGATAAATTAATTAAGAAAAACATAAAGTGTAATTTAAATGTTGCATTTATTTACCTTATTGTTACAAAAGATGTTCCAAATGACCATCCTGGGCATCAATGCACTTTTGTGCTCGACTGATCATATTGAGAACGTCTGACGCAAAACGTTGATTTCTCGTTGAATTTTTACCTTCAGTTCATCAATATTGTGGGGATTATATGTATAAACTATCCATTTTAAGTAGCCCAAAGAAAAAAATCGCAAGTAGACTTCTCTGGGAAACATGGAGACCACCGTATTTTGCCGACAGCTAGTTCATTTGTGAAAGCTGCATGAACGCGATTCAGTGAAACGTTTTATATGTGACACGTTGCTCCGTCTTGTTGGAAGAAGCTGTATTATTTTTCATTATCGGTTAATTGCGCATAGAATTCTTCGAAAATTGTGAAGTTAACTTGTTTATTGACAGTCCGATCAAAAATATTGGTCCTAGTATACGATTACCGGAAAGGGCATACCAAACACCAATTTTCTCATCGTGAAGTGGACGCTCGAATATCTCGTGAGGATTCCTCGCCATCCAATACCTGGTGTTCTGGGAATTAACATGGTCGGATAAATGAAACCATGCCTCGTCTATGACATACGACATCGGGCCTGTCTGTCCGCCAACAATGTTTCGAGAAGCCAGTTGCAATAATCAAGTAGTTTCGGTTTGTCTGTCTCCTTCAGTTATTGCACAGTTGTAATGTGGTATGGTAATAATTCATAATAAATTTTACAAGATGTATATATAACATCAGATTGTTGGGATATCTTGCGTGTGATTTTTTTGGACCGGCACTAATTTTCCTTTCAATATCGGCAATGGCTTGTGGATTCCTAACGAAAGGTTGCTTATATCGTTTTGCATTTGAAACCGATCCTGTTGTACGCCATTTTCTAACTAAATCGTGTATGCTACTCTTCGCTGGGATACAGGCATTCGGAAATTTTTATACGAATACTTGACGTGATTCTTCAAACGATCTAGAACGAATATAGGCGTCAACTCTAGCTATCCTCTCCTGGATTGAATAAGACATTTTACACAAGCATAATTTTCTTTTCTTTTTCCTGTTTCCTCCGGTAATTTCCATTCAGATAATCCTCCAGAGGATGATATGTATGATTGTAAATGAAGTGCAGTCTTGTAGTCTCAGTTTGACCATTCCTGAGATGTGTGGTTAATTGAAACCCAACCACCGAAGAACACCGGTATCCACGATCTAGTATAGAAAAACCGTGTAAAAGTAACTGATTTTACTAGGACTTGAACGCTGGAACTCTCGACTTCCAAATCAGCTGATTTGGGAAGACGCGTTCACCACTAGACCAACCCGGTGGGTTACATAAGCACAACTGCACTCACAATTCTGCACTGCAACAAAACGTATACTGCACTGACACGTAACCACCTGACAAATGGCGGCAACAATCAATAGTAACATATATATCCACTAGTTGCGCTAGTTGTGTGAGTCTTCATAAATTGAGTTGGGTAGCGGTTTCATTAAGGGTTCGGTTTTCTGTTGCTCACTGTGTATATAAGACATGTAATGAATATTAGCCTTGTACAGACTCAGACCGACTACTCCTGAGATCGGTGATTAATTAAACCCTAACCACCAAAGTACGCTGGTATCCAGTGTCTAATATTTAAATCCGTATAAAAGCAATTAACTTTTACTTGGATTTGCACTGAAAAGAACAGTTAGCGCAGTTAATTGTCGTGGGGTAAATAACGACTATTTTGATATCATACGTACATAATTGCATTCTACTTATTTTTAGTAGTGCCGTTATGTGAACGTGTTGCAAAAAATTCACCTAATTTCTTTAAAAACTAAAATTACGGTAATTAAACTAATTGTATGGTTCAATTATAGTTAAAAATGAAACATAGTTAATTATCGTGGAAGTTACATTTCGATGACTATTATTCTGAAATGGAGGAAAGCGATGAATTTTCGAAGAATTCTATGCGCAATTAACCGATAATGAAAAATAATACAGCTTCTTCCAACAAGACGGAGCAACGTGTCACATATAAAATGTTTCACTGAATCGCGTTCATGCAGCTTTCACAAATAAACTAGCTGTCGGCAGAAGACGGTGGTCTCAACGTTTCCCAGAGAAGTCTACTTGCGATTTTTTCCTTTGGGGCTACTTAAAAGGGATAGTTTATACATATAAACACATAAAAAACACATTTTTATTAAATCTGGTGTTACTTTAAACTAACCCAAAGATGTTATTTTATTTTAAAAAATAAATTCACGCACTAATAAACCCCAATATGGCGGCATTCCATCTTGTTGGAATATAATTTCATGTTGTAACTCTTCAAGGTGAGGGTAAACAAACCCGTCTAACAAGTTCAGATAAATATTTGCGTTACTTCCATTTCCGCAAAGAAAAAAAGGTCCAATCATACGATCGTGAAATAGTCCGCACCAAAGATTAATTTTTTGGCTGTTTCAGATTCGGTCAAGTGTAACATGTGGGTACATTGATCCCCATGTTCGAAAGTTCTGAGTGCTCACTTCTCCAGACACGTGAAATTTAAATTTGTCAGAGAACATAACTGTTTTAAGGTAACAATCATCAGTTTCAATCCTTTCAGTTAATTCCACAGCAAATTTTTTTCTGGCATTGTGATCTTGTGGTGTAATGTGCTGCAATATTTGTATCTATAAGGACGGAATTATAATCGTTTCTTCAAAACATTGTGAGTGGTTGATCGTAGAAGATTTAACTCGCACACTGTACTGCGATTGACTTCCCAGGGCTGCAAACAAAAGACTGACGAATGATCTCCATTTTTATCTGATGTTCTAGGCCTGCCTATTCAATTACCTCCAGTCCTTACTGTTGCTCCATGTTACTACCTCCCACAGCAGCCTTCTCTCGCTAATTACTGCTTTCATCTTTGTCAGTTTAATAAAAAGAACACAAATCCGGTTATCTTACAAAACAAATTTCATAATGTTATAAATAGCATGAATCCTAATGTTACAGTTTATATGGACAGCTGTAGAAACGTTAATTCTGTTGGTAGTGGCTTTGTTGCTGGCAAAACATACATGTTTGGCCTTCCCAACATCACCAGTATTTTCCTTGCAGAACTGTATGCAGTTAATAAGGTCTTACATATAATTAGCTCAAAATATCAACATGTTCTCTAGACATAATACAACAGTGAGCTTCTGCTGGATCCCTAGCCATATAGGAATTTCAGGTAATGAGTATGCAGATAGTGCGGCAAAGGAGGCTTGTTTCCAGCCTCCTTTCACCTATCATATTGCTTCTAATGATCTTGTTTGTTTCCTAAAGAGGGTGGTTCATGATGAATGGCAAAGTGGATGCTACAATGAACAACAAACTTTGCCCTATTAAGAACACTGTTTCACTGTGGAGCTCCTCATTCAGAAACAACTGTCGAGAGGAGGTTATTATTTGTCGTTTGCGAATAGGGCACACTAGGCACATTCATTGATATCTGATGACTCAAAAGATGCACCAGTTTGTGCTTGCTGTGACTACCGACTGACAATGCACCACTGTCAGTGCACCTTGTAGACTGTATCTGTTATGCGGCATTACATAACAACTTTAAGCTGGGGGCTATCATTTGAGATATTCAATGAGATAATGATAAAAAATTTTACCTTATGTTTTACACTTTCCATTTATACTCAGTAATTTAAATTACTTTAGTGTGTGAAATATTCATTACAATTGCCAAGTAGTAGAATGAAATTTTATTATTTTAATTGCATTATAAAATGCCATATATGTTTGTTGCAACTGACAAGCTATGTCAGGGCAATGATAATGTTGAAGCGATTTTTTGTTCTAGTGGGTGACTATGTTCAACTAGATGTTACAACAGCCCAAAATTTCAACATCATATGGCTAATCATTTTTGAGTTATGTGATATATATATATACACACAGATGTCACGCTGAAACTAGTCAAAGGGATTCAGGGATGATCAAAATGGGTATTTCTGTTGAAATCTGAAAATCAAAAGTTTTCTCATTCACAATACTTCCTTTACTTTGTACAAGGAAGTAAAAATCAATGGTAAGTTACATCACTTTTCACTTCCCTTTGTAAGCCTGATATGATGTGCTTCTTGTTCTTGAGAGTAATTTGTGATTCATGTCAGGTCATCAACTTAAGTACTATAATATGGGTTTGATTAGTTTATCAGCATAACATAGTGTGGTTTATTTAAAAAAAAAGATATTTAACAATTTAAAAACCCTCACTTTTAACATATGTAGAATTTAGCTTCCACATATTTTCATATATAGTGTTACTGCTGAATGATTATATCTGAAATGATCAGGTTACAGTTATTGGCAATTTAAAAAAATATCTACAAGAAAACATTTTAACTATGGTGTAAGTGTTATTGATAACACTTGTTATAATAACAAAAATTTTTGGGATTATATTTTAATCAGTGATACAGTTTTTTAATCAGTGTAATCATTTTTTTTTTTTGATATTGATATTTTTCATTTGATAAACATATTGAACAAGCTTTAATGGGGATCTCCTGCTACCACCGAAATTGATGATTTTTATTAGTTTTTTATATTTTTTAACTGCATACTATTTAATTATAATTAAATGATTATTGCAGAAACTAGCTTAATAAAAGTTACTTAAAAGAATAAATTAGATTATGAAACGAAAATAATCCAGTTTTACTACATCTTAACCGTAACAACAACACGTAATTTTGCACAACATTAATTAAAAATTAATGCTCCGCAACTAGCATAGAGACAGCTGCACTTCATAGATCACAAACCCCACCAAACCAAAAACTCTGTCGTACCAACATGAATGTAATCAGGGATGCGTATCCAAAAGATTAAAGATAATATCTGTATTGTCTTTCATCAGTTATTCTTTTTTGTTCAATTCCAAATTGTTAGGGAATTTTATCCGTAACACGACAAACAAATTCAATCAAATTTTAAGATCTATTTTAAAAAGAAATGCAGATTTCTTATTGCTTAAATCGAACCCGTAAGGCGAGAATAACTCATTCTAAGAACTAACTTCTTGGAGTAACCGTCCGTTTCTTTAAAATGAATTACATTGAATACTCTCAGTTTCATTTCATTTCATTTATTAGCTCAGAGTCGTTGATAAGGAACTTTATAAGCCATTTTGTTAGTTTCTTATTTAACATCTTACTAGTACAATAAATTTAATGTTGGCTATAATACAAACGGATGTGCTGCAACCTAGCGGTTAAGAAATTCTATTCCTATCCTAATAAGGGAACGTACAAATGGGTTACGTTTGCTTGTGATGCGATAAGTGGTTTGATTGGTGTGAGGCTGATTCATGTTGACCTGTGCCTTGTGAAATTATTTGTAATTTAGTTTTGGCTGGAGTTTTTTAATTGTATTCTCATTCATTAGAACTATGTCTTATTCTACAAGTAAGTATTTTGATAGATCGTTGTTTAGTGTTCGTATTTGATGTACCAAACAGTTTTAGCCGGTTGGTGGGCGTTCTAAATATTAAACATGCCTATTAAACGAATGTTGACCTTTTCTGTGTTTTACACATATAGGTTAGTTTATTAAATTACATTTTAATTTCATACTATGTGTGATGAATGTTTTCCTGGATAGCCGAATGTTGATTGTAATATTAACTAGGTTATGACGAAGTAGGTTACCAGTAAAATAATTTTTTTAAAGTAATTTTTGCTTAACATAAACGTAACGTCACTTAAAATATATTTTGTGTTTGTCGTCAAAGAAATTATTCTAATTGTAAGGCTATTTAGTTAAAGTCAATTACCTTTTAGTATTAGCCTTTAATTAAATTGTGCCTTTTCCGGTCTACATTACCCGTTAATAAACACATTATTATTTGTAAACCAGAATGTACCTGTTTGTTTTTTTTCATACTGATTGAGTAGGTCTGCTAGTTCTTTTATAAAAAATAAGCGGCGTTTTTTAAATGTGGACATATTAACAGGTGTCATGGATTGAAAAATTTACTTATCTGATATTTCTTATTGATATTAGTTTTTACTCTTAATCTGGTAATTGTACTTAGACATAATAAGAATATTTTTATTGCCAATTCTAATTTATCTTGTAATATTACATACTTTTTTAATAAATATTTGTTTTTTCCTTATTATTTATCAGTCTTTGAATTGAGATAATTATTGGTTTCCTAATAGAATTCTTTAGCCAAAATATTCATTAACCTTGCTACTGTTACCGTTTTGTTTGTTATTGTAAAAAAGTAGTGTGAATAGTGTTTAAATTAATGTGGTGGTTGGTTACTAATGATAAGTTCGTGGTGTATTTGTATAATTAAATGATAAATTAAGAGTTGCCTTTTTTCAAGACGACTGTTAGTTATATAAAAGTAGATGCTGTATTTTTGTTTTTACCTCAACAAGAAACAACATTTTAAATTTACTTGTAAAATATTGCCAAATTTGACTGCAGTTGTAACAAATGTTGGTTACTTAATGTTTCTGTTTAAATTATGATTTGAATTAATCCACCAGGGTAATCTGTTTGTGAACTCGTCATCATAGATCAGCTGATTTTGAAATTAAGATTTCTGAGGTTCAAATCCTAGTAAAGGCAGTTACTTTTGTATGAATCTGAATACTAGATCATGGATATCGGTGTTCTTTGGTGGTTGGGTTTCAATTAACCACACATCTCAGGAGTGGTTGACTTGAGACTGTACAAAAGTACACTTCATTTACATTCATACGAATCATCCTCATTCTTCCTCTGAAGTAATACCTTAGGGTGGTTTCAGAGCCTTAATAGAAAAAAAAAGATTAGAAGTTTATATAATTGAACATTATTAGTTTCAAAACAGTTAATAATTAATTACTTTATAGTTTTTTTCTGTTTTTATTTTATTAAGTGTTCGAATTTTGTGTATCTCATCTGCTGGATATAGATAAATTTTTATTGATAGATTTTATTTGTTATTTCTTGGATATCCACTTAATGTTGATTATCATACTAATATAAAATTTTAATTAATGTAATTTTTATTTTGGTTAGTTTGTTATTCTATCATTAATTTGATCTCTGGTTTGATTATTGGCAACTTTTGATAGTAATGATTTCAGTTCTTAAAAAGGTTTATTTGTATGTACAATGATAATATTTTTTTTAAATTGACTGAATATATATCAGAAATTATTGTCTTTATTAAAGGTATTATAACATTTTTTACTGTATAGACAAAGAATTACAGCGAGAAAAGAAATTATGTTGCCCTACATGAACAAGGTAATCTGAAAACATAGTGTTGCTGTTTTACATTAGACATTTGGTGCAGATAGTTGCAGTGTGAGGTCCAGCCTCATCAAGTAAAATTTTTGCTTGTCATTTCCTAAGTTCTGTTTCCTATTAAATTTAGATTAGTAATCTGTACTGAATTTTCAACGCCTCATGTAGTGTATCTTAATGTACATTACCATTTCATAACTAAAATGTCGGCTACTGACAGCTCTTAATGAAATATAAAGTTCTGCCAAAAATCTCCATTTGAGAATTATCGTACAGGGCATTCATTAAGCCCTAATTATGCTCCCATTCTGACCAATTTTTTTTACTGTCGGTAAAATAAGTGACTGTTCCTATGCTTTATTGATTACATGCACATTCCAACATTATTTTGAGGATACTGAGAAGTCTTTGACTTCTATTTTAACTACTTTCCATTCCTGTAATTACTGAAGGTATGAGAGATAAAGAATTACCTTCCCAACAGTTTCATGGTGAAGATGTAAGTGTATTCCTTCTATGCAAAAGCAACCAAAGTGATATCAATAGAGCATGAAATGCTTTGGACTGTGTGTAACATTTCAATAATCTCCACCAAATCCTGAAGTAAGTAAGTAAGAGGGAACAGATCACTTTTAATGGAGATATCAGAACATTTCAGGATTTAAAATAATTTAGACATATTAAAAAAAAATAAAAAGGAGGTGAACAAATATCTTAAAAATTAGTGGAATTTTATAAGAAACAACTTTTTAGAAAAAAAAAGATACAATGAAGATAGTCATTTTATACAGAGAGGAACCAGAAAATTAAATGAACAATATCAGTAATTACAGTATTTGGAACAGTTGGAAGAATTAGAGCATAAAGGAATAGAAACACAGGTGTTTCTGTTCATAACCCCTGATGAAGGTACTTCATACTGAACAGCTGTTGTGTTTTTTTAAAATAAATTTGTAAAAATGAAATTACATATTTTGTTTATTTTCTTTTGTTAAAGTGGATTTTCATCAAAGTAATGGCCTCATCCATTAATTATTTTTTGATAAATTGTTTGTAAGCTAACTCAGTTATTTGATTTGATGAGAGCTTTTGCACAATGTCCATGAACTAGCGTTAGATAAGTATTTTTTTAGGGTTTTTATATATTTGCTTTCAGTCATACTTGCATGGGAAGCAATTCCAAAAATTATCATTTAATACTGGTAATTCTGATTAACCAC
The DNA here is from genome assembly GCF_047948215.1 of Lycorma delicatula. NCBI lineage: Eukaryota > Metazoa > Arthropoda > Insecta > Hemiptera > Fulgoridae > Lycorma > Lycorma delicatula. The sequence continues at coordinate 67,580,096 of NC_134459.1, read as the reverse complement.
CTGACATTGTCTTGTTTTGAGCCTTAAATTAAATTATATAAATAATCTATCAAGCAATTGAGGCATTTTCAGTAGGAAATTTGTTTGCTGATATCTTTGGGATTTATATAAAACAGACCCTGTTCCCTAATCAGAATGTTTGGCTATAATTAATGCTAAAGTTATTAAAAATTGGCATAGAGCTAATTTATCTTGCTTAAAGGTTAGTAAGAATTAGGTATTAAAAGTGTGCCAGCCTCCATGGCTTGAGTGGTAGCATCTTGGCCTTTCATCTGAAGGTCCTGGGTTTGAATCCCGGTCAGGCCAGGCATTTTCACACGCTACAAAAATTGTCATTCATCTCATCCTCTGAAGCAATACCTAACAGTGGTCCTGGAGGTTAAAAAAAAGTGTAATTGTAGATTAGGTTTTTATCAAATTAAGTATCATGTTAACAGCTTTATATTTCAATGCTTAAAAGGTAACAATGCTGATTATGTAGAACAGAATAGGAGTTTGTACCATGTTTGTATTACAAGAACCAAATATAATTTTAAGTAGATTGTTTAGTGTAGTAAGAATGAGTTTTTTGACATTGAATATAAATTTAATTTCAATTTCGACGAGTGAATGTAACATCACCATTGACAATTGGTACATATTCATATTGTTTTAGCATAAACACTGTTAAGAGAATTTAACTTCGGTGGGTATAGTCTAAAAAAAGAGATTAACAAAAACCAGACCTGTAACAAACACTATTTTTAGATTCAGTGCTTGTATTCTACATAAAAAAAAGTTGTAATCTACCATGCACAAATCTGATGAAATTCGTTGTAATTCTTGGGGAATTAACATTTTGTAGATTCCAACATTCTAAAACAAGGATCATCCCATTGTTCTGACCAGGAAAGCTTTTACTATGTTTGTTAGTGATTAATACTACTGACAGCAAAAATTTATTTTTTAATTGGATTGGCTGGAATTTATTTTAGTTCATTGGTATTAATTTATTTTTCCTAATTTAATGCATGATTTTATCTAAAAATGATGAATTGCAGAACCTTTTTTTTTATTGCAGAATATATTTATGCTACACTGCCAAGAACACAACGTGGTCAGCCTATTGTTTTAGGTGGAGATCCTAAAGGGAAAAATTTTTTGTATACAAATGGAAATAGTGTAATAATAAGAAATATTGAAGTGAGTATTAAACATTTTTGAAAAATTTAGTGACTTCATTTATGAATTGACATTTTTTACCTTAATTATGAATATTTTTTTGTGTGAGTAGAACTTACATATCAGTTATAAATTTCTTTTGCAGACAGCTATAAAGTAATATTTAAGCAAGACATCTTTTTTGTAATTTAACTAAGTGTTGTGACTGTTGGCTAGTCAGTGATTCTGAATTATTGGTTGTCTTTTTTTATTTCATCGACTGCTATTATCATTATCTTCGGTACTTACGTATTAAGCTCACCGCAGCTACAGCTTTATTTAAAAACAAAGTAGACAATCGGATTTTGGTGGAAAATGGGCCGATATAGAGTTTAACATAGATTCAAAACAGTTTCTTTATTATATTTAATAAATGGTTATATATATTTATTTATTTTATAAATATAATTTAACCAAACTTAACCTACGCTCGCTTTGCTCGCTAACCTTGACTAATTAACAGGAGTGTTTTGATTATTTAAATAATAAATAACTGCAATAATTACTGAAATTATTAAATAAATACTCAAAAAATTATGGTGTTAATTAGTCAAGGTTAGCAAGCGTAGGTTAAGTTTGGTTAAATTATATCTATAAAGTAAATAAATATAAATAACCATTTATTAAAATGAATAAAGAGACTGTTCATTTTCCACCGAAATCTAATTGACTACTTTGTTTTTAAATAAAGCTGTAGCTGCGGTGGCGTTAATACGTAAGTACCTTATCTTCTAATAAAATATTAAATATAAATAAAAAACTTTTTTATTTCTAATTATTCAACTTCAAAAAGGTATCTCATGATTTTTATTTTATATTTTAACAATATCTGTATGCTGAAGAATGAGCAAAAAAAGTTAATTTTTATTGTATTATTGTTATATAAATGCAATAGCATGCAGTGAAACTGTGCCTAATGTTATATGACTAATGATCTGAGAACTAGTTAATTAAATGTGGCCTTAGCCTATGGTATTTTATCTTTCCTTTATTCATTTCAGTTTCCAGGTTACTCCTTGAGACAATGCTGGACAATTTAGGTTAAATTTATTTTATTCTGTCGGAGGATTGTTTTTGTAAGGTAAAAAAAATCTGTATTGATAAGTAGCAGTTATCAATGTAAGTCCAGCATAAGTAACTTTTGAAGTTGAGAGTTCTAAGGTTCAAATTTTGGTCAAGGCATTTACTTTTATAGAGATCTGTGTACTGGATCGTGGATACCAATATTCTTTGATGGTTGGGTTTCAATTAACTATAGATCTCAGGAATGGTCATCCTGAGACTGTACAAGACTACACTTCATTTGCATTCATTCATATCATTCATCCTCTGAAGTAATACTTTGTGTTGGTTTTGGAGGCTAAACAGAAAAAGGAAGCATAAGTAACTTCAGTTATAAGGAACAACTAGAAATTAGAAGAGAAAACATTTCCTGACTGGAAAATTACATAATCTTGTTAGTAATATTTTTCTTTATCTAATGTTTGTTATAAAAATGAAATTATACGTGAATTACAATATAAGGTTTCATTACTTACGGCTACTTATACGTTCTTTTCCTTACAGAATCCTGCTATATCTGATATATATACTGAGCATTCATGTGCTGTAAATGTAGCGAAATATTCTCCTAGTGGATTTTACATTGCTTCAGGAGGTAAATTATCTTCTGAATCTTTTATTTTATTTATTACTTACTCTACTTCATTTACTTATTGTTTTGAGGAAATAGTGTATGATGGCCACATGGAATGTGGATGTATTTTGCTCATTGTGGATGCAATTTTGAAACTATTAAAGGTTTTTGCCTTAAAATCTGTTCAAAAAGTTTAGTGAAAAACAATTTATTTGTTGATTTTCCAGTAGACAATTATAAACTGTATTATTTTGCTGTATGTAGTCTTTCCAGTTTCTGTAGCTGTATATACAATTTAAAAAAATAGTGTAGAGTTTAAGTGGAAGAAAAACTTCAAGAGACATTTTAGATGCAATTATGAAATTTATGTTGCAGCTATAAGAGAATAAATGATGTCATTGGCAATTGAAAACTGTCAGTGGTACAATCTTTGCTTGGATCTTCCATTGACATTTTTCACTTCATATTCCTATGCGTAAGCTTTGAGGTTATGTTATGAATTAATAATTCAGAAATAAAATTGTAAAAATCCAACCTGCTTTTGTATTTGTTAATTTCAAGCCGGGAATGGGCCTTTGTGTGAACATGAGTCACAGTTGAAAAAAAAACACCTCACTTAATTTCATCAAAAATACAGTGAATAATAAATATGTATTAACTATGTTTTGAAATAATAAAAATTTTAAAAACCACGACTGCCAAAAAAAAAATTAATTGAACTAAAAAAATGACATTTATATTTTGTGACTGGAGAAACTTCTACATATTTAAAACCTACATTTTCCATTCAAATTTATATTTTAACTTACTGCCAATAGAATCAGCAGTATATAAAACCTCTCTTTAATGATATTCTATGGACAAGCATAAAATATTTATATACTCTGATTTGTTGTTATATGAAGTTGAACTGTTTGGAAATATTTTATATCGTTTTATTTCTTATTTAATGGTTTATAAATTTAAACTGTAGCATTATGGGAAAAACAATGTTTAATTACTTAATATTTATTATGCTTTTTTTTTATCTCATTTTCCTATAACTATTGTGCTTTATCATTCACTTATATGTTAAAAAATCTAACTTAATACTTAGAAAAGAAAAACAATTGTGGGTGGTCTTATTTTCCAATCAGTTTTTTTTTTAAATTAATATATTCATTTAATTTTACTATTAAAATATTTCTTTCAAACCCTACTGTTGCATTTACATATGTCCCTTGCACCTTTTTGCCTTGAGCCTGTACTTGTCTTATGCATGCAGTACATTGGCTGGTGCATGTTTATTTTCGATCTGACTCTTATGTTGAAAGTTTTTTCCCAGATCTTTTTTTCCATATCTAAAATGAAGAATAATAATTATTACAGAAACTGTTTTGTATGTATAATTGCGGTATTTGTAGTACACTGATATGAATGTCATTCGTGGCATTTGCATTGGTGGCATCCTGATACAGACAACAAGACTGGAAGATGTCTATTGCTGAGGTATGAAGATGACCTACGGTAAAGCCCATCAGGGCTAGGTATGGAGGGATTGGAGTGGCAACCGTAATGCCATGGAGGGTGTCTTTCTCTTCGGGGTCAGGAAGTTACAGGATGATACTTTTCATTTGAGTTTGACCATGGTAAAATTAAGCTATAAAAAATGTATAAATAAGAAGAATGAGATTAGGTTTGACAGTAATGTCAAACTAATTAAAAGTAACCAAAAAATGACAGTTGCTCATTCATGTTTAGGTGCGTGGTGTTCTTTATGCACAGCATCTTTGCCCATCTTTACTTTCAATGTTGCATTCCTCTACTTGCTTTCTTGTGCTTTAGTATGTGCTTCGTGTTCATACAGAGAGCTGGATATACGCGGTTTGTCCCAAAAGTAAGTGTACTGATTTCCCTACAGACAAACAGGTAATGTAAAACGTCCTTGATATATAACAGCACGTATGTAGGGACCTTCGCTGCACTTGCATACTTGTTTCGGCTGGATCGGTTGAGTCAGTCGTGTGCTACTGCTGTACATATATGGTTGTGATTTATATAACCTTGTTATGTTTGCGATGGAGGAAAATATTGAACAACATTACGCTATCAAATTTTGTGTGAAACTCAGCAAGTCTGCCGTAGAAATATTTAATTTTTTAACCAAAGCTTATGGAGATGCCACTCTATCAAGAACTATGGTTTTTAAGTGGCAAAAAGTTTTCAAAGAGGGCCGGAAAAATGTTGAAGACAACCCTTGTTCTGGAAGTCCAACCTTGTCAACAAACTGAAAATGTGGAAGTGGTGCGAGCTGTGCATTGTGCACAAAGAATCTGTACCTCCAGGACAGACTGTTAATACTGCTTTCTACAAAATGTCTTGGAAAGACTTTGAAAGTGGGTCCAGTTAGTCCAAATACACATTGCACATGGGTTCTGCACTATGATAATGTGCGAGCTCACACTTGGCTTTCAGTTCGAGAATTTCTGGTGAAGAAAACCATTCTTCTACTTCCACAGCATCGTTTTCACCATATTCTCTCCTAAATAAACCCAGATGCAATATTATACACAGATGGATCAAGACAGAATGATACTGTTGGATGCGCATTTATTCTTAATAGCAGAATCTACCTAATACTACAAGTATATTTATTGCTGAACTGTGTGCTATCAATAAGGCTTTGACTATCGTTAACCCAAAATACCATCATATCCTTATTTGTAGCGACTCGCGTAGTCCACTCCAAGCTTTAGAAGATTTTTACTCTGGTCATTCTTTGGTCACTGAAATCTATAATGCAATCACTGAGTTGAACCATCGCAACACATAAGTGAGTTTCTGTTAGATTCCTAGCCATGTGGGAATTTCAGGTAATGAACATGCCTGGAACATACATGAAATCAACCTACTTTCACCACTCGTGTTGCTGCTTCTGACTACTGATTGTACAAAACAGTTTCTTCAAGCAAAGTGGCAAAGTGACTGGATGGGTACTGTTGATAACAAACTCTGGACATTAAAGATTCTGTGTTGCCATAGGAGTCCTCATTGTGAGGAAGTGGTCCTCGGTTGAGTGTGGTTAGGACATTCCAGAGACACACGAGTACCTCATGTCATCAGGACATGTACCACTATGTGTACAATGCAACTGCTGCTTGGACTGTGCACCACATACTTGTGGATTGCATATGTTATGTAGCCTTGTGTCATAAATTTAAATTACAGAGAAACATTCTTCAAATGCTGGGCAATAATAAGGAAGTTTTAGACCAGGTGTTGCTATTTTTACAAAGTATTAATATTTTACACCAAATTTAAAACTCTGATACATTTTTTTGTTCTAGTGTTGAAGAATTATTTTAATGTGTTTGTTTTTTTTTTCTTTTAATTGTTATAATTTTTATTTTTTTTATTTTGTATCTGAGAAGGGACCTGTTACACCCTCTTGGACTTTATTGATGTGTTATTTAAATTTGTCTTTCTGTTATTCAAGAAGGAGTCCTTTACACTTCTCTTGGACTTTATTAATTTCTATTTTATTTCTAGTTAAATTTTATTTTACTTCATTTTATTTTATCTTTGTTTATTTTTAATTCAAACTTTATGGCTGTGATATTAGTTGTAAAGTTTTTTTAATTTTTTAGTTTTTAAGCTAGTTTTTTTTTTTATTCCATAATACTATTTCGGGCAATGGTAATGTCAAAGCGTTTTTCGCCCCCCTCAAAAAAAAAACAGGCTTCCGCAACAGCACAGATCTAGTTCCGTGCTATTTCAACCTCTTCCCTAAATTGAAATTGAAGGGTCACATTTCGGGACGATGAAAAACATAAAAAAAAACTGTAATAGATGAGCTACGTACAGACTTAAGGAAAATGACTTCCGGTATTGCTATGAACAGTGAAAGAAACTTTGAAATCGCTGTGTAACTTCCCAAGGGGCTTACTTCGAAGGCGGTAGCATGTAGTTTCAGGCAAGTCCAATAGATAATTAAATAAAAAATCTGTACACTTACTTTAGGAACAAACCTCGTATGTAAATGCAGCTACAGGGAAACTATTAAATGTATTATTTTTTGATTATATTTTAACATAACATGGTGATAATATTTTAACAAGCTGCATAACAGCTGTAACACCATGATAGCTTTGTGGCAGTATGAAAACCATAAAAAATTTAAAAAATGTTTTGTTTCCTGTGATTCAGTATTAGCGAGTCTAGCATTAATTATTAATGCTAATGTTTTCTTATTGTTCATGTGTAATTTTTGATGAATGATTTCCCAGTTATTGACAATTTTAAATAGTATTACAGTCAGGACTGGAATAAATTTGGGGTACTTTTGATACATATTTACATTAAAAAAAACTAACCAATCTTCTTGATGTTCATTATTATAAGAGAAAAAATGCAGCACATGTTGGTTGTAGTTTAAATTAATTGATTACTTTTATTTTTAAAAAAAATCAGATTTAGAGGGACAGCAATAATAATGGGGTGTATTATTAAGGATTTTTACTACATTATTGAAATTTTACTTTATGTATGAACTATTTGGTCTATCAAAATTTGTTTTACTAAAGTTTATTGGAATAATATTTTATTCAATTTTTTAACTGTTAAGTTGGTATTTTGATTATATTAATTTTTTAAAGCTGAATTCTGGTTGTTTTACAGCAAAATACCTTGACAACTGGCTGATGCTCAGTGTTGGGCTGATGAATTTACTTATTATTTTATAATTAATTTGGAATTTTAATAGGCGTGGTTGTAAAATAATTATTGATTACTTTTTAAGTAAATTATTCTATGGGGTTAGCTTAATTACATTAATATTTAAAAAAAATAACATAATAGGGAGGTAGCTGTCATTTAACTCCAGCTTTAAAATGTTTATACCATGTTGTTTCCCTACTTGAATTTTAAATTATTTATCTACTGCATTAATATTTTTATTTTGTGAAATTTTATTTTTTGCTTCAAACTTAAAATGTGCAGTGTGCTGTTTTATCAGTTATTTAATTCTGATTTATTTTAACCAGATATTTCTGGAAAAGTTCGAATTTGGGATACTGTGAACAAGGAACATTTATTAAAAAATGAATTTCAACCTATTGGAGGTATTGTTAAGGACATTTCATGGTCTCCTGACAACCAGCGAATGGTCATTGTCGGTGAAGGAAGGGAAAGGTTTGTTGATAATTTTTTTTTTTTTAATATATTGATTTCATGTATCAAAGATAATTTTTTGTGGGATTTTAGTCCTCTATTAATTTTTGTGTATACCAATGTGTTGGGATAAAAGCCACTATAGGGAAGTCATTATAGTCCTGACTTGTATAAGGGAAGCCACTATACATTGGTAGTTGATTTATAGGTACTACTTTTTTCTAACATTTGAAATTTTTTCTTACTGTTGATCTTAAAATACTCCTTAAAAGAATTTCTGAAGATCTTACCCTTAGTTTTAATTGATTTTGCTGTTTTTTGGTCAAAAGCAGATCTTAAATTATACATGCAATATTCAGATTAGGATAAAGTACATGATTGAGGTGTATGTTAAAGATTTTTTCCTGAATATTAAACCTTTTATTAAAAGAAAATATCTAATTATTAATAAAATGTGGCCTTTTAACGTCAGTTTATTTATACATACACTGCATACTTACGCTTCCCTTTTCATACTCAATTCCACTACAGAAATGATCAAATGTTTGACTGTTTTCTTATTAATTTGCTTTTGTGAACTGATTTCTTAATATGCTATAATATTTCTGGTTAATTTTGGGTAAAAGTTACATAAGCCTTATGTTTTGTTCAATTTTTTAAAAATTTAGTTTGCAATCCCTGAAACGTTATGTATTGAAATATTTATAGTTTATTACCATTTTTACTTTCTTACAGTGATACATCATCTATATCCTTTTTCCAGTTTCTGAATAGTTTTCAAATATTTATGTGGTTCGGGAAGCTGGTCTGTGCTACTTATCTATAAAAGAAGGAAAAGTTTGCTTTTTATATGATCCTTCATCCACAAACTTAAACCTGAAAAAATGCTTTGATGAATGGCAACACTAATACTAACTCAAGTATCCCTCTAGCCATTATGGTATTAGTAATTTATGTATTGTATTTTCTACTTTTATTCTACTTCATACCTAAGTATGAATTGAATTCCTGCTGTTTATCCACATCTACTTAGTTTGTTGCTTGGATCATTTTTTGGCGTAAATAATTAAGTTGATGACATTTCCTTATGAATAATCTGGGGATGGATCCTGTGGCTCAAGTTCAGCCCTCTCAGTTTGCAGGGACAGATAAAAACTATATAAAAGAGTAATTATGATTTCCAAGAGCATTTTTAAGCTTGCTGTTATTTTTGTGAGGGAAAAAAAAGTTTATAATGCCTATTAAGGTTTCATATTTTTAAAATGTATTGCATCTTATGTACTGTGTGATACAGTTTCCTAATATTATGTGATTGTTTTTAATTTCTAGGTTCGGTCATGTTTTTATGGCTGAAACAGGTACATCAGTTGGTGAAATATCTGGCCAGTCTAAACCAATCAATTCTGTTGATTTCCGTCCTGCCAGACCTTTCCGTATTATAACAGGTAGTGAAGACAATACAATTGCTGTTTTTGAAGGACCACCATTTAAATTTAAAATGACCAAGCAGGTGATAACAGATGAACAATTTTTATTCACTACACTTAACGCTAGATTCATAGAGCAGTTAGGTACATTAGTGTTAACTTTCAGAAGAATATTTTACTGAATTTTTCAGAGATCAATAACGTTTGAGTTGATGAATGTTACTGTTATTCCTAGTTCAGTATGTGTTGTGCGAGATGTTGCAAAGAAATTTCACATTATATAGCATAGGGTCTCAAAAATTTTGTACACTGATGAAGGAAGAAGAATATACAAAATAAGTTTTGTGGAAGTGAGTGCTGAAAATGTTGACATCTGACATGTTGTTTATACTTAATAAGCTGCTTTCTTGGTTATATAATGAAATTTTATTTTTCTTGGGAATGTAGTGGTGACAAGTTTTTAATGTGTCAAAATATGCAGGTCTGCTTTTCATAGTGCTTAATGTTCTTTTGCTTTTGAAGATGTTTTTATTCCCCAGTAAAAACTGAATGCTCATTTGAGTTAGGAATATTGTTGATTCTATTCATTTGTTTATAAATTTGTAATGAATAATATGGTTATGGTGCTGTTTTTCTCTGATGTTGGTTATTTTCAGAGCAGTTTTATTTTTATTATATGAGCAATTTGTAAATTATATATTATTTGGCTGTTGAAAATGTTTTTAAACAGTTTTGGTTTTACAAGAAAGGATTAATTTTTCACTAATATTAAGACATTTTCATATCAGGGTTTAATTTTTACCCTCTGTATAAAATAATGTACCCTTTGTGTCTTCATACGATAATGTTAAAAACATCTGTACAACATTTGGCATTTTTTATCACCATTTGGTGATCATAACATCATCATTGATCTGACAATCTTTATTCATGTAAAACATTTTCAAGTTTCATCCTGTGTTAACTGCTGATGAATCTTTGGTTTTGTATTTTGTGTTAAAAAAAAATCCATATTTCATACCTAGGGGCTCTTCAGTTGCCTTAAATTTATTATGTACAAAACCTTGAACAAAAACTTAATTTCCTGGGATCTGTGTAAAGGTGTTTAGTATACATGTGCACAATGATGACTGAAGCACTCTAGCAACCATGTCTGAGAAGTACTTTCAAAATGTGCCTTATAAAATTTTAATTCTGTTTGCTTGCTACCTGTTCCAACATATTCAATTTTTAAAAAGTGGTAATTAGTTAGTATTAATTTATTTATTGTATATTATTGTTTTTTATTAAATTTAATTTTGTGTACTCATTTTGCATTTTTTATAAATTTGTTTTTAATTTAAAATGATTCCTAGCTAGTAAAATTAAATTGATGAATTACATGTTCCTAGAGTTTTTTGCTTCTTGCAGCATCAGTCCTTAGAACATAATTTAAAATTATTTATGAAATTTTTTTTTTATTATAGGAACACACAAAATTTGTACAAGCAGTTAGATATTCTCCTAGTGGTAGTCATTTTGCATCAGGTGGATTTGATGGCAAAGTATTTTTATATGATGGTGCTACTGCTGATTTGGTAGGGGAAATTGGCAGTCCTGCACATAAAGGAGGAGTTTATGCAGTAAGTACTTTTTTATAGTCATTATTTGTAAAATAATTCAGAAACTGTGTATTCTAATGTTAGATTATACGTGATAGTTAAATATTAAAATCATTAAAACATCTGTATGAAATAAAATTCGTGATAGTTGTGTTGAAACTTTTATTTCAACCAATGTGTTTAGGTGCAGAAATCTTGCTGCCTTGCAGAATGAAGGAAAATATTACAGTTCCAAGGTTTTTTTGATTTCAAAAATTTTTGTAAAACCTTTATGTTAGCTGTAGTTTTAAAACTGATAAAAAACCACATTTGTTGTCAGAAAAAATAAATCCAGTAATGTCGTTTTTTAAAATAAACTATTTCCTTATACGGGATGTCCCATGAAGAAATGGACTTTCAGTTAAAATAATGAAAAAAGTTCATACAAACATAGATCTGGAAACACTTTGTTTTTGAGTTACAGGTAGGAAAAAATTCTGCCTGAATTTAGCTCTTCTATTAAAAAGAGGCCCTGCTGTAATTTTTTGGGAACCAGATTAAGTAGTAAAGTTGGTGGTTTTTTTTGTAATTTGAGTCAGGAAATAGGGTAAAACAGGTTCTAACACTGTAACTCGAGTAGTTTTTAAGATATTCAATGTAAAACACAAAATTTGGTGTCTTAAGAACAAGTTTTTTTAGGTTTGATGTACAATAGCTTTGTTAAATGACTAATAAATACAGAAGATTTAGTAACAAAACTTTGAGAGAATCTCATTCTAAGAAAAGTAATCTAAATATAAAAGTAAATAAAAACTTCTAAAAATCAGTTTTTTATTGAAGCAAAACAGACAGAAAATTGTATTATTCTGTACCTAATAAACATTCTTTTTAAAATCAATAACACTAATTACTGAAAAGAAATATAAAAAACAGTATTTTAGCTGTGTATATTCAATAACTTACACAAGTAAAATGAAATAATTACATTAAAAACTAAATTGAAATGTATGTTACTTTAGAAATATTTAAAAAAAAATTATTGTGTGGGTTGATAAACAGCTGCAACATAGGAAATTGTGTACTATGTTTGAATCTGTTATCATTCGTTTGAAGTATAGTGTTATCATATCATAATGTAAAAGTATCATTTAAATTTTCTAACAAGGAATATGCTGATATAATTTTTGTTTATGGATTTTGTAATTGAAATTCTGAAGCTGTTTGACTTGAATATCAGGAGAGATTTCCTGGAAGGTGGATTTCAAATACGAAAACGTTTCTTCGGTGTATCAACATTTATGAACAAAAGGGTCATTTCCAATGTGTTTGTTTTCTTTTGAATGCCAATTAAATCATTGTGTTTGTGATGAACATTGTGTGCTTAGCATAGCCCGGCACTAATACAAGGTGAATTTCATGTCGTACTGGTTTGTTAAAATACAAGTGTGGCGCATCCTAGGGAAGCGGATTTCTGGGATTTTTCCAGAAAGAAAATCTTCAAAATTTGCGGCAACGGATTACCCCCCCGCAGTTAAACTTTGTCATTGGCTTGTAGACAACACTAATAAGGTAAATTCAATTTTATTTACTGATGAAGCCATTTTTATGAGAAACAGAGTCTTTAATTTTAAAAATAGTTATTTATGGAGTGAAGACAATCCATATGGTATTATGAAAACTAGTTTCCAGCACAGATTTCACATTAATGTTTGGTGTAACATTATTTATGACAAAATTTTGGATCCTTTTGTTTTTAATGAAAACCTTACGGGAGATGTATTTGTTCATTTCTTAAAAAATAATTTGCCAGCTTTTTTGAAAGATGTATCTTTACAAACTAGATTGCAAATGATTTCCCAGCGTGATAGAGCAATGCCACGTTTTTCTTTAGTAGCTAAAAATCACTTGAATGCTAATTTCTTAAACTGGATTGTACATGGTGAACCAATCAATTTGGTACCATAATCACCTTACTTAACACCACTAGATTCTTCATTTTGTGCCATATGAAAATGACAGTATAACAACAAATAGTTAATAGTAAAGAAGAGTTATTATATTACAAAATGCTATATTGAATTTATATGAAATGATCCTGAGATGACATGGAAAGCCACTGGAAATATTTTACATCAGGCCAAAGTACTGTGTACATTGTGAAGGAGGGAATTTAAAATAATTACTTTAAGTGAAGTTTGTTACTTTATCATTCCATGTATTTTATTTTTTGTTTTGTTAAGAAACTTATATTAAGAATAATGCCTATTTGGTACAGAATAATTCAATTTTCTATCTATTTTTCATCTGCTTTGCTTCAGTAAAAAAACAATTTTTAAAAGTTTTTATTTACTTTTTATTGGCTGTTTGTACATTCATTTTCTCAAAATTAAATTCTCTACAAGTTTTGTTTTAAATTTTCTGGATTTATTAGTCATTTAACAAAGCTGTTACACTACAACCCTAATAAACTTGTTTTTCAGACACCAAATTTTGGGTTACATCGGATATCTTAAAAACAACTGGAGTTACAGTGCTGGGGACTTGATTTACACTATTTTTCAGCTCAAATTATATAAGAAACCACCAACTTTACTCCTTAATTTCGGTCCCAAAAATTACAGTAGGACTTCTTTTTATTAGAAGAGCTGAAATCTGGGAAAAATCTTTCACTAGCCGTAATTAGTGAAAAAAGCGTTTCCGGACCTATTGAACTTTTTTATATCAACTTTTTTCATTATTTCCGTCAGTAGAACCTGTTCTGAAAGTTTCTTTGTGGGATGCTGTATATGAAAAAAATAATTAAAAACTTTTAATTTAACTTAAGAGAAAAGTTTAATAAATATGTTTGTATGTTGATGTATGACTCTTTATATTTATGTTATTTGTTATATTTTAATAGAGGAACATTATTTATTATTTATGTTTATATTAAAAACTAACATTAACAATTTTAGTTTGTGTCAAAATTAGCAAGCTAATTTTTTTTTACTTTTGTTTGTTTCAGGTAGGATGGAAACCTGATGGTACTCAGTTGTTAACTGCATCTGGAGATAAAACATGCAAATTATGGGATGTGGAAACTAGGTCTGTTGTAACAGAATTTGTTATGGGTACTCAAGTAGAAGATCAACAGGTTCGTAAGAATGCTGATTAACCGTTCTTTTAATTTACTTAATTGATAGCACTTTTTTTTTACTAAAAGTAATTGATAATTTTGAAGTGGATGATGTTTGGCACACACAGATATTATATATATTTTATTTTATATATATATTAAAAGAGATATAAAACACCAAAACACAGTAAATAGAAAGTTTTACTTACCAAATTTATTCCAAGAATTGATTTTCTCAGGATCCCACATCTTCAGTTGTTATTAAAATCTTTAATTACATTAAAATATATTTATTTTATAATTTATCAAGTTTGTTGAAATTGTTTTCTTTTTTAAAAATTTGAAATTCTGTTATGATGTATTACTTGAAACATATTTTTCTTTGTTCTGTTGTCATATTTCCAACCATTAGATTATATTTTTGTTATGTTTAAATTATAATTTTTGAAAGTGATTAGGCAGTTCATCGTTTTATGTTTTTTTTAATATTTACAAATGTAATATTAACGCAGTGGTCAATACACAGTATGTCTGAAAAGTTCCCAAACTAAATTAAATAAAAATACAGATTTAAAGTTAAATGAATTTACTCACATCAGCCCTTTACATACAACCCTTATCTAGTTATACACTCATTGCAGTGCCAGTACAGCTCGTCAAATGCTCTGGAGAAATCACTTTGTGAAATCGCCTTCAACTGCTTGGTGCAAGCCCTTTGGATGGCTGGAATGTCGTCAAAAAGAGAGGCCTTTCATCTTCAACTTGAGTTTCAGGAACAGAAAATAGCCTGCTGGAACCAAGTCTGGTGAATAGATAATGGTTAAGATAATGATGGGTGGGATAAGATAATGATTTGATTTGCGGCGTAATAACGCGTTAAAATTGTTGCCATGTGTGCTGGGGCATTGTCGTGCAAGAGAGTCCAGCTGCTCGGATCCAGGTACTCGGGCTGGATTTGATGAATGTGACGCATCAGGCGTTTCATTACTTCCAAATAGAATTTAGAATTCATGGTTTGACCAGTTGGGACAAATTCATGATGAATCAGGCCCTTTGAGTCTAAGAATGCAATCAGCATCGTTTTCACTGTTGATTTTTTCTGCCTGACTTTTGGCGGTCTTTGTGCTTCAGGACTCAACCAAGCAGCAGATTGATGTTTAGTTTGTGGATCATACATGAAGCATCAGCTTTCATCCTCAGTTACAATTGTTTGCAAAAAATCTGGGTCACTATCGGCAGTTTCAACAAAGTCTTGAGCACAAGAAAGACACACCTGTTTTTATTCTTCAAGAAGTATGCAACGAAATGAAAGCACACCTTTTGGCAGTTCATTTTTTCTGTTAAAATTGTACGTACCGCAGCTTTACTGATGTTTGGCTCTTCTGCTATGGCCCGAAGGGTAAGATAAGGTTGTTCAAGCATGAGCGCACAGACTTTTGCAACATTTTGTCATGAACAGCTGTTGACAGCCTCCCACTTCGTTCGTCGTCATCCAACAACTTTCTACCATCTGTAAACTACTTCCACCACATGTATGTTGTAGTACATACATGTATTTATGATATGCGGCTTCATCACAGAATGCTTGCTCTATCATAGAATAACTTTCAACGAAAAACTTTTGAAGTCTAATAAAATTTTATTGCACTTCTCTGTTCCATGACATGAGCCTGCACAAGGTCACATGAACATAACATATGCGGCCGAATATAACTCGAAACTAGAGTGACAAAACATAATGAAATTTTGTACACACTCATCAGACATGTTTGTTTGTCATCACCTAGCTGGTCACATTACTTAACATCTAAAATCCAAATTTTAAAGGTTCAGTATTCAGGGTACAAGATGTATATAAGTTGAAATAAGTTTTAATTAATTTTATTATATTCATGGCTAAAAATATAAAAAATTAAAATAATCTAAGCTTTGAAATTAAATTAAATAATCTGTAAATTAATTGATAATGAATTGCTTCTAGCGAGAGTTGTGTGCAGCTTCCCAGTGCAACACCATTGGTCCATTGGAATCTGAATCCACTAAAACTTTGCAATGGCACTTGACTATATACAAAAATTTATTAAGAAATATCATATAAGCAACATTTCTTACTGGAAAAAATGTAGATGTTTTCATACCAAGGATTCCAATAATTTCAACCAACCTTCCATTTCAATTTAAACGTTTGCAATTCCCTTTAAGAATACACTGCCCAACAATGAATATGTTTGGGCTCAAAAACAGCTTATTCTTATAACCTGCGTTTGACTGAATTTTGGAGGGGAAAGAAGAGGAAGCTTGGGAAGCCTTAAAGGTAGTCATTCATGGATTTTTAGGCAACAAAAGAGATGAAAACTATAGTCAGTTGAAAACTGACAGTACTTCTGCAAAAATACTACCATCAACTCAGATGCAACATGTCCCTTAAAATCCATTTTCTCCACTCACACGTGGACTTTTTCCCCCGTAGTGTGAAATTGTCAGTGATGAACGCGGAGAAATATTCCTTCAGGATATTTCTGTAATGGAACAATTATATCAGGGCTATTGGAATGAAACAATGCTTGCAGATTACTGCTGGTCTATGTGTTGGGATACTTCAAAACTCACAAGAAGAAAGCCAAAAGACAACGATCTCATGATGCCACCACATGATTCTCTTCAGACCCAACCAACTGTATTTTCCATCAATTAAAAACTCTTAGAATGTAACTGCCTTTCTAAAAAAAATGTCAGCTGGACTTTCTATGTTGTTGGTATATGTAATTAAAATATATCGTTTTCTCTTAATCCATTAAAATAAAATACTTCCACCTATTGTCTATTACAGAAACTAGAGGTAATAAAAATTTTTCTTTGTCATATTCACTTTTCTCAACCCAAAATTATTAAGATTTGACTCATGAAGTGAAGGAAGAAAAAAAAAACGTAAAAATGTTGGGCAGTAATATCATATGCAATGACCATCAACAAATCACAAGAACAATACCAAAACACTGCTGGATTACTGTTGCAAAATAGTTGCTTCGGTCACAGTCAATTATATATATGTGGCGTGCTCGAGTTTGTTCACCAAGAAATTAATTCATTCAAGCTGAGAATAACCAGACAAGCAACATAGTTTATAAACTACCTGATTAACTACGTGGGATAATAATCTTGACCCCATGTTTGATCCCTGATTACAATACTTTAATGTATTGTAGTATATTTTATTTGACTGTACTATAGTGTAAAGTGTACTTTATTTTTATTGTTTGGCGACATTATCCAACATCCACGTGGTGTTGCTAGTAACATATATATAGATCGAAATAAGTTTTAATTAATTTGACTATATTCATGGCTAATTGATAGAATATCAATTAAAAAAATCGTACAAAAACTTTGGTTTAAATTTTTCCTTCAGTATGTAAATCATTTACTTCACAAAAAGACTACTGCCAGGACGGCAAAGCCCAGTCGACTTTAACAATAAAAATATAACCCTTTCCATCCCTGAAGGGCTAGCCGCTTGGTCGATGAAACTGGTCCATGTGGCTATTAATTTATAATAAATTATCCTAAAAAATTTTAACAAAGTTATTGTCATCAAAAAAGTACAAAGCTCTTACAAAACCAAACGCATTTTTATTATTTTAGTTTAATCTTAGAGAATGAAGATTTTTAATATTAAATGAAACAGTTTTTTTGGCACCTGTTGGCCAGATATAAATAGTAGTAATAGCTTTTAATTACAATGGTAATAGATTCAATTAAAAAAAAAAAAAAATAGTGATTAATTTATTAGATTAAGGTACCTTTTACTTCTACTATACTGATATTTCTAATATATAAACTAACAGACATATTAAAAATAAGATAATTCCAGGCATTATTGTGTTACACATTTGTATAATGGAATTACACTTTATGGTACAGCTCAAAACATCAACTGGCATAATCAGAGCGCAAATCTTGTCATGCTCATAGATATCCTTAATTTTTTTTTTTATTTTGCCTCAGATATTTCTTTCAGAGAGTACGTAGCTTTTTTATCTTTGTTTTACATCTTTCCATGAAATTTTTATCTTCTGACAGCTGGATCTGGTGGTTGAACTCTGATTAGCACTTGATTAGTTATAATTAACTTGGAACTTTGTTGCTAGTATGAGACGTGTTTTTAAAGAAAGCTCCGTTTTGAATTTGCTGCCTATATCCTATATACACAATGTATAATTAGATGATGCCTGCATAGCCCAGTTATTCAAAGAATAGTCGGTGTTAGCAACAGTAGTGTAGTCATTTTGTTATTGTTTTATATATTCATCCATTTATAATGAGTGGTACAATTCATGTTATCACACTAAGTTTGAAGTACAAGGAGTAATGCAATTCTTTATGGCAAATGAGGCTGAAATTCACAGGCAAATTTATGATATTTGTGGGCTGAATATTATGACAGTAAAATAAGACGGTGGTGGTGTTGATTTTGAGAAGGGTAAATGAATGTTCTTGTTGTAGAACATAGCATCTGGTCATCAATGATAACAGATGATTTGAAAAAAATCATCTGCAGAAGAAGAATCATTTGCAGAAAAAAATTGAGAAAACTGGTGCTGACTGTCACAATATCTCATTCTTCATTAAGAGATTTGTATTAGAATCCACTAAAATTGTTTTTAATAGCATTATTATACAAAATAATATTTTATATAAGCAGTTAATTAATGAATCTAAAAGTAATTTTATTGACATAAAAGTTAATCTTGATGAAAAATTGTTTTTAAATTTTATAATTGATGTTGTTTTAGGTATCATGTTTATGGCAAGGAGAGTATCTACTTTCTGTTTCACTGAGTGGTTTTATTACATATTTGGATGTAAATAATCCAGGGCAACCAATTCGAGTTGTTAAGGTAATGATAAATGAGCTCATTTTTATGAACTATTTAATAAAAGAGTATTGTATTGTTTTTCCTGTTTGATTATACAACACATTTATTATTGTATGGAATTAATAAGAAATTTGATGTTAACATTTATTTGATTTAAACTTAATGGTAAACATGACATTGGTTGACTTCTAGTAGATGTATACAGCACTTCAAAGATTGTTAACAGCCTTGGAGGAAGGAATGAAAATGAAATGAAATTAAAATAAATATAGGGAAAAACTTAAAATAATGGAAGTAAACAACAAAGAGGACTTAGTGGTAAGGGCAAGTGAAGCATGAATAGAAAACGTAAAGAATTACAGATATTTGGGGACTATGGTGTCAAAGAAATGGAGGAGCACAATAGAAATAAAAGGAAGAATAACAATAGCTATTCATTAAGAAGAGGAACTTGCTAAGAAAAAAGTCTAAACTTAATTAAAGAAGAGGGAAGAGCCAATTGTAGTATATGGAAGTGAAGCATGAATAATGAAGAAGAGGGAGAGAGGGACTGGATTGAGGCTTTTGAGATCTGGATATGGGGAAAGTGAGAAACAGCACTTATGTTTTAATCCTCTTAAAGAGGATTAAATGAAAAGAAAGCAGGTTAAAACATGATTTGAAGATGTAGAATCTTGACAATTTCATTAAAAGGGTTGATAGAAGGAGAAAGAAAGTGAGTGAAAAGAAGTGAGAATAAAGCTAGTAGATAATATGAAGATTAGAAACTGCAAGGGAACAAAGGAGAAGAAGGTTTGGGAAGTGGTGGCATAAAGGACCTACCTACCACCTGCAGAACATCAAATGATGATGGGAATTAATGGTACAAAAATAGCACTTACTAGGTTATCAACTTGTTAATCTTGTATGTAATTTTACATTTTAATAGCTTTTATTATAGTTTTGCTCTGTTACTGATTAAATTACATTAGTTTAATATTCTAGCTGAAGTTGCGTTTGACTAAAGTAAAAATTTTTTATTGTTATTAAGTATTTTAAAATCACTATTCTTGGCTTGTCTCAAAATGTACAATTATTTCAATTGTAATCCAACTTGTATTGGTGAAGCTTTTCTTGTGTAACTTATTGGTCTTTCTCTTTTCTTATTATTATGTGACCTTTCTAAATAAATTTATTAATTATTAAATTTAAAAATATTATGGTATTTTACAATAGAAGAATAGTTACAATCTAAATAATTATAAATAATGTTGTTTTCCTATTATTATTTGTCTTTCCTATCATTAAAAGCACTAGAACCATTATTTCTGAAATTATAACTGTGCATTCAGTTATGGTGTGCCCAGTTCAGAGTGCATGTTTTAAGAGCAGATTTCATTGACAAAATTTCCATTATAAAACAGTAGGAATAAACAGTTCAAATTCTCACCACAACATGCTTATTTACCTGATTTAACTTGTAGTAGCAGAAATTAAACCCATTTAAAATAGAAATGAATTTATTGTTATGAAAAAAAAAATTATGATTGATTCATATTGTTGTAATTGTTCTCACTATGTAAAATTTTCCATATCTTCAGTATACATAAGAATTATTCTATAGTTCTTCAAACTCACTTTTATCCATACATTACTTACTCCATTAAAAATTAGGACGCCAGGTTCAAAACTTGCACAAATAATTTATGATAATGAATGAGTCATGAGTCATATGTGCTTTGTCTTATGTAACACCTAATCATTACTTCACGTGCATTTTAATGCCAATTCATTGGTACACAAACCAAGGATAATTTCAGAAAGTAAGAACCATTATCGCAAAGATGCTGTGCAGATCACTTCCTCTACCCAACTTAAAGCTTCTCTGTCTTAACTTGATTTCTTATTATTCTGAGATCTTCTCTTGCCTTGGTGTGTATTTTTGTGAATCTTCTGCATCATATAAGTTGTAAGTTACTATATTTCTCAGTTTAAATTGTGGAGTATTATTTGATTCTCAGAAGCTCAAAAAGTAACACCTGCTAATACTTATCAATTAAAGAAGGTGGGTTATATAATAATAATTGAACCAAATGTGAGAAAGTGATGTGAAAAGTTTATTAATGGGCAAACAAATGTTAGTGATGAAAATTGAATGGGATGCCCATAATCTTTCACAGAAGATTTGAAATTTGTAATTAATGAGAAAATCTTGAAAGAAAATTTGCAGCTCTTGATGAATTTGTCATTTTTTCCAAATTTTTCTTGTTTTTTGCTTGTTAAATGTTTAAACATTTGGGTCACAGCAAGATTGGAGCACAGTGGATTTCCATCTACTCAGCTAGTAACTGATTTTTACAAAATTAGAAGAGTAGAATCAATACTGATGTTTTTGCAGCAATATCATGCGTGATATTATTGGTCACGTAGTTACTATTGATAAGACTTCATAAAGCAAGTGTTAGTCAAATGGCATCATCCCAACTCTTGTGATTATTATCAGGAACAAATTTTGATTTCAAAACTCATGGTTGATTTTTCAGGATTGTAAAGATTTCATTTGTGTACTTCACACCAGACAATAATACAATAAACACTGATTATTATTGCAAGACATTCAGAAGACTTTGGCAGACCATCCAAAATTGGGAGATATGGGATTCTTGCAGCATTATTTTTTACAGTTATGTCCACCTTTTGCTGTTATTTTGTGGAAATTGTCCCAATCCAGACCTTGATTTGAGTGATTTTCATTTTTATTCTAAGCTTAAAGAATTGCTGGGAAGAAAAAATTTAAGAGGTGGTGATTGATGGCAGCTTGCAATCAACAGTTTATTAAAGCTGCTGGTAGACAATTACAACAGGGGGGTTTTAAAGTTTGTAGGCATGTGTGATAAATGTTTAAATGGAGGAATAGTGTGTGTAAAGAAATATAAACAGAATTATACAATGTTTTCTTAACTTATATGATAAACATTTCTACTTTTTGAATTACCTTTTTATTCATGTATAAGTAATAAATATGAATATTATATCTATTTTAGCAACTATAGACTTACTTACCAATTACAGTTACTTACAAAAGTTGAAGTTTGATTCAAAATCAGAATCTTATGGATGAAAGATAGAGGTTAAATCTAAATCTTCCATTCTGCTATGGAAGTCAATATTCATACATTTCAAAATTAGTTATATTAGAAAATTATATAAATATTATTAAAGTTAAAAATTACAAATTAAGGTTAAATATGTTTATTTTAATTAACTTTGCTTTTTTAAATTTGCTTACTTAGTTATTACATTATATTTTGTTTGTGGATTTAGGGTCACAATAAACCTATTACGGTTTTAACGCTGAATCCAGAACGTAACACAATCTTTACTGGGTCGCATGATGGCTATATTACTACCTGGGATGTCAACACAGGTATCATTTTCTTACTAAACTGTTTTAATATGCTATGTTTAAAATATCTATGTATTGAAGAAATTAAAGTGCAATGCAAAGGATGTCTGCTCAAGACAACTGTGTGGGACTATTAATTTTTATTTATCTATCTATTTTTATTTCTGTGTATCATCTACCTATATATAGATAGATGATAGGTGTTTAGTACATGTCTATATATTAAAAAATGCTTAGTAAATATATATATTAGTATGCTTAGTAAATATGACAAATGGTGAATCACAGCTTTAGAATGTGGTTGTGTCCATTTTGATAACATTATGTAAGGCCAAAAGATTTGTCATATACAGGTTGATTCAAAGAAACGGTAAATTAAAAAAATTAAATAACGTTAATGAAAAATTTTTTTAGAAAATGAATTTTATTTCATGTAATTGTACAAATGTTGCCATTTTAGAATGCATACATTTTAGTTTATTTTTTAAAGATGACCTCCTCTTCTACGTAAACACTTACGAAGTCTCTTCGTTAAATTGTTCATGGTTTGACGTAACATCTCAACTGGAATTTCCGCAATTGCTTCTCGGATCTTTGCCTTCAGTTCTTCCGTTGTAGCAGGTCTACTGTGGAACACTTTGCTTTTAAGGTGACCCCACAAAAAGTAATCGCAAGCTGAGAGATCAGGCGATCTGGGA
Source organism: Lycorma delicatula (assembly GCF_047948215.1). NCBI lineage: Eukaryota > Metazoa > Arthropoda > Insecta > Hemiptera > Fulgoridae > Lycorma > Lycorma delicatula. The sequence continues at coordinate 67,557,030 of NC_134459.1, read as the reverse complement.
GGCCATCTAATGTCACCATTTCGTGAAATGTCATGTTGTCCAAACAATCGGCGTACAGCTGCCATCGATATTCGTGCAGTATGTGACGTTGCTCTGTCTTGTTGAAACCAGGCTGTGTTAAGAATTGGTGGAAATCTCTTTTGTTGTTCCACAAAAAAAGTTTCAAGCATGGCTATGTAATGAGCCGACGTCACTGTAATCGCAAGACCATTGTCATCCTCAAAAAAATAAGGGCCTATAACACTGTAAGATGACATAGCACACCACACGGTCACTTTCTGGCTGTGCAACGGACGCTTGTGTAGCTGCGTAGGATTTTCTTGTGCCCAGTATCGGAAATTTTGCTTGTTATCAAATCCACTGAGCTGGAAATGCGCTTCGCCTGACATCCATAGTTCGTGAACAAACTCTTCGTTGTCATTTATCTTCTGAACCATTACATTACAGAATTGTGCTCGCACAACTGCATCATTCTATTTCAGTTCCTGGATGATCTGAAACTTGTATGGATGGTATTGCAAGTCCTTCACTAACATTCTTCAAACACTTGAACTATGCAATTGTAAAGATGCTGAGAGACGACGGATTGACCGATGTGGACTTCGTGTGACAGCATCTTGTAAAGCTTGAACATTCTGTGGTGTACGGACGGTTCACTCACGTCCTGGAGGTTTTTCATTGCCAAACCAGTTTCCTCAAAATTAGATATCCATGTTTTAATTGCATGTGCTGATGGAACACGGTCGTGCCATCCCGGATAAAAATGACTGCAAAATTCTCTACGCGCTCCCTCTACACTGTCATTGTTTCTGTAAAACGCTTTGATAGCAAATGCATGTTGCGCACCACTCCAAGGATCCATGACAACTAAATGGCAGGTTAGGTTATAGAGGCTGGCACCACTTATCAAGTGGTACCAATCGCCCACGGCTACCAACACAACTTTCAAAATTTCCCATTTCTTTGAATCACCTGTATTTTAGTAGTAAAGGTGGTGTGGCAGACTGGTCACAGAAACTCCCTACTGACAACTACATACCCAACTAAATCACCCTGTTCAGGCCCATCATTGTAAATCAGTACATATGGATTCACCTGTTAAATAAATTTGAAAAACTCTTGCTGTAATATCAGGTGATTAATTAATTTTCTTAAGGTACAAGTAGCTACCTCAGGGTGACTAGAGTTTGAAGTTGCTGTGGAGGAAAGGTACATTTATAAACAGTATATGTATATGTAACAGTATATATATACATACATAAGATACTACAAGATATATAGTATTTAAGATCGGTGTAGAAAATATATTCTGAGCTTATTTAAGATCGGTGTAAAAAATATATTCTGAGCTTGAATGTATAAGATCTGGTGCATTGAGGACATTTGGGAAAATGATCAAGTTCACTCTTATAAACAAAGTTATTTATAGGATGCTGAATTTAATTTTTTTGTGACACATTTATAATCATTGCTACAGAGAAGGCTTTCTACATTACTAAAATACTTGTTGATTTGAAAAGCACCTGTAGCAAGTTGAAGAAAGTTGTTATACGTAGGATCCTTTATACTAAGACAAGTAGCTGTACTTTCAGGGGAGTGCGTAGTGGGATAATATAATAATTTTGTGTTGATTTAAAGTATTACTGTATTTTGTTTTTGAAGTACTTTTGTTTTTGTGTTATGTTGTTTAAAAATTGCGATGTGTCCTATTATTAGTGGCAAATGTTCCTGCTTATTAAAACACAAATAGTATTTAAAATAATATGTAAGGAGTGCTTTTATTTCCCCCATTACTTACAAAAGGTGAAGATATTGTATTTGGTTTAGAACGGGTAAAACAATCTCGGTTAAAGTTAATTTAAAAAAATGAAAACAATTTAAGTTAGTAAGCTGGAATGTGCTACCTGTGCAGTTTTATGTTGTGCAATGCGTAATGCTGTTGAACATTAAGCACTTAATATACTATATGAAGTGCAACTCTAATGTTTTTATTCTTAGTGTCAGAAACCATTCTTGGCGTCTAAAACCATTTCTCAATTTAAAGAAAAATATGTTAACTTTTTTTTTTAATTTAGGTTTATTTTGGATTTGTATGAGTAAAAATAATTATTAATTTATCAAATTAATCCTAAATTAGATAATGCTTAATAAGTAAAGTATATCATTAAAACTCAGTTTTACCATTACTTCCTTTTTGAATGTTTTTAACTCTTCTTGCATGTAATTGTCATGTGATATAGTGAAATTTTTATCAGTTTCCACATAAGTTGTAAGTTATCATTAAACTTGAAATCTAAATACATCAACTCCTGATTATCTGCGAGTGATTTAATCGCATTGTGGCTTAACCACAATGCCTCTTGAAAAAAATAAAGTTATAAAAATATATAAAGAAACTAAAAAATTTAAGTTTTTTCACCGTTCAGAGATAGGTTTTACTCTTTTGTTCATTTGGCCTTTGAATGTGTGCTTCTTTTGAATATGATAATGCTATATTATAGTTCATTGTGGATGTGATAGGATGATAGTTCATCATGCTATGCAAATTACACAGTTCAATTAAAAGAAAGTGTTTCCAGACACTAAAACAACACTCAGTTGTATCTTATTAAAAAAATCTGAAATAAAATGCACAGTTTTTTGTTTTTTTTCTTAAATTTCTGTGTATCTTTTTTCTTTTTAGCTACTGTAGTTTTAATAAATGTTTGTTATTGTACTATGTAGTACATACATACACTACTGCATGTTAATCTATGTATGGTATAGTGAAAATTTATTATATGTTAATACGTATTTTCAATAAACTTCTGGGTATTACTTTTACCAGGTACGTAATAGTTCAGTGAAGTGTACAGTTTTATTTTATTATTTATCTTTATATGATAGTTTATATAAATACAGTCTGCAGTACAGTATTAGGTTATTTTAACATATATTACTGTATTAAATATTATCTTTGGATCAACTGTGATTTTAGATTAATTCGTGATCCTCTTCCTGGTTATTATCGTGGATAATCGGGAGTTGACTGAAACTTACTCATTGGTTGGATTTTTCCAACTATTTACAGTGTTGAATAGGTTGACATATTTCCACATTTTATTATAATTTATATTATTGAAGTACTACATTTTTATTTATTTTGCCTTCTCTTTGTTGCTTTGAAGCAGTTTATACTTAAAAAAATATTTTATATATAATCTGATGGATATTGTTATACGAGGTCTGTTCAAAAAATAAGACTAACATCATAAAACAAAATTTACTTTATTTAGAAGTTACTTCTCTGGGTCCCCTTCAAAGTATTCTCCTCCCCGATGCACACACCTATTCCAGCTGTGTTTGCACTTTTGGAAACGGTCCTGGAACGCTTCTTTTGTGATGTGTTCTTCATTTCCTTTGTCAAAATTGCCTCAGTCTCAGGAATCATCTCAAATCTTCTTTCTTTCAAAGGTCTTTTGAGTTTGGGGAACAAGAAGAAATCACAAGGAGCGAGGTCAGGTGAGTAGGGTGGGTGGGAGGAACAGTGATCAAGTGTTTCGCCAAAAACTTACGAGTCCTGAAGGCTGAATGGGCTGGAGTGTTGTCGTGATGAAAAAACCAGTCACCACTCTTCCACATTTCTGGCCTTTTCCGTCGGATAGCGTCCCGCAGACATTTGAGAACTTCAATGTAGTAAGTTGATTTTATCTACGTGTGAGTTATCAGTTGACATGGAAGGATGTCCAGGACGCTCATCATCTTCAATCGACTGACGACCATCTTTAAAACATCCATGCCAAAAGTTTCACTTGCAGATTTTCCGAGTTTATCGCAAAATTTCACAGCAACTATTTGCTCGTTCAAGTCACTCATTCTGAAATCTACCAAATGAAAAAACACACTTCACAAACAACTGTGTAGCTAAACAACCAATAATGATATTTGCAACCAAAAAAACTACATTGTAATCAGCTGATCTGTACAAACATGGCGATGCCATGTGGATTTGACTGGAACCAACTAGACCTGAGCAATTCAAACAGTACGTATTTCTCGAACAGACCTCGTATAGTGTGGGTTTTTAGATTTATGTATTGTAAATAAAGGATGTACTAAACTGATTTACAATGGTAAATTGTACAATGTTTGGATGTCAAGCATGATTGTTTGTAAAATAAGTTGTTACATTTTGAATTAAGTAAAAAAGTTTTCCTTCTCTTATAACATTAGTAACGAGGTCAACAACACCTGAAATGTCTCAAGGAACAGCATCCTGGAAATTAAAAGTTGTAAAATAAGGTTAAAATGTTAACAAATTGTAAAATTTCTATTAAATATTTTCCATATATCTGAATTAAAGTATGCTTGGTGCATTATATGTTGTTAATATGTTTTAGTAATAACTTAAGCCAGTTTATTATGAGAATTCAGAAGTATAGTGTTAAAGAAGAGATTAATTTTTATTATTTGTTATACAAAAGTAATTATTGTATTTCACAGTCTGAGTTGTGAGTGACATATTCACTAAAATAAAATTTTATACGTGTATACAAGTATATTGTTTCTTTTTTAGACATTTTGCTGAGATTTCTTTATGTTTTTTTCAAAATCTTGCTATCTGCTTGTTACCTGGTGTTATGAAATCAGGTTTTTAGTTAAAGCATTGCCAATATTCTAAAATTATCATTAAAATGAATATTTGTATAACAATAAAATTATCATTTAGAATTATAATTCTTAATTTTCTGTGATTTTTTTTTTAATTGTAACTAAAATGTTATGATCAAATATAATGTTGTAAGATAAAAGAAACTTTCTACATAGTTTTTATGATATACCTTTTTTATTATCTTCTTTTAGTAAAATTATTTATACAATTTACTTTCGGATAGGTGACACTGAACGAATCCAAGGTATTGGTCATGGAAATCAGATCAATGGCATGAAGGCAGAAGGTGATTGGTTGTATACATGTGGTATAGATGATAGTGTAAAACAAGTAAATGTAACTACAAGAAGTTACACTGGTGTAGATACAAAGTTAGGGTCACAGCCAAGAGGAATGGATCTGAAAGGAGATGTGATAGTTGTTGCATCAGTAAATGAAGTTAGTAAACTTAATATTTTGCTTTCAAATTAATTTTTTTTTATTACAGTTTTGACTGCATTTCACTTTTTTTTTATTAAATATATATATGTGTGAATTTGAAATTTCTGTCAGAAATTTGTGTCTGACTTTATTTCTGAATTATCATAAAGTGTAATTTAATTTTGTATGATTAAGTAAGGATGTATTTTAATGCATTTCATTTTCTTTTTTATTTATTTTTTTAATAATTTAATATACAAATAGATTTGTAGATCATTTTGAATCTAATAACAATACTACGTAACTATAACTTGCAATTTGCAATTTTTATTTTTAAAAATAAATACCTTACACATGAGATACTCATACTTATCATGCCTGGTCACATATTTTGACCCCCCTTATAAACTCCTTCCAAGATAAATATAGTTGTTTATGAAAACTTGGAACATCTAATGGAGTTGCATTTTGGAAATTGTTTTAAAGGTGTGTAGTAGGACTAAATTATAATTGAAGCTGTTGGAAGTTTTAAATGTAATTGGCATATATGACATTGTGTGAGCTTATACAATGAAATAAGAGATTTCGTCAAGATTTTGTTATTTACTTTTTCTGTTAAATTTAAATTAAAAAAAAACATACATCAGAAAATGAGTAAGCTCTTTCATGCCGATTTCCTTCAATTTGAATTTGAAAACGTATAAAAACTGTCTGTAAAGATGTACTTATCTAATAGTAGAATATTGAAATTAAAAATTCAATTTCCAGATATGCTGGGATAAAAATACAATATGTCTGCTGATTACTTGTCAGTTAATTGAATATTGCAACGCTGATATTAGTTGTTTGACCTATGTGATGTTTGTTTAGACTAGCCTTATAAAATTGTAACACATTGAGTTACAGTATAATTTATTTTACTTTGATTTCTTTATAATCTTTAATTTTTATTCTTTCTGATTATCACTTTGATTTCTTATCTCTATTTTCTGTTACTCTTTTGTTCTAATATGCTTTCATTAAGGTAAAGTTTTGATTTTAATTTTTAAATCAGTTTTCTGGATTTTTAATATAAAAGCATAAATCTTTTCTTCTGTGAGTTATGAAATATGGTCTTGCAGTTTTAAATTTTTCTTTTGATACACTTTGAGAATGTACCAGTGTGTTATAGTTTTGTATTCACGCATCTATGATTATTTTCATAAATTAGATTCATAGACAATACTTGCCCATTTTTATTTTGAAAAATTTTCTAAATGATGATTTGTTATTGTTCAGTATTACTTGTTGATAATTTTTACAAACTATTTTAAAAATAATTGTAAGCAAGTTCTTAAATTGTACCTTTTTTAAAACATATCTGTATTCTATTTCAGATAACTGTGTTAAAAAATAATCACAAAGTGTCCAGTTTACCTGTTACTTTTGAACCTTCTTCTGTATCAATTAATAATGGGGATGAATCGTATGCAGCAATTGGAGGTTCTGCTGATAATAAAGTAAGTTATGCTACTTTAATTGTTCATTAGGTATAAATTAATTTGTCAGTGGCTGTTTCTTTAGTCCGAATTTTTATAGCTAATTTAAAGTAGCATGGGGATCATTGATATTACATTCATAAAGATTGTTTCATTTATTAATAAAAATGTATCCTGAAAAATTGTAACAAAACTATTTCATTTTTCAGTTCAGATCACTATTGAAAGTTGCATTTATTCAAAATATCTTTCAGATGTCCTGTTTCTGATAACATTTTTGAGGTACATTTCTCAAAAAGTTCAGAATTTCTTTTTTTTTGAGATTGAGTTAGTATTAATTTAGATAAAAATTTAACTACAGTCATCCAGTTAATAAGACTTGACAACTGTCTGTCTAAGAATGGCACAGTATTTTGATTTATTTGTGTTTTGATTGTAATTGAGCATGTTGTAATATGTTCTAATTTTTTACCTTGTCATTGATGTAATTACCTACTGACCTTATGCAGTAATTTGAGCACTTAATCATTGCTTCATTACTCCCTAGGAATTCTTTTCAGAAGCCTGAAAAGTAGTTTTATTTTTTCCACTCATTACTTGATTGCTCCCAAGAGTCCTTTCATGAAATCAAAAGCAGCTTCTATGTTCATACTGTATTTCATGTCAGAACTTCATCTCTTCAGCCTCATCTGACGTATTGGACAAATCAAAGTCACAGTAGGCTAAATGTGGAGAGTATGTTGGTTATGGAATAACCAGCATGTTGATATCTGCCAAAACGATTGCCCAGAGATTCATGATTGTGTGTATTCTTAAGTTGCAAGATTTAGTTGCACTTACACTACAGCTGTGGTTTTATATCCTTTCAAAATATTACTGTAGAAAACAGAAATCATCATTCAACCTGGAAGGACAAGTAACTGTTGCTTAATGTCCTTATTGTTAAAGCTAAAAATTCACAACTTGTTAAATTGAATTCTTTTCTTAGTTAATGCTGCACTTTTTCTATGATTTCTCTGCTTTCTCATTTTTAGCAATAATTCTAACTTTCAGCACTTGTGATAACTTAGGATTAATTTGGTCATAATATATGATTTCATACAGATTCTGGTATATTTACTGTATACCGTTGGTTCTTCTTGAATGTCAGGAGCCGAACAATAAACATTACAGTATGTTTAAATTGTGAGTGATAATTGCCTGACATAATTTTATCTAACTTTATAAACATTGGCGATCATGTTGCACAAATGGTTAGGTAACAGTTCACAAAAATATATATATATATTTTTTTTTTTTTTAAATTTAGTTAATTCATCAACATATTGACCACTGTGCTAATAAAATTTAATATTAAATGAAATATAAACCACCAAAACAATAAACAGGTAAGTTAAACTTACCGTATTAATTCCAAGAATTGATTTTTGCAGGATCCTGCATCTTCAGTTGTTATTAAATTCTATAATTATATTATAACATATTTATTTATAATTTGTTGAAAGTGTTTAAACAAATTCAGAGTGTTTTATATACATTTTCACTTAAAAAATCTATCATAGATTTATGATAGATTTTTTAAAATTTTATTTCTATTATGAGGGCTATTCAGAAAGTAAAGGAACGTTTTGGAATTTTAAAAAACCAAGTACAGGAAAAGCTTTTTATTATATACATGTGAAAGATGTATATAAAAAAGTCAAAATACTACTTTAATAAAAGTCAAAGTCAAAATACTACTTTTCAACATAATCACCATACAAATTCAGGCACTTATCATAGCGGTGGACAAGCTTTGAAATTCCTGTGTCATAGAATTCTACTGCCTGTGATCTCAACCACTCAGTGGCACCCATCTTGCACAAAATTTATGGTAGCCTAGCTTCTGTGAAACAATTTCAAACAATAAAGTCCGTGAAACTTGTGCAAAATGTAGAGAAAGCTCAGTTATTGTGAAACTGCAGTTTTCACGAATCTTTTCATCAACTTTGGAGACCAGATCGTCAGTCACAATGCTCGGACGTCCACTCTTCTCTTTATCGTGAACGTTTGTTCAGCCATTTTCAAACTGAATGCACCACTTCCTGACAGAACTTTCACTCATTACGTTGTTCCCGTACACTTCACACAGTTCCCGATGAATTTCTATTGGTTTTAAGTTTTTTGCCAACAAAAAACGAATCACAGACCGCACCTCATAACTGGCAGGATTTTCCATTGCAGCACACATTTGAAATTTGTATATAAAAAAAACGGGCAGTGCGGAGATGTTTCTGTTGTCATGGCTGGACGCTGACTGAGGTGCCGAGCACGAGCACACCAATATATATGCGATTGATGTGCGCCTGGCGATGTCAGATGGAAACGTTCCTTACTTTCTGAATAGCCCTCATATATTTAGCAATTATGTGATTTACACATCTTTCATGCAAGAGTACCATTGTTATTTGTTACTTTATACGGAGTGTTTCATTTTGGTTACTCAGATTGGAGGGGGACAACTCATGGTGACCTTGGATTTGACCTTGACCTTATTTTAAGGATAATGTCATTTTTCAAGGGAGTCAAAGTCCCAAGTGGGGTCAAAAATAGTCATTTCATTTGAAAAAATTGTGTTATACTTGAAATAAGGTCAAGATCAAATCCAAGGTCACCATGAGGTGTACCCCTCCGATCTGAATAACTTTTGTTTAGGTCATATTTTTGTATTGTGCGTAGTTTACAAAAAATTGCCTGGGACGATTAAAATGAAACACTCTATATATTGTGGCATTTTAAAATTCTACTGATATATCTGACTGAATTGCTAATAAAGATATTGCTATTGATAGTACAAATTCCTGTTTATAAACTTTATTAAATCCAAATAATTTTGGTCTCACACACACATACACATGAGGGTCATTTAATAATTAAACAAACAAACATTTTTAGTGAAGGAAACACTTAATGCAAGCAATTGAAACTTTTGTAAGTATTAGTTGGTGAACTTGCAAAGAGTATTAGTCAGCTGTCTGATTAACATTTATGTCTGATTAACATAACCTCCAAAGTTGTAGTTGCAATGGCTTGTCCACTTGAAGAAAGTACTTTTGTAGAACAGTGTTCTGTGATCCGATTTTTACTTTCAGAAAGTTTACAACCATCAGAAAAATTCTCTTGATTGAACAAACAATATGGCAGTAGTTGCATGAACCGTGCAAATTTTTATGTGTGGGTGGGAAAGTTTAAAAGTGGCTGAAAAAATGTGAGACAAATTACAGTGAAACAAATTGCTGAAAAATGTCAAGTTAGTGTTGGCCCAACTCATTCCATCATTCAAATCAACCATAAGACTTGTGCAAGGTGGGTTCCCAGAGTGTTTATCATTCATCACAATGCTGAGAGATTTCATTTGTGCTGACCTCAAAAATCATCTCAATAATGAAGCTGATGCATTTTTAGACATAATTTTAACCTGTGATAAATCTTGGATACATCATTTTGAGCCGGAGTCCAAGTGTCAAAGCGTGCAGTGAAAACAGCCTGAATCGCCTGTCCATAAGAAATTCAAAACGCAATCATCGGCTGGTAAGGTCATATCATCCATCTTTTGGAGTGCCCATGGTCCAATTTTATGTGATTATTTGGATGAGCAACGCACTATCAATAAACTATACTACTCAGCCATGATTGAGAACAAAGTCAAGCCTGCATTGATGAGTAAGTGTCTGGGATGACATAGGAAAGGCGTGGTTCTTCAAGACAATGCTCAACTTCAAACGGCACAACTGATGCTGAAAACTATTGGCAAAATGTATTGGGAGCTCCTACCTCAATCTCCTTACAAAAAGGCAGCTTACTGGCTTTCAGATACATCAATTTTTGGTTGAAAATTGATACAGGAATCTGGTTAGAAGGCAAATGGGCTTTCAGGAGCCAAAATAGGAAGTTACCATATTCTGTTAATGATGGAAATTAAAATAAAATTATAAAGAAATCAAACTTCAGTGAAGGTGAAGAAATGGAATATAAGAAGGCTAAAAGGTGTAGGGAGAGTAAAAGAGTATGAAATAATGAGAACAGCTTCTTCTCAGTTGAAAGGGAAAGTGAATCAGAAGAGGAAATGTCATCAAGGATAACAACATATAAACATATATGAGATAAGCTGTAGAGAAAGGAATCTGCTTCTTTGAAGGCAGCTGGGCAAAGAAACCTTGGGTAACAGAAGAAAACATAAAAATAAAGAAAGAAAAGACAGAGCAGTCTATCAAAGATTGATTGACAAATTAAAGGGTAAAAGCATAAAGAGAAAAAGAGGATTGGAGAGGAACAGAAGATGTAGAAAAGAAGTATGATATGTTGAATAAGAAGTTAAAAAACACCCCATGGGATAGAAAAAATCCTACTTTTAACATTAAAGAAATTCAGAAGAGAGTTGGTAAAAATGTGTATGAAGAAGTTGAGATAAAGAAACTATAGAAAGAGTATACAAAGTGAGTCAAAATTATGGAAAATACTCAACTTTAAAACCATTCTACACAGAACACTATAATGTTAATGATAACGTTTCAAGATTTAAATATATATCCTACTGCTGCACACTGTAATAATACTAGTAATAGTTTATGCCTGCAAAAATATAGTAATAATAATAATTTTATAGGGAATAAATAAACTATAGAAAGAGTATACAGAGTGAGTCAAAATTATGGAAAACACTCTAACAACTTTAAAACCATTCCACACAGAACACTGTAATGTTAAGGATAATGTTTCAAGATTTAAATGTATATCCTATATGACTACAAAAATATAGTAATAATAATTTTATAGGGAACATGATAAGATTCTTCTTACTATTATGTAACTTGGATACAAAAAATGTTTAAATATGTGTTTCTATGGAAAAAGTTATTTTTAGATTACTATGTATAATCTTTCATTTCATTTAAAATTTCATCATGTTTACTTAAATAAATTTATATATTCATATATTATATGTAAACAATTTTTTAGAATTACAAAATACTTGCATTCCCTTTCAAAGTAACTGCCCTTTCCAATTATATCAAAGTATTAAGAATATGATACTAAAAATTTCATCAAAATAAATGTTTCAGTGTATTAACCAATTAAACTAATGGTCAGCATTTTGATCTACATAACAGCTGCAATAATTATACAAAAATCAGTTAAATAGTTCAGTTTGAATTTTTTAACCCTTCAACTTCGTCGAAGTGGTGGGTTAAAATTCAGTTAAATAATATGTATTTTTTTTTTATAGAACAACTAATAAAAATTCTAAATAATTAAAAAAATTGAATTTTAACCTTTCAACTACATGTAAGTGATGAAAGGTTAAAATTCAATATCTTATTAATATTATTTCTTATTAATATCCTTTCATTTTAAAATCATGCCTTATTTTTGAAAATAAGTTGGCAAACAACTGAATTATAGCAGAAAGTTAGTAACTTAATTTTTAACAGCTTTTATCTCTACTTTTAATAAAAATTTCTAAACTGAAATAGTTAAAATTATTTAATCTAATTTTTTTTTCATAATGTGTACATTGCAGTTCAGCTAGTAAACAATAAGCAAACCCTCCCCCCTGGCCCAAGGTGATAAGAATGGTATGTATGACATATAAATGAAGTATACAGACTCAGGTCAACCATTCCTGAGATATGTGGTTATTAAACCCCAACTTTTATTAGGATTTGAACTTCAGAGCCTTTGACTTCGAAAATCATCTGTTAAACAACTGATTTGTGATGACAAGCTAATCACTAAATCAGCTGGTGGACAAATTAATAAATTTAATAATTAATTAAATGCTATTCATTAATTGTAATATAAAATTTAATAGAGTTAACATTAACTAGTTGGTTGTAAACATGTTGTATTGTGTATGATATTATTCTGTCTGTGTGCAGAACATCTTCCTTATAACCAATTGTCAAACGAAATGTTTTTTTGTAATTTTGAATTAAGCCTAAGAGAAACTAGGAAATTTTCTGCTAGAATTCCATGATCGACAAAAACTGAAAAGCATAAGAATGCTGGAGTTAGAAGAATAGATAGATATTGGAACACATTGAGGAGAATCTAGAGGACCATACAAGAAGGGTTGCATTAAGTGAACAAGTTGTTCATATATTTTATTTATATATATATATATAAAATTCATTAACATATTGACCACTGAGCTAATAAATTTTAATATTAAATTAAATTAAAACCACCAAAACACAGTAAATAGATACAGTAAATAGTTAAGCTTACCATATTAATTCTGAGAATCAATTTTCATAGGATTCTGCGTCTCCAGTTTGTATTTAATTCTATATTTACATTAAAATAAATTGTTTTTACTAGACAGTAGAATCTGCGTATTCGTACATAATAACTTCAAAATGTATGAAACAATAACATTTTCGACAAATCCAGAATTCAAAAATTATAAAAACAATTTATTTTAATGTAATTATAGAATTAGATATCACTGAAGATGCAGGATCCCACAAAAATCGATTCTTGGGATTAATATGGTAAGTTTAATTTATGTTCTTTGCTATGTTTTGGTGGTTCAAATTTCATTTAATATATTTTTTCCGTGTATAAAATGTGCACTGTATGGTAAATAATTTTTTATATGCTGTATGTATTTTTTAAAGTTTTATAGCATCATTGGTATAATGGGAAAATAGTCAAAAAATCTTTGTTGAGCAATTTCTTAAGTTGATTACTTTTTGACTAGTCTTGAATCCTTTTTAGTGAGTTGCAAATGGTAGCACTCAAATACTTTTTCGAACAACATCAATGTTTAAATATTCTGATGCTTCTTCTTCAGCTTGGTGTTGGCCTATTGATAAATTTGTATTTTTTTGTCATTGTCATCATTCTTTCTTAATTTTCAGGAGCCATATATTTTTCGTAGTTTGTAGTAAAATATCAAAATCTGGAATATAAAAATTATATAGGCGAAAAATTTTATAATATTAATAAGTATTTTAGTTGATATTTTTGTATTTGTGACATTTGAAATGCTCACATTCTAGAGTGCATGTAAGAAAGCAAAAATTATTGCGATAGATTTTAATGGCTTTTTTTATTTAATTGTTATTAACGTTTGTTTGCAGGTTCATATTTATAAATTAACGGATGTTATTTTAGATCCATATAAAGAATGTGATCATCTTGGCCCAATAACAGATGTTGCATTTTCACCGAATGGGCAGTATTTAGTTGCTTGTGATGCAAATCGTAAAGTTATATTATATAAAGTTCCAGAGTTCCAGGTAAAAATCAACACTTATTTAAAAGAAAAAAAAATTCAGTAATTAATTACATTTTGTGTGAAAAAGTAAGATTGACTTATAACATTTTTTCATCTTGTTTATTATTTGTCCAGTAAATTAAAATTTCTTGCTTTGGACATATGTGTAGATTTATGAGATTACATTTATAAATTGTCTTACAAATATATAATATTTATTTCACAGAAATGAAATTCATGGAAATGTAATAAATTTTTTGATATCTATTGATGATTGTTTAACAATGACCATGGCAAAAATTTTCCATTTCTGTACATATGCGTACTAACACACTTCACAATTCAAGGATTGAGCATTCTCAGTCGGGTTTTTGAAACATAATTTATTAATTTCATCATTTATATATATATATATATTTGTGTGTGTTTCTAACCCAATACAGGCTATTTTAAAATTTGTATGTATATATAATATAAACTTGTTACCTGTTTAAACATTTTCCTGAATTTTAAAATGTAATTTAAATTAATCTTGAAAATTTCTTTGGGCAACTAAATTTTGAAATGGAAGCCTGAAATTTAAATCAAATTTATTGAATTTTAATTGTGAGAAGTTGGTAAGTATGTTTGCTTTGTGCTTCATTACTAATTTTTGCATATTATCTAAATTGTATTTAAAACTTAGTTTTTTAAATTACTTTTATTTACCTGATTTTTGTGGAGTATTTAATTTTTTTAAATGTATTAAAGTTGTGATACAGTTATTTAGTGAGTTAGAAAATTTATTTTTATAATTTCATTTAACAGTTGCAGTAAATCTTTATTTGTGTTCTCAAGAAATGATTATGATTAAATGAACATTGAGTTTATGTAAAACTTTAATTAGTTAATTTTAATAATTACTTTTATTTTGTTTGATTAGTTATTTGTGAATTCAGATAATTTCATTTGATGTATTTAAATGTGCTTATCCACATATATGTTCACCTAAATGTTACTTTTTTTTTACATCTCTATGGCAGTAAATAAGCATATACATATAAAACAGGTGACTCAACCAAAGCAGATAAGTTAATTCCTTTATTTTTCTGCCCCGTAACATTCTTCAATGTACCTCTATTTTCAGTTTGAAATCATTGTAAAATATATAATATTTAAAAAAATTATAAATTAAAAGAACCATAGTAATGTAATGTAGTATGTTCAGTTGTAATTTTTTGGTAAAATTTAAGAATAATGAAGCAACCATTAAAAGCAAATTATTCCTATTATATTAATTTGAATAAGGGTGCCTTCATGGCAGTCAGCCTGCTTATTGGTAAGTTTAATATTTTTTCTTTACATTTTTGTTTCATTATTGGTTTTTATTTATTTATAAAATTTAAAATATGTTATACTATTTTGGATGTATTGATTTAAAACAAATAATAACTTCCAATTTATTCCATGTTTTTTTGTTTCACAAGTTTGAGCCTATTAATTTTATCCATATAAATATTGTAAGGTTGGCCTCAATTTATCTTATAAATTGCATTTTTATTCTGTTTATTATTCACTTTTATCTGTAAATTGAATTGTATTTTCTTATTCTATGTATTTTATGTGTTACGTAATTTATTATTTATTTATTGGATAAAGTACAACATTTTATCAAATAATTTCAACTGACTGTCTTTGTATTTTAACTAATTAACAAAGTAACTACAGCTCTTTTAATAAATTCTTTATAATATTTAGTGATTTATAGTAACCCTGGAAAATGGATCTCTAAAAATGTTCTTTGAATAAATTTAAGATAACAGAGTTATTTGTTTTGTGACTCAGGCCGTTTTGTATCATCATAACTGCATGGATTTTTAGTTAATAGTTTGAAAACTACAATAGCCCAAATTTATTATACAAACAAATCTGGTATTCTTTGACATGTAATCATAAAGATTTTTATTGTAAAACTCATTCATTGTAATAAGAAAATAAAAAAACACATTGAAGAATTATTTTCTCCTTTTAAAATTTAATATGGTTATATACATGACAGCATCCAAAACAACTAAATCTACAGATATTTAATATATTTTCCATTCTATTGAAAAGATATCTAACTGAATAATTAAAATAAAATAAAAATTACTTGATCAACAAATATCAGCCAAAATCCAAAACCTTGTAGGAAAAAGCATATAAAAACCTTTTTAACTGCCTGTACTGTAATTGAGTAAAAATAGTTTTTGATGATATATTTTAACAACAAAGCATTCAAAATTTTGCTAGCCTTCACCAGGGTTGATGGGTAGCACAGTACCCTGGACTTGAACTCCACTGATATACAAATTCCACCCGTAATTTCTTAGTGAAGCCATAAACATGTTAATTTCTGTTATTAAATTCCACTTAAAATGTTTTTGTTAGTCCTGATTCTTCATATTGGTATCTTAAAGATTTCAAAATTTAACACTTAAGTCTTAACTTCTTGTGTGTTAGTTGGTAGGATTGGATGTAATTATTCTGTATTAATACATTTATGCCATTTTTTAAAATCCTATTGGTATCATTTAGTACACAATAAAATTTTTTGTATTTTTTACCAAATAGTAATATGAAGTCAAGTATAACCAAGTAGAAAGCGATCTTATCTATTAAAATTTCTTTAATATTTTTAGTAAATTAAATTAAAATGTCCCTGTGTGAAATTTATTTATTATTTTATGTGCTAATATTGTATGTTTAATGTATTTTGTATGTAATATGTCCATTTAATGTTGTATAACATCTTTGTTGCTTTCTTGGATTGTTATTTTATAAAATCACGTGAAGAAAGTGAGTATACTGTGATTGTTATTCATTTGATGTTAGTATGGTTTTGTGCATTTGTGTTTCTTTTCATTCTAATTTCTAGCTTTTTTTTGTTTTTGTGTCAATTGTTTAGTTATATTGTGTATACATTGTGAAACACTATTAAATGATGTTTTTAAATTGTACTGAAAAAAATCTCGTTTAACAGGATCATTCTGAAACTCCAACCTTAAAGAGACTGGAAAATAGATTAAAATGATATTTTTCTATGTTGTAAGAATAATTTTATGTTCATTTTACTTTGTCATCCATCATTCAGGACTGATTTATGTATTTTATTGTCCCTTTCTGTTCAATACTAACCTTTTAATTGCAGTTCATTTAATACATTAAATTTTGAGTGAAATACATTGTATAATTTTCTTGCATAAGCAACATTTTTTTAGAAAAATAAATAAAAAACCTCATATTAATTACACTGGTCAACATAAAATTTGGAACTGAAAAGAGAGTAGGTGTTCTATGTAGTATTTTTTATGCTTTATGTATTCTGAAACAACCCATCATAAAATATTCTAAAGTTACAATTCCTTAAATTTATTTGTTCCATCATTTATGGAACAAACAATACAAATAACGTAGTACATCTGTATGTTTGCTTATTCTTGTTTGATTTAAATTGTGATGCATGCTGTAGACCTATATTTGATACATAACAGTCGAATGATGTCATTTCATGTCAAACCATGTATAAACATGTCAGTGAGTCAAGTAATTCAACGTGATATAATTTTCTTCAGCTGTTGGTACGACTTGCTGTGTTCTTTAGTTTTGGTTTTATCAGTTTTATCATATACATATTATAAAGATTGTTTTATGTTATGTCATACATTTAGTGAAAGATTTTTATGACCAAACACTTTTGGTATTGTTTTATTGAACATCAAGATTTGTTAAGTTGTGTGTGTTTTATTGCACTCCATATTGAAACAATTTTATGAAGTATTTTAAGTAATTAAGTATTTATAAATTAAAACTATTATTTTTATAATTAAGTAAGTATTTCTGTAATATTTCAGTTTACTTTCATTCATTAAAAAATCTTGACTTTTACAATCAATAAAAATCGGACTTGTAAAAATTCTCCAAATATTTTTTATGTTTGCGGAGAATTCACCACGAAAAGTCAATGAAAACCAGTGTCGAATCTGCTAAAAATTGCTTATAAACATCACAGATTGTTTTTTGACTTGTATTATTACCATTCACATTGTAAAAACATGCCCAATAATTTTTTTAAGAAGAAATTATTTCTTGTAATTAATTGACAGACAGATAAGTAAAGTAGATATCATTGAGAAAAAATATTAGTAAAGGTTTTAACCATAATGCAGGTGTTTAAAAAGTTGTTGTGCACTGAAACTATGGAAGTGTAATGACAAAACTTTCTTAATTATTACTTCGCATTTTTATTTCATTATTTTATAGAAACAAATATTACAATAACTGAAATAGTTTATAGAAAGTATTGAAAATGATCTCCTCCTACATCAATACATACAGCACTGCATATATTTCAATTTGTTTTCAAACACTTAACCAGCTGATTTACTGGAATGTCTTGTACATAGACCATTATTGCGGTTTTTATTTCATCAATCATGCATGGTCTGTTATGATACATTGCTTGTTTCACTGCCAAAGACAGTTTTAAAAACGTCATTTACCTTTTAGCTGTGGCGCCATCTTGTTGGCACTAATCGTGATTGATTTCTACTTCTATTTATTAACTGACTAATGAGATTGTTAAAACAGCACAATAACGATCACTATTAACTGACTGTATTTTCATAAAGGAATGAACCCACAGAGTGCATTCTGCTCACACCGAACCAGATTCAAATTTTCACTTGTGTAAAGATTGTTCATGTAATTCACGGGAGTTAGTTAGTTGTCAATCACATTCATGTATTTTGTGAATTAATATACCCTCTGTGATGAAACCATGCTTCATCTGTAAAAATCATAATGTTGAGGATATCTACGATAATTTGATCAATAAAATGTTTAAACCATTGAAAATAATTTAGCCTTTTAGGATGATCTGTAGGTATCAGTTCTTGAACACACATTACTTTATAGGGGAAAAGTTCCAGGTTTTTTATTACAGCTTTATCTGCGGTAGCAAGTTCGATATCTTGATGCTGTGCTAACTTATGCATAGACTTTGATAGATTTTCAACCATAGCATCTGAAATATCAAGCAGCTTCTGTTTGCTTAGTTAAGGTGGTTTTCCACTTCAATCAGTGTCTTCAACAGAGCCTGCTGCCCAAAATCTTTCGATAAGAGTTTGAACTGCATTTTGATGAGGAATAGGAATATTTGGAAACTTTTCAGAAAACTTGTGCTTCACCAAATAAGTATACTTGTTATACCTTCACAAAAGTCGTGTTTAAGAGAAAAATGTGTTCCTCTACCAAAAAAAAAACCACTATGTTTCTCGCAACTATTGATCACAACAACACGAAATGAAACATTCAATCACAATTCAATAGCTGGTGTCTTGGTTTAATGCTGAGCAACGCCCTTTGAACCCACAGGGTAACCTACCTAACACCAAAAGAACAGAGTGCACCACATAATTTTAAAGCATAATCCACAGTGACTTTCTGAATGCACTGTAGTTGCTGCTGCAACTTTAGTTAACAGGACCTGATTAAATCTCTATTCATATTCTAAAAGTTCATATTTGTTGCCATTGCATGTTTTTATGATACAATCAAATTACAATTTCCTTTTTAAAACATGATATTTTTATTTAAAAATATTTCTTATACAATTGTTTGAAATTACTAGAAAACTGGGATTTTGTGAGAGTTTACTCTATCTAGTGATCTTTTGTTGCTTGTTTTCTTTCAACGTTTATTTTAGTGTGTTTTAGATGTAATTATTGGTAATTTAATGTTTCTTACTGGTGTAACAAATGTTGTCTATGAAAATGCGTAGAAAATTACTTTGTTGATTTTAAATAGAAAAATTAACTTAATGTTTCATATATAGCGCATAATCATATCTCTAACATTTATCTTGCACAAGATAATGGAATTTTTTTATTTTAATTTAAATAAGCAACAATATTTTTGTACTTATTTAACCAAATTGATTCTGGTGATCTACATAGTTTGTTAATTTAATGTAAATCGCATAGAATGTTATTTTTGTAAAAATATTGAAGAAACAGTATCAACAAACTTTAAGGAATCTTATTAAAAATTAAATTTTTTTTTTATGTACTATGATTATACTAGGGCTGTTTTTTTCAACCTCCAACCATGCATCTAAGTAAACAAGATATAGATAGAAACCAGGCCTGCACATTGTGCAATTGCAACGCTCTCCCACCATAACCTCTGCCAATGCCAGCTCCAGTACATTAGTCTGAGCTGAGCTATGGGCAATTGAACATAGCCACTATCATCGATGTTCCTGCAAAGTGTGATACGTTTTCTGCAATCAGAAGGATGTAGTGCTGTTGAAATCCATTGCAGAATGAACCTAGTATATGGTGAAAACTTAATGAGTGATGGTAGTGTACAGGAGTGGTGTAGGAAACCTAAAAAAGGGTGAACAGAAAAAAAAGGGCCCATGATGAATGTGGGCAAGGATGCAAGTCTGTCGCTACTGTACGCCTGGTTTGCATGTTGATAATTTTGTCCGCAACAGAGGTTTACGATAAGTGAACCTTTCAATGTCTTCTCTGTATACAATTGTGACTAAAGACCTAGGATACTGGAAACTATTTACACATTGGATCCCAAAAATGTTGAGTGATGATCACAAAATGCAGCAAGTGATGTCACTTAATGTTTTTCATACGTTAACGATAATGAGGGGGAAGATTTTTTAAAGTCTATCATTATTGGCAATGAGACTTCGATTCAGTATGATAATCCAGAAACCAAAGAACAGTCTAAGCAGTGGATGATGCACAATTCTCCATACAAGCTGAAAAAGTTAAAACAGACACTGAGCAACAGGAAAGCAATGACTACAGTTTTTCAGGGCCATAAAGGTGTCTTGTTGATGGACTTTATGGAGCAGAGGACAACAATAACAAAGGAAATTTATTGTTTGTCTTTACATCGCCTCTGCAGAGTGATCCAGAACAAATGAAGAGGCATGCTCTTATCCAGTGTGGTTTTTATCCATAACCACACTGTGCCAACATGACGCAAGATCTTAAACAATCCAATTGGGAAGTTTTTGACCTTCCACCATATAGTCCAGACGTAGCGTTAGTGATTTTCACCTCTTTCGAGAATTGAAGGCATGGTTAGGCAGATAACATTTCACTACCAACAAAGAACTTCAGGAGGCTGTCAAGACATACATTACCTCACTGGCGGCAATGGCTGTCAAGATATACATTACCTCACTGGCGGCAATCTTTTTTGAAGAGAGCATCGAAAAGCTGGTGTGGTGATACGACAAATGCCTCAGTCATTTTGGCGATTATGTAGAAAAATAAGTTAGATACGACTCAGCTTTTAGTAATAAAATCAGTTTGTTACGTAAATGTGTTTTTTTATAGCCCATCAGATGTTGAAAAAACCAGCCCTCGTACTTAAAATGAAAATATCATTTTTACGAAATTTTTTTTGGATGAGACCCCAACACAAATCTAAAAATCTACTTACTAGTTGTTCGTGATATCATTGCCACTAAAAGGATATTGAGATTGAAAAATATTCATCGATAGGGTTATTGTTTCAATAGCTGGTAAATAATATTTATAACATGCATTGTTTGTTATGTTACTATTGTTAAATAGTTCTATTAATAGTAAAAAATTAAGCCAATTAAGTTATCAAACTTGCCTGTTACAAATAAGTCTATTATAAAAGTCTCACGTTATACATGATAAGTATTATCATTTTTGTAAAATAGTATTTAAAATGAATATTTATGTTTTACATATATATATATATATATAAAACATAAATAAATTTTATGCCAATCCTGACCATGATTTAAACTCAGCATCTTCCTGAAGAAAGGTGCTACCAGTCTTCCCTGTAAGTTGGTAATAATATTAATTATAAAATATCAATTGTTAATGTAGAATTTTGGTTTATTTTTATTACATACAAATAATTTTCCCAAAATTATTGTGAGTCATATTTTACTGATCTAAAGATATACATAAGAGGAATGAATATTGATTCACTGTTAAGTTCTTAGACCAGCAGGAGTAAGAACTTAATCATAAGTTCTCACACGTGTTTCACTAACAGATACACCTCCAATTACATTTGCATGGAGACTTATAATAGGGTTTGCTATAAAAATTCTCTTATATCGTGCAAGATTATTTTCTTTTTTTACAACATTCAAATAAATACACTTTTTGACTCTAGATGGGACTTTGATACCTGACTAACGTGTTATGTCACAGTGTATTTGGTATGTGAATTTACAGTTCATGCAAACAGTAGTATGAGTTTTGGTATTGTTTATACTAGTATTGGTATTGTTTTACACATTTCTGAAGAAAACCTAATTTTTTCAAATTTTGTAAATACTTTATTTCAAAATCCTTTTTATTGAATATAAAACTTCCTCCTAAAACTGTAACTTTAAAACTGATGTAAGAACTATAGTCCAAAATTATTAAAACTTGATATAACAACAAGGCTTTGAAAAGGAATTATATTCTCATTTGTGTGGAAAGTTGATGATGATTTAGTCTTTGATACTGAATATTTTTCTTTTCTTTTTTACTGAATTTATCTTTCAATGGGTTTCAGCCTGAAAAATCCTCAATTTTTCTCCATACAGAGTATCCTCTTCATTTCCTAGTAGCTTCTCCTCCTAATGTCATGAGCACCCAATCTCTCTTCCTCTTTCCCATCCTTTTTAAAGGCAATTTTTACATAGGGAGTACTCCAACTAAGATTTTTTTCTTTTTTTTTATCCTTTTCATTAAATTTTGGCGTATTATTCTTTTCAATACCTTCTCACCTTATTTATCTAATTTACTTTATCCTCTCTTCTCCTTGAATTATCAAAATAGATCAAATTGTTTCATAGTGTTTTCCAGTTTAATTTCATTTTAAGAGCGTTTATTTTTACACTGTCATTACTTTTATAGTACTCATAGTGTAGGATTTTTAAATTATTTTCTGCCACTTTCAGAGGAAGACAGAAGATAGTATTAAGAGATTTATATTACAAATCAATCATTCATGGTGTATTATCTGATTAAAAAATTAATAAATTTCAATGTATGTACTATCAAAATCGTGTTGTATGATAAAAAATAATATTGGATAATTTTTATTTTTACCAATTATTAATACTTTTTTTATTTGCACAATTTTTGAAAACATAATCTCATAAAATAATAGTGATTCATGATGTAATAACCTGTATATTTTTTGAAATCAACTTTAGTTGATCTAGCTCTTATTAGCTAGTAGGTACAGATTTGTACTATCATTATATTATAATTTTTACTATTTGGCAGCATTGGGTCAACAGGTTATTTGAAAAGGGACAACAATTGACTTGTTGAAGACCGATTTCTCCCTCTTTCAGTCACCTTACTGAAGTGTTGAATTCTGAACAAAATATATGTTTAGCAAAACATAATATCAAATATATTTATTAATCTAAAATAACATGAAGGTACAAACAAACCTTGCCTCATCCATCTACCATATTGATCAAAAGGTTTTACAACTCAAAAAGCTGTTACAATCTGAAATTAATAGGCGATTAATAAGTTGTTTAACAGTTTGAATGTGATCAGTCTTATGGAATTTTTGTAACAAGCAAACAAAATCAAGGTACACAACATAAAGCTCAAAAAATCATGCATGTTCATTCTTATTGTGATAATTTTTTTTAGTAAAAAAAAGTTTAATATCATCAAATGTAACATAAAATAATCTAAAAGATGACACAATTTGTTTCAAAAGTTGATGGACGGTTTTACGAGGTGTGGTTATTAAATAATGAGACCAATGCTGCTACAGAACTGCGCATGCACCAAATTCGAATGACCACAGCTGTGTGGCATTAAGCCTTCTCTCTTGATTGTTGCTGCTCCATTTTCTGTAGACATATTTGTCTGGCCGTGGCCGTTGTTTGGATAACATCTGTTTTTTTGTTTTACTGAAATAATTATAAATGTTTTATTAGAGCAAAGAATTGTCGTGAAATTTTATATGCAACTTTGAAAAACTGCTTCTGAAACTTATCTTTTATTAAAAAAAGTATATGGCAATGAATGTTTATCACATGCGTGATAAACATATTATGTTTAAACTATTCAGTGGTTTAAGCGTTTCCAAGATGACCGAGAAGATGTTGAAGGTGATGTTCACCTGGGTCGCCCTACCATGTCAAAAACTGATAAAAATATTGAAAAAATTGATAATCTGATCTGATATGACCGTTGGTTAAATATTCTTGTCTTTATTCAAGTTCCTTGCTCAACTCCGTGAAAAAATAAGAAAAAAACGACCCGAATTGTGAAATAACTAGTCATGGGTTCTTCATCAGGACAACGCACTGGCTCACACTGCATTGTCTATCAAGACGTTTCTAGCCAAGTATAACATCCCAGTGTTAGACCATCTGCCTTATTTGCCTGATTTGGCACCATGTGACTTATCTGTTCCCCAAGGTCAAATCTGCATTTAAAGGAACAAGATTTCAGACAAAAACAGCGTGAAAGAAAAAACAGCATGTGTCATGAAAGAGCTCACAAAAGAAGACTTCTAGTACTGTTGCAAACAACGGAAAATTTACATGGAGTGTTATAGGATAGAGGAGGGATATATATCGAAGGGTATAATAACTAAATATGTATAAATTTAAAATAAAATATTTTACATCATTAGTCTCGTACTTAATAGCTGCACCTCGTATTTTTATAAAGCCTCAAACCTGAGTAAACATACTTTCTGTGCTGATAATAATATGTATATTTCCCACTTCCTGCTACATCTTACACTAGATTACTTATTTATTTTATATATATGTAATATATACATATAAATTGCTTTTCTCAGTGGTGTAAGCTCTTTAATATAATTAATATTCTTTACCTTACTTTATACCACCCAGTGTGCACTTTTTCTTAATCTTTCTAATTGTTCTCTCTTAATTATATTTTAGTTAGCACATGATAAAGAATGGGGTTTCCACAATGCAAGAGTAAATTGTGTCGCTTGGTCTCCAAATTCAGAACAAGTAGCTAGTGGAAGTTTAGACACAACTATTATTATATGGAGTGTTGCAAAACCTGCGAAACATACAATTATTAAGAGTAAGTTTTTATTACTTTACTTAATAGTGATAATGTTGGTATTAATATTTTTTTTAAATTTATTGACATTTTATTATTTACTTTTTTTTTCAATAACATATGGTGAAGCTGTATACAAATCTATTGGGATTTGGGATTTTAATAATAAGCGTAGTCAAGGTACAAAACATAAAGCTCAAAAAACGTACCTTTTCCATTCTTTCTGTGAAAACATATTTTTTTTTAGTAAAAAAAGTTTAATATCAGCAAATGCAACATAAAATATTCTAAAAGATAATACAATTTGATTCAAAATTTGATGAACGGTTTTATTTTCGTAAAGCCTCAAGCCTGAGTAAACATATTTTCTGCGCTGATAGTAATATGCATATTTCCCACCTCCTGCTGTTTTACACTAGATTATTATTTTTTTATTATGTATATATTCAATATAATAACTTAATCACCAAAACACAGTAATAGATAAAACCTAAAAAAAACTAATACCAATAGTCAATTTTTGCGGGATCCCGCATCATCATCAGTTTGTACACAAATTCTATAATTACATAATACAAAAATTAAAAATTTAGAAAACATAAAACAGTATTAATAACTACAAAATCTGTATGAACAACACAACTTCACTGCCATTACTGGAATGATGTAAATTTAAACCTTTATACTTTCCTTTTTTCATAATATCATTGTTGCCAACCTCTACAACTCACCATATCTTTAATTACGACATCATCGGTGGTCATCATTCTATACTTTTGTTTAAATTTATAAAAGTAATATGTTTCAAAGTATATTCATTTTTTTAACATTATACAAACTTCTAAAATTTTTTAATTGTTTTTACAATCTATAATACTATGGTCACATTGCAATAAATGGTCGCTCACATTAGGTATACCTCTTCTCTTGTTTCTGTAAGCATTTAATTTTCTGTGAACCTTTTTTTAAATGAACTGTTAGTTTTACCAATATAAATTTTATTACATTCATTAGATTTAATTTTGTATATTCCCCTTAAATCACCTCTGTTTTTATTATTGCTATTCCTTAAATACTTTATAACATGGTTATTTGGTTTATATGCTTTTTTATATTTATTTTTTTCATATACATAGTAATTTTTTCTGCTATTTTATTTGTATAATTATTATTTTCTTGTTACATTTTATGTAAAATTATTATAGTACTTTATATTCCGTTTTTTATAAACTTTTTCTCTAATTTTACTATCAAAACCATTATATACTGCTATTTGTTTTATTTCATCTATTTATTAATTTTTTGTGACCATGGGTGATTAGAATTTACATGTATTGTATTATTTGTTGTGTTTTCTATAAACTGATGTTTTTATAATATTGTTTGTTTATTTGAATTTCAATATCTAAAATATGTATTTTTCTGTAATTTTCCATTTTACTTGCAGATTTTAAATCTTTATTATAATTAAGTTTATTTAACTTGATCAAATGTTCTTTATTAATACTTGGGTTATACAAGGTGCTACCCAAAATTTCAGGGAATTTTACCATAAAAATAAAAATAGCTTACTATAACTTATAATTTCCATTTTCTCCTTCTAAGTAATCCCCTTGGGCATTGATACAGTGATCCCAGCGTTTTTCCCATGATTCCATGCATCCCTGGAAGTCTGCAGGTGTAAGTGTTCGAAGCACATTCTGTGTTTCTTCCTGAATCTCCTCAGTTGTGTTAGAACGACGGCCTTTCAATTGAAATTTTATTTTCGGAAAAAGAAAAAAGTCGCACGTGGCAAGGTCAGGTAAATAGGATGGGTGGGGAATTTTTTGGCTGAATTTTTCAATTCACTATGTTTCTGGTCGCTGTTCAACAGTCTCTGTACAAATTTTGCAGCAATGCGTCTCATGTTCAAATTGTCCGACAAGATGCATTGCACAGACCCATATGACATTTGTACGATTGCACAAAGATCATGGATTGTTTGTCTACAATCTGCAACAATAGCCTCTCGCACTTTCGCAATGTTTTCCGGTGTTGCGCTTGTTGATGGTCTTCCTGAACGCTCATCGTCATTGACTGTCATTTGTCCATCTTTGAATCGCTTGTACCACAAAAAGGTTTTACTTTTACTCATAGCATTGTCACCAAATGCTTCCACAAGCATGCGATGGGTTTCTGCACCAGTTTTTTTAAGTATGAAGCAAAATTTGATGCAGGTTCTTTCCTCTTTAAAATCTGCCATTTAGAACTTCGCCGAAGAGTAAAACACAACGTTACACAACTGCAAAAAAGTCAACAATGCAGCCTCTCACTGTCACAGCTGTTGGAACACTGATTCACAAAGAGTACTGTTAGCCACATCTAGCGGCAGCAGGTTGTACCAGCAATGGTTCGCGCGCAAAATTCAAATTCTCCGAACTTTTGGGTAGCACCTCGTATATGACCAAAATATCATCTATATATATCTTATCCATTATAGTATCTGTTGCTTACTCAGGATACTATGAACTATTATACTTTAAAAATTTTGTATAAAAATCTCAGACATGCTTGTAGATATAGGTGATCCCATTGGTAATCTTACTGTTTGTGAATAGCAGTTGTCTCATATTCAAAGTGATTTTGAAGACAAATATTCCTTATAAGTGTGAGAAATGCATTAGTGTAGTCTGGGTTTTCCGTTATACTATTTTTTATTATATCTGTTTTATCTACTGGTATATTAGGGTACATGTTAGTAATATCATAATTTATCATTTTAGTGTTAGCTTTAATAGAAATTTATTTATTTATCACTTTGTAAAAATGTTTAATTTTGTTTATAGTTAAGATTCATTTTTATTCTAAGTATTTTATCTATTATTTTAGCTGTAAAATATCCAGGTGCTGTTTTAAAATATATTCAAAGTCTTATACGATTATTTATTTTATGAAATTTTGGTAATCCAGTAAATTTTGGGGGTGATTGTATGTATGGATGTAATTTTGAGTAAATATAATTAAATATTGGTTTTATAATTAAATATTGGTTTATATTTAGAAATTAAATCTTACAATTTTTAAGTATTTGTTTGTTGGATCTTTTATTGGTTAAAAATCATTTTCTTCAGTGTAATTATTCGTAAGTTCTTGGTACTTATTTTTATACATAATAAAATAATCATTATCATTTAGCTTATTTTTTTAGTTTGATATCCTCATATTTTATAATCATTTGTTTATATTTTGTTTTTTTTATGTTATTCTTTATATTATAGCTGATTTTATTTCTTATTTGATGCTTATCTAATCCATTCTTTCAATATTATATTCCATATCAATTGTGATATTTTTAATTTTATTATACTTGTTACTATCATTTAAATTAAATTTGAAAGCATTTGAAATTATAAATTTTTCTTTATTATCAAAAAATATAATAGTAAAGTTCTTAAATTGTTATTTGATTATGTTTTTTGTTTTTGATAACTATGTATTATAATTACTGTTATAAAAATTAGGTTTATTATAATTTTTATGATATAAATATTGTATTGCATTGTGATACTTATTGTTACAATAATTCCTTAATTAATTTTTTTTTTAATCAAAATTTTATTTAATTTCTCTTTGCATTTTACTTTTTCAAAATCAATTAAATCTTCTATATACCTGTAAACTTTAAATCTCAATTCTGTAAGGGTAGATGACAACAGTCAAATCCATAATTAATGAATTAATTTAAGGATTCAATCTAAACTCAAAGTATTTGTAAATGTATTGAATATAATGTATTGTTAATTAAAAACATATCCTTATTAGCTTAATTTCTTGTTTGTTGTGACTTTTGTGTAGGAAATCCACAACAAATTGTATTACAATATTTTATTGTGATTTTTAGAGCTATTTAAAAACCTGATTTTTAGAGCTATTAAACAAAAATAAACTCAAAGAAGTAAGAGATGAAATAAAACAAATAGTAGTATTTAATGGCTTTATGATGAAACTATAGAAAAAGATGATAAAACAGAATAAAACAGATAAAACAGAATATAAAGTACCATAATAGTTAACAAAAATATAACAAGGAAAAAACTCTGTGATTAGTAATAGTTTTTTACTAGAATGCAGTTATACAAATACAATAATAGAAAAATTATTAATGTATATGAAAAAAATATATATATATTTATTATATGTAATTTTTAATATTTATTTTATGTAATTATAGAATTTGTGTACTGACTGATAATGCGGGATCCCACAAAAATCGACTATTGGTATTAGCTTTTTTTTAGGTTTTATCTGTTTCTGTTTTTTGGTGATTAAGTTGTTAATATTGAATTTAATTAGCACAGTGATCATTATGTTGATGAATTATTTGAATTTTCAAAAGATATATACGTATATATTATGTAGAATTGCTTTTCTCAGTGTTTTAATATAATTAATATTTTTTCCTTAAATTTCTTTATTAATTATGGATTTGACTGTCATCTACCCTTACAGAATTGCAGAACATCAGATGGTAAGAAATAAAAGTTTATTGCTTTGTTCTGAAGGGAGAGTTCTGGTCTATTATGGAGTGTTTTACTCATGTCTACCGTGGTATCAGTCATTGGTTTTGGTATGCATACATGACCAGTGTGAAAACATTGATGGAACTGAAACTAGGCTTTCTCAATTACCTTAAGATTTTATCAGTTTGAACAAAAAGTAATGAGCAATACTTTTTTTATTTTTTAGTGAATGGGATGCATGTAAATTAATTTCTATTTTATTTTGTGAGCATAATTATTTTTTATTAGCTTATTTTTTTTGTTTCATTAGATGCACATCCTCAGAGCCAGATTACCCGTTTAGCTTGGGTTGATGATGAAACATTAATATCAGTTGGGCAAGACTGCAATACTAAAATTTGGAACATTACTCCAATATAAAATCTTTCCTCTACATTGATTTAAACACCAGGTAATTTTAATTGTGTTTTTTTTTTAATTACTTAAGGAAGCTTAATTTCCTACACTGATATGTTTTGAATTCTTGGATATTTTGAAAATAATTTGGTGAAAATATTTGTAAACTACAAATTTACAAGACAGTAAACAAAATTTGTAAGCCTGAATCTAGTCACCAGTTAATGCTCATTATTAGAATATTTATTGTTTAGAATCATGTAAACAACCATCTTCACTTTTGTGAATTGGTTTAGAATAATCTGAATTAGATGGTCTGGTGAGTGCCAATCAGTGTTATGCCCACAAAAAATTATAACTTCCAACACATCAGTGATATGCTCAGCAATATTTTATTTTTGTCATTTTAAACAGCTCATAGAATGTGTAAGTTGTTTATTTTAAACCTATTGATATAATATCAAGTCATTATTTGCAGTTGCTTTTTGTTTATATATATAATACACACACACACACACACACACACACACACACACACACACACACACACACACACACACACACACACACACACACACACACACACACACACACACACACACACACACACACACACACACACACACACACACACACACACACACACACAACCTATTTATAAAATGTGTCTTTCAAAATTTAATTGATTTTCCCAATTGACACATTACAAACATTAAAAATAAAGTAATAAAATAAAATTTACGTGTTTTTATTGAGCACAGAATTTCTGAATTTAATGAAATTTATAAATTATTTTATGAATCTTTAAAGTAACTTTAAAATGCAATAATTTTTACTTTTTGCAGGAATACTGAATAAAATGAAGATTTTAAGTAATAAAGAGTAAACAGTCATTTAATTGAAGCAAAGAACTGTAAAAAAAGATTATTCAAGTTTTATTTTAAGAAAATATAGTTGATAGGTAATTAAAAGAATAATTTTTTAAGGTTCTAAAAGAAATTTGTACTCCTCACAACAAAATTCTTCACTATTTTATAATTAGCTGTAAATCTAAAAAATAATCAATGTTTGTGAATGAAATATCAAAACTTTCAGCATTAAATATGTATATGACATCATATAGTACATTTATTCATAGTTACATTTGTAAACATTTAATAGCCATAATAATATGAATAAAATGAAATTAGGTTATCTGTTTATCGATAACAGGCTGATGCCCAATAAAAATCATTATGATGGATGATAAATTTTGTGATGTGTGAAGAATGTGTACCATTTTAGAAAAATTAGAATTAACGCAACTTATTTTCCTGAATAAAGCAAAGCTTGTGTTTGGGAAAGTATAACTAAAGATTATGTATCAATAAATTTACTTTTTCACAATGCAAAACCCTTGAATAAAATAAAGATTAACAATTAATGTAGCCTACTTAACAACTGACATATGACTTTACTTAAAATCTTTTCTATGAAAAATGAAGTATATATATATATATATATATATATAGTAATGTCAATTCAGTATTTTATGAAAACATATTAAGTCAACAGAAAATGGAAACATGAAATAGTAACTAAATTGAAGAATATAAAATGATTCAATATAAACTGCCTCAGTTTAAATTTAAAAATGTGTGATTAGCTCCATCAAGTAAATTGTGAATATTCACAGTGAATTAGAAACTTGAACTGTAATTGTGAGGTTGACATAATTTTAGTTTTTTATACTTGAAAGGAAATTGTAGGAGATTTTCTTAATGGTATTGTTACCATAGCCGAGTATAGCTTGTTAACTGACTTTGTCATCCTTTTATTTATTTTTTAATCTTCAGTAGCACCAGTTATAATTCTCCTTACAAAACATCATCATGCTTTTTCCCTGTAAATTAGGGTTTGTGAAATCTTCGTTCTTTAAAAATCTTTTTAAATAACAAACTGTTCTGATGATTAACGATATACAAATACAATGTTTTCTTTTTTCTTCAGCATATAAAATAATTATAAATAAAATTCTGTCCTATAGCCACTTAGAAAATTACATACTTGTAATTTATTGTTGGATGGTGGTACTTTGACACTTAAGTTTTGTAAATTCTTACAAGTATTTTCCATCCTTAAAAACCGTTTGTTGTTCTTTATTATCATTTATTTAATGTTCTGCGTAGTGTGAATTCACTTAAGCACTCAAATTTCCAGAGTTTATTATTAGTTAAAAATGAGAATTCTGTATGTTAATACATGTATATGTGATCGTGTGTGTGTGTGTTACATGTAATAGATGTATACTGACTACATGTGTATGTGAATATTCATTTAACTTTTCTAGTATTGGCTTTTGCGATCAACTGCTTTAAAGGCTTTAAAAGCATTAGGAGGTTTATTTACCATTATGCCTTTAGGAAGGAAACACCTTTTTTCTCCTTAGAATACTTATCATTTAACAATCCGTGAGGAAAGTAGATAAAAATGTACTCAGGTGACTGAATTGTAACAACTTCATATATTAAGTAGTAAGAAGAAGGCAGTTCATTTAATTAATAAAGAAGAAATGATTTGAATCTGAATCAAATTAAAATACCTTTATTATACTCTAGCTTATATAGTTTTATTAAATTATTTATTTGAATATTATTTACAGAACTAGATTTCTTTCAAAAAAACTATTTTTGGGAATATTTATTCTTCTACTGGCAGATTTCACAAAGTAATTAGTTGTGTATTTTCTACAACTGTAAAATTTCAGAATTGAATTTTAGCATGTTTTACTCACCTTTTTTTTGGATTTAAAAAATTTTTTAATGTACCTACAAGTTTATGTTTTTAATGTTTCATAGTTACTTTTGACTATATTTTTGGGTGTTCATATTTTTCAATTCATTAGACACTTGTGTTTAAGGACCAATCATGATAACTGATTTTTCAGTTAAAAGAGTTTTTTTTTGTTAATATTTTCTTTTGTGTTGTTACAAAATGTAGATTCAATGTCATATAATTAATAATAATGATATCAGAAATGAACTTGAGTCCACTTTTAAGTGTAGACTTATTTTATCATTTTTATAATGTATCGCACTCTTTCAAGTATAATAATTAAAAATAAGCAGTGGTCTTAAAATATGAGTTGAAAATAAATTTTAATACTGATCAATTGAATTTCTAAGAACTGTATAATATCCTAAACTAGTAAGGTGCATTAAATATTATAATGGTTACCTATTTGCTGTGTATATTGAAAAAAAAAAACCAATAAAAATGAAAAAAATTATAAATCACCTATAAATTTTAAATTGCTGCTTCAAGGTTTAAAATTACAAAATTAATTTCTCAAAAATGAATTGTATAAACAAATCTGTGGTGAGTGATGATGATAGTGTTTTCATCTTTCATGTGAAAGATTGTGATTGCAGGTCAGGTGTGGCATTTTTCACATGTTATACAATTCATTTCATCCTCAATGTAAAAACTTAGTGTGCAATTTACCTTGAGCATGTAATTACCACTCTGCTGATCTCCGTGGTGGAGTGGTAGCATCTCAGCCTTTCATCTGGAGGTTCCGGGTTTGAATCCCGGTCAGGCATGGCATTTATTTATTTGTCAATAAAGTTAAACTTTCAGATTTTTGATGATACCAAGATTATAAAAGCATTTCTAGAGGATCATAACTGAAAAATATAAAATTGCCTAATAGGCAACATTGCTCATGAAGTAGAAGTTGCACATTGAAAAACTGTTAAATTATTATACTTTGTTTATAAATAGAATAAAAGCTACTGGATATGGTGGAAATTTGACCTGTTGTGATTAATTGTCTATTCGCTGTTATTAATTCACAGTTTTCCTACTTAAAAATAGTATTGATTACATTTAATGTGTTAATTTTAATTACTTCAGCTTGTAGGTTGATGAAAGCTAAGTAGAAACTGGTAATTATTAATTAATCTCTTTACACTGGTTTGCTTTTGGGATAAGTTTTGAAAAAATTTTTAATCCTGTTGGTTTTTTTCTTTCAGTGATCAGTGTTTACATTAAACCACAAAAATCAGAAATCAAACAGTTGAAGATGGTCTTCATCAGATGATTAAATTTTATTGATATTTTATAAAATTATTGATTATTATTACTTTTGTGTATTATAAAAAAATGTAATTGTCATGTTTATTTATAAAATATCAAAATTATTTTAAATGATTATTTTTAAAACTGGGTATAGATTTATATGTTCTTAATGTTTATATATAGTAAATGCATGACAAGACATTGGATTTATCAAATTTTATATTTCAATAATTCTTACAAAATAGTTTTAGTTTATAATACAGGTCTTATGAGAAAAGTGTTTTACAGAGTTAGAAATAGAATATTTAAAAGGCGACATGTAAGAATTTTTGTTTGAGCTGTCACTAGTTTTTTCTTTATTTTCAATATATTTTTTATTTTTATATAATTACATATATTTTTTTTTATTAATCCTCTAAAATATAAAATACCATAAATACATGTATTAAAACTTATATGTCCAGAAATTCCCACCTTTATGAAAATGCACCAGTTAAATTCAGATTTCTAAAAACTGTAAAGAGAAAAGGGTTTTACCAGAAGCCTTATAATCTACTTGCCGATTAATTGGCATGCTAAGAAAAACTCCATGAAAGTAAGTGAAAACATTAACACTTTCTCAGCCAGAGAAACTTACTTTATAATAGTTATGTAATTAAATTAGTTGTATAGTAGATGAAGATATAACATGTATCCAAGATAATCTCAGAGAAGGGATAAGCCCATGAAAAACTAGAACTTTTCCTTCGTTTTACTTCCCCTAAATGTAATTACTCCATTAAAAGTAAAAATATAAATAAAAAAATAAAGTAAAAGTATAAATGTTTATTCTTCTTGTATGTAATCATTTTTTTACATAGTGTTTTGAGTCCATTAATATCTTCTTGAGTGTGTGCACATGCACGCGCGTATATGTGTGTGTTCTCATTAACTGAAGAATTTTTTGCTCCTATGTAAATCTTGATTTTTTAAAAAGGGGTTGTCAACATATTATAAATTATTAACAAAACTTCTGTTGCATTATACAGACACCATTATAAACAGTTGCAGTGTTGCAGCGCATCTTGCATTGCAGTGTTGGTTGGCCTTGTCTGAAACGTATATCATCAGTAATCAATAAGTTTTTATAATTGTATCATGATTATGAGAAAGAAACTTGTTTGATGATTAGAAGACTTTGTATTTCCATCTTGAGGTTATTTTTATATTAGGGACAGTTAAAGCTAATGTTTAGCAGAAATAGATAGTTAGTCTTTCTTGTAAATGAAACTGTTATCATTTAATGAACACAGTAGATAAAAGATGAAGTTATAGTGAACTTATTATTAAAAGCCAACTTGTATCAAACTTTAACTTTCATATATCCAGTTATTTGTAATCTAATTTTTAATTATTTTGTCAACCACTTAATTTCCGTTGAAAGTTTTAATCAGTTTTGGTGGCTTTTAAAAAAGTGAATACTTTAGCATTGATATTTTTATTTCAGTATTAAATTAATCATTTCACCTCATATATTTTTATTTATTTGATATTTAGACTTGTTAATATTTTTTGTATACTGGTAAAAACCTTTTCTTACGAATCTTATATTTTCCTGTTTCATACAATAAAGTAAGAATCTTTTAAGTTTCACACAACTACTTTCTGTGTACTACATAAGAATTCTGTATAATAGAAAAACATGCTAATATTTGTAGAAATCTGTTTTTCTTTTTCTTTTAATAATAACACTGTTTTTATTTAAGAGGTTGTATAAAAAATGTTTTTTAGCTACTTTTTTGAGGATTGTGTGAAACTAGGATTGTGTAAGTTATTAAGACTACTGATTTAGTATAATAATTCAGTTTTATCTTGTTAAAGTAAAAAAAATTTTAAATATTTTGGTTATTTAAAGTTACACCTTATTTTCTTTCCGTATTTTATGTTTTGGAATTTATTCTATTAATTAATGTAATTTAATTTTATATTATATGGAATTACAAATGTTGTAAACTAGTCAGACAATTTAAATTTACTTTACTCACACATGGTGGTTGTAAATGATAAGGTGTCTAAAAAATATATGCATTTACTTATTTATTAGTTAAGGAGTATATTATTTTAGCGAGTCATTGTATTTTTTTTTTTTTTTTGTAATTTGGATTTGTCTTGTTTTTTGATCTCTTATTCAATATCAATGGACAGACATTTTAATTATAGCTGTGTATATCTGTTTTGATCAAGTTGCCCATCAACATTGCAGTTGCTTAAAAAGAAATTGAAGAACTACAGTGAATCATGGATTACATCATTAGATAAATGGACATTTTCATTAAAAATTAATGTAAAAATTTCATCATGTGCATTACTTTTTACCTGGTGAATACTAGTTTCCATGTCATATGGAAGTACCAAACACTAATGCTTGTTATAAAAATGGAATCCAGATCTTGTCCAGGCTGTGAAGTGTGTAACTCGTAACAGGCAAAACAGAATGGCTGAGAAAAAAATTACGACAGCAGCAATTACCAAATTCTGACTAAGATATCTGTTACAGGACAATTGATTTATCAGTTAATTTAGTAATTTTTATATTTTATATTATATAAATCCAGTGTCATGTAAATAAAAGGCTGTGCTTTGTGTTATGTAATATCATTTTATATGAGGAAATACATATTAGCTA
Source organism: Lycorma delicatula (assembly GCF_047948215.1). NCBI lineage: Eukaryota > Metazoa > Arthropoda > Insecta > Hemiptera > Fulgoridae > Lycorma > Lycorma delicatula. The sequence goes on along the minus strand of NC_134459.1, from coordinate 67,520,493 downwards.
TATTATTAGCCTGCATCTAATTATTTGTTTACTGTATCATTTATCATTTTCAGGAATCCTATCCATTCATTTATTTATTAATTTTGTATATTATATTTAAAATTATAATTATATTTAAATATTCTATAATTGATAAAGTATAGAAATGTTATTATAGTCATCCTGGTTTATGTTCACCAATTACTAATTTTTATTAAAATTATGTATTTATTTATTTATATATCTTGAGAAATATATTCAGTTTTTTTTTATTATTTATTCAAAGTGGTCATTTTTTTATTATTTTAATTTTATTTTCCTAATTTGTTTTACATTTATTATTTTTAATTTACATGCCCATTTTTAAATTATTACTAAGTACAGGAAATTATGACATCAGTCATAGTCGCATACTAACTCTGAGTTTTAAATTCAGGTAATGTTTGATATTACTGTTGAATTGGGTAATATGTGATGTTGCAAGAGCACTTTAAAATATGTAGGTTGTTAAGAGATTTTAATTTGAGTTGGAGAAGAGTTTATGGCAGAATCTTGTAAAAAGTAGATGCCAAGGTCGGTGGTATCTTCAAGCATCAAAAGTTAATTAATACTAGGAAAAATTGTAGCTGGCAAAACCTTCAAAGAAAGGCAGGTTAAATATATAAAGTAGATAGTTTAGGATGTAGGGCTTGACAAATATTTTTGGTTTTGGGATACACTCAAAAGAAATGTAAAATCATACATAAAATCTAAAAAATGTTTATTTTAAGAAACAAATTGATATTAAAGATATTTTCTTTTGTACTGACATTATATGATTTTTTTATTAGCTTTTGTTTTGAAATGTATCTTTAAGTATTGAAATGCATCTTTACAAGGTCCTGATGCATTAGTTAAATTATATAAAAACTGATAATACCTTCCTACATCATGTATATTACACTGTATGTAATATATTTACGTTAAGATTGAACATGATTTATTTTAATGAATTTCATATGGAATTTAATATTATTCTCGTTAGAATTATGTGTAAAAGATGTTATATACATATAGAAAAATCATGTCTATTGTAAATTCAAAAAAGAACTTCAATTTATTGAAAATTGCTAATATTAAAGCCATCTTTTAAAATAATTTCAAGTAATTTAAAGTTTTTACAATTAGAATCAAAGTAATGATACTACATTTGAAACTAATTTAAATAGATATAAATTGTTTCAATGTGGATATCACTATTAATTCAGTCTTAGCTTGCCATGCTTGCTGGGGATTTATGAAAAAAATTAATAATTTTATTTTTAAGAATGAGATCTGGTTCTTGGAATAAATCGTCTAAAAGTAGTAATTATAATGATTTTAGATAATTGGAAAATTTAATTATCAATTGTTAATTAAGCTTTCTAAAAGAACTGCAAGTATTTATATTTTTTAAGGCATCACTTTTGTACAACATTATTTAATGAGTTATTTTATTGTTAAAATTGGTAATATTACAACAAAATTACCTCCTAACACACAGGGTTGAACATGATTGACAATCAAACCTCAGTTTCATTGTTAATACTATTATGTTTTATCTGTCTATTATATTTCATTATTTTATACCATGAAATTGGATAGATGTCAAAGAAAATTGTTACATTTCAGATGTTATGTTGAGGGTAGAAATTCAGTAATTAATTTCAGTGTTTTATTTTTTAAAATATATATTTAGTTAAGCTCAGCTCACATTATTGCTGTTTTCTTTGATCTTCTTTTATGTAGCTGTTTTCATTGCATGATTTATAATAAATTAATGATTTAAATATTGAAAAATGGTAGAATTATTAAATGAAAAGTTATTTCATATTTAAGTATCTTATTCTGCTGCTTATGTAAGCGACTAGTGGATTTAAATTAATAATACTGTCTTCTACTTTTGTAGTTGCATATTTATTTTTTTATATGATTATATAATTAAATTTTTGTCACATTTTAAGTTTTAGCATATTTCAATAAACTATTTAGCAATATATTTTAATCTGCCCTGTTGACAATTATTGGCAGATAATTTTTGTTGATCATTTTTTTAAATCCTGTCTTGATATTGTGTTTCAAGAAGGTTTAATTTCAAATGCTGTTTCATTTTTTTTTACACTTGAGAAATTATGTAACTGAATTTTTTTGTATTTCTCTATCAGCCTAGTTTCCATTCAATTTTTTTTTTCTCAGTTAAGATTTTAAAGTTAGGTCCATTATGCTTTATTAGTGCTAAAAGCTACTTAGCTTTTTGAAAAATTGTTTTGCAGAGTTACTGAACAATTTCTCTTGATAAAATAATTAGAAAATAAAAGCTGTTTTTGTTTGAAAGAGAAAATCAAGATATTTTATTATTTTTTATTAGGTATTTGCATAAATAAATTTAAATATTATCTGTCCTTATTAAAGTATTTCATAAAAAAATTAGTTAATTTTAAATTTGTTATCTGATAACAATTTTATATTATTTTGGATAACATTTGTTTATATATATTAAAGATTTGGTATTTGGTCATTAAATATTAAAAAAAAAAATAAAAATAAAAATATTTAATACCAAAAATATCAAATCTTTAATATATATAAAGATTGTCATTAAATATTTATTTAATTTTATAGTTCCTTTATTGTTTATTTAATTATTTATATTACAATACATTTAAGAAATAAATGTATTAGGGAAATGGAAAGGCATTTATATTTATTTTTCTGTATTGTACTTATATATATTTATTTTCCAATAATGCTTGGATTGTTTGGTAAATTAGGGAGTGTGTTTTAATTACATGTTTTAATCTGTTAATATAAACCATTTTTTATAACTTTTTAGTTATTTGTTTTTCTTTAATTAACAGTCACACAATTTGAACCTACATTCTGTTTTTATATTTAACATTTTACATTAAGGTATAATTATGGTTTTATTCTTTTGAAATATTATTCTATTAAATATAAATAAAAAATTCTTTAGTATAAAAATTTACTGAATAGTCTGTTAATATTTCATTAATGATAGAAAAGATATGAAGCAGGTAAAACAAGTACATCCTTTTAATTTACCTCCAGAAAAAAAATTGCTTTTGTGATTTTATTCTAAAGTGAAATCTTATGTGCTTTTATTTTAAAGTGAAATAAAACTGTCTAATAATAAAAAAGATTGCCAGTGAGATTTTTAAATGTGTCTGTTTCATAGATTAGTTATTATAAAGCTTTTCTTTTATAATACTATCATCATATGAACATATATTTCTGTATTCTACTTCCAATACATAAGCATTTATTTATACTTTTTTTTGTTTATTTATATTTTATTTTAATCTGAACATAATCAAAAGTTGAGTTTTTACATATGTTTGCATTTACTATTAGGTTGATATAATTTGTTTTTAGTTTTTTTTTTTATTTGTGAGAAATTAAATTTTGAAGTGTTTTTTTTATTATTTGTTGAAAATAATCATTGATTTGTTTGTTTATATTTCTGCACTTTCCTTTTTAGCTTGTATGTACAGTAATCATTATAATAATATTAGGTGAGTAATAAATAAATGGAGTTTTTGTACTCTTATATTGTTTATATTTTTGTTTTATTACTTAGTGACCTCTTTAGTTTTATTAATTTTCATGAGAACTCACATTTGTACTTTACTTAAATCTCCCAACTAAATTTGTTGTTTTTATATGTGCATAACTTTAAAAAACTACTTTAATTTTTTGGTAGGGTTTATTTAAAATAAGTAGTGGTTAAAAAAAATTTAATTGGTCCTTAACAGAAATGAAATTTTGTTAGTTTCTAAAAAAATGTTCTTTATGTCTCTGCCTAGTTATTGTTTAAATTTAATTACTTTGTCAGTAATTTTTTCTTTCATTTTTATGGTAATACATACCCAGTTTTGTCAGCCAATTGGTAATAGCTTTTTTAACACTAACATTACTTTAGAGATGATTATCACCTCACAATTATTTTCTTTTAGGAAACAATTGAGTCACTGGATGTCAAATCAGGATAGTACAGTGAATACTCGGTGTACCGCCCAGAACCTCACTCAGGCAATATTCACCTAGAGCATTCAATCTTAATTCAAAAACGTGAAGTATGGTACCCATACTATGGTAACTTTTCTAGAATCAAAAAGTTAATTTCATATTTAGCAGGATTTTCTATTTTTTCACACATATTAAACACTGAGAGAAACAGGCAATAGCATTTGTAGTAATGAAAATTTGATTCAGATTAATCAAATATAATAAGTATTGGCTTTGCATCTCTGCTAAGAAATCTGCTGTGGTGTGTGGACATCATTCTTATAAGATGTGTATGGTATGTGAAGTATTGTGCTAATCAAGAATGTAACTGACTTATTCCTGGGGTAGCCCTGTTATTAAACCACAGTTACGTTAGAAGTAACCTAATAAATTTAGGTCATTGGGAATTTAAATTCAGTGTTAATTGGTTTTGATCTAATCTTGCATTATTTCAAGCAATGAGGAAGGGTATATTGGAGATTGTATGAAATAGTTTGAGGTGAGAGTATATGTTTAGTAAGATTTAGTAATTTTTGAAATTCACCTATGCCAAGTTTGGTTACAGTAATATTTTAAAAACTATTCATTTATACATGCAGTATATAAAAAGAATTAAAATAAAACTTGTACCTTATTTCCCATTTAGCTAAATAATTATTTCTATATAGCCTAAGACTTTTTTACGATAAATATTTCAAAATAGTTTTCTATTTGTGTACACTACTTTTTGATGGAAAAATATTTTTAGTAATTAGTACTGTAGAATCATTTTTTAAACCCTTTAGAAGCAGGGTGTGTGCTTAAAGTTTTTGAAGCTCTTAAGAAGCTGCCCCCAAACTCGAGAATGGACACATGGTTTTTTCACCACGATAATCCTCCAGCACACTGCTCCAAAGTTTGCTGCAAGTATTTGACCAACACTGGAATAAACATCTGATTAAACATGGCAGGGTTTCTTTGAAGACTGGTTTCAAAGGATAACACGTGGTGAAATTATTTTTGAAAAATTATAAAAAATAGACATATTGCAAAACTTTCCTAGTGCCCTTTGTATTTATTGAAAATTACCAGTATTCGTCAAATTTCTTACCTCATTTCTATTAACAGCTTTACCCATTTTACATTAGATAAATAAAAATAAAAAATAACACAAAATCTAAGACTTATTGCTGAATAATATTGTACTTGTATTTTCTAAACTGTTCAGTATATTGAATCGCATCTCTTTCAAGGAATGAAAAAGATTTTGTAACTTTTATGAATTATGTTGACTTGAAAAAGATCTAATCTATTAAAATGAAAGAATAAAATCTGTTAATTACTTTGTTAATTTTAATTATATTTATTAGCCTATTAAAAGTGTTAGCTTGATGAAAAAAGTTTTGATTTTTTAAGTTATTTTCATGTAACATTTTAGAATTACACAGAAAAATTCAGCAATGTTCATTACACCGTATTTTTTTTTAATGATGAAATATTTTACTATCTATAGATATATGTATATTCAGTCTCTTGCCATACATGGCAGAAAACATCCAATGTGACAGAAGAAACAACTAACAACTTCCTTTCTTTTAAATGGTCCAGATTTTGAACTTGAATGGAATACACTTGTGTTTTTATATTACCCCAAAAGTAGAAATCCATGGGGTAAGGTCTGGAGACCGTGGGGGCCAGGCAATCCACCCTTCTTGTTCTATTAATCACTGAAAAAATGTTTCATTAGACAATCCTGCACAACTGTCTATTTTTGGAAAATGAAATTTTCCAGTATTTGGAGTGCTGCATACCCTTCTAACATATCCTGGAAGATGTTTCCCATTATTATTTTATCAACAAAAAAGAAGAGGCCAATAACACTTTCTTGTCCATTAGCATACCACACATGCAATTTATCACTGTCGCAAACATTATGCTGATGTAGTAATCCAGAAATATGAAACGTTGCTTCATCACAGAAAATGAACTTGTTTAAAAAATCATCATCCTGCTCTAATCAATCCAGAATGTCTACAGCAAAATCAAATCGTTTCACTTCATCCTGTTGATAAAGTTGTTAACTTTATCAACTGTTTAGAACACTTCTGCCCAGATATATTTGGGCTGTGCAACAAACTTGTTCGCACTGCTTCAATCATTTCACAAGTCACTGATGGTATTCCTTGGACATGTTTGCTTCAGTAGGCTGCCTGTTACTTTTAGTTGTTTTTCCCATCGCTGAATGTTATTTTCATGTGGGGGTCTTCATTGTACACACAGCTGTATTCACATCTAACAGGTATAACTGACTCAAACATAGCAAACCGCAACATACATTGAATCTTCCTCTGTACTGCAAACACAACTTAATCCACATGTGCTGCCTGCTTGTACTGGAAACACAATACGCATGCACTAGCTTTTGACATTTTTACATATAATTGGAGTGTATCTCTTTCATTTAACATATAGTTCTCTCCACAATGCTTTGTTCCAAAGCTATATCCATTTAAAACCCCACTATTATTTTACAGAGACTATGTATATATACGAGGGTAAGTCAATTATTATCCGCAATTTGGTTATATTTTTGTTTATGTTGGTAGTACTGTCGTGTTGAGTAGATGATGCATGTGCGGTTTAATTGTTATGTCTGTGCAGGTTTGATGCTGCTAGGGTAGTTCCATTATCGCTGCCCTGCTGTTAACTGTGGCTGCTCCGCTTTCTGTTTGCACCAAAGAAGAGCAACGTTCAGTGATCTGTTTTTTGTGGTCGGAAGGTATCAGGGGCTGAAATTCAGTGAAGACTTTCGGTACAGTGGGAACAGTGTGTTGCCCCAACAGAGTGTCTACGAATGGATTGAAAAATCAGAAATGGTTGCACAAGTATTAAACACGGCAAAGGAGCCGGACGACTGTTTACTGCCACAAATGAGAAAAACATTGACCGTGCATGTGACATGTTTTTCTTAGACAGATGAGTAACTATTGAAGTGGCACATCGTCTGCAAATTAGTCACAGTTCTGCCCACGAATCTGCGTTCTGCGCATCATCCGTATAGTCCTGATTAAAAATCTTGCCCCTTCTGACTATCTCATGTTTGGTCCACTCAAAGAGGCATTAAAGGGCTGTCAATTTACCCCGGATGAAACAGTGAAAGAAGCGGTGAATTCCTGGCTCACAGCTCAACCGAAAACCTTCTTTTATGAGGGCATCAGGAAGCTTGTACAACGATTGACCAAGTGCATTGAATTGCAAGGGGGACTATGGTGAAAAAAATGTACATGTAAGTTTCCTATTTGTATTGCAATAAAATTTATAACTACATTGTGGATAATAATTGACCTACCCTCGTGTATATATATATATATATATATATATATATATATATATATATATATATATATATGTATGTTGATAAATTATTTGAATTTTCAAAAACAAAAAAAAAATACATATATACAAATATATATATATATATATATAAAACACATATGTACCAAATAGAGTTAAAAGAAAATGTACCTGCTATACGTTGCATTGGTCAGTGATGCAAGTTGTTTAAACTACAACGTTCCAGAATATTTAAACTGAACTACTGTTTGTATTATAATCTGAAATACTGCACAATATTTTTATGTTAGTGAAATGGAACGCAGCTTCAAACAAATATAAAGTGAACATTTAAAAGCCCTCCATAGCAACGTAGCTTATGATCTCACAGATGCAAGTTGTAAATCCATCAATATTAATAACAACCCTTTTAATCTACACACACAAGAGGTAAAAATTTAAAAATGTTGCCCTTTAATGAAGGATGATTAAAGAGCGTCGGTGACAATTTTGTGTATAGCATAAATTTTTTTTAAATTTATATGAAAATGCACATATTTATATAGCCTATGACACTCCTGGTAATGTAAGGATTCCAATGCGGGGTCATGTGTAAATCAGTTCAGCAATTGAGCTCCTAGGATGAGACAAATACATTGTGTACACCCTAAATATATTAATTTCTTTTTGGGCAGTTGTATAAAAACACTAGTAGTAAAACAACTTCACAAACATGAGATATGAAGTTTTCAAAGCGTTAAGATGCGAGTTATTCAATAAGTGAACTGGAAAGTGTGACGAATCTTATTTAATACTAGATGATCTGTCTAACCAGAACCGAGACCCTCGAGGCTCAGGCTAGCCCAGGAAAATCCCGAAACCAACTATGTGCCTACCCTATTGTCACAGAGCTCATTTTGTTTGCCACTCCCAATTTTCCAGGAGGATTGGCACCCTGGACTTGCATAGAGCTTGCTTCAATTGCCATATTTATGCCATGGTGGTAGAAATATAATAGTGAAGTAAAAGGATTAATCTATTTTATCCTTAATGAATATCTTTAATTCACTTCACCCTTCATGGGGAAGAAATAATGAATATTTTTAGTATCTTCATCTTCAAAGGAGCTATTTTTTTTTTTTTTTTTTGGAATGAAATATATTTACAGTTACAAAATTTATGTACAGTTTTTACGAGATGAAATATACCTTTTCAGTGTGCCAAAAAACTTGGTTGTGATTGATCAATTAGTTTTTTGTTTTTCTTGAACAAACAAAAATCTTCTTCCTCTTTATATTACGGTGTAGATTGTTTTATTTTATTTAATGTAAATTTTTTAAAATGATTAATTCAAACTATTCAGTTCAAACCCAACTCGCACAGTAATAGAAGCTCACAGTTCATTAATTCAATTCATTAAAGTTAGTGTTTCAACCAGGAAATTTTTACTATTTTATATATATATATATATATATATATATATATATATATGTGTGTGTGTGTGTATGTATGTATAGCCTGTGATATTTCCGATAACGTAAGGATTCGAAAGGGGATCATACATCTAAATCGGTTCAGCCGTTGAGTTGCTACTGTGAACAAACACACGTACATACTCCCTAAATACATTACACTCCTTTTTAGGCAGTTGTACAAAAAGGACTATATTTTAACACATCCTTAGTAGTATTAAGTATTAAATATAAACACAACAACAATAGAATAAATGGCTAAATACAATTTAAAAACAACAGGATTTTCAACCATATTCTTAACTTGTAACTCAAAATAAACCGCCATTATTATTAACGGCATATTTAGAACAACTTCACCAGCCACTGAAGATGTGTAAGGAAGCTGATATGACATGATGTGAGTTTTTAAAAATACTGTTTAAAAAATTTAGTTCTGTTTGTCGTTAAAAAATGACAATTTTTAACAATTCTACACTTATGTTGTGAAATATTAACTTTTCTTTCTTAAGTTCTATACAATATACATGCATTCAAAAATAATTTATGTATTTTTATTATCTGTATAGTACTGGTGTGTTTATAAGTAGTATAAGGATTACTGTAGATGGAGTTGTATCTTATATTAAATTTTTAGCATAACCGTAGAATCTTTTAATAGTATGTAATTTGGAATGTTACTTGCACTGTACTTTGTGCAGGTTCGTACATGACATGTTAGGTTCGTCTGCTTATACTACTTTTGTTGATGGTGAAATTTGTACGATCTAATGTTTTGATTGTTTTATTATAATTCTTTTATTATTAAATGTTAGAAAATGTATAATAATTAGTCTGTAATATGTGTGTGTTAAAAATGCAAATACAATGCTTTTACTAGTTAATATTCATTTTTATGGGGTGGTTATAATGACATTTACGTATACTTCGTGATGTTTTTATGAAATATCAGTGTATTACAGTGATGCGAGATTTCAGTTCTACGCAATATGCTTAAGCATATTAAGCTGTATTAAATGTTTCTTTTAAGATAGTATGTCGGAGTGTATGCATCAGTAATAATGAAGTCAATTTTTAAATCTGTCCGGTAAGTATTGATGTACTGTGTACAGTTAAATTTTTCACTTGAAATGTCATCTCCGACAGTGGTCTATACTTAACAGCGGATAGGACTAATTTAATGTATTTTACGTTCTTTAGAATATGGAGTAGTTTAGAAAATCTATTTGAGATTGCTTTTAATTAGTTTTAAGAAGGCGCTTGCCGGTTCCTTAATCCTGTGTTTCTAATGTTAGAAGACTGGCTTAATCTGATTTTTGTTCTAAAGAATACCAATAAGTTCTTTTGCATATATAAAAATAATCATGAATTTGACATTAGTTTATTTAATACTTAATTACCTGAAAATTATTACAATTGTATGTGCTTCTCCATTGTGTACCCGCAGTTTTATAAGTCGGCAATTGCGTTTAGAGATTCTTATCCATGTTGAAGAATCAGAGTTGGGTAAAGTGCTAAGCAATTGCTTGGTCAAAGTTTTGGTACTTATGATTACGTTAATGGCAGAAAAATTGAAGCTTAGCGTAAATTAATTGTCGGAAATGCAAAATAAACCATAAACTAAACTTAATAGTTGTCAAGAGTTAAAATTTGAGTAGTCAGCTGTTGAAGATGACAGGTGGTGCTTTTTGTGAAGTGATTCTCTGTTGTACACATAACTAATACCAAGGAACTTGTGGTGTAGTCTCTCTGTAGTGTATGTATTTCCATTTAAATATAGATTCGGCCAAGTGCCCTATGTGATTGTGTTTATTTTATTTCCATACCTTGGATTTTACCCCTAACATCTAACCTAAAACCTCTCTCTCTACAGAATTCTAACCTTAACCTTAACTTAATCCCATCCTCTCTCCACAGAACAGATTAGCATCTGAACAGGTAGCTATAATTCACAAAACTGATTGCTAATTGACTTAGAGCATGATAACATGGCGTGAACCTTGACCTTGCATGCCTCAAGTGGTGCCCAAATGTGCTTTCTAACATTTTGATTTTGTGTCTTTTTAATCATAATCAAATCTACAATGGTATATTACAGTATGAACAAAATTGAAGATGATCAAGTAGTTGGTCAGAATTACCATTTTAACTACTATGTTTTGTGGTATGTCATTAAATAATAATTTTGCTTTGTTATATAACAATGCATTTCTTATGTGTACTGTATGTATTATTCTGTGAGTGATAGATAAATAACATTTTATTTCTTTAACAGTTTTATATATTGTGTTACTGTCATATTAATTCATTTGATGTATGGAATTTTACTGTTATAAAAAATGGTGTAATTACATTTCCTCAATACTGTGAAATTCTACCTACAAAAGAAAATTTGCAATTTATTGTAGGTATACAATACAGATGATATATTATAATGTATCAAAAATGTGCATGACTCCAAAGTTTAGAGGTTAGATACAAAGTGTGTCATATATCACCAAATATAAATTAAAGAGGTGATGCTGGTTATCTTAACTAGTACTCATATTTCTATACTGCTGTGTGTTATTTTTGTATTTAGATGCAACATTAATATATACGTTATCATTTACATTTAAACTTTTTCTAAAAAACCATAGTTTTTTAGACTTTTTTTATTGTTTGTGGTAAAAATTAACATGTCTTCCTAATGATCTATAATTTTAAGAATGAAGTATTGAAAACAGTTTTTAATATTTTTCTAGTATAAATAAAAGCACCACTCAAAAATGTCCTTTAGTTGTATTAGAGACTGATGAAGTTATAGTAGGGAAATTAGTAGAAGCTTTATGTACCCACTTTTCTTACAACTTAAAGATTGCATAGACGAGTCAATAAACGTATAATGTTATGCTTTTAATATTTATTCTTGAATTTTGTTTCTGTATACATAATGATTAATTTAATATTATTATTATTTACCCGTGCTGTCTTTCTAACTAATTTAAAAAAAATTTATTAAAAAAATATTGTATTGTTTCAGCATTTTATTTTATCACTAGATAATTTTAGTTCTACTGCAACTTAAACATGACTTATTTTTATTAAAACTGAATTTTTCTTTTTAGGTATTATATAAAGTGGAATTATGCCAACATGAAGCTTTGTATTCAGTCATTGTTTGGTAACTGTCATTTAAACCAAAGTTATGCCGCTGATGTTTGCATGGAACCAATTATTTGGTTTGTGGACAACTTCGCAACATTTTTAGGACCTGTAAGTGTTCAGTTTCATTTCAGATGATATCTTATTCTATTCCTTTAACTTCTTTACAATGTAGGTAGTTCTTATTTGTTTTTTGTTACTCAACATTTAATTATGAAGAGCAAAAGTATTTTTTTTTAGGAATGGCTAGACGCTTTTAAAAATTCTAGAAGAGATTTTACGTAGAATAAAAAACAGTTAATTTTTAAATAAATTACTAGATATCATGTTTTTTTAAAAATCTTATAGTTATTTATTTACCAAATATTACTGAAAACACAAAACATCTATGTTATAACTCGGACATTATTTGCAAAATTTTTTTTATGCCTACAGATCATTGGTTCCCAACTTTTTTGAATCGGAGCCCACTTTTTCAGTGAATTATTTATTAACATCCCCTTGGGTAAATTCTAATCTTAAATCGCTGCTTTCCATTATTGTCGATATTTTTTAGTAGACTAGTGCCCATGCTAAATCCTCTTTCCGCTAGATATGATGATATGACTGCAATAAAAAACTTCTATGATGCAGGATATAGTTTTGGAATTTAACTTTTTAGACAACATTCTTGATATCTATTTTTTAATATCAGTTTCAACTTTTAGATAATTTTCAAAGTTCTAGATCCCATTCTGGAATGGTCACATTGAGTAAATCCAGAAATTTCTTCCAATGCTTCTAAATGCTGGTTATAAACCACAACATCTTCAGTTGTTTCTATTGAAGAAAGATTTGGAAACTGATAAAATTTTCATGAATCCAAATTTTGTTTGTACTGAGCAAGTTTTGACATGAATGCAGAAATAATTGCTTTTGTTTTGATCAAATTCAAATCATTTCCATGCATTTGTAGATTCATTTCATTAAATTTGTTGTATAAGTTTGTCAGATTAGCAGTATCACTCTTAAATTTCAATAAATTCTCTCTTAATGAATCATCTTTGTTTCCAAATTAATGTGTAATTCATTCAAAGAGATTGTAAAATTGTACCCTTTGACAACCAACAAACTTCTCTGTGCAATAGTAAATGATTCAAGTCTTCATCATTTTCATCGCATAGCTTTCTAAATAATCTTATTATCAAGATTGCTTCTTATCTATATAACTGCTGTAAATAAATACTATAGTGAGTGATGAAAGGGATCACTAAGATTTTTTGCAACCAAATGTCAGTAAATCACACAATGCATGGCAACTACAGTTGGTGCCACTTTATTCAAATATGAAATCAATGTACAGAAGCATCCAACTATTGCCGGCCGGTACACCATTGATTGCAACAGGCAATGTGTTTCTGAGGAATTGCTTTTTCTTAAGACTAAATAGTGTTCCAATAGGTTAAATATTGATTTTCTTTACTGTCTATTTCTAATGTTCTTGCAAATAATATTTCTGAACATACGTTCTCATTTTTTATAAAGTGAACATATGCCAGAATTAAATACTTATTTTGATAAAGTATATTCATTCAGCATAGAGAAAACTCGGTAGTCTTCAAAAAATGAGTTAGTGAACCCTCCACATTCTCAGACATTTTGTTGATTCGTCTCTGCTCTGTATTATTACTCAATGGGATTTTTTAATAATATCAAACGGTGACTTACACAGCACAGTATGCAGAAACTCAGTCACTGCTACAGTGTCAATTCTTCACCAGTAGCGTGTAATTTTTCCGATCTAACAATGAGCAAGGAAATGTATGAAGCACATAATCCATAATTGTTTTGTTTTGATGCCATCGCAAACTTATCAGCCAAAATTGGATGTCTTGATTGTTGATATCTGAATTTTTATATTTTCTATGTTTTACTAAAATATTCTTCTAAATCACTTATGTTATTATGTTCAAAATAATAATAAATACATTCTTACCTATGTTATAACAACAATTATTGTGTCAATTTGCACTAGCTCTGAAGAAATTGTTAAGCAATTTGATATATATTAATACACAACTTCTCGTGTATTAATAAAAATTTCAACAAACCTGTTTCAACGTACCTAGATTTGGTTTGCTGTACTATTAATGTAGTAATGTACTATTAATGTAGTTGCATGTGTGCGAACCTGCATGACCTTAATTTTCATTGTGTATTGGTAACTATTGCCCAAGGGGTGGTAACTAGTGCTCAATGCTGCCCCTCAATATGTCTTGGAGATAAAATACCTTGCTAGACTTCTCAGCTCTCACCGGTGGGTAGTAGCACCCCCAATGAGAACTACTGATATAGATGATGGGTAATTTTGATTTGGAAAGTTGTTCTTACAAGTAACTGTATGATGAAAGTAGTGAAAAAATTATGTTACTTAATTTATTTTGAAAAAATGGCCTAGATTTTTTGCTTCTATTATTGTGGTACAATCCTATTATTTTTGCATATTCTCTCATTTCAGCAGAATAAGGATAGACTGTCCAAGAAATATTTGCATATAACAACTTTTTATAATACTTATCAGATTGCAATGATTTTAAAATTGGTTTTTTCTATCAATATTTAGGAAGCTCGTACTTTTTTTAATATCATATAGCAATATGTATATTTTCCCTTTGTTAGTGTCTCTTAGGTTTTTAATTTATAATTTTTTTTTATGTTTAAGAATTACAATTAGCTATCTTTTTGACTGCAGGTCCAAGAACATTGTAAACTTATCCTTTCTCATATAACTTTTTTTAAAATTTAGTATTAAAGTTGTAATTTTTATTTTTTAAGTACTGCTGCACCAAATTAACTTGCACCTTGACTTAAATTTCACATTACTGAGATTAACACTCTCTAGAGCATAAACCAATTTAACTTCACTTACTGGAAAAATATAAACTAAAAGCTTGCAGGAAGAACAAACTAATCTACCTGTCTTTCTCCATTTTCAACAAAGTATTTAACAACATTTATATCATCGCTATGAGTATATAATTTTCTCATATTTGTGAACTTTTTCTTGTTTGCAGTTGTAACTGTTGTAAAATAAATGCTAAAAAGACCAAGAGATATATGGTAATCCCTCGCTGTTCACCTGGGTTTTGTTCCACATAAATAGCATGAATAATGAAACCGTGAATACCAAAACCATATTTATTTGGCAGAAAAGGAGTTAAATAATCCAAATGCCGATTTTATACACTAAAGTACCTAACTATTAAAAAACTATGTACTAACATCCTGTATGCTTATGAATGAGTGTAGCCGTAATAAATATGTTTACTTGCATACAGTACAGTATTATATTTTTATTCATGTCATTTTTTTATTTTAATTTTGAACAATGAAAAACTTGTGTACAGTATTTATAAAATTGTAAATATTGAACACTAAGAACAGAATGTTTTAACAACATAATGTAGGCCTATGTTAATACTTTTTTCTTTAAAAAAACGTAATTTTAATTTTATTTTAGTTCTTTACAAAATTCAAAATTTTATGATGCTAATGCTGTTTCATGCTGTCATTTAAAATGTATTGACTGCTCTAGAAAAGTGTCAGTTTCAGAAACCTTTGTTATTATCTGTTTAGTTGGACAAAAAATTTCATTTACAGATTTTAAGTTTTGTAATTCACTCATAACTTCTTCTTCCTTTTGTCTTCATCTTCCAGAATAGGTAAAGGCTGTGTTTATCAGCTCTTCAAGTTCTTCCGTGATCTCTTCCTTGTACAGTGCACCAGCTGTTGAACATCTGAAGCATCAGTTTTATTAAAACCTTCACCTTGAATTTTATGTGCTACTTGTACAATATCATTCACAATTTTATCAACAGTTTTGTTTTTTCAGTTTGCATTTTTTCTAAGCAATGTCGGGCCACAAATTCCGCAACCATTGTTGATCGGTTTAATTTCATAAAAATCAATGAGTTATCCACCCTTGTTTCACTTGTTGATTCACTAAAAGTCCACTGCAGATAATAGGCTTTGAAAGCAGCGATGAACCCTTGATCCAGAGCTGACATATTTGGTGGCAGAAATAACACTTCTACATTAGGAAACAAAATTCTTACTTCTTCTGGAAGTCCTGGAGCATTATCAACAAAAAGAAGAACTTTAAATGGCAAAAACTCTGTTTTCAGATAAAGTTCACCATGTTTCACAAAAAAATGAAACCACTCAATAAAAAGAGATGCTGTTATCTCCATGCTTTTTGTTTTCATTTCCATAAAATTGGTAAATTATTTGTATAATTTTTAAATTTATTAATTTTTTAGTTTGTTTGCAGTTATACTAGTAAAATTCACTCCTTAAAATATTGGATGAGGCAACTGCGAATACGTAAAACCATGACTGCTAAATCTGCGAGTAGCAAGGGATTACTGTACGATAAAATAAGAAAAGATGTAGTTGACTAAATTTAACAATAACTAAAAATTTCATAAATAAACAATACAAATTAAACATTAATTTACATTCTGCTTAATATACAATACATGAACACATGTAATAGGCACTTGCAACCTGTCTATATTTGTAATCGTATGACTTGAGTCATCTGGTGATTTAGAGGTCTTTAGTTCATATTTTTCTACATGTAGTGTTAACTTGGTTGTGTTGTTTATAGTGTCTTTAATAAGATGATATAAATATTTATTACTAATAAAATTATGGAAATGGCTAGTTGGAATTTTTTTACAAATTATGATTTTCAAGCAAAATTGCAAAAAAAAAATAAAACAGAAATAAAACAAATATATGAATTATAATTAAAAACAATTCACAAAGAGTATATACCAATTCTCCTCAAAGAGAAAGAAAATAAAAATATAAATTCTAAAAATATTGAAAAATTTAAAAAATTTGGTACATAATAGCAAGGTCTATACCGACTTCTATATCCCAACATATAACTATAATTAACCAAAATAACATAATTAATAAAAATAGACTGGTGAAAACCTACATTTAAAGAGCAAATTATTGTAAATAAAATCAATTAGAATATACTTAATAAGGTAGTTCCAGATACAAGTGTGTATTGCTACATTAAAATAAATAATCTCAGAATTCCTGATTTTTAGCTGTTTGCACATGGTTTGGTACATATTAAAAGATTTGTTTTTAATTTTTTAGTCTACTGTGTACTCAAGAATTTTTTGTTTTACGATTAATTTTTTTTATAATCTATATTGGTCATAAGGATATTTAATGAATAATATGATTATTGAAAGAATAGTAAAAGAAGTTATGTAATATGAGTATATACATCCACATATATTTATATAATAAAAATATGTGATGCTTACATTTGTACAGTAAGTAACTCTTTTAAATCTATATGTTTTTTCGTTTTAGTTTTTTGTGGCCTGTGTGATTTGTTTGATGACAGCTGTAATTATGATATGTTACTGGATTGGCCTTCCATACTGGTGGGAACGTAGTCAGTATGCAACATATGGTTTACTTATTTTTGGCCATTGGTTATTAATAAGTACATTGTTTCATTACTATATGGGTGTTGTGACACCTCCTGGTTATCCACCTCAGGTAGTGTAATCTTATTTAATGTATATAATCATGCAGTATGAATTTATATTGTTTTTTCATTTTATTTATGTTTGGCTATTAATTTTTATAAGATTGATTATTGGTTATCTCGATGATATTTCCATTCTGTTTTCATATTTTCCAGTATCGGAGCACTTTTTTTTCTGCTTATCTTTTTTGTACTTCTTGTAAAACAGTAGCAACTTTACAGTGAGTAAGGATCTCTTTAAATTCTGCTTAGTACTAAGTAAACTGCTGAAGACAAAATATTATTTGTGTACAATAGACCCTTTAACTGGGTAGTTTTAGTTTTATCCATTTATGTATTTCTGGCAAAAATGTAGAATAAACACAAACAGGTTTGGTTGTACTCCTTATCATTTTTTCCCGTAACACTGTACCTTTGAGTTTACAATTTTGAATTTTTATTTTGTTTAATTTTAGATCGAGCAAAAAGAAGGAGGAATTTCACTACTAAAGTGAAATTAATAATACCACTAAGGTATTATTAATTAAATTTCTGACAAAAAATTGATCACTTAGGTATAGAAAAAATATTTTAGATTTGTTGAATGATGTATTTATATACAAATAAATTTATATATAAAAACATTATTAAACTAATATATGTATAAAATATTTTACAAACTGAATACAATATTATTGAATTTTGAATATTTTACAAATTCAGTTTTTCAATTACAACTTTGTCTTTGTCAAGTTAAGGGTGAAATAAGAGTGGGAGGGATTTATTAAAGTAATTTGTAAATGTGCAATTAAATATTTTCCTACTGTGTAGCAATAGATAATAAATGTTTACATTGAGTTCAAAATGTTATTTTAGAAGTTAAGGAATATGTACAAAATATGGGGAATATTTTAGTTGTGTGCATCTCTGAGTTAGATAAGAGTAAATCTATCATTAAATGAGCAGCTGAGAAAAATCTACTGACTTGCTACCCACTATAAATTGAGTTGAGACTGATTAATTCACAGAAATTGGGATATTTTAGTGATTAAAATTGTGAAAGTTAATAATTTACAAAACGTAGTGATATCCAAAAAATTACAATGAAATTGTAAACTGTGTGGTAAGAGTGTCGCAGATATCATTTCTTCTGCCAAAAAACAAAAATTTCTGTAATATAAATAAAACTGTTTTAACACAATAATACTGTTATCAAAAAAGATAAGACACTACATTTCTGTTATCAAAATCTGTTATTAATTTATAATCTTGTTTAAAAATAAATACATTTAATAAATAGATATACAATAATAGATAATAAAAAATAAATGTTTAAGCGTTTCGTATAAGCAAAAAATAGAAAAATTTGATACAAAATACTTACCGGCCCGATTTAATTTATTAAACAACGAATAATCATAAGAATTGTATTATTTCTGTATATGTGATATATATTTTGTATAAATGAAATCAGGTCGATAAGAGTTTTGTAACAAATTTCTCTATTTTTTGCTTATTATATGGAATGCTTAAACATTGTTTATTATATATTATTGTAAATAAAATTCTAAATTAATAACAGATTTTGATAATAGGTAGTGTCTTATCCTTTTTGATATCTGTATCATTTTGTTAAAAACAATTTTATTTATGTTACAGAAATTTTTGTTTTTTGAACAGAAGAAATGATATTTGCGAGAATCTTACTTTATGGTTTACAATTTCATTGTAATTTTTTTCAATATCACTGTTATGTTAAATTTTTTTTTATGAGTTACTGATTGTGATCTTATGGATCTATTATTAAAATTTATTGCCTTTCTAGAACAAACAAATATACATTTTTTGAATTTCTCGGCCAATTTTATTTGTTGTTAGTCATATCATTCACTTATACCATATTTTTCCTTTTTTAATGAAACTAGTATAATGATCTTCATGAATTGAAGATCTGTGATGTAATGCGCTTATTATTTTGTAAGTGTAACCCTCGATTTTTATCTTATCTGTGGATACACTTTTTATATTATTATTAAATGAACTTTTTTTTATTTCTGTATCAGTTTGGTCAAATAGTTGTAATTGTAGATTAAAAATTTTACGAATCAAATTTATTTCTGTTTTTTATGTAAAAAATCTTTGTTACCATATTTGTAACACTTTTCTACTGTTTGTGTTTTATTAGCAGCTATAATCACTTGTAAACTAATACTTCTGTTTTTTTTGCTCAAGTGATGGAAATTAAAGAAAAATTGTTTCAACTTCAGTACTTTCATTTATATAAGAGAATTTACTATTAAAACAAGCTGCAGTATATTTTCTTTTAAATTTTCTTATTTGAAGTACATTATCAAGTTTTTGTATGCTACCTGGTACTATCAAGTACTGCTATGTAGTGGCACGATTTATAAACCCACCTTTTTGATGAAAGAGTGACATTTTCGATTTTATCAAATGGAAAAAAAATCTTAACAAAATTTGAGGTATTTTTTGAAAATATTCTTTATTACAAATGTAACTGAAATGTTTTCATGCTTATTTTTTAATTTTTTCCCATTTTCATTTCACTTTTAGGTTAGGTCATGTTTAGAACTCTAAACATAGTTCGTTGACTTTACCATGCTGCCCAGTTCTGTGAGCTTACTGGTGAAGTTCTAGTGAACTTCTTGATTTCAAGAAAGGATTTAAATTGTTTTCATAAATCATCATAGTTAAACAATTTTGTGTAAAGTTTTGTGCATGCCATTAGCGTTTATCATTGGTTAATGGTTGTAATTGGCCGTAAATGGTCAATTTCTTATTCCAGTTTGTGTTATTACACTACTCCCAAAAAGGAGTGTAATGTATTTAGGGTATATGTTTTGATGTATGTTTGTTCCACCAAAGAAGCTTAATGGCTGAACCAATGTAGATGTATGGTACCAACATGGGGTCATGGGACCCCATGTTGGAATCCTTACATTACCAGGATTGTCATAGGCTATTTAAATATATATATATATATATATATATATATATATATGTGTGTGTGTGTGTGTTTAAATAAATTTAAAAACTGAAAAAAAAATTATACTAGATACAAATGCACAAAATTGTCACCTGCTTGCTCTTTAATTATCCCATGTTAGTAATTATCCTATATTAAAAAGCAATGTTTGTCAGTTATGTATTTTTTGGCAGTCATGGTTTTTTAATTTTTAATGTTTATCTCATGTTTGTATTATTACAATTTGAATGACGTACATTTTTAATTAAAGGGAAATAGTTTTACTGTGCATTATGTTTGATTGTTTGAATTTTAAAATTTATCAGTTGAATTCTTATACTTGACAAACAATAACAGTATTCTATTTGTATAGTATAACTTGTTTGGGAGGTGTATTTCTATATTATATTACTGAACCGTACTATGTTTTGATTGATGGTCTATTTGTATTGTTGGGCAGTCCTCATTACTGCCCAATACTCATTGGGCAGTCCACAATGAATGGTTTTTGAATTTTTGTGGTACGTTTCATTGGCCACATTTGCTATCTTTATCCAAAACATGACCATCCCTGAAACATTAATGCTACTTAAAAAATTGCATACTGCCTAAATCTTGATCTTCACAAAAATATGATGACCATTTTGAAGCATTGGGTTCAGATTTCCCTGGTTTCTCACAAGTTTCTTCCATACATTGATAAATTTTTACTTCTATTGCAGGATTAGAGACTGAAATATAATAAAACTACATATATAGTAGAGATTCTTGTGTACAGTACAATGGCTTGTGGTACTCAAATTCACTAGACCTCTGGGCTGTAACCCTTGTTTACATTCATGTACTGTTCAAGGTTGTTTACTAATCTGCGTAATTCTCAAAGAATATTTTGGTCGTGTTGCTTAGAAAATAGAAGCTACTGTCATTCTTAATTAAAAATCTATAATGGTGAGTGACTAGCTTAAGAACTGTGATAAAGTTACAGTGAGACGAAGAAGTTGAATTTGGTTAACAATTTTTTATTACATTTTGTGGTTCATTGAAGTACAGTATTTTTGATACTTTTTGAAATTTGCCAGAAATTATATAATTTAAAATAATTTTTTATTAATTTGTTATGAAAGGAATAAAATAACATTTAAGATACATTTAAATCTTAATAAGATTATTACTGTTTGTTAAGGATTCATTAATACCAGAAGCAGTCAGTATTTGTAAGAAATGTATAGCACCAAAACCACCAAGAACTCATCATTGCTCAGTCTGCAATCGTTGTGTTCTTAAAATGGATCATCATTGTCGTATCCTTTTGATTATTGTATAGTGGTATATATTTATTACAGAATTAATGTTAGTTTTTATTTATAACTTTTATATGTATTATTTTTTAATGGTATTTCAGTGGCTTATTCAATAATATCAGTGACTTTTAAATGGAACGTAGAGATTTGATTTATGTCAAGGTTTTGAGCTTTAACTGTTTTTATATATGTATATTGAATGTCATTGTTCATGAAAATTATTTGGTTTGATTTTACGTTGAATCAATGTATCAGAATTAAGTAAAAGTTTGGTTTAAATTATTAAAACTGAAGGAAAGAAGAGATAATCACAGATTGCCCAATCCTTATTGCCCACAATTCAAAATAAGTATAAATTACACATTAGATATGTACATCTTATTCAGTTATTTTTAAATTTTATATGTTCATCCTACATTGTGGTTTATAGCAGATTTACTAATTTGAACTTAGTGTTGATATCAGAACAGATTTGCAAATTGATTTTTTTTAAATTTGTATTTTTCTTTGATTTTTGAAAATAGAACTACATTTTTTTTCAATATAACTTCTACATCAGATTGTTATTATTTTTCTAATTTGTTTCATGCTCTTTTAAACTTACAATAATAGTAAAATTTAATCTCTGATTATCTTTTTCTAAAAAAAGCTTAGCACTTCAAAAATGTGTAGATAAAAAGTATTCCATGCCAGGCTAACAAAGGAAAGAGTGAAGTGAGCTGGTTTTCCATTAGTTCTTCACTGAATTGAAAATACTGTTGCACTTCAGCATACCAGTCTAAATGTAGATAATATTCAGTGAAATAAGTGAAACACACATACACATAGGGACTGGTGTGTAATGAATATAATTTTTCTCAAATAATGTAAGAAGTATGATAATGGCTGTTTATCTCTGGTGCTTTACTGTACCACAGCCATAACAAACACTAAAACAGTGTAAAGCGACAAATTAATACTGTTTTGTTGTGAAAAAATAAATGCATTACATACGCTGCCTTAACTCAGTAGGAGGAAGTAATTAATTTAATGTTTTTTGTTTGGTTTATGCATTAATATATTCTTGATTTTTAGATAGTGTGATCAAAAGTCCCTCAGCTGTGTTTTCCGGTATATATATTTATATATATATATATATATATATAGGTGATATTAAAGTATTAAAATGGCTTCATTTTAAACTGAGGGATATTAGGAGGATCTACATAGTTATAAAATTAAACTCTATGATGTGTATGAAAATTTGTCTGCCATCTTAGATCCTCTATATTGAATCAAATTTTTTTTTGTTCAAATAGAAAGGTAGGATGTATGATACATGATTATAATGTAACATTTTACAATAAAAATGATGGCAAAAACAATTTCTTAATAAATGGCTTTGTTTTCGAATTATAAGCAGTCAAAGTTGTCAAAAATGGAAAAATTGTGGTAGTAATAAAATGCCCCGTAGTAACTTTTTTATTTTGTATTAACATCAGAATTGCATCCAGTATCAAATTCAAAACAGTTAATGATGAAATTAATAACCCAAATACTAATAATAACAGTCTTCCTAATAAAAAATAATAATTAATAACATTAATAATAATTAACATTAGTAATAATATTCAATAACTAATAATTTACTAATTAAATGGCTAATTTACTAATAATTTACAAATTTACAAATTAAATGGCTAGGTCATCAGGAAAGTTTTTGACCTTTTTAAGGTCGTTTTTTAAGGTCTGTTAAGATAAACAGGTGATCATTTAACCTAGATTATCTTTATGAGTTGAACAAATTCTGTCATCAACTGTTAGTCTAAAGATCTCTTCATTTCAAATTTTATCTATCTATCTGACTTTTAACATCCTTCTATGACATCACATTTCAGATGTATTTTTTCTGTAAACCATTCTGTTTTACTTGTTATTCATCTTATACTAAATAAAGTGCTTCACTCCACACAAACATTAAGAATTTCTAATTCGTAGATCTAAATAAAGAAATATCCTACTTCTGGTATAAATGTGTTCAAATACTTCATTATTTATTTAATTCCTTATTATCATCCTTTCTGTCAATTTTCATTATCTTTGCTTTATTCTTATTTATTTTCAGACTGAAATTTTCTCCTAGCAACAAATCCATGCCATTCAGCATTTCTTTTAAAGCTTTAATGCCTGAAAAAGAACAATATCATCAATAAATCTTAATGTCTTTATTTTATCTCCTTAGATAATTATTCCACTCTCAAATGTGTGTTTCAATTTTCGTACTATTTTTTCTCAAAGCACAAAATGCAATGGAGCCAGTACACATTATATTTTCTCATTTCTTTCAGAAATGGAGCTTATGTTTCTTCATCTTATAACTGTAACTTGTTCTAGTTTAGACTGTAAATAAGCATTCTCTTTCCAAATTTTAGTGATTTATTTTTTAATTTTAAACAAATCCCACATAAGTGGTTTTACTCTTCTCAAACTGCTTTGTAAAATTAATCGTGAAGGTTTGAATGGCCAGCCTTAAAACCCCATGTTCATTCTTAAAGCCAAACCAAACCGGATCTTCATGTAATATAACTTTCATAGCACATTCTATGTGCCTTGTAAACTATCCTAGGAAGTATATTCGAAACACAAGATGTTAATGAGGTAGTTTTATTATTTTATTGCTTTCATTGGTATAAATATAAACTTATCTCAATAATTTACTTAAATTTATTCTAGAATATATTAGGATATATACCATAAAATAACTTTATTTTGAAATGTTAGATGTATAAAGACAATTGGTCAGTACATATATGGAGAATGATTGTATGATGTTTAAAGTTTAAACAAAAAAAAAAAATAAATAAGATTTAAAAAAAGCATAAAGGAAGCTAATAAAAATGGCAGAATTTTGAAAATTAAGTGACAACACAGTAAATCAGGAGAATTGACAAATTGACTAAGAATTGAAGAGAGTTTTACAAAAGAAAGTTGGGTCTGAAATTGGAATTAACTGCCTAGCATTTGCCAAAGATATTACAATTCTCTTGGACTCTATCATAATGGCAGCAGTACGAATAAACTATCTAAAAGAAACCAGAGTAGGGTTAAAAATTTCCTTCAAAATATCAGAATTCATGACCAACATCAAAGATTCCCCCAAGTTCCTAAATATGAAATATGGAAAACTCTACAGTCAAATAAATTAAAAAATATCTAGAAGAAATAATCCAAATTAGATATAAAAAAATCACACAAACACACATTAAAAAAAATTGGCTTAAATAAAAAAGACAGTCACACAAGATCAAGAACAGTGGAAAAGACCTAAAAGAAATGAAAATATTTGAAGAAATAATACAAGATAGAACAATGTTGAGAAAACTGGAACAAGATTTGAAAAGTCTCCAAGAGAAGGAGAAAAAGAGAAAAACATCTGGTCAGAAGACGAAGGCAAAAATAAAGCAAAAAAATGAAGAACTAATTAAGACCGGGAAAGAAAATGCTAGAAGAAAGTAAAATTAATTCAAAATGTTGCTTCATGTGGTCCTCAATCAGCCAAACCGAAAAAAGGAAATGAAAGAATCAGGTTGATAAATTAAGTTATAGAAATTACATTAAAAAATTTGTGGGTGTAAGATCTTACTTTTACTTTTACAATTAAAAAAAAAATTATTGTATTAAGTAATTTAGGATTGGAATCATTTCACTAAATTTTAAAATTAAATATTGTGATAATTGAAGTAGATAAACTCAGTTGACCTAGCCATTTAATTTGTAGTAGTATTGTAAATTATCAGGTATTGTATATTATATTATTAGTATTATTTGTTATTGTGAAGATTGTTATCTTTAATATATTGGCCTTTAATTCAACATTAACTGTTTGTTATTGGATGTAACTGAAGCTAATATGAAATAAAAAAGTTACAGGGTGTTTTACCTCATTTTATTATTACCATAACTTTTTCCGATCACTGTTTTTTGCTCATTGGTGGAAATGAAGGCATTTATCGAGAAACTGTTTTTACCACAGTTTTTACATTAAAATAATTTATCAGATAATTACCTTTCTATTTAAAAACAAAAAAAAATTTTTTTTTGAATATGGAGGATCCAAGATGGCAGAAAAAATTTTCAAATATACCATAAAGTAGTAATTTTGTGTGTATGTGCGCACGCGCGCACACACACACTCACCACAAAGAGTAGTTATGGAAATAACTTCATATTTTAAAACTGAGAAATACTAGAAAATAGAACAACTGTGGATACATAGTTACAAAGTTACTAACTACATTATGGTATGTTTGAATATATATGGTATATATAAATTAATCAGAACAAAGAAGATGTTATTTAATAAAAAGTAACTTTTTTTTTTTAAAATCATACATATACAATTTGTGAATATCTAGTAATTAATATGCCCTTCTTTATTTTTAATCACTTCAACGATTTGACATCAATTCGAAAAGTGTACTACACATTTTTTTTATTTTTTCATCATGCAATCATACTGATATTATTGCTTTAATGAGGTCAATATTTGTGGTACAATTCATTTTTGAGAGTTGTTTTTTGACTGTTGCTTAAAGATTTTCAATTAGGTTTGAGTCTGGGGAGTTGCTTGGCCATGGAAGCACTTTAATGTTTTGTTCCTCAAAAAGGTTTTCCACTTTTTTGGTAGTATGGCATGGTGCAAATCTTGTTGGAACACTATGTTGCCTTGTGGGAATTTGTTTTTAAGTTGTATCACAACCCTTTCCTTCAGATTCTTATATATCTATCACTTTTCAACATATCATTTACTAGAAGTTATGAATAAGGGCCTTCGAATGTGAAACAACCCCAAGACATTTTTTTCTGGGGATGTTTAACTGATTATTGGATATGATCCTACTCATATCCTTATGTTTTTCATGAATTCAGAAAATACAGCATTTTTTCAGTCTTTTTTGGTCCAGTTAGCATGTGCTTTGGCCCACACAAGAGCCTTTTTTTTGACATTGCTGTTGTTAAAAAGCTGCTTTTTAGCTGGTTAGCAAACTTTCTGCCCATCTGCAAGAAGTCAGTATCATAACAGTTTTCATGTATAACTCTCTTCTACTGGTGCTAATTCTCAATTTAATTCCAAAGGAGATAGTTTTGGATGACGTTTACTTTTTCTCACTAATAACCAATCCTTTACGGCCACATTTACCTATTTACCTTTAAGTATTTTTGGTGTAATAATGTTCATATTTATTTCACATTTTTATTTTTTTTATTGTGTTCTTTAAGTTTAAGTTGATTTGCAGTAACAGTAAAAAATGCCGTATAAATTTACAAATGAGGAATATGCAGATATACATTTTGTCCACGGGTTATGCAATGGTAATGCTTATGAAGCTGTTGAGGAATATTGTATATGATTTCCTAATCAAATTATTCCCAACAGACAGATATTTACAGATACTCACAAAACTGAGAGAATCTGGGTCATTTGTATTACTTTCTGAACGGCAATGCAACAGTCACAAACAAGTATTGCCTATGATACAGGGAAGTCCTTCAATAAGTACACAAAGATTATCTGTGCGTGTAGATATTCCGCGTGTTAGCATATGGAGAATATTATGCCGTGAACATCTTTATCATGTTCAACATCTAGAAGAACTTAATTACAATCAGAAAATTAATTTCTGCCATTGGTTACTGCATAACAATGTATTAGAAACTCAAATACGTTTTTGTCTAAAAAGTATCATATTTGGAATGACATCAATCAGCATGTCACCTCATAATCAAACTACCAATATTGGTTTTTGACAAATGTTTGATGTGGTATAGAAGGGAATATTCTGATTGGACCTTACATCCTTAATTGT
Organism: Lycorma delicatula; assembly: GCF_047948215.1. Classification (NCBI taxonomy): domain Eukaryota; kingdom Metazoa; phylum Arthropoda; class Insecta; order Hemiptera; family Fulgoridae; genus Lycorma; species Lycorma delicatula. The sequence goes on along the minus strand of NC_134459.1, from coordinate 67,492,870 downwards.
CAGTTGTTTGGGGATGCCTATCTAAATTTTCTTCAAAATTAACTTCTTATATTTTTAGAGAGGATGTTCCACTGGTAATGTGAAGACTTACGTATTTCCAACATGACAGAGCCCCAGCACATTTTAATCATTGTGTAACTCAGCATCTTAATGAAACATTCCCAGATAGTTGAATTTTCCAAGGAGGACCAATAGCGTGGTCAGCTAGATCTCCTGATTGGAACCCATTAGATTTCTTTGTATGGAGACACATTAAGTCATTAGTGTATGCTCAAAAATCCAACAATGAACGTAAACTTTTACAAAGAATCCTGGTTGCCGCCCAAGAAATAAAAAATGGCCCATGAATGTTGGGAGGCAGTGGCATTCTCAAATCATCATGCTGAAATGTTTATTGCCATTGGAGGTGGACATTTTGAGGAGCTAATGTAGTACTCGCTGTAAAAGTTGTTTTTTAGGCCCCTAATTTTGGTTTTTAAGACAGATATCTTAAAAACTAAAGGAGATACAGTTGTGGGACCTATTTCATTGAATTTTTCAGGTCAAAAACCATAGAAAACCATTAACTTTGCCTCCCAATTAATATCCAAAAAATTTCAGTATGACCTCATTTTACTGGAGGAGCTGAGACCCAGGTGAAATCTTTCGCTAGCCATAACTCGCTAACAAAGCGTTTCCAGACTTATGTTTATATGAACTTTTTTCATTGTTTTGATAAGTGGAATACGCCAGTAAAGTATTGCAGATTCCTTGTGAAACACTATATGTATACTGACAAAAGAGAAGTTCTTCCAAAACATTACCTTTTTTTTTTCATTTTGGCAGAGGATAAATTTGTTCCAAATGTAAACCTACTTTGTGTGCATTTCTGTAGAATACATTGACTAAATTACCTACTCAGACTTTCTGAAGTATGTAGCATGTGACTTTTCTAGATAACCTAATCGCATGTTGGAGAAAAGTTATTACTTAATTTTTTTTTTTGTTATTTGGTTTAACGTAATAAAACAAAACAAAAGATTTAGAGTAAAGCCATATGAACAAATTAATATGCTAAATTTTGGATGTGGTTAATTCTGGCACAATGCCATTAATTTATTTAAGTATCATATTCAAATAATTTAGAATTTTTTTTATTGTTAATGATTGTCAGCATAATAATCATTTAAATTAAAATATTTCATACTGTTTTTTCAGCTAGTGAGAGTTATGTTGCAATAGATGGATTTTAAAATATACTAATAATCTTTTATATGAACTGAGCAGTACATTTTATATTAACCTATTATTAATAGATTCAAAGTTAAATAATTGATTTAAATGCTATTGTATGATTTTTTCTGAATAAGGTCTAAAAGTAATATTTACATTTTAATATTTGTGTGCTTCTTCTTATATTTTTTTTTTTGTCTTCAGTCATTTGACTGGTTTGATGCAGCTCTCAAAGATTCCCTATCTAGTGCTAGTCGTTTCATTTCAGTATACCCTCTACATCCTACATCCCTAACAATTTGTTTTACATATTCCAAACGTGGCCTGCCTATACAATTTTTTCCTTCTACCTGTCCTTCCAATATTAAAGCGACTATTCCAGGATGCCTTAGTATGTGGCCTATAAGTCTGTCTCTTCTTATAACTATATTTTCCAAATGCTTCTTTCTTCATCTATTTGTCGCAATACCTCTTCATTTGTCACTTTATCCACCCATCTGATTTTTAACATTCTCCTATAGCACCACATTTCAAAAGCTTCTAATCTTTTCTTCTCAGATACTCCGATTGTCCAAGTTTCACTTCCATATAAAGCGACACTCCAAACATATACTTTCAAAAATCTTTTCCTGACATTTAAATTAATTTTTGATGTAAACAAATTATATTTCTTACTGAAGGCTCGTTTAGCTTGTGCTATTCGGCATTTTATATCGCTCCTGCTTCGTCCATCTTTAGTAATTCTACTTCCCAAATAACAAAATTCTTTTACCTCCATAATCTTTTCTCCTCCTATTTTCACATTCAGTGGTCCATCTTTGTTATTTCTACTACATTTCATTACTTTTGTTTTCTTCTTGTTTATTTTCATGCGATAGTTCTTGCGTAGGACTTCATCTATGCCGTTCATTGTTTCTTCTAAATCCTTTTTATTCTCAGCTAGAATTACTATATCATCAGCAAATCGTAGCATCTTTATCTTTTCACCTTGTACTGTTACTCTGAATCTAAATTGTTCTTTAACATCATTAACTGCTAGATCCATGTAAAGATTAAAAAGTAACGGAGATAGGAAACATCCTTGTCAGACTCCCTTTCTTATTACGGCTTCTTTCTTATGTTCTTCAATTATTACTGTTGCTGTTTGGTTCCTATACATGTTAACAATTATTCTTCTATCTCTGTATTTGAACCCTAATTTTTTTTAAATGCCGAACATTTTATTCCAGTCTACGTTATCGAATGCCTTTTCTAGGTCTGTAAACGCCAAGTATGTTGGTTTGTTTTTCTTTAATCTTCCTTCTACTATTAATCTGAGAAGCAATAAAATTGCTTCCCTTGTCCCTATACTTTTCCTGAAACCAAATTGATCTTCTCCTAACACTTCTTCCACTCTCCTCTCAATTCTTCTGTATAGAATTCTAGTTAAGATTTTTGATGCATGACTAGTTAAACTAATTGTTCTGTATTCTTCACATTTATCTGCCCCTGCTTTCTTTGGAATCATGACTATAACACTTTTATTGAAGTCTGACGGAAATTCCCCTTTTTCATAAATATTACACACCAGTTTGTATAATCTATCAATCGCTTCCTCACCTGCACTGCGCAGTAATTCTACAGGTATTCCGTCTATTCCAGGAGCCTTTCTGCCATTTAAATCTTTTAATGCTCTCTTAAATTCAGATCTCAGTATTGTTTCTCCCATTTCATCCTCCTCAACTTCCTCTTCTTCCTCTATAACACCATTTTCTAATTCATTTCCTCCGTATAACTCTTCAATATATTCCACCCATCTATCGACTTTACCTTTCGTATTATATATTGGTGTACCATCTTTGTTTAACACATTAGATTTTAATTTATGTACCCCAAAATTTTCCTTAACTTTCCTGTATGCTCCGTCTATTTTACCAATGTTCATTTCTCTTTCCACTTCTGAACAACTTTCTTTAATCCCCTCTTCTTTCGCCAGTTTGCACTTCCTGTTTATAGCATTTCTTAATTGCCGATAGTTCCTTTTACTTTCTTCATCACTAGCATTCTTATATTTTCTACGTTCATCCATCAGCTGCAATATATCGTCTGAAACCCAAGGTTTTCTACCAGTTCTCTTTATTCCGCCTAAGTTTGCTTCTGCTGATTTAAGAATTTCCTTTTTAACATTCTCCCATTCTTCTTCTACATTTTCTACCTTATCTTTTTTACTCAGACCTCTTGCGATGTCCTCCTCAAAAATCTTCTTTACCTCCTCTACCTCAAGCTTCTCTAAATTCCACCGATTCATCTGACACCTTTTCTTCAGGTTTTTAAACCCCAATCTACATTTCATTATCACCAAATTATGGTCGCTATCAATGTCTGCTCCAGGGTATTTGCAGTCAACGAGTTGATTTCTAAATCTTTGCTTAACCATGATATAATCTATCTGATACCTTGCAGTATCGCCTGGCTATTTCCAATTGTATATTCTTCTATTATGATTTTTAAATTGGGTGTTGGCAATTACTAAATTATACTTCGTGCAAAACTCTATGTCCCCTCTTTCATTCCTTTTGCCCAGCCCGTATTCACCCACTATATTTCCTTCCTTGCCTTTTCCAATGCTTGCATTCCAATCTCCAACTATTATTAAATTTTCATCTCCTTTTACGTGTTTAATTGCTTCATCAATCTCTTCGTATACACACTCTACCTCATCATCATCATGAGCGCTTGTAGGCATATAGACGTTAACAATCGTTGTTGGTTTAGGTTTTGATTTTATCCTTATTACAATGATTCTATTGCTATGCATCTTGAAATACTCCACTCTCCTCCCTATCTTCTTGTTCATCATGAAACCTACTCCTGCCTGCCCATTTTTTGATGCTGAGTAAATTACTCTAACATTACCTGACCAAAAGTCACCTTCCTCTTCTCACCGAACCTTATTTCCCTTTTTAAATTTCCAACCTACCAACCTTATTTAAGCTTCTAACATTCCACACTCCAACTCGTAGAATGTTATTTTTTAATTTTCTGGTGACCCCTTCCTTAGTAGTCCCCACCCGGAGATCCGAACGAGGTACTAGTTTACCTCCGGAATATTTTACCAAGGAAGGCGCCTCCATCATTGTTATATGAAAATGCAGAGCCACATTTTCTTGGGAAAAAAGCAGCTGTAGTTTTCCATTGCTTTCAGCTGCGCAGTACTCAGAGGACTGAGTGATGTTGATTATGGCCGTTTAAGTCATTCTGACTCACGCCCCTAACAACTACTGAAAGAGCTGCTGCCCTCTTTCAGGAATCATTCCTTAGTCTGGCTCCCAACAGATACCTCCCCGATATGGTTGCACCTTCGTTCCATCTACTCTGTATCCCTGAGCACTCAAGCTCCCTCACCAACGGCAAGGTCTCATGATTCATAGAGGAGGTCTTCTTATAATCAGAGTAATAAAATTGGTAAACAGTATAATTAAATTAAAAGCTATTAAAATTGTTTTTAATGTAAGTGTTACAAGTCTTACACTGTTTTTGATCTGTACACTAGCATTTCCCTTTGCGGAAAAGTTTTATTTTAGTCAAATAACTGGAGGCAGGTACAGCTAGTTGCATTTCACTTACAGTTATAATAGCAGTGGCTGTGTTGATTGAGCCGCCACACTGTACACCATTGCATCTCTTAAAAAATCAAAATTCAAAAAAACAAATATGGTTTAGATGTTTATCTGAAGAGTATTTTAAAATCCAAATCTAGTGAATATCTCAATTAGTATAGTCAGTAATTGGGAAAATTTGCTATCAGTGTTCAAAACGTTTTTACCTTTCTTCACCCCTTTCAAGTTTGAATTTCAGAAAATCTAGAAATTGGTTTTTAGATATTTACTTGAGGATTACATACACCAGAAATCAAATTGTATCTTCATTTGTTACAGAGAAATAAAAGAAAATAGTAAATTTCATTGTTACGTTATTTCACCCCTTTTAAAACTTGGAATTCCAAAAAACTCTTTCTTAGTGTACACTTACACTGTTAAAGGTGTATAAAAATTTTCATCAATCTATCTTCAGTAGTTTTTGCTAGGTGTTGATTACGAATGACTCATGACATGTTTATATATATATATAAACAATTATGAAACCTGTTTTCCTGTTAATGCATTTATTATCAAGTTATAAGCATTCAAAGTTACAATGATTTTAACAATAAAACAAGGTAAAACGTGCTGCATGAACAATTTTATTGCATTTTACATTCATAATGCATACAGTAACAAAGTTTAAACAGTGCTATAATATTGATAATAATAAACAATAATTAACAACACAAAAAATTAAACGGATATATATATCAACTGATATTATTTACTATAAATATTACAAATACAATATTTATTTTAATATTTTAAATAAATATTTTTGATTGTAAATTACTAATGAAATAAATTTTGAAAGCATACCTGAAAAATAACTGATGTCATGTTGGACAACAGCTTTCTAAATAGATGAATGAGGGTCCTCAACAGCCGTCTGCAATATATCTAATAACCTTGCATCAGTTGTGACACCCCTTGGTATACCAGTATGATTCTTTGCAGTACCAGTTTCTTCAAATCACTGTACTGTCTTGATCACAGTCAATTTACTTATTGATTCTCTGTTTGGAAATTTATTATTAAATGAATTACATACCTCTTGTAAAAGCTGAACTCTGTCGCATACCCATACATCATTAACAGAGTTATTCTTTCAGTTTCATTTAAAGAAGTCATTGTTAATTGAAGATTTAATATTTAATAAAATTAAATAATTGAACAAGAAAACTAATAATAAAACTCGCCAAAAAACAAATTTGAACCGCTAGGCTTACAACTTAATTTTACTAGCACTATCAAATTTTACCATTACAAGTATATTGAAATAAAAAAGGTGAAATGAGGAGTTAATAAGTTGTATTATTTCAACGTAAAGCAAACTGCATTGTTGTAAATTAACAGTTGATTTGCTCAAGTAGATTTTTAATACATTTTTTAACTAAATATTTACAGCTCTTTGTTTCATTTATGATACTAATTAAATTACTGATACTAATACTGGAAGATAATTTTTATTTAGAAAATAATATCAGTTGATGTAACTGTTTAATTTGATGTTAATTATTAGTTGTTGTTTATTATCAATATTATAGTACTGTTTGAAGTTCATTATTGTATGAATGTAAATGCAATAAAATTATTCATGCAGTGCGTTTTACTTTGTTTTATTATTGTTAACATGATTTTAACGTCATTGCAATTTTGAATGCTTATAACTTGACAATGAAGGCATTAACAGTAAAACAGGTTTCACCATTGTTTTTCTTGTAAAATTTAAAATTGAAATCATGTGTCATTTGTCCAACTTACTATTTAAAAAAAATTAAGTTTGATTTAATTTGGTGGATCCAAGATTGTGGGCAAAAATTAGAAACCCACCATAATGCAGAATATTTTTAGCAATGTTGAACTCCATTTCTTTCTACCACCAAATACTTCTCAGATATGCAGTATAAAGCTGTTTCCATACTTAAATATCACCATACATTCACATATATATATCTTTTTACCAGCTATTTCCCTTTCCTCAGCAGTGCTTATATTGCATTAAAAAATATAATTTTTTTCAGACTACACACTCTTTGCAGTAATGACTATTTAAAATTTTTATTTAACTTTTCTTATTTAGGCCATGAAAATTAAGGTTCAAATATATGAAATATTTATACTTTTCCTGAGTGAAAATTGAATAGTAACTGAAAAATCATTACTCCAACTACATTTAAATTAAATATAAAAAAGGCTATGAGAAAAAGTGTTTGGTAAGTGATTATGAGGAAATATCAAAAAAATTGTTTTTTGAAATTTTGTGTGTAATGTCAAGTTTGTCAAAAAGTACAAAAATAAAACTTAGTGGATGTTTTTCTTTAGATTTCATTAAATTTTGTCGTGTAAAATGTTAGAATGTGTTGTGAATCTGGAGATGTCAGTAGGAAATTTATTAGAAACTAAAGTGAGATCTACGTGAGTTTACAATAAACAAAATGATGGGCTCATCGATAAGGACATAACAAGTCCTTATGAAGGAGCAGTTGCTACATTTTATTAGTTTGACTACACCTTATTAATTATTTGTAAAATGTATTTTTTTCTTAACTTGTACTTGTAGCTTGGTTAAATAATTGTGTTGGTCATTATAATCACAGATATTTTTTTATGTACATGGTATTTATTGTTTTAAGTACATTATTTATAATGATATTTGGTTTTGAAATAATATATCATGAAGTATGGTTGGCTGAAACAGATGAAAGTGAAGATGACAATGATTCACTGATTGGATTTCCTGTAAAATTCAATCAAACCATAATGTCTACTGATGTAAGTTATTTAATTAATTTAAATGTTTATTTTTTTTAACTTTTATATAAATGAAAATTTTTTTTTTTGGGGAATAGTCTGATATATTTAGGAGTAAATACTCAGAAGGATCTAGGTAATCTCAGTAAGAAATTGTTCTTAAATAAAGTAAACAATAAGATCTGTGTAAAATTTTTGTAAACTCAAAAACATTTTACAAAAATTTTTTTGAGTTTTTAATAATTGTATTTAGCTAGTATTTGTACTTTATGAGTTTTATATAATAATTTTTATAAGAAACTTTTTACGCATGTATTACCTATTGTGATAGCACAATAGGTAATACATGCGTAATACATGGTAATACATGCGTAATAAAGTATGTACATGTTGGGGCATTTCATGCTCGTCTGATATCCTTTACTGGACATCTGTAACTCTTGGAAAAGAGTGTATGCCTGAGTAGTGGCTGGTAAATTATAATACTTACTGAAATCTAATGGGAGAACAAAATGTTACATAAACTGACAGATGCTGTCACGTAGCTTCATGCCCATACTAGTAACATTCCAAAACTTGATGACTGTGCCCTCTCTTTTTCTGTCGGTTGCCATTATTAAGAAATCAAGTATGGTGAACTGCTTATGGTGATGAATTTGTTGACTGAAATACTATGATTAAGTGGGCAATACAATTTTGTGCATCAGAAACTGGTAAAGTGAATATAGAGAATAAGGAAAATTCAACCAGTTTCTATGACCGATGAGAAGCTCCAAAAGCAGGTGGATGTATTGATTTAAACTGACCATTGCATCACATAACAAACATCGCTTCCCAGATAGGCATTTTGAATAAAAAGGTAAAACAGATTATTGCCCAAATAAGCTAAAACTGTTACCATAAAAACTGTTTGCGGTGGATGCCAAACAAACAGCAGTGAAAGGAATGTTGTGAACAGCTTCTGAAACGTTGTGACAAGGGAGGTTATTTCCTTTTCAATATAGTGAGAGGAGACAAAATTTGGTTGCATTATTATGACCTAGAAGGAAACAGCAAAGCATGGAATATCAGCTATAAAGGTTTTCCACAGTCAAAAAAATTCAAAACACCCTCTACAAAAAAATTCTCTTGTCAGTGTCCTGGGATTCCAAATTTGTAAACCTGACTGTCTTCCTGGAAGCTTGGTCAATGTAAATTTTGTGTGATAATAGAGACATTAAATCACCTAAGAAGATGTGTAGTTTGTTGTGTTTTACAATCCTTGGAGCTGATAATTTTGCAGCCAATAATGCTCAGCCATATAACCGCTGAGGTTCATGTGAAGTTCAAATTTGAGCCTATTCTACAACCTTGAAACTCATCAGATTTGGCGCCCTATAATTTTTATATTTTTTCTGCAGTTAAAGAAGGATATTTAGGGTATTCATTTCACCACAGATAATGAATTGGACACAGTGAGATCTTGGATCAAAGAAAGATTGCCAGCATTCTTCATTGATGGAATGAGAAAACCTTTGAGAGAAATGTGTAGCTGTAAATGGTGACTACGTGGAAAAATAAATGTAGTTTCTTTAGAAAATAAAATGCATTTTTCTGTCATATCTGTTCATTTCATTTGTTAAAAAAAAAAACAAATATGGCATTTTCTCTTTTTATTTACAAGTATTAGCAATTGCATTATATTTCAGCTATCCTTTGTAGTTAATGAAATGTGTTGTCAGGTCTCCACTATGCAACATTGTCGTTTGTAAAATTAAAAAAAAATTGATTATTTGTAAATGTAAGTTTGACTTTCTTACACATTTTTAGAATATTTTTTTAGTTTTGCAGGAGGATCAAAATTTTAAGACTTTTTTATTCATACTTTTTATTAAAAGTGCATCCATGTTTTATATGATTTAAATATTAAAAATATTGGCTACAAAGTAGTTTTTTTAAACAGTTTTTGAAATGTTACTTAGATGTATGCAATTTTGTAAAATATTCATAAATTATGTTGTCAAAAAAGGCTGAGTTAAAATATTATTTATTTTTGTTGTAGAATGGAAATTATTTAGGTTAGTGACATAACAGTGTATGTAATCATGAATTATTTTAAAAGGATTATTTATTAATTGTTTAATTGGGCCTCATTAAAATATAAGTATTTGTGATATCTAAAAAAAGTGACCTTTTCTTTATCCCTAAAAGTGTATTATAAAATACTTTAAAATAGATCACTATTTAGAGATGGTTAATAATTTTAGTTTATTCATTTATCTATAATGTAAATATGAACTAAATGTCATACAAGAATCATATATTTACATTAAATAACAGAATAATGCTTTTTTGTTTTATGTATTTACAAAACAAAAATGCATCATCATATAAAAGCATTTATATGTTGTGTGGAAATCGTGTGTAAAATGTTACTGTAATATAAAAAATAAAGACATACTGTGTGTTAGGTAGCAATTTTCTTGCTGCAAAGAATTGTGAGTATGAACATATGTTATAATCAGGTGCTTGATGGGGGTGGTAGGCTTTGAGATATCAGTTTCACTTGAAGGACACTATAACACTGTCTGATGTAATGTTGGTTGCGTGCAGAGTAAAATTCCTAGTTCTTCTGTTGAGGATTCTGTGTACTAGGATTTTGCTTTTAGTAATTATTTTCAGATTTATAATAGTATGAAAATTGTAGTAATGCACATATTATTTATATGTGTGCATTTTATTTACAGTTTTGGTTATAATTGGTTACTATTGTGATTACATAATGTATTCTTAGAATGCTTTATGGCAATAAATAATATGTCTTGTGTAGTTCTAGATATTTTACATTGTGAATTTGTATGTATATGATTAGTTTAATTATAAAATAAAATTGCCCTATGCTTGTTTAATTATTATTAAAGGTGTATTCTACAGGATGTAAAGGCAACCTGTAAAACAAATGTTTTTTAAAGATTGTGAATTCTGGTTCAAGATGAAAACCAGTGCTAGTTTGGAAAACAGATGTTAATTTTAGATTTTGAGATATTAGTAAAATTTCTCCCTAGTTAGTCGATTATATATTGTTTAAAATGATTAAACATCGTCATAGATCCAAGATCTTTGTTTAAATCCAATTAAATAACTATTTTAACATATTATTACCAAATCATTCAGATCCTTGCAATGGCTTTACCATCTTCTGTGCCAGATCCATAAAATTGACAGGTGTAGCTTTCAGTTTTTTTTGTTCAGGTATATTGTTGTATTCTTGTTTATTATAGGTTTTCAATAAGGCTGTTTGACATTTGTAATTGCCTAGCTTATAGTTTGTGTAAACATATTTAATTTCCATTTCTGCAAAATTGAATTTTTTAAGCTTTCACTGCATCATTGAGTTATAAGTAATTTTTTGCATATTTTTATTTAATTTTAACATCTTTTGTTGAAATTCGAATTCAGTTTTCTACTCTAATCTCTTTTGAAATGCATTAAAATGATGTAAAAGTACATTTATTTGTGGTAAAAATTTCTTTCTTTACTATTTCTCCTTCGTTAGATTATACTGCTTATTTTTATAATTATTTTTTGTTTGATTTATTAAATATAACATTCTTTAAAATCATCATAGTAATTTCTATTTTTTGTTAATATTCTAAAAAATTTGTTAAAGATTTAAATTTATCTAAAATTCATTTAAAATTTTTCATTTCAAATTTTTTTCATTTAAAATTATCTAATTTTAATTTAAGATATTTAAAGATTGATTTAAAATGTGAATAATTATATCAGTTTTTAGTTTTTGATAATTCTTTGCATCTTTTATAATTTTGGTTTTGATTATATGTCTATTCTATTGTTGCATCCTTGTTTTGTATATAAATTTAAAATAAAAATTTTATGAGAAATGTTAGTGTGATCAGATCTTATATATGTCTTCTATAAGTTAACTTTTAAAGTTAATATATTTTTGAAGGTTAGAATAAATTCTAAGTTTTAATTAAAAACTTCTGTTTTCTTTTTAGTGCATAAGCCTTACTGGTATTTTTTTATGTTTAATTAAATATATATGTATATATTTTTACAGCCTAACTGGGAAGAAGAATTAGAAAAAAATATTAAAGAAGTTGTGCCACAGTTTCATTGGAGGCATAGAGCAATTTTATTTACTGCATGTATTTGTAGTGGTAGGTTAAATTAATTATATATAAATAATTAGTCTAAACTGTTCTAAACCTGTGAACCATGTAATTATTAATTCTCTGCGGCAGCAGGTTGGCTTGGGAGAATTCCTTTATTCAGGATAATGAGTCTTTCTAACATTTTTTTCACCATCCCTGTATGATTTATGAAAAATTTTGTCTACATTTCTAAACATATTGTTATAATAAATGTGACATTTAAAAAGAGAAACCAACTACCCTAACTTGGCTACTATAAGTTTTAGAATAAGTAAACAACTGAAATTTTATTTCTGGCTTGTATTTTATGTACATTTTTTAAGCAAATATTTCTTATATTTGTATCATATTAAGTGCAAATGAATTTTATACAATGCATTTTTGGAAATTTTGGTTTGTTCATTATAATAAAAGTAAAATTAATTATGTATTGCAACTTTATGGTAAACGTTGATTATGTTTTACTAACATCTGTGAAAATTTTATTATATTGTATCAGTAAAAGTAATAATTCAACAAAATAATGAAATAATTAATTCTCCTTTCTCATTATGAATGCATTTACAGAATGAGCTATTAACCTGATAACAGGAGATTCAACCTAGAAATAACAAAAATTTATTTTTAGTGAGTTTTATTTACTTTTTGTTAAGTCATTGTAAAATTGTAGCTAAAATACCAGAGTAAAAACCAGTACAAAATTTTGACTTCTGCAACATAAAAGCAATCTATTATGAATATATATTCACATATTTGGAAAGAGCATTCTTTATTCTTGAGAAAATTATATATTTTTTGGTACTGCAGAATGGGCAAACAAAAAAGTTAATAAATAAAAACTCATAAACAAATGCACTCATGCACAATTTGTGCATGTTGACATACACAAAGAAGTTCTGCCATTAGCAAAAAGAAGAATAAATTAAACACACTATTTAGTGATAAAATCTAAGAATGTTATCTAAGTGGTTAGTCAATGAGACAATGAATGTAACAAAAGCAACCAGTCACCTATGGAGAAATAATTTATTTAAATGATAAAATGCTTATCACTTTTGGACATAAGTTGTGGATATAAAATTATTATTTTTTTTGTAGAAATCCATAGAACAGTCTGCACTCATAATTTATTATTGCACAATGTTAAACGTAGGATTGATTCATAAATTTTACAGAAAGCATAGTAGACTAAATGTGTGGTTCTTTTACATTGCATTGCAACAGTTGACTAAATACCACTCATTTGACTCAGAAAACAGTAACTGAAAGTGCATTGGAGAATTCCCACATTTACCCAGTCTTAAGTCAACTAGGGCACTTTGTGGTGGTTCATCTTTGATTTGTTCAAAGAGGTTATAGAAAGAATTTCTAAAGCAGCGAAAAAGTAGTTTAAAAAATCAATTGAAAAAATAATAAATAGGAAAGAATAAAAATCATTTTATAAAACAATGAAGTGAAGTTCAGGATTAATCTTGATGTGATGACAAAATATTTTTTAATAAGGGAATAAGGGATTTTGTAAAAATATAATTATTTAATTGTAGTCTTGTTATATAAAAAAGGTCATAAGTTTAAAACTTGAATAATAGAAAATAGCTGACTGTTAATAGTTATAAATTAAGTGAATGGTTTAATAATTACAATTTTTTCTGATTAGAATTATGATAAATGACCAATGTTGACATAAATGTTAATTACCAACTTAAATGTTCTTTATTTAATAGTGGCTGATCAGTTAATGTATTCCAGATTAGGTATTATCACATTCAGTTTTCAGCAAAAATCTGGTGATTTTTCATCTATAATGTCATCAGTCTGATACTTCTCATTAAAATACATGTAAAGCATGTCCAAGGTTATAATACTAAAAAAATGTTTTTGTGATGTAAATGCAAGAAGTTTTTAAAATTTCATAAGATTTACTGTCTAATATGACATCTTCATTTCTATTTTTTGCTCTTGGTATATGTTAATTATTAATTTACTCTTTGCATGAATAAAACAAATTGAAATGGAGGTTTTTTTATCATATGCTGATGGTTGTATCTGTCAGTTCAGAAAAATAAACATTTAAGTAGATTTGTTATTTGTGCCGTATTATGTTTAATATATAACTGCAAAAATCAGATGTGTAATTGTTGGTTACAACTTATTTATTTACTTGTTTTTAAGAAATGTAAATTCTATCACAGTTATCGTAATAAGTCTTATTAAATTTCAGGTTTTATTTCTTTTTTTTTTGTGCAGGTTGCCCTTGAATAAAGTATGGTATAAATTATGAATTTATAATTTTTCTGAGTCCTTTAAGTCAAGTTCTGCACATTTGTATATGCTGAATTGTCTCAAAGTGCTGTCTGAGAAAACGAATAAAATTACATTTTTGTTAATATCTGCAGCAAGTAAAATGTTTGAATTATGTATTTAAAAAAAATACAGATTAGAATATAGATTCTAAGTGATAACACTTAGAATCTAGTATTTAAAGAAGTGAATAGAAATGTGTACGATCTGAACACAATGTTTTTAAAAAGTTTTACAACATTGATTTTCTCTATTAAATGTACTAAGTTTTGTGATGCTCATTGGTAAGGATTCTCTACCTATTGACTTGCAAGTATAATACATTATGTAGAAAAAGTTTTAGTGTAAAAATAAAGAACTTTTTTTATATAAAGGTGTGAAGTTCTCTTTCTTTCAATTTTTTAAAACTTTTTCGGTGGAGGGTTATAATTTTTATAATATATATTTTTTATAGAGCTGTCAGTCACTTCAGCCAACTGGATAGAGGTCCCATTGGAGCATAATCTGGGATGAAGAAAAACATTCGTTCATGTGTAGTTTAGTTAGGTGATATGCAAAGGAAAAACCTGTTTCCTTGTTGAGAAAGTATGTTATGGAGTTTGCTATCTCAGTAACGTGACTAACTCTCTTCTTTTTTTTTTGTAATGTTAAGTTTATCATTTTCTGTATTGTATCATTCTAATTGTAGATATAATTTAGTATTTTAGAATGGTTTTTGGCAACTTTCTTAAAATGTCAGGAAGATCTTGATTTCTGAAGACATAGAAAGCTGTACTTCGGTCTGAATATGTAAATGAATGTGGCCCTAACAAAGAAAATAAGCCCTTTAGATTTGATAAATGTTGGTATTTCATATCTGCAAATGGAAATGCTTATGAAAACTTTGAAATGAATTTGTATTTTGATGGTGATGTTGAGAATTTGTTGTCTTTTAAACGGTCTGAGATTTTGTTAAGTTTCCTTCAGCATGAGTAAAATATATTTTAATTCAGACCATACTGGACAATTCATACATTTTTCTTGCATCATCTACTGAATAAGAAAAGTTTCTGATCTTTAATCAAAGAAAGTAAAAAACACCTGGGTGGCATTTTGATTTACTGTATCAGTTTGTCATTTAACATTAAGGGGTTTCTAATGTTGGTAATCAATTAAAATGAACAATATGTATGATTAGGTAACCCATAAGCTAGTGGGGAAAAATGAATATTTATAATATAAAAAAAGACACATATGATTCACAAGTTTATTTAATATATCCATTTAATAAATGAACTTTTTTATTGTTATTATATCAAAAGTAATAATGTTTCAGAATTTTATTCATTAAAGCCATTGGAACTTTAAAAGGTGTTTTCATTTTACAATTTAATAAAAACTTTTATGAACTTTAATATAATTATTATTTACTGGAAATTGTTTACTAAGCAGATATATTATATGAACATGTGAATACATATATTTCATCCCCCTTTTTTTAAATTATAAAACATCTGAAATAAATTCCTTTTTTATTTTTTTACAGGTGCATTTGTTGGCTTGTTTATTTTATCCTTGTGGCATACTCGCCTAATAAATAAAGGGGAGACAAGTATTGAAGCAAATATCAATAAAGCAGAGAGAAAACGTCTAGCGGCATTTAATAAAGTATACTTTACATCATTGTTTTGATATCTTTATATGCTTATAATTATTTAGTGTACTTTCTTTTTATGTTGTGTTTTTATGTTTCATTATGGGAGCATAAAGTGAGTTTTATACTTGTCTTATTTAAATATTTCCAATTTAAAGTTTTAATTCTGTTAGTTGTGTTTTTATCTGTACTGTTCACTTATTTTTATTGTTATGCGGCTTTTTGAATTTAAATTTATGTCTTTTTTTCAGGAATAAATTTAAGGAGACAATGTAGGCATGGTTTCCTATTACGAGAGTTATTCTCTTTAACTAAATTGTTAAAACTTTGTTGATCTCAATTTTTCGTAGTTCATAGCCTATTTTCATGCAATATGCAATAATCAGTTTTATATTTTATTGTCCAACACTATTAAATTATCACTGCCTGTAATTCATAAAGCATTCCTTCAATTAATAAAGCCCTTTCAATTAATAAAGTAATTCATAAAGCCCTTCCTTTCTTTCTTAATTTGCTTCCAAGAACTTTTCTTTGATGATTGAGAGTGGTAATCCTTTGCCACTGGTGTGGAAGAAGGGTATAATTTGTGCACCTCTATTTAAGATAAAATATCTAGTTGGTATTCATTGTTATTGTCAGTTATGGTTTTATTCTTTTGAAGGAGCATTGATTGACTTTTTTTAACTTTAGGAAAAAAGTAGGAAGTAATGTAATGATATAAGATAAGTATTGGTAAATTGTGCTGATTGTTTATAAAATAGTTTTTATAAATGATGAATTCATGAAAAAATGTAATGTTTAAAAGATTTTTCTCTTTAAAATATTTTAAAGCTGTGGTAATTTTTTTGTGCATTAAGATATTATATTTAAATGTTTACAGATATATATTAATCCATACAATTTTGGTCCAAAGAAAAACTGGAGATTGTTTATGGGTGGAGGCAGGAACAGGTTAGATACCATATATTTGCGTGTATATACTTTTTTGTCTAAAGCTGTTTTGGATGAGATACTAACTTTATAATTTGACCTTTATTTATAATTATTGTTAATATAACTCACTGAAGGTCACCACTCCACTTGACTTATGTGTTGGGTTGTAGTGTTTCTGCACTTCATCTGAAAGATTCTGGGTATGAATCCCACTCAGGTATGCTGTTTTTCATACACTACCTAATTCATATATCATTTAGAAAGTTTAATTGGACATCCACCTGTTACTTCTGTAGGAAGTAAATGATTATTTGAAAAGTAAAGATATAAAATTAAAAAAAAAATATATATTTTATTTTTAGGTTGAGTTACAATGTTTGATATACTTGAGGATGGCTATTCCATTTTAGAGGTGGAAGGTATCTCATTCAGATTGCCTAAACAAATTTTTACTATAAATGTTAATCAATTTAATAAGAAAAATTAATTTAATTTTAGAGAATCTTTTTTTCGTCATATATGGGAGTAATGGAATACACAAATCAGGTTCCAGATAACCTGAAAATACTTCTTTATTATTATATGTATACTTTTTAAAATTTCCTCTTTCTAAGAAAACTCCATTTTTGATGATATTAAGATTGTAGGACACTCCTGGTTGTCATGCAAAGTGATTCCTGCAATGTGCTGAATCCTGTATGAAAATTCTAAGTTTACATTCTTAGCAGTGAAAAGATTTTTAGTTTATATTTAGGATTATATTAAGCTTTTATTATTATTGTATTAAACGTTTTTGATATTTTTATCTATGTTTAGTAGTTTGTTCATTCTAAGTATTTGTTTATTTAAACATAAAAGAATTATCATAATTTTATTTTTTTAGGTTTTGGTGGCGTGTAGTATTTCCATCCACTCATCCTCCTGCTGGAGATGGGCTTACATGGACCACAATACATTCTGAAGAAAGTGATAATAAATATAAAATTGCTTAAATACAGTATTTCAATGAATTTTTATTAAAAGGAAAAGGATCAGTTTGAGATTGAAGTAACTGGTGTTAAAGGTTAGTACCTGAGTAGCATCGCAGATAATGGAAATAATCATGATTAACAGATTTTTATTTAATTTACTAGTTCGTTATGAATTGCAAAGGTTGTTTAGATGTCGATGAGTGAAATAAAATTTATTATCTTCAGTCTGAATTCTTGAACAACAACTGTGACTGCAATAGCAGATGTTTACCTAAGGGTTAAGGAGTGACAGGACACACAAAAGACATGATGTTATCTGATCCCCAATTGGTAATGTTTCAGTAAAGTGGTAAATTGAGCAATGATGGAAGTGACCTACACTTTTGTTTCTTCAGTATTACAATGTTGCCGGTCTCTGAGGCACACGTGGTAGCATCTCGGCCTTTCATCCAGTGGTCCGGGTTCAAGTCCTGGTCAGGTATGGCATTTTCACACACTACAAAAATTGTCATTCATCTCATCCTCTGAAGTAATGCCTAACGGTGGTCCCGGAGGTTAAAAAAAGAAAAGAAAGTTATTACAATGTTGGCATGCTTCTCATGTATTTCAACAAGGATGGTTGAAATACGTAGATATTTACGTGGTAGAAATAAGGAGGATGAAATGTAGCCTTTCAGAATAAGTGTGAAATAATTATTCTGGATATATTGGAGATTAGCATAAGTTTTATCGATTAGTTTCTGGTTAACACCTGTGATGAAATCCATGTCACATAACTACCAGATTATGTAATTAATTTTAGTGACAAAAAGGTGTGATTGGTGGATTAAAAATTGTGTTTAGAAGAAAACTATTATGTGAAAGGTTATTCATTTGTTTTATTCAAAGTACAATAATTTATGAAGTAATTGGATATTGAATTTTAAGTTTTACTTATCTTTTAACTTAAGTTTTACTTAATTGCATCGCTTTAGGAATTGAACATTAAACAAAATATCTAAGAGTACAAGAAAACTCAAGAGAACAGTTCACCTGATTTTAGAATGTGAGGGTATTTAAATAAATGAGTTTATGAAAAGATTACCAAATATCCTGCATTGGGTTTGACCTGTCTATTATATAAGACTACTACAAAAAGAGAATGTATTTTAATTCAGGTTTTCTGCAAAAACTTATCTGATGTTTCTATCAATGTTATGGTAACTTCTTTCCTAATAATTGGTTATGTCAACCATTCATTAAGTGCATACAAGAAAGAGTAAAGAGACTGACTGACAACTCATGGAGTAGGCAGGTTTGAGTATTCATCAAACTAAAAAAAACAGAATTGTTTGAATATCAAAAAGAGAATTTCAAAATAATTTCTAATCATAGGGTTCCATAGCTATATTAAAAATAAAACCATGTAATATATATCATTAAGAATAAAAGAACGAACTATTAACAAAAATAAATTTGAAGAGCATGTAATAAACTGCTAAATCTGAGGAATAATGAGATACATATTAAAAGTTTCTGAACTTTTCAAGCAACATTCCAGTGAAAAGTTATGGTGTTGCTAGGTAAGTGATATTGTGTTGTGGCATTCTTTGTGATTAATGTGTCATTGATTTCATTATTTTATTGTGATTATTCTTTGAGCTGCAGAGTTACAGCTATTGTTCATGTGCCCATAGAATTTTGTGATACTATAAATTGATTTTCATGATAATGAATATATATTAAATTTTTCTTTAAACTTGGTAATCATTTTCAGAAATTTATAAAATAAATTTATGTTGATCAGTGTGTATATTTCATTACATATTGATTGATCAGCTCTGTATATTGTTAAGAGTGGCTTGTTTTATACAAGAGTAGGGTGAAAAGTTCCAGGCCTGGATAAGAAAACATAATTTTTGTTGTGCATTTTGATTTATTTTTCAATATAGTCACCATTAAGGTCTATACCCTTAGCTTAGCGTTTCCATAAGAGCACTTATGCCAGTTCGTACATTGAATTATCCAACTCTTTAAAATAATCATCTAGTCGACAATAACTTCTCAAATGGCTGATCTCTGTGGTGGAGTGGTAGCGTCTCAGCCTTTCATCCGGATATCCTGGGTTCGAATCCCGGTCAAGCATGGCATTTTTCATACACTAAAAATTTCCATTTTTGTAGGGCAATATGACTGAAGCAGTCGATGCCCGTCATCTCACAAGTTAAACATTAATTATTAATCATTAACTATCCTGTTAATGAAAGAACATTAATAACTGTAGGAATTCTAACAAAAATAGGAATGACACCATTCTATCTGTGATTACCAGGAATAATATAGATAATAAAATTAAACACATGCGTAATAATAATAATAACAATCAAAAAAATCATCCCAACAATTATAGCCACACAACTAATTAGACTAAAATTTAATAATAATACCGCTAATCGTATCAGTAATTATTAGACCAATCACAGGAATAAAACAAACATCAATAAAAAAATTGTAGTGTATTCATCAATCACAAATTCACCAATCATATTCGTATCATTATCAGTATCAAAACAATACAATTGACCCTATTTTTTTTCAATATACTCAATAATTAACTTTTTTTTTTTTATTATTTCTTCAGCCGTCAAAAATTTCTTCCCTCCAATCCATTTTTTTAGGTTAGGAAACAAGTGATAGTCACTGGGAGCCAGATCAGATGATTATGGAGGGTGTTGGAGTAGTTCGAACCATAATTCGTTGATTTTTGCCATTGCAATGACTGAAGTGTGAGCTGGAGCATTGACTTGATAGAAAAACATTTCTTCTTTTTTTTGCAAAATGTGGTAATTAATCCTTAATTTCATCGCTGAAATGTTGTAATAGGGTCACATAATATTCAGCATTTATTGTCTCATCCCTTTTTGAGATAATCAATGAAAATTATTCCACGTGCATCCCAAAAAACAGTTGCCATAACTCTTTCACACAAAAAGTCGGTTTTTGCTTTTTTTTGAGCCAGATGACCTTTTACAACCTATTGTATGAGTTCTGTTTTGTCTCAGGAGTGTAGTGATAAACCCAAGTCTCATCAACTATTGCAAATCAACTTAAAAATTCATCTGGATTGCGACGAAAGAGTTCGAGACAATCACCTGAAATGTTTTTAAGCACTGATTTTGGGGATGCGATACCCATCTATCACACAGCTTGTTCATGCCCAAATATTGTTGCAAAATATTACATATGCATTCTGTTGACATGCCTACAGTCTCTGCTTACTTGTTTACTGTCGCTCATCAATCTGCCAAAACAATTTTATGCACTTTTTCTGCCATTCTTGGACTCACTTCAGAAAGGCATCCATTTCGACATACATCGCTAGTGCATGTTTGACTCATTTTTAACTCTGCAACCCAGCATTTAACTGTTGTATTTGATGGAGAAGAGTCTCCCAGTGTCATATTAAGCTCTTAATTTCCTTTGCACTAAAGCCTTTCAGAAAGAAGTATTTAATCACTGCATTCATTTCTAGAATTTTCTAAAAACCACCCTAATATCCACTTTGATGGACTGTAAATACTGTACTAAGAAATGCAGCTACTTAAAAATCTTACAGTAATCAAATGAAGAATGAAATCATGCAATGTCGTCAAGAAATTAAAGCTATTAGCGCCATCTCTGTGTGAGGCCTGGAACTTTCACCCCATCCTCGTAAAGATGTTTATAAGTTAGTTGATAACAACCTGTGTTCAGAGCAACTCTTAATAATAATGCTTACATTGCACATGTTCATGAATTCATGCAGTATGATTTGATAGTTCAGAAAATTCATACCAGCTCACATGTATGTCTTGTCTTACACTTTTTGGCCAAGACAACTGCTTTCTCTGTTCATTTGATCAGGCTTCAGCAGAATTTTGCTTCACATCAGGAATGGAATACATCAAAGTTTATACAGTACACTTGGCTGTAGATATACGTAAGAAAAAAGTGAAGACTTTTTGAACAGACCATAGGAATTTAAAATAAATCAAAATTGAATCATAGGTAATTAAAAATCGCTGACAAGACAATTGTAGGACATTCCCACCACACGGCTTTCACACAAGTTCACACGCAACATAATTAAAAATATTTATCATTTTATTTAAATATAATATTTTTTGTATATTTAATTCAATGATACTAACTAAAACACGTGCACATACTGTATTTCATTTGTGCAGGTGTGGTGGTACAAGCAGCCACCCTAAAAAGCATTTTTACACTTTAAATATTATTAATTTATTTAGTTCTACCAGTCACCTGTGACATTACAACATAGCAGATGACTACACCATGTGTACTTTAGTTCTATATTAGTGCTCCTTGCAGACAGGGTACTAATGGCACACTATACGCACTTAGCCAGTAGTTTATTTACTGGGCAATGGTAACATGAAAGCGTTTTATGCCAAAAAAAACTAGTTTCTTTAGAGCATTTTTTGGGATAGGGGTGTGATTTTGCAAAAAATTTTTTTTTTTTAAATATTATTTTTTAATTGTTAACAATTTGCATAAAAAAAATAAGACCTTAATTAGGCAAAATCTCGAGATACTGAGGGACACCTTGCTATACAGCCTCAACCCGTGGACCTTTTAAGTTGAAAATTTAACGGAATCAATGTCCTATACACAGAAGTAATTTGCCCAAGTTTGGGGTTTAAATCAGTTAAATAGTTCAGGAGATATAAGGTGATTTAGGGTGGTGTGACACCTAACACCAAACACATTACATACATACAAATATTCTGAAAATTTCCATATGGTTTTTTGGGTTCCTTAGGTGTCAAAACATAAAGGACTTGTGAAAATCATGTGTGCCTAAATTGGACAGATTATCATACTTTCCGTTCTATAACTATAGCACTGGGCAGGAAAGTAAAAATAGTGTGAAACGTAGTTAATGAGAAATAATAAAAAGTCATAATTTTAAGAAATTAAAATTTTGAATTTTCATGGGTAATATATAAAACTTTTCTTATTGCTGCAAGTGATTTTGGACTGATTGGGATTTAAACATATTTTGAAATAATACTCTATATAATGTCCCCGTTAGATGAATTAATACTCTTATTCATGATAATATTAATAGCCTAGAAGCCTAGAGTCCTACTTTTCAGAAGTGACATGGTTTTCTGATTCTTCTTATTTTCTAATACATTTTTTATTTATTCTTTTTGCTGTAAATAGAAGAGCCTACTGATAATTAGAAAATTCTCAAATTTATAAAAAAAAAAAAATCAGATAAAAGTTTTAAACAAAATTTTATAAAAGATAAATTGTGTTTGTATTTTTACTTACCCTGTTCTGTTGCTGCAGAAGTAGCAGCAGCAGCAGCTGCAGAAAAAGGGAAAAGGAAAGTATAAGGAGTTGAAAATAAATGGAAAGGGGAAGTATAAGATAAAGGGAAAGTATAGTGATCGGCCAAAATTTTGGGTTTTGTAGTTTTGTAAATGTTTTACCATTTTTAATTTTCAACTTTTTTGTGTAGTAATTGTAGAAAATTTAGTGTTGATATGATAAAAGTATAAGAAATGTAAAAAAAAAACTTTTAAAAATGTTGACCTTTTTTAAAATACAGTACTTTTTTTAGAAAAAAAATTATTTTTCTAGCAATTATATTTTAAATACTGTATAATTTTGAAGATAAAAAACATCATTTGACCAAGGGGGTTTACTGGAACCCACAATTTTTTACCAAGAATTAATTTTTTTTTTTTCAATTTTAAAGAGTGGGTATAAAATAATATTGGGATTTCAAAGCTATTAATATCTCTTAACTTTGACTTACAGTAATGAATCACAAATAAAATGAAAGAGTAAATCTAGCAACTTTTCCTTACAAGTATTCAATGTGAACACCTTTAATCACATGGCACACATCCAGCCAGTAAGAGAGTTCATCTATACTTTAACTAGCATGTCTGAAGTAATGGTAGTGACAACTGCTTCAATGCTGTACCTTAAATCAGGAAGATTAGTAGGTAGCAAATACACAAGATTGTTTATAAATCCCTAAGGAAAAATCAAATGATGTCACTTCAGGCCTTGGAGGCCACTGCAAACAAGCTCTTTCATCGATTCATACTGACCTTTCCAGCGATTGTAGAAAATTGATGTTTTCCACAATCCTTGGAGTTATTCTAGTGATGTGTACAATCTTGTTATTAAAATTCTCTAGTTCATCTGCCAGTTTATGAAAATGCCATGTACACATTATATCCAAATAAGTAACTCGGTTAGGCTTGCTTCACCATAAAAAGAATGGCCAATAAACTTACTTTTAGGTGTTGCACAGAAAAATTTAATTTTGGGGAGTCCCTTTTGCATTGTTAGAGTTCATGAGGATTTTCTGATCTCAAGATCGCCGGACATTGTGTGTTTGTAAATTTTGCCAATAAATGAAATGTTAACTGTTCACTAAATACAACACAATCAAGAAAGTTGTCATCTTCATACTGCGCAGAATTTTTATTACAAAGTCGACATCTGTAGTCTGTGGACTTCAAAGCCTGTAACAGCTGTAAGTGGTGTAGATGCATATTGAAGTGTTTCCTTAAAACATTCCACAACATCACTGGCACTGCTAATTTGTGGCTGGCCAAATGTTTTATGACTACGGAGGAAGTCCCCTGGCATTTCAACATTTTCTTCAGACTTCTTTGGTCATCTGTTATGCTTCCCTTTACACAGATATCTGGTCATTTCAAACCAATTATGCCATCGACAGATGTTATTGTCAATTAGAGAATCACAATTAAACTTTAAACGGAAAGCACATTGAAGTGTAATTACAAATTCACATTTAGCAAACTGCAAAATACTGAAGACTTTCTGTTCAGGATTTGCCATTGTTGCTAGTGATGCTGTCAACTGAAAAGATAAGGATCAATCTACGGCCATGTGCGCAACTTAAACTTTAATTTTTGCTTTTGATTCTAGCTTTAACAACACCCTCGCCCAAGATATATAACAAATTAAAATCTTGATATTCCTTTTTTTGAACACCTGGTACTTTTAATACTGCATAACCTTTAAGGTAAAGTGCCATTTGATCAAGGGAGTCATATCAGACCCAAATTTCTTTACACTGAATATTTTGATCATTTTTCCAATTATTAGTTTAATATCTTTCTGTACCTGGTCGGCTAAGTTGATAAAAACCTATTTTTACTATTATTAATTGTAGTAATGATTATAATCATTTGATATTAATATTCACAATTTTTATTTTCGTTTATTTAATTTAATAAAATGATTAATTTCATGGCACTAAATATTGTTAGATTTTTGCGTAGTAAATTCAGATAAGAGTAATAATAATTAAAATTTCTTGAAAAGTTAATAAATTTTAATTAACTTAATTCTATTGTATTACTTCCATTTAAAAATATTATTGAATACAAGGGTTAGTGCCCAGAAGCTTTGAAATTCTTTGCCAGCTTTTTTTTTTCATAAAATTATTTTTAAGTCAGAAAATTTGAAAAAGAATAATTTTGAAAAGGAGAAGAATATTTTTAAAAAAATTTTGATTCTTTATAAACTTTAAGAATTAAGTTTAAACTTTAAGATTAAGTTTTAGTCAGTGTAAGTCACTCCCAGCCTGCAAGTTTCTATGAGAACAGAAGAGCTAGTAAGAATAAATTTTGAACATTTTCATTTTTTAGTGGATTATACTGCCTCACATCAACTTATAAGCCCAGTAACCCTTTCTGGCCATTTGTCTTGTCTACTTCTAGTTTGTCCAGATCTGGAGCTCATTAAATTATTCCAAGTGATCAAAGTATTCAAGTAACATGACTGTTTAATCTGCTAAAAGTAATTACTGTTAATTGAAATTTAACCCAGGTAAAATTCTGGGAATTTTACTAATTTAATAATCAGTTACTTTTCAGATTTTTAATGACAGCCTTGAGTTATATAAAATGTAGAAAGAACTTTTTGTGATTTTTTTAAAAATAATTGAAAAACATGTACATAACCTATTTTTAAACAGTACTTAATCTGCTCTTGTAACTTTGCTGGGTGTTAATCTAGTAGGCAATCCACTGATGTAGGTAGTTAATTCGTGGATGGCACCACTGAAACTTTTTATTGAAATAAAATTATAAATATAATAATCTAACCAAACTTAACCTATGCTCACTTTGCTCGCTAGCCTGGGTTAGCGAGCGAAGTGGGTGTAGGTTAAGTTTGGTTAGATTATACTTATAATTTTATTTACTAATATTCTTTCTTCAATATAGCATTTCAGTGGTGCCATCTAAGAACTAACTACAGAGGTAGATTACTACAACATTAATACCCTTTGCTGTAATATTTTACATATAATAATATAATATGTGAAATTGTATATTAAAAAAAGGGTGGAAATCTAGTTATCTTTTTATAAAGATACAAGGCTGGTCAATTATTATTGAATATAAATAATATTAATATAGTTTTTAAGATTAAGACAATTTCAATACTTGTAGTCATTTTGATGTTAATTGATGTTTTTTGTGGAAAGTTGTGTCTAATTTAAAAAGCATTTAAAATCTCTTTAAACACTTTTTAAAGTTTTTAAAATTGTGCTGTTTTATTACTTGTATAATGTGCATTTAATGTTGTATCATTCACTGAAGTAGCTGGCCTCTGTGGCGCAAGTGGTAGCGTCTTGGCCTTTCATCTGGAGGTCCCGGGTTTGAATCCCAATCAGACATGGCATTTTCACACGCTACAAAAATTGTCATTCATCTCATCCTCTGAAGCAATACCTAATGGTGGTCCTGAAGATTAAATAAGAAAAAAGTCTTAAGTATTATGCTTCATTTTTCTTTATTTTAATAAAGGAAGAGGAGGATAAAACATTAAATAAATGATGCTAGTAATAAGTGAAAAAGCACATATTGCAAGCAACATCATATTCATTTTAAACAAATTAATATTCGGAAAGTGAATAGAAAATTAAGATATTATTGACTGTTTTAATTTTTATTTAATTATTGTGTTTTAAATGATAATTGAAAAATGTTAGGATTAAGAAAACTTGTACGATCCAAAGCTGCCGTTATTCCAGCGACTCTAATGTTGCACTGCACACTATTTGTGAGAACATGTTTTAAATTTGAAGTAGATTCTAAAATATTTACTTGCTTATTTTGTGTAATAAGCACTTCGTTTTCTGTGATTCCTTATAAAGATTTATTTCCTTTTGTACAAAATTAGGGTGTGCATACAAAAGAAAAAATTTTATTGTTCTGTAATGATTTGAAATTGAAGATTATATTCTACACAAGCTGTAGAAGTAGTAGAACTTAACTTAAGGGTGTATGTTGTCAATGAGTAAGAGATAGTCTTAATTGTAGTTTTGATCTGTAACATTTAGTCTGTGCTGTAAATTAATGAATTGGTTAATATTGACAATGTAATGTAAATTGATTAATGACAGCTAAATTTAAATTATTAAAAAAAAATTGTGTTATTTTTTCCAGTATTCTGTTTGTTCTTTATTGCCTCACAACAGGTTGTGTGTTATTGCACTTGGCATTTGATGTTATCCAGTTTCAGGTTAAACATTCCTAAGAATAATATTCATTAAATTCAAGTGATCAAAGTATTTCAGTGACATGAAGGATTCAAATATAAGTAAAAGTAATTGCTTTTTCAGATGCATTGGACAAAATATGACGGAAGAGATATGTCAGCCTGTAATTAGATTGTCATGAGCACTCTTATTCATAAAAATTTTGATTAAAAGCTGTTTGTTAGTACGATAAAAATCAAACTGTGATAACAAAGCATTCTTTAGAATCATGAATACATTCCATGATTGCTGCAAGTATTTCAGAATTCCTGCTGATAGAGTAGTTAACTAATTTTTATATAAGGAAAAATCTTATAACAAAAGCAAGAGCTTCAGAGAAGTTAATAGAAAAAAAGGTGCTATTTGTTTAAGTTTACAAGTAACATTTACTTATTTGATTTTTGCAAGGAATTCATGTAATGGTTAGCGCCTTACCTTTAATCATATCTATTGAATGGAAGTAGAAAATCTAAAAGTATTCCTTTAACTAAAGGTGTCATGAACAAGACAGTGGAAACGTTTTTAGTACATACTATTATATATTCTGATTTTGTAATAAAAAATTGTAGGTAAATCAATCATGGAAATTCATACAATGTAGTACTTACAACTTGTATTATTTGTAATCTTTTTTAAGGCAGACTGGTAGCAATTGTAAACAAAACATTATTCTAGCTGTAGTAAAATTGTAGATTTTCTGCTAAGCTTGAAATACATCTGAAACTTCATTTCAGGTGCAAAACTTTTTGTTCTGAAAGAGATTTTATGGGAAGTAACTTAACAAAAAATGAATTCTTTTATTGAATTTCACCATTGTTATAGTTTATTTTACAGCCATTTCATTAAAAATTCTTTTATATTAATATTGTACGATAAAAAAATCATTTATGATTAAGTTATTTTTTACCTTTCCTTGTTTCTTTGATTGTCTCTGATTTGCTCTTGTACAGATTTACTGGGTTCCTTATTTTACCAAATAAGTTTGATTATTTTTAGAGGTCGGTAGTTATTTTTTAGTTTTAAAATATTAAGTAAATATGTTAAATTTAATATATTCAAAATTAGAATTGGTTTACGAAGATTAGATGATGACTTGCTGTTCAGCATTTTTTGCAGTAGTTTACATACATTGGTAATCACCATCACAGGCATGCAAAGTATTTCTTTCAATATAAAATTATTGTATCCTTTTCACTGCATTGTCTATGATCTCCTAAAATAAATATATATACTTGTTATCTATATAAGAATTATTTGTCTCATCTCACCTTGTGTGGTGCTTTATAATTTCAATTGATCTTTTTTTATTATTGTATTAGAAATTATGAATTCACAGAAATTTAAAGTATCACATGAACTTACCAGCATGCTTCTATTTTTAATTTCAATTAAATTGTTTAAATATGATTTTTTTTATAATGAGTAGAATTTTGTACATATGAAAATGAGATAAAATTATATGCATTAGATAATTTTTTAACATCGTTATTTCTAATGAATATTTTTTAATATATGTATTTAATATTTTTATGTCAGTTTTATAAATAAAATTTATTATTATCTTTAACAACATTTTTTTGCACATTTTCCTTTAACATTTTGGACGAAGAACTTTAATTATCTTTCAGTCTAAGAATTTGCCTAATGTTTATGGGATATAAAATCTGCATTTTGTAACTGCGTAAAAGTATCTTTTTCATTAAATTATATGATGCATTGACATTTCTGAATTTTATCCACTTCATCTACGGTGAAATTCAATAATGTTATCTCTTGATTTGTAAATTGTACCAGAATGACTCGTTTGGCAGTGCACAAGAAGGGATGTTACTTTTGATGCTACTTCATTACTGGCTTGTCATCTCTAATTATTGTCATTTTAAACTAGGGGGCTGCACCCCCTGGCCACTTTGTGGTCAGTATTTAAGCATTTTTCTTACCGTGTCAGAATTTAGTGTGAACCAATGTTCACTCACATCTCAACTCAAAGTTGAGAAAAAAATTTTGGGTAAGACCTAATTAGGTATGACTTGATTATCTGAGTGTATTAAGCCTTGCCTATCCCAGTAGATCAATTAGGTCTCAAATTATTACAGTTTTCAGCATTTTTCTTAACATTTTATAATATAGGGAGTCGTAAGTATTTGTGGTGTTGTTCTTATCATAGTTTCTCCTGATGCATACAGGCAAATGCTGAAGCAGTTCCTTTCATTTTATATATTTCATTAATAATGTTTTTATTAAATGTTAAAAACATTACAATACAAAAAAAATCAAAATGAAGAAAAGTAGTAATAAAAAAACTGAACTAACAATTGTGTAATAAATTGTGTTTTGTACCATAAACAGTACATTGTTTACAATAACATTTATTCTGTACTTATTTAATTCTATAAAATTTCAAAAAATTATGCCTAAAATAGTTTTTTAACAAAATTTGAAAAAAGAGTATAATAAATGTTAATGTAAACAATGTTTTGTTTATAGTTCAGAATACAATTTATTATACAGTTGTTCAATTTTTTCCACTAGATGGTAGCACTTCATTCAAAATAAAAGTGTGAGCACATACAATTAACCAATGCACCACCACTCTTATTAAAGAGATAGTGTAAGAATCTGTTACAATTGTTTAAAATAATCTTACATTCTTCTGAACTTACAACAGGTCATATGTAAATCTTGCACAAATTATTCAAAACATATCTTGCGTAATCTTTTCAAAATGAGCAAATAAATACTTTTCTTATATAAAAGTTTTATATTTATACCAAGAAAAGTTATATTTAGTATACCAATAATTATGCAGTTAATATACGAGTAAAATGTTATAATTAGTTTTTGTCATAAATCTTTATTTATTATTCAATTATGAATTCTTCCTTGCAGTATATTGATATAGCAAATACTGATAACAAAGTTTCATGGGGTGATACTTCAAAGTTTCATCACTACTCTAGGAGTGTATTTCTGAGTTGAAACAAAAATTTCATATAAATTTGTGTCTAGAAACTCTCTGTCGTGTAGGGCTGGTGAAAAGGTTTTGCCCTGATTTCTGCTGTAAAAGTAGTGTGATATTCTAAAATTCTTGACCCAAAAAATATTAAGATAAAATTGATATTTGATATGAAACAGTATCACAACTGGATTTTTAGAAGTTTTTGAGAAAATTCTTATTAAGCTCAAAAAATTCAAGGTGAAGTTTTCAAAAAGTAGCAGTTTTGGTATAAACTTTGTTAAATTGTATTATGTATAAAGAAATAACAAAAGCTGGCAGAATAAGGCTTGACTTTCCCGGCTATGCCATTCAGTCAAGAATGAAAATGCTTTTACATTCTTGACCGACTTTTGTAAGAATGAAAAAGCTTTGCAAGCTTTTTCATTCTTACAAAACCTTTTGGCTTCAGTAGAAAGTCTTTGCAATTAAGTTGTTAAAAGTTATCTTTATTTTCATAATAAACATTGTAATATAAGTTACAAAACATTATTGAATTTTTAAAAATTTTGGAGCCCCTATATCAAATGGGGCTTTTTCTTGATTACAATGGTAATCAAAGTTGGATTTAAGCATCAAAATTTCTATATTTCAAGCAAATTTTCTTTTGCTATAAGAAAAACCTTTTTTTCTGGAACGAATTTTGAAAACTCATTCCCCCGGAACAAATTTTGTAAAAAAAATGAATATGATCAATGCTAAGTTATAAGAAAATCGATTAAGGTCCCAGGTCAGTACTGAGACACAAGGCCAAATGCAGTTCAACACGTACATGAACGCATATATGTATGTTTTTTGGTCTAGATGAACCAGTTGGACCCTAAAACACAGAGATTTGCAAACACCTGATACCCTTTTTTTGAGACGATCACAATACTTTCCTTTAAAATATTCATGTTCCCCTATTCTAGCTATATTCACCAGAAAAGTAAAATTTTTGATAATTTAATTGATATAAACGTTCAAATTGATATATTATTTAATGATATAAATGGAAAATTTATAAAAATAAATTCAATGAAAAATTAAAAATACTTGAGTTTTATTTTAAATAGGACAGATCAAAACATCAGAAAATATTTTGATGGTAAACCAAATCAGCATTACTAAGATTTAACAGACTAAAAATTTTAATTGATTTATATACTAAAGACGTTTAACATGACCTTGATCACTTTATTGAACTTGAGCAAAATACAATGTTATACATTTATGGCAGTTAACCTCAGTAATATAATTTATTAACAAGTTCAAATGTGTCAAATTCAGCTTATCAATTGAGTCATATTTTGGTGATAATTAATAATGTGATTAATTTTATTATCTTCAATAAACAATTGTAATTTCTTTTTATTGGTTGAATAATGAATATAAAGCTCACATTTATGGCTGTAGTGTACCTTAATTTCAATAAAGTTCCCATGGAAGTTATGGTAAATGTGTTCATTTCAAAAACTCTTTGCTTTTATGATGCTATTTACTCTAAAAAAAAACCTGAAAAATTAAAATATACAAACTTGAAAGGAAAAAAACAGTAAAAAGTATAAAATTACAATTTTCCAAGCCTCTTAAATTTTTTTCCAATTATTTCCATTAAAGTTCAAAGTTCAAAATGACATTAATTTTAAGTCGCCAACAATTATTTCATAGGACCAAATTAATTATATCTGAAGATTTTCAATACATATACACTTTCTCTTCAATTGTACATCAGCTATAAATAGAATCCCCGATGAGGGGGTCTTACTCTTTAAGACTTTGGGGGTTGGCATCCCCACGGCCATAGCCTATGCAACTTTTCTTCCTACTACACCCAAAGCTGCTAAACAGTTTACAATATACCAACAACATTATACAAATTACAACATATACCCTTTCACAACTGCATTACAACATCGTACACAGTTTCTTCTTACACTTACACTCGGTGGTGTTGCGACACCTTACGAAACGCAACCGTAATTCAAGGTGGAAACTACTGTGCCGATGGGTGCATGGCTCTATGTAGTGAGTCTCGAACGATGTCCTCTGGGCACCTGTGCGAACTTAGTTGAGTTTAGCTCCAGTTCCAGTACGCGTGCGCTCTACTGGATTGGTCCGTTATATCGCCAGTAGTCATGGTTACTGTCTGTCCCAATTAAAAATCTGTCTGTGACTGTTGGTCCACTTGAAAAAACCAACAAAAACGGACAAAACCATCATCTATTGAATAGAGAAAGGTTCGAACCGTGTGTGGATCGGTACATTCACCGCAGCCGATTGGACTGCAAAGTGGCGGAGACCTTGTTACCACGTCATTGACATGGCGAACACATTCGGAAGGTCGTTCAGGGCAGTTTCACTTACATCATCATACTGTCCTGAGTTTGTGAGATATAAGTTGCAGGTAGAATATATTCGGTTGGTGATTGGAAACTCGTTAAATGAATTAAACGTATCCTTTTCTTATATGAGCTAAGGTATGCCTTGAATAATTCTCGTGACACTTACTCCGAAAATTATAATATCAGGCTCAGGATGTTATCACATCTCTTAGATGGTGCACTATGACATCTTTTGTTTATCTGTAATAGAATATTCTCTGACCAGGTGTTTTCAGATTCTTGGTCAGAAGCACTGGTGATCCCCGTACTGAAACTTAGTAAACCTAGTAAAGATAAATCACGCCCAAAAGTTATCGTCCTTTATCCTTGACCAATACCCTAAGCAAGGTAATGGAACTAATGTAAACCGTCGTCTAGTGTGGTACCTTGAGAGGTGTCCTAATTGCTCTCAGAACAATGCGGTTTCCGCCAGGTTAGATCATCTATTGATCACGTAATTGCCCTGGAAGCTGCTATTCAAAACGGCTTTTTATTTTGCCAACGGCTGGCTGCTGTATTTTTCGATCTGCAAAAGGCCTACGACGCGGCATGTAGGAGAGGAATCCTTAATACACTTCATGAATGGGTATACCAGGTAATCTTGCATTTATCAGGGGTTTCCTCAGTGGTCAATACTTCCAAGTTCAAGTCTGTATCTGAAAGTTTCACATTAGAAAACAGATTACCTTATTTACAGTAACATAAATAGTATAAGAAACTGCGTGCGAACACATAACTCGTTATGTATTCTTTATTTGTAGAAGAGTTTTCTATTTACGTAATATGTAGAACGTTAGCTACAGGTGAGAGGCTGCTTCAAATCACAATAACCCGCTTAGAATCGTGGTTTAAATCTACTGGATTCACATTTTCCCCGGGGAAAACGAAGTGAATTTACTTTTCCCGGTTGAGGAAACATGTTGACCCTAGACTGTATTTACATGATGAACCAGCTGAGGCATGTACACGCGGGTTAAATTTCTAGGAATGTATTTAGATCAACGATTAACTCGGGTAACACATTTGAAGGAGCTAAAGGTAAAATATTAGACATGCTGAAAGTTCTATTAATACCCTTTCAAAGTGAAATTTCACAGTTTTTCATGTTCAAATTTATTGGTAATTTTCTCATAGAAAGAAGAGAGTTAGGCAAATAAATTACTGGACCAATATTTTACCTTGAGAAAATATTAATAAATTGCTTTTTGTTTCATCCTTCCAGGACCAATAGTTTTTTAGTTATGAATTTTTCCGTAAACCCTTACAATCACAAAAATAGATGTGCCACAAAAATGGCCACCACAGGTAAACTGCTTAAATAAAAAAAAAAAAATAAAAAAATAGTTTTAAGGTCCTGAGACATGTAGGAAACAAGTGGGTAAGTTTCAAATTTTTTTTGAATTGGTCAAGCAACCACCCTTGTGTTACTTCAAATGGATTGACCTTAAATTATTAAATACTATGAAGTTCACATTTTCGGACACATTTAATACGAATTTTTGAAATTCACGTTTGTTATAGATAAAACAAAAAATATTGTAAAACAAAATATTGGTAGCTATTAAACATCCGTTTCATGTCTGCTTAATTTTTAAATTTACAAAAATTTGAAAAGAAAATCTATTTTTACTTTAATTAAATTAAAAGATTAATTAATTAATCTTTAAAAATTAAATCAAATTTTTGACCTAAATTATGAAAAGATAAAATAATTTAAAAAATGTTTTATTTTTATTAAATTTTAAGTAAATAAATTTAACAAAATATGTGATGGATAAATTTGTTGTTTACAGCGGATGGTTTTAAGTAACAATTTCGATAAAGCATCTTGCCTGGTTAAATGATATTCTATTTTTCAAATGCAAGCAAACATTGCAATAAAATTTCCACTGATCTGGTCTACTTCTTTATCGACGCATGCTCAGAATAAAAAGCACGACTACATCGAATGATGTCATCCCGTACAAATCTAAGGTAATGAATACGGAATGTACCGAATACTAGCGGAAAATCCCGATTACTGTCATTATGAATCTTGTGATTGTCAGATACTCTCTTGCTAATTAGTGTGTGCGTGTTAAATGTTTAATAATACGAAACGGTTTCCACATCGATAAATTTTTTATAAGGTAAGAAATGTTTACTTCAATATTTATATAGTATTAATAATCCACTTTTTTATTTATTTATAACTACCAGAAATAATGATTAATTTTCATAGAACTTCTAACTGTAACGAAAAGCAATTAACCATTATATAACGATCACAAAATGTCTGCTGTTTGTTCTTCATACATCTTTGATATCCTTTAGGTTTATCTTTTGTTTTGGGTATTCTGGTAGTATCGTGAAATTAGTGTGTTAAAATCTAACTTCTTACATTTAAAATATGTGTAATACGTAGATTAAAAAACAATCCTCTGTAAAGATTAGTACACAGGAGGTCTAATTGCTAAAAATCATCGTAACAATATATGGTATCCGTTACATATTCCTGATTAGAAATAAAGTCTGAATTATTAATGTGTTATTTAAATTCAAATGCAGCTATTAAAAGTAACAATTATTGTTAATTGAAAACTAAAATGAGTTGCTTATCCACTGAAAAATTAACGATAATTTTGTAATTAAACCACTGGTTATTTACGATTCTCCTCTGAGAAACTGAAAAACGAATAAACTAAACTAAATTAGCTTTTAACTAAATTATAGTTAAAATAATTTTTTTTTAAATATGTTGTTAGATCCCGTTTACATTACATGAAATTGTTTTTCAGAAGACTCTTTTTCTAAGCTAATTTTACAGCTCTTTCTTTAGAGTACTTCACAGAAGTAAATTTATTTTCATAGAAGGTAATTTATAGAGTTTAAAGCTGTAGTTTAGTGTAAGATCGTTTAAACCGGAATTAAAATAAATAAATAAATTATTAATTAGCATTGAAGAGAATTTCTGGATGTAAATTTTCCATATAATATGAATAAGTCGCGCTAGTAATCGGTCATATGTAAAAAAAAAAAAAAAGTTATAATTTTTCAAATGTTGATCGAAGGATTAAAATAAATTCGTATGTTATCATCGTGTTCTACACGTAGACGTAAATTATAAAAAAGAAAAAAAGGCTTATCTTATTTTCATTGCCAGTCTGGAGGTATTTAACTTTCTATGAAGTAGTACAAAAGTGTTTTACATGTTTTTTAACACCCAAAAGTCTTTTAAAGACATCGAAAACAAATTCATTTCTTTTATATAAAAATACGTTTTTTCTTAAAGATAATTGATTGGTTCTTCATATTGTTTATCTTTTTATCTTCTTTTTTTTTATTAAATCTACTTAAAAAGAAGTGCCTACAGTACATTCTGAACTTTTGCTTATGGTTTACTCAAAGCCAACTTTTTTAATATTAATATTTTCATTTTATAAATTTATTTATTTTTATTAATTAAATGTTGTAATATTGCTGTACCAATTCAATTACTGAATTCATGTTTTCTGCCTAACTTTACAATAAAATTGCTTGTTTATTGTTATAATGTTTTTTAATATTTAATTTAAATACATTTTAAGATTTCGTGTTTGGTGCCCGTTAAAGAATATATTATTAACTTTACCGTAATCGTTTTTCTCTGAAGAAAATGTATCTAATAATTTCTTAAAATACACTCTATAAACGATTATTTTTATTTACTATGTACATTTTCTTATTCAGTTTATAAAAATAAAGAAATCAGTAATTTTATTTTTTTCTAAAATAATTATTTGCGATTGGAATAGAAAATTCGGTTTATAAACGAATAAGTAATAAATTTCTAGACCATGGTTCCGCTGGTATATTTTAATAAAATAATTGTAAGTAATTAATATAATATTTTAACTCCTGATGATGGTTTGAAAAAACCGAAAGATGTCGAAGAGTTAACACTTATTTGCTGGTAAGGCTGGATATATCACTTATTAATTACTTATAATTATATTAAACGAATAACTATCGGTCTAATATCATCCAGGTATAAAAACCGATAACAGTTAATTAATAGCGTCTCATCCGGAGGTCCTGCGTTCGAATCCGGGTCAGCATTGCATTTTTCGCGCGTTAAAAAATTTATTATCATCCGATGGTAACTGTGGACGTAAGTGGACGTAAGCCTGTTGTTACTATACAAATATATAAACAGTTGGGCGCTTCACATGATACTCGTAGTAATCCAGCGCTAATGTTTACAATTTTAAAACTTCGTATCAATCAAGAAGGACATTGACACATCGGACTCAAGAGTACTGAGGTAGGTGTTTTTAATTAGTTGTTTTGCTATTTTATTTATATGTAATAGATATACATAAACAATATTTGTACGTTAAACAGAAATTGTTCGTAGGAGGTGTTAAGCAACTTTCACAATTTTTACTTTATAATAACGTGTATTACAACTTAAATCAAAATTGGTGGCGAGGCCACTGTAAGCCGCAATTAACAATTTTGTCCTTTTTCTTCTTTTGCGATATGCACGAAGTGTTCCTAATGTTTCTAGTGGACTTCTAATTTTGGACAGTTACCATAAATTTTTTATTGATTCTCAATTCTTAACACTTTGATAAAGATAATTCTACGAAAAGTATGTACTGAGAATTACAACTTTTCCTGATGTTATTTCTCGGAAAAAGTTAAGGCAGACTTAGCCTCGACAGACAATTGTTTTGTAAATCGTCTTTTTAAATATGGTGTTCAGTTATGTAACATGTTTTCTAACTACTAAAATTAGTAGCTCATAATCAGTAAAATACTTTTTCTTTAAATTTATCTTGCAAAAACTTAATTTTGGTTTGTAAAATGAAATTAAAAAAATAATTACATTTTTTTTAGAAAAAGACAAATAATTTGAAAATATAATACTAAAAAAGATTTTAAACTGCAGGATAAAAATTTAAAAAATCTTCAACTGGTGAAGGAAGAAAATATTTGATCAGACAATTTGTGAATATTTCCCATTTTTTTAGAATTCCGTTCTCTTTTCTATTAAATTGATAATAATATGATTTTTATTTTTGCTTATTGAAATTTGCTTTTTGAAATCTCTTCTCTTTTTCTGCTTGTTCTTCCCTTCCGGAGTTGGATATCATCATAGACACAAGCGTGCCCGAGCTAATTCGATATTGGTCGAAAATTTTTTGACTAAAATTTTTTTAAATGGACAACATTTCTTTTCTCCTTTATTTTGTTCGGTATTATTAGTGAAATACTGATATTTTTCTCGGTATTGTTTATTACAATAAATATTTTTATCCCATTAAAATATGTATAAAGTAGGATTTTTTCTTCTTTCAGTACATTGGGTTCATAACTCTTTACTTCACACTGGTGCAACGTTTTGTTATGTTATCCTGTGCACGGATCACATCCACCACATTTCAAATGCCTCACACCGGTTTCATTTGTTATGGTTTGAAATTCTTCTTTCAAATAATAATTATTTTATTTTGAATACAAAATAATCTTTTAATTATTATAAAGGAGGAATGTGCTGTTCTCGTGAGTTCTTTATTTTATTTTATTCTTTTGATTTTGATTGCTGAATCCTAGTCACGAGGATTTAAAAAGACGCAACTGCAATTACTTGTTTTCTTACTTTTCATCTATTCGCTTAGCTATTAAACTTTATTTCTTTATTGATTACATTTAGTTTTTATCCTACATTATTTCTATAACGGACTGGTAGCATTTCTGACTTTTAACCCGGACATTCTGGATTCGAATCCCGATCAGACTTGGAATTCTTCATAAGATGAGGTATTTGTTTATCATTAATTAACTATAATTGAGCGTCAGTCTATTGTTTCTGACGTAAACTTTCATTCTTCTTTGCAAAGTAAAATATAATTTTGTTATTAAACATTTTTTATTTTTATTTAATTTTCTTTACGTCAGTTTTATGATCAGTTCATGTAGACCTTAAGATGATAATATGCTTTACGTCTAATCTATGGTGTATTATACAGGATGAGTATATTTGAAAAAGTTAACTGTGATGTTTTTTTACATCATTTCTGAGTGTAGAATATTTTTATTTCTTCTAGGAAGATATTCAGAATATTATGTCTTCTTCGAAATAAAAGTATTTGATTTCAAGTACAAAAAAAAGAAAACAAAGAAAAAGTGAAATCTTCAACCTGATTTTTAAACTTTTTTTCTACATAATTGTCAAAACTGAACAACATTTGACTCAGTAGTAAATGATTTCAACAAATGGCCTTCAGTAGAAGTTTCCGTCTTTTTCCCGTCAGAATGTTTAACTATTGTTTTTTTTTCTTCATCGGTAATAGCAAATTTTTTTTTTTTTGTCTTCAGTCATTTGACTGGTTTGATGCAGCTCTCCAAGATTCCCTATCTAGTGCTAGTCGTTTCATTTCAGTATACCCTCTACATCCTACATCCCTAACAATTTGTTTTACATATTCCAAACGTGGCCTGCCTACACAATTTTTCCCTTCTACCTGTCCTTCCAATATTAAAGCGACTATTCCAGGATGCCTTAGTATGTGGCCTATAAGTCTGTCTCTTCTTTTAACTATATTTTTCCAAATGCTTCTTTCTTCATCTATTTGCCGCAATACCTCTTCATTTGTCACTTTATCCACCCATCTGATTTTTAACATTCTCCTATAGCACCACATTTCAAAAGC
The DNA here is from genome assembly GCF_047948215.1 of Lycorma delicatula. Taxonomy (NCBI): domain Eukaryota; kingdom Metazoa; phylum Arthropoda; class Insecta; order Hemiptera; family Fulgoridae; genus Lycorma; species Lycorma delicatula. Next base: position 67,453,665 of record NC_134459.1, on the reverse strand, counting down.
TTCTAATCTTTTCTTCTCAGATACTCCGATCGTCCAAGTTTCACTTCCATATAAAGCGACACTCCAAACATACACTTTCAAAAATCTTTTCCTGACATTTAAATTAATTTTTGTTGTAAACAAATTATATTTCTTACTGAAGGCTTGTTTAGCTTGTGCTATTCGGCATTTTATATGGCTCCTGCTTCGTCCATCTTTAGTAAATTCTACTTCCCAAATAACAAAATTCTTCTACCTCCATAATCTTTTCTCCTCCTATTTTCACATTCAGTGGTCCATCTTTGTTATTTCTACTACATTTCATTACTTTTGTTTTGTACTTGTTTATTTTCACGCGATAGTTCTTGCGTAGGACTTCATCTATGCCGTTCATTGTTTCTTCTAAATCCTTTTTACTCTCGGCTAGAATTACTATATCATCAGCAAATCGTAGCATCTTTATCTTTTCACCTTGTACTGTTACTCCGAATCTAAATTGTTCTTTAACATCATCAACTGCTAGTTCCATGTAAAGATTAAAAAGTAACGGAGATAGGGAACATCCTTGTCGGACTCCCTTTCTTATTACGGCTTCTTTCTTATGTTCTTCAATTATTACTGTTGCTGTTTGGTTCCTGTACATGTTAGCAATTGTTCTTCTATCTCTGTATTTGAACCCTAATTTTTTTAAAATGCTGAACATTTTATTCCAGTCTACGTTATCGAATGCCTTTTCTAGGTCTATAAACGCCACGTATGTTGGTTTCTTTTTCTTTAATCTTCCTTCTACTATTAATCTGAGGCCTAAAATTGCTTCCCTTGTCCCTATACTTTTCCTGAAACCAAATTGATCTTCTCCTAACACTTCTTCCACTCTCCTCTCAATTCTTCTATTTAGAATTCTAGTTAAGATTTTTGATGCATGACCAGTTAAACTAATTGTTCTGTATTCTTCACATTTATCTGCCCCTGCTTTCTTTGGAATCATGACTATAACACTTTTATTGAAGTCTGACGGAAATTCCCCTTTTTCATAAATATTACACACCAGTTTGTATAATCTATCAATCGCTTCCTCACCTGCACTGCGCAGTAATTCTACAGGTATTCCGTCTATTCCAGGAGCCTTTCTGCCATTTAAATCTTTTAATGCTCTCTTAAATTCAGATCTCAGTATTGTTTCTCCCATTTCATCCTCCTCAACTTCCTCTTCTTCCTCTATAACACCATTTTCTAATTCATTTCCTCCGTATAACTCTTCAATATATTCCACCCATCTATCGACTTTACCTTTCGTATTATATATTGGTGTACCATCTTTGTTTAACACATTAGATTTTAATTTATGTACCCCAAAATTTTCCTTAACTTTCCTGTATGCTCCGTCTATTTTACCAATGTTCATTTCTCTTTCCACTTCTGAACAACTTTCTTTAATCCCCTCTTCTTTCGCCAGTTTGCACTTCCTGTTTATAGCATTTCTTAATTGCCGATAGTTCCTTTTACTTTCTTCATCACTAGCATTCTTATATTTTCTACGTTCATCCATCAGCTGCAATATATCGTCTGAAACCCAAGGTTTTCTACCAGTTCTCTTTATTCCGCCTAAGTTTGCTTCTGCTGATTTAAGAATTTCCTTTTTAACATTCTCCCATTCTTCTTCTACATTTTCTACCTTATCTTTTTTACTCAGACCTCTTGCGATGTCCTCCTCAAAAATCTTCTTTACCTCCTCTACCTCAAGCTTCTCTAAATTCCACCGATTCATCTGACACCTTTTCTTCAGGTTTTTAAACCCCAATCTACATTTCATTATCACCAAATTATGGTCGCTATCAATGTCTGCTCCAGGGTAAGTTTTGCAGTCAACGAGTTGATTTATAAATCTTTGCTTAACCATGATATAATCTATCTGATAACTTGCAGTATCGCCTGGCTTTTTCCAAGTGTATATTCTTCTATTATGATTTTTAAATTGGGTGTTGGCAATTACTAAATTATACTTCGTGCAAAACTCTATAAGTCGGTCTCCTCTTTCATTCCCTTACCCCAGCCCGTATTCACCCACTATATTTCCTTCCTTGTCTTTTCCAATGCTTGCATTCCAATCTCCAACTATTATTAAATTTTCATCTCCTTTTACGTGTTTAATTGCTTCATCAATCTCTTCGTATACACACTCTACCTCATCATCATCATGGGCGCTTGTAGGCATATAGACGTTAACAATCCTTGTCGGTTTAGGTTTTGATTTTATCCTTATTACAATGATTCTATCGCTATGCGTCTTGAAATACTCCAGTCTCCTCCCTATCTTCTTGTTCATCACGAAACCTACTCCTGCCTGCCCATTATTTGACGCTGAGTTAATTACTCTAAAATCACCTGACCAAAATCCGCCTTCCTCTTCCCACCGAACCTCACTAATTCCTACTATATCCACATTTACCCTATCTATTTCCCTTTTTAAATTTTCTACCCTACCAACTTTTTTTAAGGTTCTAACATTCCACGCTCCGACTCGTAGAATGTTATTTTTTAATTTTCTGGTGACCCCTTCCTTAGTAGTCCCCACCCGGAGATCCGAACGGGGGACTATTTATTTAATAGCAAAATGAGTTCTTTAAATTATCGAAGTGGAAGGTGAAAGTGGTCGTGGTCGGGATGTGCTTGAACCGGTACAATTTCAAAAAAGTCAATGGTTTCTACAACATGCATTTTCTTATTTGAGAATTACAGTTTGTGAAATACAAACTGTCTTACACAATTTGAGTAGCTCTGCTAATTTATATTTGAAGCCGTTCAGTTACGATAACTATTGAACTAATTGAGGTCCGAAATGTTACTGCTCAATGTTGATAAGATTGGTCTTCCACGTGTGGCTTGTAAAGTATGGATTGGCCATAACTGAACATTTCACACCAATGACGCGCATTCCTAATGTTCATACATATATCTAGTGTGTATGTCTGCACTAATATTTTATTTAATTTTTGTGAGGTGTACTTTTTTTACTCTTAAAAAACTAATTACGGAACTTATCTTTTCGACTAACAACAGCGTACTAATTTTTTTAATATCTATCACTTAGGGCTAAAAATTCAGTTAGGGGTAGTACGTGTTATTTGACGCAGTAAAAATCATGTTTTCCATCAATAATTCGCCGAGAAGTCTCGAACGGTACTTTTCCGTTTTACCTGCCGATACAAATAATTTAGTTTTAATTATATTTGTATTACGGTAAATTTGATTAATCCGGTGATTATGCATAATTACCGGTTAATATGTATAATCGCCTCCAGTAATGGAGAATTTAATAAATATATAGCAATAAACATATATAATTTATACATTTAACGTTGGTTAGCGAGGTTAAATGTACTGACAAGGTTAGCGAACGAAGCGAGAGTAGGTTATTTTCATATACGTACGATTCGTCATTATACGGAGTCGTACTTTTTCCCACTACTCCCCCGGGGCGGACTAAAATTCAGCCCAGGGGAGTATCCTTTACTCTAAGGGGCCTCCCCCCTACCGGCAGTAAGCCCGGCATAACAGGTCAGTCCCCCGGTTGGATCCTTTTATTCTTTATTGTCCATTCTAATGGACGTACTCCATTACAGGATTCCCCCCACCGGTATTGGATCTTTTCGTTTGTACCCCCTAACTTAGTCTCCCTTGGAGTCCTCCAATCGATCATCGGAACCGGTACAACTTGGCATGCCGGCTCTTCCGATTGGGGTTGTCCACCCAATTCTACACTAAAACCCTCTTCTTCTACTTTCCGTATCTCTGCATCAAAGTACCTCCCTCGAATATTCCTCCACTTTCCTCCAGTTACTCTGCGACGTTAGCATATACGGGATTATATTCTCCGGCTCCAGATTTGCAATACCAGCCCGACTACGTTGTTCCATCCATTCCTCACACTTTAAGAGGTTGTGCTCAACCTAGTTCCGTTCACCACTATACATATAGTCAGGCGACTCCCTCCTCCCAATTCCATACAAATACACTTCAAAATTACCGTGACCAGATAACATTTGCGTCAGGTAAAAACTCGTCTTACCAAATTTTCTATTATACCATGTTCTTAAATCGGGAATTAATCTCCTCGTCCAGCCAGCCTTGACACCCAAGTTGCATTTGTCTTGCAATACTCTTAATGTTTCATTTCTAACTTCAGCACTGTCACTGCTTTCATACTTATGGGCACGCTCAAGAATCAAAAGGTCTATGGGGGGAGTCCCGGCCAGTACACATACCGGGTCTTAAGAAGCCATCCGATATGCTGCCACCACATCTAACAAGGCTCTACGATGAATTCTCTCTAGTTTGACTCGGTTCCTCTATGTACCAACTGCATCCTTCCAAACAGGCGCGGCATATAACATAATGGAAGAAACCGCCGACATAATGGCTCGATGTTTAGACGCCCGCGGTGAAACCTGTGAAGTCATCAGACGACTTTATGATTTAAGAGTCCTTTCAGCCCTTTCAAGCTCTCCAAGACGTGTTCGCTGAACCGTAGTGACTTGTCGATTGTCACATCAAGGTACTTCACCTTAAGGCTTTCTTGTATGCGGTGATTCCCAACCACCAACCTGATGGGATAAACTCTACGTTTCCTTGTCAAGGAAACATGCCGACACTTATCAAGAGCAAGTTCCAGACCGGGATCTCTAAACCATACATGGATCAAATCAAGAGTAGCATTGCCCCTGTGCAGGATTCCTGCTCCATCCTGCCGCTAATCATAAGGAATAAATCATCCGCATAAGCAATTGACTGCGTATGCTGCGGCAACCGAACACCCAATATGTCGTCAAAAACAGTGTCCCAAAGGAGGGGGCCCAACACTGAACCCTGTGAGACTCCCCTACTGAAGAGAGTCCCCTAGCCGTGTACGTGGGAATACCACCATTTAAGCTATATAGTCCATGCAGATGCATCAAATCCGCAAGGATCTCTCCCCGCCTGTTAGTGACAGTGCAGCCAGCTTCTGTTATCTTGCAATTGAAGTCACCCAGTATTATGACCCTTCTTCTTTCTCGAGCGACCAGTTCATGTAACCTATTCATGAACTCGGCATAACGGGGAATGTCACAATTTGGAGTAATTTTCACCCCGACAAGTACAGCCGGAGCTAACTCCAACTATCAAGCCGTCTCCTCTCTCTGCCAGTCTCCAACGAACTCTACCAACAACATCACGGATGGCAACATTTCTATCTGCACACCAGCCATTACCAGACGCGACATATTTGTTCGGCTCAGACGTGATAACAAAATCAACATCCATCCGTTTAGCCAACTCCTCGGTCAAATCATGTGAGAAAGGACTACGATTAGCATTCGTTAAAAGTAATTTAATCATTCTTCCTGATTGGCAGCCTAAGCCTCCGCTGCGAAAATCAACACCTCTAACATTCACACGACAGTCGACCTTGAAATTACCGTCCTTATCACGTTTAAAACAGCATAATCAACATAATCTAACCAAACATAACCTATGCTCGCTTCGTTCGCTAACCTCGACTAATTAAGAGTAAAGTTTTGATTATTTAAATTATAAATTCAGTAATTACTGCTTTTAGTCGAGTTTTTATTTTAGTAAGTAAAATATGTTAATATGAAGAATGTGTAAAATGACCGGTATATTTAATAACTTGCTATATATTTATTAAATTCCCCAGCATTGGAGGCGATTGTATATATTAACCGGTAATTATTCATTAACACCAGCTAATAAAATTCATTCGATAAAGTCATTTTTTTATTGACTTAAATAAAAGAAGCTAATTCTCAAACTGACTAATGTATTTTATTTAATTTTTAATGTGTATTAAATAATTAGGTAACTTCTTACCGAATGAATTAATTTCTGTAATTCTTTTTTTTCTTAATTCAATTAAATTATAGTAATTAAAATCATTGGAAGAATGGGAACAAATTAACTTGGAACAATTAATTAATCAAGTTTAAATAGTCATGTTTTATAAACATAAGTAATCGTTAAAGAGTAACTTGACATCACAGTAAGTTCATGAAATTCTTTTTCGTCTTTCCTTATATCAGAGAGTAAATTATAAAAATTACCTTTCTCTACTTTATATCCACAAATAGGCGCACCACATTTGTTACTATTTTGTCCTTCTTTACCAAGGATAATCTAATAAAAGAAATATTTTCGTTCCTGTATTTTTATATTTTTTCTAGACAGAGGTTAAACGTAATTATAAACGATAATTGTGCCACTGTTATGATAGAACGAAGCATTTGGGTCAGAAAAACTACTGTGTCACTATTCTTTGATGAATTATATCTTACGAACCTCTTAATGGAAAAGTTAAATTTTATATCATACTAGTACTAGTTTCTACAACATTGGTGTAAGCTTTAATTTATTTTTTTTTTAAATCTGCAGGAATTATGTTAATTATTAAGTAATGCATAAAACATCCCTACATTTCGCTTATTTTACATGTTCGTATTTATGTTTTATATGTACTTTTAAACAGTAGGCTTATATGAAATACGACAACATACCTGCGTTTAACAGGGATGAACAATTTTTATAATTCATTTATAAGCCTGTAAATAATGTAAAAGTAAAAATTTCGTTCGTTTAAAATAACGGACTATATAATCGTTGTACGAGGAGATAAATCAACGTATTTAAATTTATATATGTAACAACAGTTTATTTATTTTGCACTCGGAGTAGATTCCGAGACGCTTAAATTAAATATTTATGTTGCGGTAAGGTAGGCGTAAACCAATTAAACATAGAAAAACGTTACCTATGTGGTTTACCTTTGTAGAGTTGTTTAGATTTACACTATATAATAGTTATCAAAACACTGTTGTTGGAGTAATTTAACAACAGTTTTACTATTTATTTTAAAAATAAACATGTGTTTTTGTTTAATAGTAATAATAATCCAGAAAATAAAAAACAATGAAATTGTAAACCGTACAGTATGAGTCTCGCAGATGTCATTTCTTTCGCTGAAAAAACAAAGATTTCTGTAATATAAATAAAACTGTTTTTAACTAAATGATACTGAAATCAAAAAAGGTATGACACTACATTTCTATTATCAAAATCTGTAATTAATATAAAATTTTATTTTTAAAAAAATGCATGTTAAATATATGCAAAAAATAGAAAAAATTGTTACAAAACTCTTACTGATTCGATTTCATTTGTACATAATATATATCACATATACAGAAATAATACAATTCTTATGGCTATTCGTTGTTTAATAAATGAAATCCGGCCGATAAGGGTTTTGTAACAAATTTTTCTACTTTTTGCTTTTTATATGGAACGCTTAAACATTGTTTATTATCTATTACTGTATATCCTATTATCTGTTATTTTATATCTATTGTCATACACATATCTATTGTCACATACATTTAACATGTACTTTTTTTAAACAAAATTCTAAATTAATTACAGATTTTGATAATAGAAATGTAATGTCTTACCTTTTTTGATATCAGTATCATTTTGTTAAAAACAGTTTTATTTATATTACAGAAATCTTCGTTTTTTCAGTGGAAGAAATATCTTCTTTGTTTCTTTTTCCTGTTTAGCCTCCGGGAATTACCGTTCAGGTATTACTTCAGAGGATGATATGTATGAGTGTAAATGAAGTGTAGTCTTGTACAGCAGTCTCAGTTCGACCATTCCTGAGATGTGTGGTTAATTGAAACCCAACCACCAAAGAACACCGGTATCCACGATCTAGTATTCAAATCCGTATAAAAGTACCGTATGGATTTATTACCTTTACTAGGACTTAAACGCTGGAACTTTCGACTTCCAAATCATTTGATTTGAGAAGACGCGTTTACCACTAGACCAACCCGGTGGGTTGGAAGAAATGATATCTGCGAGACTCTTGTCGTACGGTTTACAATTTCATTGTATTTTTTTGGATATCACTACGTTTTGTAAATTATTTAATTTTTTTTATGAATTACTGATTATTATCTTATGGATTTATTACTAAAATTGACTGCCTTTCTAAAACAAACAAATTGAACTTCACGGCCAATTTTTTTTTTTTTTTATGTCTTATCGTTCACTTGTTGGAAAGTAGCTTTGGTGAGGGTAACCCACCGGGTTGGTGTAGTGGTTAACGCGTCTTCCCAAATCAGCTGATTTGGAAGTCGAGAGTTACAGCGTTCAAGTCCTAGTAAAGCCAGTTATTTTTACACGGATTTGAATACTAGATCGTGGATACCGGTGTTCTGTGGTGGTTGGGTTTCAATTAACCACACATCTCAGAGATGGTCGAACTGAGAATGTACAAGACGGCTAGTTGCTTGAAAGGCTGGTTGTGGAAACGGCTCTGGGAAAGCATTGAGGTGAACTGTTTTCTAAATCGTGGCCAGTATGGCTTCACGAAAGGGGTTGGCACTGAGGATTGCATCGTAAATGCTCTTTCCGAGGTGGAAAGCGCCGACTGTAAATATGTTTTGGCAATTTTTATAGACATAAAAGCAGCATTTCCTTCCTTGTGTTGGAGTGAAATTCCATTATACCCTTTGGTGTACAGAGTGACCAACTCGGTTTCATTTATATCGCTGAATATATCATCTGTTTTTTTTTTTTTACTGTTGAATGTGACATAACACCCTTATGTGTAACGATATATTCGATTTAAAGAAGATAAAGGAAAACCATTGCAATGTTCACTTTCTAATGAAAATCTGGCACGTAATAATAGTTACTCTTAGGAATAGGCATGAAATATTCTGCAGTGGTTTTTTTTGATAGCTTTAATCAACAGCCTTAAAACAGAAGTTAAAAAAAATATTCCAACTATGATCTTATAAAAAAAATTTGAATAAAACTTTTTCAATCGAAATGAAATATTTTTAAAAGCAAACGGTCTAAAGCTAGAGAAATTTATAGTAAACTTATTTTTAAAAGTGGATTGTTTTTTATTATCTCAAAATTTTACTCAGATGCTAGACAAATTGTTACTTGTTATTTATTGCTCTTATGGTGGCTAAGATATTATGATTGTCTTTAGTATTCAAACCCCCTCGATGAGGTGGGGGGGGGGGGGTAAAAAGTTTTTTCTGGACTCAAAATCATATTCTATTATTAATTAGATGATTTCATTACGTTAGTATGACACTCTAATTTTGTGTTTCAGTAATTTCATTAAGGGGTGGGAGATAATAAAACTAATTTTGGCTTTTTTCATAAGCTATTGATTTGCTTGATATCTTCACAATGGATTAACTGATTTTTATTAATTTTTTCGATTCTTTCTAAATTTGGTCATCGATTACATTTAATTTTAGTTACAATTGGTCAAGGGACGGGGAAATACGGTAACTATGGATTTTGTATCTCAAAACTTTTCACAAACAATACAATCATTTCGATTTTTTTACTTAATTCATTATTTGCATACTTATGTACTTTAATGTTCCACTTAATTTTCCTTCAACATAAGAGGTTGACTCCTTGTGAAGCCGGGAATTATGCAACTTTTTGTAATTTTTTTACCATATGATTATGCCTACAAAACGCTATTCGTGTGAAAAAAGTCATTTTCAAGCACGTAAAGGATTTACAAGCATATGTAAAGGAGTGAATATAACTTAATGTCTTGATAAAACGAAGAAAGACACAAATTATAATGACGTAAATAGAACACTAAGAAGCGAGACATAAAGTTTTCTGGAATGTGGGAATAAGTACAATACGTGAGATGAACGTTTGCCCCTAGCCAACTGCTGGGTCTAGTGTACTAGTCATTGTATTGCATTAGTCTGTTGTGCTTGTATTTTATATATAAATGTGTCATGTTATTAGTAATCGGATATCATCTGGTTAGATAGTACAAAAAATCTTGCTCGCGCGTCCTGGCGAATCCAGCCGACAGTTCGTTATCAAAAAAAGGGGCAAATCTTCAGCTCATTTAGTGCATTACAGGTTAATCCTCCATTTTAAAACTAATTTTTCTGAAGTTTTACAATAAAATATTTTGAAACATCTAGAATTAATTATTTAATACTAATAACTCTGGTGATAAAAAATAAATCTGCTACGTCCTCCATTAAAGGACTACTAAAAGAATTATCTATAAAAAATAAAAACTCCAGTTCAGCCCATTTTTAATTGGAATGGAATGGAATGCAAAGTTGGCGGGAGTTTATTTCTCCCTACTTATCGCAGAACCTGGACAGAGTCCCTTGCTGCTGGATGATTCTAATCGGGCGTGTTTTTTTAAAAGGTTTATTTTTAAATGGCGGGTCTAATTTTTCAAGTTTTGTTTTGTTTATTTAGTATTTTAAGGACGGATTTAATTGCATTCCAATCCGTTGTTAAACCAGCGTTATCGATCCCATTTTATGGGCCGACCGCGGAAGGCTTGGCTTATGAAGCCTGTCCTCCCGACGTAATTCCCCTTCAGACCGTCCACTGAAGTCCTTTCGGTGCTAACGCTTCATAGGCTAGCAGGAATACGCCACAACGGGGCACTAACTATCAGGAGGGAGCAATGCGACCCCTACTCCGGAGGAGTCGCAATTGCTGGTTTATTTTATTTAACTTGTAAGTTTTAAAGGAGAGGTTGTGTAGAAGTTCTTCATCCACTTCTGTTATGGCTGCCTTCCAGGACGCATCTCTGCTGGGCCATTTTTAATTGTAAGTCAGAGGAAATATAAAAAAAGAAATTAAATTCGCAGAGAATTTAAAATATTTTCATTTTTTTAAAGTTAGTTGTTATAAAGCTGACAAATTGTTATAGATCAAATTTTACTAAATATGATTTTTCATATTGTCAAATTATTAAACAACCCATTAGGCTGGTGTAGTGGTTAACTCGTCGTCGCAAATCAGTTGTTTAACAGCTGATTTTCGAAGTCGAAAGGTCTGAAGTTCGAACCCAATAAAAATTAGTTGCTTTAATACGGATTTGAATACTAGACAGTGGATAACCCTTGTATTTTGGTGGTAGGGGTTCAATTAACCATACGTCTGAGGAGTGGTTGGTCTAAGTCTATACAATACTACACCTCAATTACATGTTATACATATCATCCTCATCTCATTGAGCCGTGGTGAGGGAGGGGGTTGCTTATTGTTGTTTACTAGTTGAACAGCTTGCAACTTACACATTAGAAAAAATAAATAAATAAAATTAATTATTAATAAATCAATATATTTAAATTAAAAAAAATAAAATTAAAAAAATGAGATGAATCCTGATTCGAATTGATGTGCCTTCCCCTTGTAAGATCCAATATTTCATTAATAAAAATTTCATTTGGCTATAACTCTGGGACCAATAAAATTAAGTTATGGTGTATCGCTGAAAATCTTTCAATGAGAGCTTATTACTGCAGTTAAGAAAAGGTCCAAAATCAAAATTGTTTGGAATTTTTGGTTTTTTTTGGACATTTTGGTTCAGTCGATTGCAATCAAAGGGAAGGTGCACAACTAGTTGTTACAACAGTTCTAAATTCAAAATTTCAACATCCTACGGCTAATCGCTTTTGAGTTATGTGAGATACACACGTACGTACGTACGTACGAGACGTCATGTCGAAACTAGTCAAAATGGATATTTCCGTTGAAATCTGAAAACCAAAATTTTCGCGATCACAATACTTCTTTACTTTGTACAAGGAAGTAAAAATAACATCAGTTTCACTCAGAAAAATTAATTGAGTAATTAGATGGTTAATTGTGCCATAGTAGAATGTTTTGGCCCCTACTATTTTTTACTGTAATCATTATGCTTTTGATTGCAGCAATATTCTGGTAGTTTAGGAAATAAATTCATTTCGTATGTTAAACAGTTAAAATTTTGAATAAAGGTGTACAAGTTGAATAATGCATTCAGAATTCGTTAAGATTTTATTAAAAGAGTCTAAAAATAAATATAATAGATTTTTAATAGTCTAAATTTTTTTAAAATTATTAATGAAACTTTCATTATATGATTAATACTCTAATAAGTCTTCAGATGCTATAACTACAACGATTAATGATCAATAATTTGACACGGCTACTCCTGAAAATGGTACAACAATACTCAAAACAGTACAGTTTGGATGTTGTTCGTAAACTTGCCTTTTTTTACCGAATGAATATTCAAGTATTACTGTAAATCAGTATGCCAAACCATTCGAAAAGCAGGTGAGAAACCTATTCTCTTTTCATCACCGGGTCTTGATGTATAACGGTTTTGTAATTATTACTTTAACACAAGCAAGTATGATTAGAGGCTGTTGTCTGTATGTGTGGAGTCCGTCTCCCTTAGCTTAGCACCGGTATGTACCGATCACTAGCGGAAAATCCCGATTCGTTAGTATCAATTTCTAGAGTTAAATTTCTAATCTAAGTTTCATTATATCAATTTTCATCATTAAAAAAAAAATAATTTTACACAACAGGTAATCAATTTTGGACACCTAATAATCCCATTCCGAGACGCCACCCCCCCAGGGCAACCCATCCGGAGGGCCTAGTATATCTATATATATAATTTCTTTTTGTTTTCGAATTAACAGTAAACTGGCTTTATATTATTTACATTTACTTTCTGTTCTGTGATTTTAAACTGTTCTTTCTTTTATCTAAATTTATTCATTACTTCCTAAATCCTAAGTTACCTGTTTTACACATACCAATCTTTGTCTTTCTGTTCAATCTTCATTTTATTCATACCCTTCCACTATGAAATTAACTACGTCTGGGAATCCTAAATACAGCTTTCATCGTCTCTTTCATGATTTTTCACAAACTTCTTTCTTTCCTCGGGTTTTTAAAAGAACTTTTAATTTCGATTTTTTTCAACATCCTCCTATAAGAATACGTTTCACAGATCACTATTACTTTTTTTAATTTTTTTCATCTTTTCCATGCATCACTACGGTAAAGCCTTACACTTTATTCAAATAATAAAAGATTTAATTTGTATTTGATACTTGCATACTTCTTTATTGCACGTAAACTTTCTTTGTTTGTGCTGATTTGTTTTTAATGTCTGCATTACGTTTTCCATTCTTCGTAATTTTATTAACTAAATAGAAAAATCCTCCCATTTCTGATACGTTGTGTTTCCTGTACTAATATTTAATAACTAACTACTCTCCTTTCTCTTGTGTATTCTCAACCGGAGTTTTTTTTTTTTTTAGCAATAAATCCATCCCTTTCAGTATTTTTTTTCTCATTTTTCGTTTCTGCCAATGAACTCTATCGTCAACGAATCATAATATTGTTTTTTCTCCTTGAATAGTTAATCCATTCTCAAATTCATACTTTAATTTATATTGCTCCGTCTATGTACAAATTAAAAAATATCGGGGAAATATTACATCCTTTTCTTACTTTCTGAATTACAGTTTGCCTTTCCTCATACTCAAATTAATGGTCTTCGATTCTTATATAGACCGATTTAAAGAAGAATTACAAATCTTCTTTCTGTATAGTTCAATTACTCCTTATAATTAGATAAAAAAGATTAGTTCCATTCTACATTATCTAATATTTTTTCAAATCTATAAATATATATGTATAAAATGATCGAAAAACTTTCTTATTTGTTTCTTGATTATTATTGTTTTATTATCGCCCGAATTATTAACAGAATAGTGCTGTAATAAAGATTTAGATATAATTTTCTTTATTGATATCAAATAAAAATTAATTAATTATTTGTAGTATTAATTTGCCGTTAATTTACAAGTTTTAGATTTTAAATAGTTTATTCACATACGCTTATTTGAAAATCTTTCATAATAACATTTCTTCATTTTCCCTGCAAGATCTAATTTTTTTGAAAATTCAAAATGATGCCGAGATTTTTAAAGTAGTAGGATTAAGACTTTTATTCTTACTCCGATCTTTACATAATATTTAATTCGTACGAAATAACATTTCATATAATCCAAATTTTTTATTAACAGTATTTTTTATTTCAATATTCATATTTTGTAGGAATTCCAGTATATATGTATAATTTCATCTGAAAATAAACTTCACTTCAAACTTTTTTCTTTCATGGATTAAAAATTAAAAATATACCCATTTTTATACAGACATAATTATCTTCCATATTTTACTTTATATATATATATATATATATATATATAATATATATTTTATGTTATTATTATTATTGTTACTAATGAGTTTTTTGATCTTGTCACATATGTACGTATAGGAGTAACCTAATTTCCGTGTAATTCTACGAAATAACTATTTTAATTTTCATTGTATAGGCCAACAACATGTTTTTTTTTCTTATATTCATATTTTTTTTTTGTGGAAACAAATTATTATTATTATTTTGAGATAACGAAGAGAATATTGTGAACAACGAAAATGTTGTTAAATATTTTGTGTTTATAAAAGTTTTCACAGTCCAGTTACTCCAAAAGCAATTTCGTAAAAAAACAAAAATTAATGCATATTTATTTTAAAAGTGAAGCGCGGCATTAAATATTAGCATCAGTACAGACAGGATTGGCGTTTTGTCAAATATGCATAAAAATTCAATAGTACAATAAAAATTATAATAATTTTTTTAGAAAGAAAAAACGGAAACCGAAAACTGAAGTTAAGGAATTTGGTGATACGACAAATAAATATTTTTTTTAAGATAACTGTACACATCAAAGGTAGAGCACGAAAAATACTGTAAACAATTATTTAACATTCGCAGTTACTATTTATCTTCCATATAAAAATGACTGTTTGTTTGTCTCGTATGCATTCCTATACCATTCATGCGATTGCTATGAAATCTTTGATGAGTTTTTGTGCGCACACCTGCAAAGGTTTCTGAACTGGTTTGGACCCGTTAGGTGGCGCTGGGGTCAAGATATTTCGAAAAATTGTATTTATGGTCCGATTTGGCTCATATTCAGAATATATATTACTTACCTGAATAGAAATATTTTTGCGAAAAATGGACCGGATAGGTTGCGCTGGGATTGAAATATTTAGAAAAAATTTATTTATGAATCGGATTTGGCTCATATTCAGAATATATATTAGTTACGTGAAAAGAAAAAAATGTTTGCGCAAAAACTATACCCGCTAGGTGGCACCGGTGTTGAGATATTTACGAAATAAACAAGTATACAAACATATTTTCTTCTTCTTCTATATATATATATATATATATATATATATATATATATATATATATGCTGTTTTGACAATTGGATTTATTTACATTCTGACTTTATAAAAGTCAGAAGTTTTTAATGTTATCAAACTTTCAATTGTGTTCATTTAATCTATATATGTAAATTAAAAATTTTAATATATATATTAAAAATTTAATATAGATTAAATGAACACATGTGTATATATATATATATATATATATATATATATATACATATATAAGGCAATGTTTGTATGTGTGTCCGCTATAGACTAAAAACCTCCTGGACCGTTTTACGCTAGTCTTTTTTGCAAAATGGTCTGCGTTATCCGTAGAGGGTTTAAAGCTATTGAAATCCTCGATCTGTTCAGTAGAAAGAAAGTTAGAGGTATTCTGAACAGACTACTGTGTTTAGAGAGTAGTTTGAATTAAATCCGATAGGTAGTGCTGTTTTGACAATTGGATTTATTTACATTTGACTTTATAAAAGTCAGAATTTTACTTTATAAAAGGTTAAATTTTGTGAAGTTCAGTTTTTAATGTTATCAAACGTTCAATTCTATATAGATTAAATGAACACAAATCATATACACTCAAATCTAGAAATAGCGCAGCATTACCGGGTCTGCTATTTTGTGATAAATGTTATTAATAAGTATTTTTTCAACTCATTTGTTTTACTTTCCTGGCATCATACCTCTAGGGCAAAATGAGGTAATGGTTTTTTTAATTTCTCGACGTTTCAAGGACCCCAAAAAACAAAAAATTAAAAAAAAATTGGAGGGGTAATATTCGTACGTATGTATGTAAACGGGTTAAATGTTTGAAGCTTAATAACTTTTAAATGTATAAATTGATATTGATGAAATTTGGCACAGTAATTCGTGTATATGAGGCAATCTTTTAGTAAAATTGTTGCATCAATATCTCCATGGGGTGGGGGAGTTTTGGAGGTTAATTTTCTCAACATTTTGCTAACATAACTCCACTATATACGTATTAAGTTCAGTACATGCGTGCATGCTTTTCTTACCATTTTAAAAAGACTTTTCTCCAAAATTCCCCCTTTCCCAAAAATAGAAAAAAGCTATTTTTTATTTACTGCATACTTGTAACCCATTTTTTTTTATTTTCTTCCTACGTGTAGAAGCAGTGCAAGCGACCAAAAAAACTTTGGGGCTATATTCGGGGTGGGGGAGTCGATTAAAGTTTAAAAATACAGATTTTTTTTTAATTTTTCAATTTTATTTTGGGTTTATTTAAAATATTAATATTATTAAAAGTTTAAATAATAAACTTCTAGTAATAGTATACAATAAAACTTTATCATAATTCATCCCCACCCTCATAAAAGGAATCTTAGGTAATTTTTATTGGTTGTAGTTTTTTTAGTGGAATTTTTTACTTACTTCCATTTAACAGGTTAACGTAGAAAAATCAACAGATTTTTTTAAAGGTCATTTTGGAAGTGGGGAGCATAAAAAATACAAATTCTTTTAATTAAAAATTTTTTTTTAGTTTATTTAAACATTTAATGGGTCATTTTACAATACAACTTCATCATAAATTACCCCCACACAATAAAAGAAACCTTAGGTAACCTTATATATAATTATTTTTCCGCTGTATAAGAATAAATAACCAACGCCAGGAAAGCATTACAACTTTGTTGTCAGCTTTTTTCAAAAATATACTAAATGTTTTTCATTATGATTATTCTACTGATTTCTTTACCAAATTGTGTTTTCCTCACATAAAGTCTGTTGTATTCAAATGGTTCTAAAACTTACCAGTTTAAATATTTTTTTTTTTTACAAAAAATACATTTTACTAAGATAATACGTTTTATTAAAATATACGCCTATTAATCTAAATTTTATCAAACAATGAGTAAAATATATTCCTATTGAATTTTATATGAAATTTCTTCAAACGGTGAAAATCAGAAAAGAGTTAATAAAAGAATTTTTAAGGATTAACATACATAGCATGTGGACAACCTTCTAAAGAAGCATATGAAGAGATGCTGCGTAATTGGCAACATCGTTGGGATGCAGCCAACACGGGACGATGGACACATCGTTTGATACCTTTGATCCGACCATGGATAAAAAGGAAGTTCGGGGACATAAATTACTGGATAACGCAATTTTTTACAGGGCATGGGTCGTTCAGGTCCTATTTATGTGCGAGACTAAGGGTAGATAACAACTGTCCTTACTGTGGGGCTTATGATTCCCCTGAACATGTAGTATTTGAATGTAACCGTTGGACTGAAAGCAGGCAATCCTGTGTAAGACGTATAGGGCCATTATCTACGGAGAATGTGGTGGATAAAATGCTACTTAACGAGGATAACTTTAATGTGATCTCGTCGTTTATAACCGCAGTTATAAAGAAGAAAGATGAGGAAGCTCGTCAAGAAGAAACCGCTCGCTGATGACGGCTTGTCGTAGGTGGAATTTCCACCTACGAAATAAAAGAGCTAACCGGTGAACTGACCTGTCGTGCCGGACATACAGCCGGCGGGCGGGGAGGCGAGCTAGAGTAAAGGACACTCCTCTGGCGCGAGTCAAACTTGATTGTAGATCCGTTCCAGAGGAGTAGGTGGGAATATAAAAAAAAAAAAAAAAAAAAAAAAAGGATTAACATACAAATATATTTACGAAGAAGAAGGAAATTTCAGTTATTTCTTTTTAGGTAGTAATTTTGAAACATCTAGAAAAAAATTATCTTCGTTTAATTAATTACATTTACAATATGACAACGAATTAGAAACATTTTATAATACTCTTATAATGTATTAAATAGCGATTGAGGGTTTATGTGATATAATACGAGAAATGTTTGCAGTGAAAGTTGATTCAAAATTAACAAAGTATACATTCGAATATTACGTCATAGTCCGCAACACTCAGATCGATTGTGTTCATTACAGAAAAAACAGGTGTAAACACGGGTAGCATAAATGGTGGAATTTTGGTTAAGATATGATCGAATAAATAGAATATAAAAACAATAATAAAAAAAATTTTACTATAGAAAATCTGTGATAAATCTGATTTTGTCAAAACATCTTATTTTTTTTTGTCGATTTACTTGTCGAAAATCACTTGTTTAACAGATGATTTTCTAAGTCGAATGTTCTGAGGTTCAAATCCTAGTAAACGTTAGTTGCTTTAGTATGGGTCTGAATACTAAGCACGGGAAACCGGAGGAGTATTTTGATGGTTGGAGTTCAGTTAATCACACGTATCAGGAATCGACCATTCCTGATACTACACCTTATTTACATGTTATGCTTATTGTTCAGTTGTTGAACAGATTGCAACGTAAATATTAGGAAAAAACTGATAACACAGTTGTAGGACTTTCCAGTCACGCGGCATTTTTCTGATGCATGGCTTACACACATAACTTATTTTAATATATTTATCATTTTATTTAAATATAATATTGTTTATTTAAGTCTAACTGAAGCGCGCGCTTCAGTTTGACTTAATATTGGTATTTCATTAGGCGGGTTGGCGGTACTGATGGTCACTAAATACTTTTTTACAGTATAAATATTGTTCTTATATTTAATTCTACCGCTCACCTGTGACGTCACAACGTAGTGGCGATTACAACAGCTGTACGTCAGTGCTACACTGGCGCTTCTTCTGGTGAGAGGGAGTACTATCGACGCAGTTTACTCATTTAGTCACTAGTTTATTTAGAGAATTTTTTTGAGTGAGGATGCGATTTTGCAAAAGTTTTTTGGAAATATTATTTTTTAATTGTAACAAATGTACCTGAGAAAAATAAGACCTTAATTAGATGAAATCTCGAGATACTGAGGATGACGTTGATGTACAGCCTCACCCCCTTGACCTTTTAAATTGAAAATTTAGTGGCATCTATGCCCCATATATAGAAATATTTTGCCCAAGTTTGGAGTCTAAATTGGTTGAATATTCCAGGAGATATAAGGGGATTTAAAGTATGATATACACGCGCACATACACATCTGTGACGTCACAACGTAGTGGCGATTACAACAGCTGTACGTCAGTGCTACACTGGCGCTTCTTCTGGTGAGAGGGAGTACTATCGACGCAGTTTACTCATTTAGTCACTAGTTTATTTAGAGAATTTTTTTGAGTGAGGATGCGATTTTGCAAAAGTTTTTTGGAAATATTATTTTTTAATTGTAACAAATGTACCTGAGAAAAATAAGACCTTAATTAGATGAAATCTCGAGATACTGAGGATGACGTTGATGTACAGCCTCACCCCCTTGACCTTTTAAATTGAAAATTTAGTGGCATCTATGCCCCATATATAGAAATACTTTGCCCAAGTTTGGAGTCTAAATTGGTTGAATATTCCAGGAGATATAAGGGGATTTAAAGTATGATATACACGCGCACATACACATACACATACGGACATCCGGAAAATTTCCATCCATCTTTTGTGTTTTTTGGGTTCCTTTTTTCTTTCACTTTTTGAGTACCAAATTATAACTGTTTCTCCAGAGAATTGCTAGTAATTTAGTTACAAAAAAATATCTCTTATTAATTTATCTATTATTTATCATTTTGTTCTCATAACCACAAATAAAATTACTGTAAATTGGCGATGAATATAACTAAATGAATATTTAAAAAACTTTATTTTAATTATCTTATCAACATTTTCATGATTATTTCTAGTAAATTACGCACATATTTTGTAACTATTTTTCATGAATAATATATTTACGTAACTCTATATAATTTGTAAATATTTGCAAATGTTTTTCTATATAATTTGTAAATATTTTTATTTAAGCATAAATAAAATAAGTGGTTAGTATAAAATGTTACAAATAAAATAAATTAGTGTTTAATGTATTTTAAGCACTTTTATTTAATATTTTAATTGACTACTTACCACAATTTTGATTTTCTGTTTGGGGTCGAGTTAAAGAAAAGAATAAGTTAAAAAGCATTCATCCAAAAAAGTGTACTTTTTTAGGTTTTTTTTCAGGAATTTGAAGATAAATTTTATTAATGAAATGAGATTGTATAAGTAAAAATAAAAGTGATCGGGGACTGAAGCATCATGACTTTCCTGTATTTTTTCTTGTGTGAAGTGAGAGTAATTAAGCGATAAATTGATCTACAAAGATTTAACGCGAGGGTGGTCATAGCTAGTGTACTTTTACCGATAGTAAATGAATTACCGGTTTACAAATTACGAACTATTTGTATGTGTAATATTCTTTAAAAGAGAACTTGCGTAATCATTAAACAAATTATAAACATTCGATTTTGATGAACGTTACTAAAATAATTCTTAGCGGTCCACTATTGTTAATAATAATAATCGCCGATTAATAATCATAATATGATTATAGCATTAATACGTTATTGTAGACATAAAAATTAGACGCAGTGTCATTTTAATTTTAAGATTATTACTAATTAAAATATTTGATTTATATTCTATTATCGCAAATGATAATTAATTTTATTCTATGTATTAACATTAA
The DNA here is from genome assembly GCF_047948215.1 of Lycorma delicatula. NCBI lineage: Eukaryota > Metazoa > Arthropoda > Insecta > Hemiptera > Fulgoridae > Lycorma > Lycorma delicatula. Next base: position 67,433,008 of record NC_134459.1, on the reverse strand, counting down.
TAAAAGCATACGTAGCCAAATTTAATTGTAGATGAAAGAATAAAGATAATGCAAAGAACTTAAAAAAACACAATGAGTCGTATATATTTGAACTATAAAAACAATAATAATAAATTTATCTTGAAGCGTTATAAGTTAAAAATCAATTATATTGAGAAATAAAATTGTGACGGCCCATAAACATTGAGTTATTGTTCGTGTTCAAGCCGTGCTATTGATTTTTATAAGTGGTTTGTTTGGAACAAATCTTTTGACATACGTAATAATATTTGCAATTTGAATTGGTGAAATAATATTTACACCCCTTTTGTGTTTTTTTTTCTTTAGTATATATATATATATATATATATTTTTTGTAAACAGTCTACTATCTTAAGTCGTGTGGAAAACAGTATTATTATGTTCAGACACATAAATACTACTCGGTACATAAACACTTCGACAATAAAATTTAATTTAAAAAAAATGAAGCGAGCAGTGTATGCTTATTGTGTTTTGTGTATGAGCGCTCACATTCGAGTGCGAATTTACACACATATTTTAAAAAAATTATATTTATATTCTTATACAGGAAAACAGCTGCTTTGAAATATTACAGTCATGGATTTTATAGATTGAACAGAAATAACTCTCAGTCGGGGTATTAGTTAGCATCATCACCATTCACCTGTTACGAAAATTGTTCTATGGTGTTTTTGGATCTAGGTTCGAATCGAAATAAATAATAGATATATTAATTTGGGTTTGAATTCCCATATCAAACCTGTTTGTTAGTTATTAAAGAAATCTTGAATGCGGCAAAAGTCTAAGACATATATATATATATATTATATGTGTGTAGACCAATAGTCTGGTGTAAAGTAGTTGAAAAAAAAAATTATCCAAAAACTCAGTTGTTATATACTTTTGTCAAACAGTTTTTTTTTGAAAAAAATTCAATTTATAAAGGAGGATTACGAGTTAATATAATATATGTGGTACTATGTAAATTTTTTTAATGATTACCTTTCTTTTACTTGAATTTTGTCTACATTTCAGAAGTGAATATTGACTAGTTATGTAAAACTGATCTGCTCTAATTACATCTGATCTGACTTTTGAATACCGTACGTATTAATACTGCTGTATGTTTTATATAAAATTCACTGTAAGAATCTTGAAAACCAATCGAAAATTGAGTGATTATAATTTAAACTTTTTCGTTTGACTTGACAACTCCCTTCTATCATCTTTACTAATGAGTTCAGAACTTAGTAACTCGTTTGAGAATAAAATAAATAAAAGAAAAATAAAGGGGGGGGGTGTCATACTTTACCCCTCAATCATTTTTATATCTATACAATCTTTTTTATTATGTTAAAAAACCTGAAAAATTAAAGAAAACTACCCTTATTTGAATAAACTAGTTTTAACTTTATTTCGACATGAAATGAGAAAAAAGAAAACTGATTACATCCGTATTAGTAAGTTAAAGTAATAATTATCTTAAATCTACATAATGCAATTATGTAAACATAATAAATAAGTAAAAAAGATATAAAATCTATGTTAATTAGAATAAAATAATCGTTTTGAAGGCATTAACTGTTAAAAAATTTAGGATTAACATAAGAAAATATGGAGCTTTCCCATATACACGAGCATCTGTATCAAATTTCATCAAAATCGATTTATCCAGTCATAAGTTATTAAGCTTCAAACACGCCAGCACACGTATGTACGTACGAAAATTATCCTCCGCCTTTTTGGAGTCCCTGGGTCATGAAACGCAGAGAAACGAAAAAAAAATTATACTCCATTTTTTGACTGATTTTGACATTTAAAAATATTTTTGACATTTTTCATTTTATATCAATTTACAAAATATTAAGTTCAAGTTAAACGTATGGGTAAAAAATTCAGGATTTTCTATACAATTTTTTTTAAAATATGCTGGGCACCGACTACTATGGTCATTAGCCCTTGTCGTAAACTAAAAACATTCCCTTTTTCATGAAAGCAACTAGGTCAAAAGGCCAGTCTAGTCAAGCAGATCATCTGGAAAAAACAGTCTTAACGTAAAACAATAAAACCCCAGGAAAAACACTAGATGACAAGGATGTGTACAGGGCCCTTGTCACTTAAAATGTGCAATCCATTTCTCCAGAAATGTCGTCAAACTATCAAAGCGGGTGTAAAGAGCTCGCAATTATTAAAAACACATCCTTAAAAAATTCGTCATTTATACTGAAACACAAAACAAGAGAAAACACAAAACACAGATGAAAGTGACTTCAGTATTCATTTTAATGAATTATACGAGTAGTCGCTTCAACAAACCGCTTATCCTAAGAAATTTGATAATTTTCTTTCTCTTTTATCATGTGTTAAATCACATAATGATATTGTTCATTACTGGTATTTGCTTGATACCGGTTAAAACTAACCGGTAATTTGACCGGTTAGTTTTAACCTCATTCTGAGGTCTCTATACAACGTACACTCTTCTGTTATATGTTTCACCGTGAGGTGTGTGTCACAGCTTTCACATATTGGTCTCTGTTAGCATGTAAGTCTTCCTGCTAGCATGTAGGTCGAAATAAGTCTATTGTGACCTATTCGAAGTCTTGTAAGGGCTACTTGTTCTCGACGAGTTAAAGTATTTATTTTTTTAATAGGAAGTGGGGTATTCTTAATGTAATTAAGCTTCGTTGTAAGCGCACCCCACCTTCTTATCCATTCCTTTCTTAAATCCTCTTTGCTGAAGCTTTTTAAGGCCATTTAATCGAAGTAAACTTGACTTGTTTGGCTACTTTAATCGAACTTAATTTTAAATCAAATTTTTTGGCTACTATAAATCACATGTTTCATTACCAGGAATACCGACGTGGCCACTTGTCTATATAAAGATGCATTGTTTACAGTTATCTTCAAGATTTTTAATTTCTATCAGTATATTTTGAACAAGTGTTTCATGCGTCAATCCATTCCTTAAATCAGTGATTGCTCTTAAGAAATAGGAGCAGAGAAGTACTTTCTCCTCGTTGTAATGTAATACAAAACGAATAGCTGGCTGAATTGAATGATCCCAAAATTGGGATCGCCATCTACGACTAAAGAGCTTCCGACGCCGTTGTGATGGGTCGAAGACCCATCACATTACCACGGGTCGAAGACCCGGGGTGAATACTGGGTAAAACTTTCATATTCAGTAGTCAGTCATCGAAAAGCATTTTGAATATAAACGTCGGGTAATCCTTGTTCTATCTTTTCCTTCAAGTCGATGCGGCCCTCCACCGTTGAGATTAATCTTGGTGGGGCTTCTCTTTTGAAAACTGGCAGAACTTCTGGAAAATCAATACCATAGTTCGTACACATCTCCATTCTTCTTATTCCAACTGGTCTGGAAAAAGTGGGCCTTTCTATACTGTTCAACCAAACTGTGTTTATAAAAGGAAACGAAATTTATATGCCTTGGAGAAGTCAAGACATAAGATGCACATCTTAATAGAATAGTTTTCCTTCTATAATTCAACGGCATAACTCTTGTTTCTGACAAACTGCTGTCAATCGGGCTTGTACAGAAGGCTCTTCCTGTAGCAAGCCTGATTCCTTTATTGTGGATCACGTCGAGTTTCTTTAGATGAGACTTTTAGACAGTCCTGTACGCTATTTATCTGTAATCTATTCTAGATTGGACCAATGTAAAGTCTCAACAATACTTCTTTATCAGAGTCCCAATTAAAATTTGACAGACAGTTAACATTTAGAGCTTTTCGACATTAGTTCCGTTATATGCGCCCTCCATGAAAGGTATCTGTCCAAAGTGAGATCGAAAAAACAAACTGTTTCTTTATATCCAATAATACTATTGTCCATTGTCAAAACTGGATTTCTGTTTGCCAATATTTTCCTAGTTGTATGCTAAGAGCATACAACACGTCTTCTCAGTTGAAAACCGGATTCCGTTCATGATTGCTACTTCGACGAGTTTGTTAGTAGCCGTCTGTAACTTGTACTTGATCATTGCTGTTTGACTGCTGGCGTAGAAAATCGCAAGGTCGACGAATGTGTTGGTTTCCAGTTCTGACGCAAAAGTGTCTTCCGTCCAAATAACTTCTAATAATGCTTGAAAGTCTTCTTCTTATTCCCAATCTTGTAATTGTTTTTTAGGTGCCGTATCTCTAATTCATATCAAAAGCTTTCTCTAAATCGAAAAAGACAGAAGCATAATGTTTTTTATTCATACAGCTATTTACTATAAAGTTTTCTACATTAATAATCTGGTCTGTGATAGAATGAAATTCACGATATGATGGGGTGAAATCCATTGAAGCACCTACATGAGTCGATAATTTATCATACGCTCTATAAGTTTTTCCCAATGCGTAAGTAAGCGAGAAAGGTCGAAAGCTCCGTGAGTTTTCCCTTTTTTAAGATAGGAGCTGTAATCGATTTTTTCCCATGATCGTGCATATATACTAGAGATCCAAATTTGACTAAAGTGTTCTCATATTTTCTTTCTTGCAATGACATCTAGCAGTCTGAGCATTTCATATCGGATGTTGTCTGGACTAGCGGCAGTGTTCGCTGTTTTACTCAGTGCGTAATTGAATTTTCCTCAGTGAAATCATCATTATAATACAAATTAGTCTGAGTATCAAACGATATTTACAATTACAGCTTTGTGATTTTAAAATCATCGTTAAAATTTTCTGTTGCATTGACTATTTCAAAGTGACTCGCAAATTTCTCATCTATGTCCGAAGACGAGTCAAGGAGCCTTTCTCCATCCTTGTTACAGGTAATCTGGTGGTATGATGATCCACCGGATATCGCTTTGACTTTGCTCCATACCTTTACCGAAGTGTTCTGTCCTGTTATCGAGGAGACATATATTTGCCAGGCGGTTCTTTTTTCAGTTAAAATAATTCTTTTGACGCTGGCCTGCATTTTTTAAATTTTATTAAAGTTTCTTAAAGATTTAAGTTATTAAAATGAAAAGTTGGACTTTTCTTAAAAATGTTAAAAACCCTTTTCTTCTTTTTCATAGCTTGCAGCATCCGACCATCAAGTCTTCTTTATACAGTACATTGGGTAATTCCATGATCTTGTATGTCTTCTGTAAAATTATTATTATTATTATTCAAAAACTTATTAAAAAAGTCTACAAGTAAGTTCTTATATTTCCTTGACATTGGTTATTTATTCTTATATAGCGGAAAAATAACTATACATGAAACCTAGGGTTATGATGCTAGGAAAGTAAAAGTTTAAAAATGTTTTTAAAATTGATATTTTTAAACTTTGATCGGCTCCCCCACTCCCAATATCCCCTTAATTATGTTATTGAGTCACGTGCACTACTACTATGCTTAGGAAGATATGAAAAAAAATCGGTTAAAAAATGCAAAAAAATAAAAAGAAATTTTTTCAATTTTTGGGGAAGCGAGAGAATTCGGGGCAATTTTTTTTTTTAAATAGCACGATAATCATGTACGCATGTAGTGAGATTAATATAAAGTGGGGTTATATTTGCAACATTTTGCAAATTTTAGTGGGAGAAAATTGACCCCAAAATAACTATCTACCCCAATCCCCTGTACATTGACCTCAAAAGTTTACCGACAAATTGCCCCATATACACGAGTCTCTGACCCAAATGTTATCAAAATTTGTTTATCCAGTCAAACACGTTATAAGCTCAAACAAGCCAACACATGTACGTACGAACATTCCCCCCCCCGCTTATTTTTTGTTTTTTGGGATCCCTGCGCCATGAAACGTTGAAAAATTCAAAACAAACTCATACCCTATTTTTTGACTGATTGCCATACTTTCCTTCTTGCAGCATAGCTCTAGAACATTGATTCTCAAACTTTTTCGTCCACCGGCCACATTCAGAATCAAACATTTTCCAGCGCCCCCAAAATTTATAAACTTACCATCTGTTAAAAATAATAAATGCAATTGCTGTTTTTAAGATGATTTCTTAAAAACAGCAATTGCAATTGTTGTTTTTAAACGTGGCCTATCCTGTTTCTGTGTTGAAACTTACATTTTAAATGAGAGCAATTAAAACGCATATTTATTCATATTTGAAAGTATTTTTATTAAAATTGCTTTCAAAAAAATTACAATTGTATCTACACAGTTATATAACAATAGTGACAGCATATTCAATATAACAGTACGATAATTAAAATAAAGCTTTCAATTGAAAAATTACATTAATGTGAAGGATGAATCTGATGTGCTTTTATTTAGTTTTAGTTTGAAATATCATGAAAACATAACTTTTGCCTTTTTTTTAATCAGCCATTGCCTTCCTAGACCCTGAATGTCCCCAATTTTCTCTGGGCCTTCTATCGCCCTCCCTGAAGGCCTCCAGCGCCCACAAGGGGGTGTTATCGCCCAATTTGAGAACGAATGCTCAAGAGCTATGATGCCAGGAAGTAAAGGTAGTATTGTTTACGAAAAAATTAAATCTTTTTTGATTTTAAATAAATTAGTTGAAAGATCTGTAGATCATTAGATAAATTAAGGTAAATTAACTAATACACTCAAAAATTATTAGATTATTAATATATAATAGTAACTAAAGTTGCTGTGAAGCAAATAGTTCTGTTGCATGTACAAACACTGTAAGGTTTTACTTCAGAGGATGACATGTATGAATGTAAATAAAGTGTAGTCTTGTACAGTCTCAGGTCGGCCATTTCTAAGATATGTGGTTAATTGAAACTCAACCAACAAAGAACACCGGTATCCACGATCTAGTATTCAAATCCCTATAAATATTATTTTATTTTAGGAATAAATGAATATCTTTTCTGGGAAGGTTCGTTAAAAAATGTATTTAAATAAATATGTATATATAAATGTTATATTTTATTTAATATTATAATTGTTAAATTCTTAAATGTGTATACATAAGATAAAATGCAACGTTAGGCCTGTTACTAATAATACGTGTTGGTTATTAAAAATTGTAAGAAGAAAAAATAAATAAAATAGTCATAGTTTACTTATTTATTTATTTTACGTTTTTTCAATTCTCATTAAATTGAATTTTATTAAGTTAACATATTTCTACAATAAGAAAGAAAAATAAATCTAAATTACATGTTATTTATATAATACAATTACTTAAAAGAGCTAATTATAGAAATTCTTGTTTAAAAGTTAAAATAATAAAAAAAATAAAAAAAATGAGAATCTTTTTTATTTATAGAAATTACGACTTTAGTCAAAATATTTTACGGTATGTAGATTGTAAAGGTTCACATTCGACACTGCGTGTTTGATTTTTTTATATATGTGTGTATTTTATAATTGTCCTAAAGGCGAAATGTACCTTCTATTGTCTAGCGTTCATTGTTATGAAATACATTTTCTTGTAGCGTGCAATGTGTGTGCATTTCGAACCGCCATACGTTAACTGTCTTACTGCGGTCAAAATTTCCATTATCTGATTCGAAAACATTTAAGGCAGCTTCAATAGCGCAACAATTTTGGAAATCCTTTGTATTTTTAATTAAGTAGAGTCCCTGATGATTCTATTTCTCTTGCGTATTTTGTCAGCTCTTCGGCAATTTTACTATTTTGCACAACTGCAGTGAAGTCTTTATTACAAAGTAATGTAGATGTGCCGTATTTTTATTGACTGCAATAAATTTAAGGTAAATAATTTTTTATCCTTCTTTTATGTTGATTTAAGTTATTTCATCTATGTCATCATCATCAGTGATTCGCCATAGCTCTCGGTTCTCTGCCATTCGAATCAACGTGCCTAGCGTTTCTCCAGTTGCCTCTTTAATTTGGTCCAGTTATTTGTTAGGCGGTCTTCCACGTGACCTTTTGCCTTTGTTTTTTTCCTATATTTCTTCTCAAGGTTTTCGTCCGGCCTACAGACTATATGAACGAAAAAGCGAAGGATGTGCTGGAAGCATGTTACGTACAACCTCCTTATATTTACATATAGTTATTAAGACTGAAACATTCGCTTTTCATTATAATTTTTTCAACAAGGTGCAGTGTTAGACTTTTCTTAATCTGTAAATATAATACAATAAATAAAGTACTCTGCGTACCTTTCAGAAAAACGGATTGTAACATAATGAGTTATATTAAATACGAATTTAATATGTTAATCGGCGAATAAAAACCAATATAAATATTCGATTTAGATGAGATTTTTTTTGGTTTTTATTGTTAAAGATATTTTTAACATTATTGATATATCACTTGTTTGTAAATAATTAAATTAAATTTTTGTGTAAATTATTTTTTTTCAGATTCTTTGTATTTCTAGGGAAAAGAAAAAATATTTTTTTGCATTTCTTGTGTTTTAAAAAAAAATATTCAAAGATTAAATTAAGAATCGATTTGGCCTATTATCAGAACGCATTTCGTTCGGACATTTTACAAATAAATTTTTTTTTGGTGGTAAAGTATAGATTTACTTATTCAGATAAATACGGTACGGTAACTACACAATGAATATAATAAAAAAATAAATAATATTTTTATAATTTCAATATTTTTTTATTCGGCGCCGTCATCACTGGTAGTTAATTTAAGGTGATCGATTAGAAAGTTATTTTTAAAAAAATCTTCTTTAAAACAATTATATGAAAAATTTCATAATTTTATACAATTATATTCGCATATCCGACGCTTTGATTATTTTTAGCTTTTAAGAAGATCCTAGGGAAAACGGTTAATTTTGTTGTTGAAAGTTTACAACTCATTTTTTGGAAGTGTTTGTAGTTTGGCATATATCTTTATTTATTTAAATTAGTAAATATAAATTTTTTCCCCTGTGCAAGGGATTCAGTTTTCTTATCGTTTTTTAAACTGGTGTTCTTTATGACGAGTTCAGTTTGAACAAGGAAATAATGAATGAACTAATTAGGCGACTGATAAAATCATAGCAGCTGTGTTATTTACTGATAGTGACTTAGATATTGAAAATGAAACGTTATACACTTACGCTAGTAACCCTCTTAATGGTGGGATACATCGCCTATAGTACGACTAATTAAGCGGTTTACAAACGAACATCTTGTTATAAACAGCATATAAAAAATAAGTTATACCTAATTACTCCCGACTTAAAAAAATGAACCGGCCAGAATTTATAAGTGTAATGTAGCTAAATGTTTTATTTTTTAAATTTGTTTTATATGTTGTGCAGATTCATTAAATGCCATTTAAAGTTTTGTTATCTTTTTTAATGTTTCCATTAATTTTCAATTTACGTTTTAAAATACAATGTTGATGAAATATCTCTTTAAAAAAGATAACATAATAAAGGGAATTGGAGAGGCGCCAGGCTGTTTCTTCTTGAAAACCGGTATACTTCTCTGGTGGCATATATCAAAACTGCTCCCGGACTCGCCCCAACACTTCAAATAGCTTCATTGATTACAATATTTTAGAAACAACGATTATTACAACTAGTAGCATACATCTAATTAAAAATCTAAGGTTAGGGTGGGTGAGACGCGAGCTGTAAGTAATCCATCTACCGAGACAAAGCGGAGGAAACAGCCACGTGGGCGTAAATCGGGCGTGCGAGAGTCTTCTAAGCGTGACCGCCGCCACTTTGACCAGAAATAGACCGCTTTACGTTCCGACACCTGACCAAAAAACCCAAAAAGCCGTCTCTAAACCGACTCAAGTTCTCTTTTTATTGTAAGTAGACTAAGTAATTTTAAAAGGCAAGGGGTTTTTTTGTAATCTAAAAAGCTGAATTCTTACTTTAATAGATAATAAAATTCAACATTTCTTCTTTTTTTTTAAAATTTATTTAACTTAAATTACTTCTGACACCTTTCAAAGAATTTTACTGTCTGATCTGTATAACTCTTTTAGAGAATTTAACTGCAAAAATGAGGTAACATTATAACGCTGTAAGGAATAGTCTCAGTGAAATAATAAGCTTAAAAAATTTAACGAGGATTTTAACAAAAAAAAAAGAATTGTTTAAAAATTTTACATACGTTTAGGCAAATGTTAAAACGTATTAGCCCCTGGTTAAATTTTTAATTTAATGGTTTTAATTTCATGTTTTCTTATCCTGTACTTGTTAATTTTGTTTACATTTAATTTTAATCATATAATTTTAAAATTAATAAATTTTCAACAAAAACTCTTCTTCAATTGAAGATTATTAATTCAGTTAAACAGAAATACAGAGATCTCTATCGATAACATTTTTATAATAAAACTCGAAAAATAAAAGAAATAGCTACATATTTTGTTAAATGTATAATTAGGTTTATTAGGGAATGTTAAGGGTACCAGTGAAGGGAACATGAAGAATACAAAAATGCTCTATAAGTGACAGCTATAATTTACAGAGACTGGCTGTATAGTGAACATCATTACTCTAAAAAAGCAACTCTAACTGTTTCTCTTGTACCTCAGATGTTTTACATGCATCACAATCATAAGAAACACTGAGACAGGTAAAGTAAATTATTCTTTAATAAAATTTTCATCAGTTTAGAGATAATTCATAAAGTAACTTTTTTAAATTTTAATCCTTTTTGTATTAGTTAAGTGAAAGGGAGACTATCAAAATGTATACAATTTTACCTTCTGTACTAGATATATGCAATAGAAGTGATAAATACTGTGTTCATTTAATTTATATATTTAGTTATATTTACAATTTTTTCATGCCTTGATGTCTTTTAATTTACTAGAATAGTTTTAATAGCTTTGTTAAACTTCACATGTTTATTGTTTTATTTTCTGAAAATTTCCCAAGTATAATTCTTTTTTTGAATTCGTAATTATTTTTTTGAATTATTTGATACTAATTAATCTTCATAAATAATACAATTTATAAACTGCTACTAGTAAGACTGTAATTTCTGCGTGAGAAATTACAGTACAAGACTGTAATAAAATTTCAAGTAAATTTTAAAAGAAAAAAAAAATCCCTTTATATTTCTAATGAAACTTAATATTCACGATATTTTATATTTGTAATAATGAAAAAAAAATTCTTTATTATTTTCATTAACAACAGATTGACGTCCAGAGACTGGTACTTATGATGATGATGAGTTATGCTAAAAGGTTTTCATAGAATATGAAAATACCAGTCAGACTGGGTTTCGAATGACAAGCAGAGACTTTATACCAATAAATAGTTTTTTTATTATTATTAAATATATTTAAAGAACAGTCATAACCATATAACCAATGAAAAAATTGTTTTAAATCAGTTTATTTCCTAAAAATAAAACTTTCTTAACTATATAGCAATCGTAAATCAGTTTAATTAAGCTTAAAAGAGAATAATTACTTAATTAAACATATATTATAGTATGCTGACTTGATAGTTATTTAATATTCTTCAATAAATACTGAAATCAAAGCTCGAAAGAAAAAGAATTTTTTAAAAATCCTTGCACTTTATTTCTAAAACTTTTATAAATCAAAGAATGATAAGAAAAGAATGGATTTTTTTTTGAAAAATGAACGGTTAGTTTTTACAGTAGTGTCGCTCATTAAGTTTTTTCTGATTAATTAATTTTTAGACTAAGTGTTTCTAGTTATCAGTGAGAATTAACAGTTCTTTTATCTAATTACTCATCAGTAATACATTTCATATCCAATTTTACAATAGTTTTAAAATTAGTATGGTTTTATATTAATATAGGGCTGTAACACAGCTGTTGTAAAGGAATTTCCTTAGTTATGAATAAGAAAACGGTTAATAAAACAAGTTAAACACAAAAAAGTTTTTATTATTATAACGTTACATTTTATGTTTATAATATTTTATATTTTATGATCTGACATATTATGTAATATGTTTAATTGACAAAAAAGGAAATATTTCAAGAATCGTCTTTGTTCTCTTATGTATTCATGTAGGATTAAAACACTGAATTATGTATTTTTTCCTAAAAAATGGTTTTTCAAAATCTTCTATTAAGTTTTTTATAAATATTTTTGTAATTTTAAGTATTTTTTCTAAATAAAGTTTTTCCTTATATATACTTTTTATAAATTTATTTCTAAAGTCTTTTCTAAAACTGTATTTTCAATTTTCACCTGAAGACGGACGGTTCAGTTAATTTGGGTTGAAAGACTATACACGGCATCTTTGACGATTCCCCAGGTCACAAGGTATCAAATTTAATTAAATTTTATTTTGAAAAATAATTGGTTGTACAAATATTGAAAAAGACGTAGAAAAATATTTTTTCCGCTCCTCCAATTGTGTAGTGGCGCTGGAAATTATTATTCACGTTTTGACAACTCTTTAATGTTTTTTACTTCAGGTGTCATAAAAGTTACTCTGTTTCTAGTAGATTTTACTGCAAAATTTTAGACTTGCAAAATCAGTAATGCTCGATATAAGTAATAAAATAAGTGAGATGGTAATGAAGTTGATTTATGACAATAAGCCTATTTACTGGAGATTATTCTGGCAGACAAAATTAGGTTTGTCTTGTGAGTGTAATAGTTTGATTTTTTTTTAATACCAATATAGGACACATTTACTATTTATTTTTTAAAGGAAAAGATATATGAAGTGGAACTTAGGGAGATTCTCATTGGAGTACGAATATTTTACCTCTGATTTTTCCAGAAATAAAAAACTAATCAATTATACGTAGTAAAAATTGGGATGTATATATTTCTGCAATAAATTTAATAACTACAATAAAAAAAAAAATCACTTCTTAACTAATTTATATTATAAAAAAAGGAAAAAAATACTCATGTGACTTAACTACTAAATAAAATAATTAAACTATGTTATTTCAAACAATGCTTTTTGATATCTTAATAGTCTTATTTGAATTTATTCTCTCTTAATTTATTATTTTTCTTTTATAAAACATTAAAACCATAAGTTTTATTAATGTAATATAATAATAAAATCTAATCGCACTTATTTGATATAAAATAGTGTTATAATGTTCGTACATAAAAGAATATGAAATAAACATTTATATTATATAATAAATTTTGTCACATTAAATTTTTACCATAATAAAAAAATAATAAAATAAAATGAAAAAACTCAGTCACATAAAATTTATTACTAAATCGTATTTGATGCTATCAAATATTAATGAGGCGTAAAATAAAAAATATAAAAATTACGCTCAATTTGTTATTATTACTTTAATTATCCATTTGTTTCCTATTATTACTTTTTTGTATTTTTCTTTTTTTTTTGTTTGTTTTTAATTTATGATACACCAAAACCGGTTTTTTATCTTAAATTTGTTATTAGCCTTATTTAATATTCGTGTAGTCTGTTGTTTTAATTAAATCTAATTTTCTTATGATTTAGTCAATTTACTTTTCTTGATTTATACATTGTTTTATTAATTTTTTTTCTTTTAAATAGCTTTTTAATTTTATTGTTTAATCGTTTGTTCTACTTGCGTTCTAGCAGAGAAATCTCATTAATAAATACAAGCAACGTTTAAAAATCAATTATCTAATTGTTAACAAATTTCATTCACCGAAAAAAACAAGATAAAACTGTTGTTTTTACATATAAAGAATTGAAATATGAAATTTTTCATTGCCTGTCAGAACAATTACTATTATTTTTAATTTTATTTGAAAATAAAGGCATTAAGATATTTGCTCTCAATTATTTTTACAAAATGTCTCTACCAGTTACTCTGAAGGAGGACTTTTCTTTTTTTAGCTGTGTAATAAAGCAATATTTTTTTTATAAGATTTATATTTTTGTTTGTGGATAAAATAGAATATTTTTGTTTTTATATATGCCTGCGATAATAAACTATTTGAGTATTTACTCAGTAAAATTAAAAATATTAAATAAATGAAATTTATTTAAAAAAATTTACAATACCGATTTATCTTGAAGACAAAATTGTTTTTCCTTTTTAACCTTTAAATTTTATTTTAATTTTAGTCTATTCATTGTTCATAATTTTTGTGTGAGAAAATAACAAATCTTAATAGGTTATAAACTTATTTAAAATTAGGTTTTCGGAGATTAATACCAATTAATAATCATTTTAATTATTCTATAAATTTGTGTTTTCTTACTGTGTAAGTTGCAATCAGTTCAACTAGTGAACAATAAGCAACCCCCCCCCTCCTATTGCCAAATGAGATGAGGATGATATGCATGACGTGTGATTGAGGTGTAGTCTTGTACAGACTGAAGCCGACCATTCCTGAGACGTGAGGTTAGTTGAACCCCAATCACCGAAGTACACCGGTATCCGCTGTCTAGTATTCAAATCCGTATAAAAGTAACTAAATTTTACTAGGGTTTGAACCTCTGTCTATTATTTTTATGGTTACTTAAGAAAATCATATTTTTTTAGTTCAATTTATCCATCTCATTGGCTAAATTTTGACATTTATATAAATAGCATTTATATAGTCTATATAGTAAAATAAATTTGAAGGATCCGAAGTTTGTATGCATTTTCACATTCATTATGAGTAAACAGTTGTTAAAGCAAATAATTTATTATATTTAAAATAAACTATAAAAAAATTCTCTCACAGTGGCTGAATATTTATTTTAAAATTCATTCTATTTTATCAAAAATTTAATTTCTATTGTTGACAATTATTTATGAGAAATTCATCTGTCTATGTTAGAGGACGTTGTGGCAAGGACGTAAGTGATGAAGTCGGCCACTATTTTAAAAGGAATAATTAAGAGAAACTATTTAATCCTTTTTTTTTACTTTAATTTATAATATAGATTCTTTGAACACAATCGAGTTCTTCCACAACGGAAAGAAAGTTGTAAGGTTTAATTTGAGTCATTCAAATCGCTGAATCACCAGTTGGAGTTAGTCGTTAGTCTTGACTAACTCCAACCATTAACTATTAGGAACATTTTATAGCCATTAGCCCCAGGGAAAATTCATCAGGGAAGTTGAAAAAAGTATAAGGAAAGGCGGTGGTTCGCAAGAAAGGACCACCTATTCTCATTTAGAAAACATTAATTCTACTCAAAGGAATCTACTAATTCTACTCAAAACTTATGCCAGATAACGGGCGCCTAAGCTATTCATAATCTCTCACGAGGAAGGGGTATTCTTAACCACAAAAAAGATTGATTTTCCAAAAATTAAAGACACGAGAGAAGAGGCGCAAATTCCTGGATCTACCGTGCCCGTTTCTGGAATTGCATCACAAAGAAAATGTTCTCTTGAAATAAAAAATTTTCAACCAGATCCCTTCCTGGA
The DNA here is from genome assembly GCF_047948215.1 of Lycorma delicatula. Taxonomy (NCBI): domain Eukaryota; kingdom Metazoa; phylum Arthropoda; class Insecta; order Hemiptera; family Fulgoridae; genus Lycorma; species Lycorma delicatula. The sequence continues at coordinate 67,417,799 of NC_134459.1, read as the reverse complement.
AATTTCTTAAAAAATTTAATTTTTCATAAAATTAAAAGCAAGGATTTAAATTAACTCGATAGTTACCAAAAAAGATTTAGAATTTATAAAAAAAAAAAAATGTGTTTTGCCATAAAATACGAAGAAATTTTAATTTTTAATTAATCAGTTTGATTAAAAACTCCCGAAATATTAACTATTTACACGTTTTTTCATGTTTCAATTTACGCTTGTCTTAGTACTGTACTTTATCTGCAATGAATATTTAATACGTTTTTATTTATTATAATTCCTTTTTAGCTTACAACAAAAAATGTTTTGTATTATTTTATTATCGACAAATCCTTAAAAGTTATTTCTTAACTTGGGCAAGTTTCAAAAGTTAACAAATTTAATCGACTGATATTGTTTAGCCGTTTAAAAGTTAATCAAACAGTTACATAATTTGGATATTCATCTGTCTTTTTTAACTATTAGTTATTAGTAACCTGAATAAAATAATTATCGAAAAACAAAAAAAACTCGACTACTAATTGTACATCTATACACAGAATAATTATTAAAAATGAACAAAAATTAGTTAAACCAGTTTTTCGTTATTTTTTACAGGCGATTTTTTCAGGATACAGTAAGTTAGTCAACGATGTGAAATTTAAAGTTACTTTTACATTTTATGTTGTATTCGGGTGCCTTTTAGTCTTAACAAAGTAAAGACTATTTTAAAGTCATCATTACATATAGGCTACGCAGGCATCCGACTACAACATAATATAAAAGTAATATTAAATTTCACATCGCTGATTAACTTACTGTATCCTAAAAAAATGCCTGTAAGAAAAAAAGAACTTGTTTAATAATTTTTTGTTAGTTTTTCATAATTATTCTGTGTAGATATGTACAATTAATAGTCAGGAGTTTTGTTTTTTAATAATTTAGTTAGCGCTTTTTTTGTTATGATAATCATATAAGAACAATATTGATATATGTTTTTTGTTTATTTAGAAACGTTATGCTACTTAAATAGAAATTTTAATGTTGATGAATGATAATGTACATGCGTATAACGCATGTATGTATTAGCCTCGATGCATTCCTGCTTCCTTTTGCTAAGCACATTTTTCGCTTTTATGTTTAGAACGATGAATTTTTCGAAAAATTTACAAAAAAATTTTTTTGGAATATTATCATTAAAATTTGAAAATACGTAATATTTTTAATTTGTTCTTCAGTGTAGCGCCCCCTACTATATAAAAAAAATATTTCAATTTAAAATAGCCTATATTATTTTCAGACGCAAGACCTGTTACTTCCCAATAATTGGTTGTAATCGGTTGGATCTGTGAAGCTACAAAGAGTTTCAAAAATACATAACAGTTAAACATATTTCACTCCTACGTACGTAAAAAAAACATCTAAACTAAAAAACTATACTTATCGAATCAGAATAATTAAAAAGAAACAGTTAATTTAATCTTATTTTAGTTGTGTAGTTATTTATGTATTTTTAATAATATCTATTTTGACCAAGAGAAATTTTTCTTTAGCTTGTTTAATGCTATTCTAACGGTTGTTTTTTTTAGAGTGATAGAATTTTTGATAGAGATAGCTGTCATTTGTTTTGTTTTGATGATATTTTGTTTTGTCATTTTAGATCAGTGAGCATTGGGAAATGATTATGGAAAAACTGATGCCGCAACAACGTTTACAAATTGTGGAAATATATTTTCAAAGCTAATTTTCTGTTCGCCAAACGAGTACTTCGTAATTTTTATGGTGCACATAGTCGTCCATCAGAGCAACTTATTTGTCGAACTACCGATAAATTTCGAAAAACATTTACTCTACTCAATGAAAAAAAAAAAAAAAAACACAAGACAAAGATCTGTACGTACAGACGAAAATATCGGGGCTGTCAGTGATAGTGTTGAAGAAGATCCGAATGTGTCTATTCGTCGCTGTTCTCAACAACTTGAACTTTTTCCATCCACGACACGGTAAGTTTTACGTAAAGATCTTGGCCATACAAGATGCGATTGATGCAAGAACTGAAGCCGCAAGACCATAATAAACATCGTTTGTTTGGTGAATGGTGCCTAAATCAAGTAGAAACTGATCCACTCTTTATCGAAAAATTATGTTTACAGAAGAAGATCGTTTCTGGTTAAATGGTTATGTCAACAAGCACAATTACCGTATATGAAGTAAGACCAATCCTCAGGAAATTTTCGAGTTTCCATTTCATCCTGAAAAATGCACTGTATAGTATGGGTTACATGCTGGAGGCATCGTCGGTCCTTATTTCTTTAAAAATGAGGCCGGAAAGCATGTTACTGTCAATAGTGATCGTTAAAGAACAATGATCAGTGATTATTAGTTTAAAAGTTTGCATGACATCTTTCTGCAACAGTTCTGGTATCAACAGGTTGGTGCTACACCTCATACCACTCCGAAACAATCGATTTATTGAAATAACAATTTAACGACAAAATTATTTCAGGAAATGGTTCAATGAATTGGCCTCCAAAATCATCATGCGACTTAACGCCAGTGGATTATTTTCTTTGGGAATATGTGATATTTCTGGTTTATGCTGATAAACCAGCAAAAATTGACCCGCTTTGGAAGCAAACATAACTCGTGTTATTAATGAAATACGTCTCCGATTACTTGAAAAAGTGGTTCAAAATTGGACTGATCGAATCCGGTTAATCAAAGTTAATCGTGGTGGACGTATGCCGGGAATTATTTTCAAAAATTAAATGTCAGAAAGTTATCTTTCAGATAAAAGCAAAATTGGGTTCAAACTTTCCTTTTTATGTGTTTTACTTCAATTCAAAGTTCTGTCACTCTAAAAAAAAAAAAAAAACACCCATTACATTCCTTTTTTTAAACGACAATTTTTAAACATTAAAAAATATGTATATATAATATTTTACATAGTTAATTACTTATATTTGCTTCAAATAGAGCAACTTTTTCACGCAGGTTATTTTATTTCTATTATAATTTTGTTTATTTTGTTTTACTAACAGCTCAACCAATTTTAATTGTTATTTTATAATAAGGATACCCTAGCCCGTATCCACACTCTAACCTATTTCATATCTTAACATCATATAAGTTTTTTATTTAGTTTTTATAATAATTGGTAGCTAATTAATCTTATAATTATAATTATTATTATGATTTGTAAGAGGTCCTATGAACAGATTTGGAATTTATGGTATTAAGTAACCCTAAGGTTGGTGGAGGGAGAAAATCCAGTTATTAATTACCTAAATATTCTAATCTTTATTGTATCCAAATGTGGGTACTTAATAGATAAATAAATTAGTGAAAAAGAAAAGTAGAAAATCATACTTGTCAGGATCTTTTCTGCAGTATGTTTTTTCCTTTCTTACACACTTAACTTTGAGTGCAGAGAAACCACGGAGAGTTCAGGTACCCTGTCGTGAGGTGAAGCAGTTGCGTTCATTGTTTCTGTGTCGAGCGTGACATCGATGATCGTTCGCTTTTCATTCTGGTCGACAAAAAAAAATTGGAATTTTAATGTAACATTTATTGTTATACAAACTATAATTATATTACTTTCCTGGTTTTGGAACTATACTCCAAGAAGAAAAGAATGGTAATCAATCAAAAAATAAGGTATGAGTTTTTTTTAATTTCTCAACGTTTCATGACTCAGGATCTCAAAAAAAACAAAAAAAGGAGGGTTATGTTCGTACGTACGTATGGACATGTGTTGGCGTGTTTGAAGCTTAATAACTTTTAACTGGATAAACCGAGTTTGATAATAATTGGTACAGAGACTCTTATACAAGGGACAAATTTTTGTAAAAGTTTGGGGTCAACATATCCAGGGGGTGAGGTAGATAGTTTCTTTGGGGTTAATTTTCTCAAAAGTTTGCAAACATAACCCCAATTTATATTAATTTCAGTACATGCATTCATGCTTATCTTATCTTAAAAAAAAATATTTCCCCCCAAAAACTTTTAACTGATTTTTTAATTTCTTCCTAAACATAGTAGTAATGAAAAAACCCCAAAATCCTTTTGAGAAAATTTTGGAGGTAGGGGAGCTGATCCAAGTTTTAAAATATCGATTTTTTTAAAAACATTTTTAGAGTTTTTCGTGTATCAATTATTTTTTCATTATGTACGAATAAATAACCAATGCCAGGAAAGTGTAAAGATTAAAGTATAAAGATGATGCTTTGTCATCAGCATTTTTTATTAATTTATTTTGTAGAATTTATTTTAATATATTTATTTATATTCTAATATTTTATTTTATTTATGACATACTGACCTGTCCTTTTGTTTTTCTCTATCAGTAGTGTCTCGAGCAAGTCTTTTACATCTTATTAGGATGTATAATGTCTTAAATTTGACAAAAGTTGTCAAAATACTAATTGTTGGAACCTTTTTTTCTTTTTTTACATGAATTCACCTTTTTGAATGAAAGGGATTGTGAATAGGCTTTGATTAACGATAGCCCTGGCAGCGTAAAACTGATATTCGTTCTAAAATTATATTGTTATTATAATCTAAAATTATAATCTTCATATTCTAACATTATAGATTTTTATTTCAATTTTGCAAAGCGTATATAACAGTGAACATACATATGTACAAACTTTGAAATAATTTTAAAAAAAATCGTCATTATATGTACGTTATATTTGTTAGTTAAACAGAATACTGTATTTATTGTATCCAGTTCCACTACACTAAATAGGGTTTTTCAGCTAATGTTTACCAAATAGTAACCGGTTACGCACTCAGAAGCATGCATTAAATAAAGATCAGTATATTAAGCAGAGTTTCGTTAGCTAAATTATTTTGTAGAATTTACTACAAAATTAATGTACCTCAACCTCGTTTCGAAAAACATACAAACCAGGTTCATTTTCATAGGTAAAGTTTATTTTACGCTTCAGTAAAAACCAATATAATGAAAGTAAAAAAAGATAAAGTGAAGCTTTTCAAGTCGTAAGGAGAATACTATTTATTCAGTTCACTTTTACTGTTCCATTAAACTTAAAAAAATCTATCGGTACATTAAATCTAGTAGATAAATTATGCTTATATTTTTTTTTTTTACAAAAAAAATTCCTTTTGTGTTCCTGACAAGGATTAATCATTAACCCAAAATAGTATACTGCTACGATGTGTGAAAGTAGAATATAATATCTGGTTCATTTAGCTTACCACGGAAGCGAAAGAGTGTCTTAGACTATATATATTTATACGTTATTATTTTTTTATTTCCGTTTGAAAACATTTTCAGATAAATTTAAAAAGTTTGGCAATGACGTTGCTGAAATTTTTTTATTCTTTCAGAGGGTTTATAATTTTACCTTACTAAGCGATAAGTAATTAAATAAAAAGTTATTTTCACTCTTACACTATTTCACATTTGAAAATGTTCTTGATTATTTTTTTAAAGTTGGTATAATGAAATAAAAACTGTATAAATTCAACTCTATTGCAAATATAAAAATTTACTCTTTGTGTTTTTATTAACAAAAACATAAAATACGATTAAAATACCTCAAATGGTAATGTACAGAGCAATTTGAACAAAAAGGATTTTTGAAATTTAAAACTTAGCGGGTGATGAAAAGGTTGGAAACTATTCCTATTTTGATTTACCGGTGATTAAAAAAAAACTCCAAGCTGATTGTTGAAAGAGTAAAACGCAGGAATTGTTAATATAATTCCTACTTTTCGGGGTTTGGTTTATCATTTATTACCTCTGTGATAAGTCTTGAAACCCTTTCTAATCCTAATTAATTCCGACAGAAAAGAATTACATCTAAAAAAACATTTCAAGTCAATGTATTGAAAAAGACGTATGTAAATTTTTTTGTTGGGCATCCTCACGTATTAAAATTTTGTTAGATATTTTTTTAATATTATTTATTGTGATATTTCTGATAAGTTAAAAATCACGTACGATTAAAATTTTTCATACATCTTTCATCTAGCATAACCCGATTGATATAACCTTCTCTCTCATCCGATTAAAAAAAAACAAAAAAAAAAAAAAACAATAATTACAAAATCAATTCTCCTCTATATAAGTTACGAAAACAAATTTCATGACTGCTAGTTTATTTTTTCCAGAGATATAAAGAGATAATGTAAATATATTCTTCACAAATTAGAAAAAAAATTTTGAATATATTGCGTAAAAGATTTTTCACTTAATTTCCAATATTTCGACATTCAGATAACTTGTAAATTTCGTAAAAGAGAAATAAATTTTAAAGGAGGGTCCATTTTCTGATTAATAACGATACTGTTGTACTCATAAGTACAGCAGTATAATAATACATTGAGAATACTGGAAAATAATACTTGAAAACAATACAGATTTAAAGATACTGGAAAAACCTATTATGTAACTGAAATTTACGCAAGTAAGGTTTATGTAGTCTAATCTATATGGTACAACCCACCGGGTTGGTCTGGTGGTGAACGTGACTTCGCAAATCAGCTGATATCGAAGTCGAGAGTTTCAACGTTCAAATCCTAGTAAAGGTAAGTTACTTTTATACGGATTTGAATACTAGATCGTGAATACCGGTGTTCTTTGGTGGTTGGATTTCAATTAATCACACATCTCAGAAATGATCGACCTAAGACTACACTTCACTTACACTCATACATATCATCCTCATTCATCCTCTGAAGTAATACCTGACGGTGATTCCCGGAGGCTAAACAGGAAAAAAATCTATATGGTACGGGTGTGTAATCAATTCATTAAAAAAAATATATGTGAAATATACTAATTTGTCTACTATTAATTGTTTATAAAACAGGAAAGAATTAATAGGAGACTAAAAGAGTGTTAGGTCTCCTTTCCTTCTCTTGGTTACGATTTTCTTTTTTATATAAGTTAAAAATATTTTGTTTTGCCATTAGTCTATTTGTGACCGCATTTATATTTATTTATGATCGTTATGTTTTGTAATATGCGATCAACAAATAAATAAAAATAATAACTTAAACCATTCTTTGATAAAGATGACAGAATTAGATATTCGTATACAGATTATTAAAATTAATAATTTTGAGTCAGATTTTTTAAGTTTATAAAGCGAGTTATAAAATATTTTCGCTTTATATTAAGTATAAGTTGAATTATCCTTGTTTCGTTGCCTACCAGATTTTTCTTTTTAATGCCCGTAAGGAATCTTTCAGTGAGAATTCAAAATAATGTTTCGTAAAAAAAATTGTTTTAAATGTTAATTGCTTTGTACTAAAGTTCATTCTCAAAGAGTAACATTTTCATGTACATTTCAATATTTTACTTTAATAACATTTCAGATTAATAAATAAATAAATCAAAAGTAAATAAAACTTACTAAAAGCAGGAAAAATCGACAAACCAGGCTTAGGGGTCTCCATATCGCATGAGCCATAAACGGAATAGTGCGTCAGACGCGTTTCCGGGGTCGCGAGTTAAAAGTTTTCGCGAGTTATATAGTTTGAAGACGTCAAACACGGTAAGTCGCGCATAAAACAAAAACGCGGTCTAAATTTTAAAAAAAACTTACAGTAAGACAAAATATCCCAGCAATTGCGACTCCTCCGGAAAAGGGGACGCATTGCTCCCTCCTTATAGCTAGTGCCCCGTTGTGGCGTATTCCTGCTAGCCTATTAAAGAGTTAGCACCGAAAGGACTTCAGTGGACGGTCTGAAGGGGAATTACGTCGGGAGGACAGGCTTTATAAGCCTAGCCTTCCGCGGTCGGCCCATGAAATGGGTTCGATAACGCTGGTTTAACAACGGATTGGAATGCAATTAAATCCGTCTTAAATTCACTAAAATAATAATAGACAAAACTTGAAAAATTAGATCCGAGATTAAAAAATAACCCTTTTAAAAACAAGCCCGATTAGAATGATCCAGCAGCAAGGGACTCTGTCCAGGTTCTGCGATAAAGTAGGGAGTAATAGACTCCTGCCAACTTTGCATTCCATAAAAGCAGGACTAAAATGTAAGAAATGACAAAAGATATTCAATTCTCCTTCAAACTTTGCTTTTTTTAAATCAGTGTCAAATTAAAAAGAAAAAAGACTATTACCACTAATTTACTAACATTTAATTAATTATTGATTTCATTAAGTTAAAGAAATCAATAGAATTCTATAAAATTAAATGTAAAAAGTGAAAATAATAACATTTTAAAGATAATGGAAAACCCTGTGTATAACTGAATTTAATGAGTTTTTTTACGTTTAGTGATTAGTAAGTTTTTACATTTTTTTATTAATTTTTTGCTAACTCGGTTGTAATATTTTCAAGAAACGAAAAAACAGTTCGTTACTGAATTCAATATGTATGTTTTTAAATACTTTTTGTTTCAGATTTTGATTTTGATTTCGGATTGCGATTAAGCATCGTTAAAAGATTACAAAAATACACGAATGTACGCGAGCGGCCATCGGGTTCATCATAAAATGGCCGCCGAAATTAACATTTTTGTAATAAACATTATGCAATAACGGTGTAAACTATCAAGTTGGTGTAAAAACACTAATGAAAGGCTTCCTAAAATGCATAAAATATGTAAATATCAATTTTGTAAATCAAATGCAAGTCCCCAAATGGCTGAAAAACTAACTTTTTAATAATTGAAAAAGAAAATCCGTAAAAACGAGATAAATGAATTAACTTAGCGTATGTAGGATCCCAATAGAGATTTATTAGAGCCATAACAAACTCATCTGCACCACCTGAAGATTTTTAAAAGAATCTTTTTAATTGTAACAGATACTGAAAAGGAACCAAAGTCAAATAAGACTATAAATTATGATTAACGTAATATTTTATTACTGCTTTGATCGGCTACCATAATGATCACGCAACCTAAAAAAACTTTATAACATAAAAATAATCCCTTAAAGACTTATGTAACCTTAACATATAATAATGACACTATTCAACTAATTATATTATGACATATATTAACATATACAAAATCTATAACTGCATTAAACCAAACAATAATACTCCAATTTATTATGCAGACATGTAATATATAATAATTTGAGTTACGCAAACGTTAGAGATAATAACTAAGAAATGAGTTAATAATTGAGGGAACAGTAATAATAATAAAAATGTTCGTTCGGAAAAGTCTTACTAGACTTTACATTAATATCTAACTGATTTAATTTTATTTTATCTGCCACCTTTTTTTAAATTTTTATTTGTTTTCTGGCATGGGTGGATTCACAAAACAATATCGGCGGGGCTAAAAGGTGTAAAAATTAGCGTAACGCGTAACAAATAGTAACGATATAATGAGATGTCATTTAAATAAACCTTTACTTATTTATTAATGTTGTATTTTGGTAAGAAAATATTTATTTTATTTCTGTACCGTATATGAAAATTGTATAGTATAAGTAAACATTTACATTTTCACATGTTATATATTTTTTGTAAATCAAAATAATATATATATATATACTAGCATCCCCGTCGCGACTTTGCACGCGCTTTATGGTTACTTGCGGCGTTTCCCGTCGTGGTTAGGGGATATTTAGCCGGTCACGGCTCACTTCGTTCGCCTTTCCCGTCTATCCAAAAGCTCTGCCCACTGGATCCCCTCTATTCATTAAATTCATTCTTGTGATAATAATAATAATGATAAATTAAAACTAAATCCTGTTCAATTTATAAAAAAATGTCAGTGTATTGTAATTTCTTCAGTGCAACATTTTGGCCGAAACTTTATGTTATTTAAGAATGTGGGTTTCAAAACAGTCAGCTTCCATCTTAAAAATATTAGTTATTACTGGGTTACCTGTATAGTATTTCATACGGGAAAAATGTATTTTGCCGGATTCTTAGCGTTACCCGGCAAACACCGCTAGGAGGTGACCGTACTTAGTTCCTAATTTTTTATTTATTTTTTAATTACTTTTTTTAGTCAAGTAACCCAAGGCAGGTGTAGCCAGTCGCGTCGCACGTACAGTAACTGTCTATGTTGGTTGAGACAATGCGCTGTACACCGTCATATCCCTTAAAAAAATCAAAATTAAAAAACCCGAAAATATTTTATATTTTATCTTTATATTTTATTTTTTATATTTTTATTTTTATATTTAGATATTTTCTGGAGACTATTTGCAAGCCCCACTCTACTGAATAGCTCTCTATATGAATTCCTTGTTTAGTATAGTCGGAAATAGGGAAAGTTTTCTCTCACTGTTCAAATTTATTTTACTTTTCTTCATCCTTTTAATGTCGAATGTCGAAAAATTTAGAAATTGATTTTTAGATATTTACATGAAAATTACACTTACCAAAAATTAAGCTTTCATTTTTTACAGAGAAATTAAAAAAAAAATAGCTGGGTTTCAAAAAAAAAAATGAAATTAATTTTGAACCCTTAAACTTGGAATTTCAAAAAATTCTTTCTTACTGTGCATTTATACCATAAGAAGAATATGTACACAAAATTTTCATCAATTTATCTTCAGCGGTTTTTGCTGGGCGTTGATGAATCAATCAGTCAGGACAAGTTACTTTATAGGTACAGATATAACAGTCTTAACTGGCTATTTTCAAAAGATTTCACTAATTTCCATATAAAAGATATCCTATTAAAATATCATTAGACTGATCTGTACTCTTTGCACCGTTATTATTCATATTTATAACGATTTCGCCGTCCAAAATCGATCGGGTTTGGACGTCGCTGTTATCGTTGAATCATCCTTCTCTCATGTAAGTTGAAAACAGTCGCATAATCCTATATCCTTAGTATGGAAAGCAGTTTGTAAGAAAAGCTGTAGGCGAAAATTCTACATCTACATAACAATAAGAAAAGTAATACATCTAATAACGATGTAAAGAGATTGCTACTAAACGTGAGCTAAGGCTGTTTGGAATGAGAGAATGCATTTAATTATTTTTACAACATTTATTATTATTTTACATTTTATTATTATTTTTACATAATTTTAATTTATTTTTAGTTTTACAACAAATTTTATTGAATTTTCACGTAAAAATATTTTGAATATCAAAACGACATAGAGGCATTTATTACTATGATATAATCCATTACAAACATAAAAAATAATTTTTTCGTATAAAAAATCATCTTTTGACAATATCTGAAAAAAACTTGTTACGGGCTAAAGAAGAGCTTACCCAGAATAGAAAAAGATTTTTCGAAATTGGCCCATTTAATAGTGATGAAGACAGCTTGAAAAAATCTACAGGTGGAATTGAGAATATTTTTTGAAAACGTTCTGAAATAAAATCCACTTGTGTTGTACCTCCTAAACTTATATATAAAAAAAAATTACACACGCGCACACACACACACACACACACACACACACACACTCTCACACACACAACACACACACCCACACACACTCACACACACACACACACACACACACACTTCGAATAAGAGATAAATTTCTCTAAAAGGAAAAAAATAATTTATTGCCAATTATTTTTTTATTCTGTTTTATTGAAATCTTCGCCAGATAAAAAATAATACTGACTTACTAAATCTAAATTTGGCGACGGCTTGAGAGAGTTGAAATTTAAAGATAAAAATAACTTATAAATGCGGTTTTATTATTTAAAAAAAGTTATTTATTACTTTTATTTTAAAACGAATAGACATTTAAAAAATGTTACATATATGAAAAAAGGACATCCGAAATTTGTTCAAAGGGGTGAATCCTGCGTCTTGATGATGTTAATAATAAGAAATGAAATGCAGATGCAAGTTAAATAATGAGCTATTAAATAAGGGAGAATTAATACTCTCTGGAATACAAAGAACATGAATTATTCGTATTTTTTTTTTATTTTAGCTGAGTTTCTGAGTATTTTTTTTAATTTAAGGCAGTATTAAGAAATCATTGATGATGACAAAAAAACATATACATCAAATCGTCTACGTACAGAATGTAATTTTTCATTAAATTAATCTTCCGAAAGTGGTCAGGAGAAGCTTAACTCGGACAGCCAGAGGAACTTCCTACACAAAATAAAAAAAAAAAAAAACATAAAAATCGGTTAATTTAGTGAACATAACTTTGAAATATATATAAATATACATAATGCGATTAAACGTTTCGTTATTATTTACATATAGCAGGTATGATTGTTGTACAACCGCTTTCGATGGGCTCACCTCAACGTCAGTTCATACATCGCCAGTATATAGTATACTATATAATGTACTATAAAATATTATAAATAGTTATTATAAAAATGTTATCACTAAATCGGTGACAACTTCACATTGTTACTATTTTTATTTGTTTATTTTTAATACAAATAAGGTTAAATATTCCATATTCTATGAAAATCGTTATTCAACTTGAGAGTGCTTCCCACACTACCTTGAGAGTGCAGTATTTTTTATAAAAATTTATAGTATTATGTATGATAAATCTGATTTAATATTGAATATGAATTTTGAAAGATATGTGGAATTTATGAATTAATATAATGTACCTGACGACAAGCTGAGCCCAAAACCGGTTGTACAACGTTTTACCTGCTATATGTAAGTAATAATAACAAATTTTATCACATTAATAAAAATACAGGAAGTAATAAAAATTCAATAAGATTTTCCTTAAAAAAAGTTTAGGGTTTAAGATTAAAGATGTTGCTATATTAAAACTATAAAAAAATTGCTTTTTCTCAAGTTTTTAATTGTTAATTTTAATTATTTAAATGTCAAACAGTTTACGAATGTATAAGTTTAAAAAATAAAGAAATCCGTTGAAAATTAATCTAAAAAAATTTGTCTGTAAATAATCTAATCATTATTATTGCTAAAAATGATAAATCAGGCAAAGCTACATAATTGATTCTGTTTACCGAGTAAGAGCATACACGAGGTTTCGCCGTCCCCTCCACGAGAACAGCGTTCCTGAGTATTTAATTTAGTTGATAAATAATAAAATTATCATGTTTCTATTATTAGTTTACAGCAATAAACATGTCGATGTAAAATAAACATAAATGTATTTTAAGTTTATTTGTGTAGAACGTGCGATATATCGGTAAGCATAGTACTCTTTATGATCAATAATTGATCGTAAAAAGCTTAGTTACTATTAGAATAAAGAAATAAAATAGCAATAATAAAATACTAAAGCGTCTATATTAAATTTAATATCTAGCTGCTACTTATACAATGGATTATTTCTCTTTGTTCACGGCATCGCTTTGATAAATGCATCGATGCGTTCTGTCAATAAAAAAAAAAATAGAATAAAACACAGAGAAATGGTTGCATTAGAAAATGGCTTTTAAAAAATACTTACACGACGGAAGCCATATAATTTATTATATGAAATTACTATGGTTTCATAGTAACATACTCAATGATTTAGCGAATAGTTTATTGGAGGAAAAACACTTATGCTATTATCAGCCAATAGAAAATAATGTTTTCGATTATCTAATTATAACACGCAGTTTATAGGTGGGGAAAGATCGTCCCATCCCAATTCTTGAACTTTAAAAATTTTATTTTATTTTAATCGTTAGAAAAATAAATAATAAACATAAAATGTTATTTTATCGTATTTAATTTAAATTTATTTATAAAAATTTGAATAATTTAATCACTGCTAAGGACGTGTTAGAGGTTAAATCAAATAAACATTTCTTAGACGTTTATCTTAAAGTTAGACGTTGTACTTTGTTTTATTTTCATAGCTGAAAGATTTTATCTGAATTGAGAAGTGAAATTCTAATCGTTTATTGTGTCCACTGTTCTTCTATAAAGGAAATATTTCGTACAGGAATTTCTAATTAGCCCGTCGGACTGGTCTAGCGATTAACCGGTCGTCGCTGATAAGTTGTTTTTTATAGCTGATTTTCGAAGTCGAAGGTTTTGAAGTTCAAATTCTAGTAAAAGTTAGTTGCTTTTATACAAATTTGAATACTAGAGATTCGATACCGGTGTATTTTGGTGGTCGGGGTTCCATTAACCACACGTCTTGAAAATGGAGGCCTGAGTTTTTGCAATACTACACTTCCTTTACACGTCATACATATCATTCTCATCTCATTGGGCCATAGGGTGTTGTTTATTGTTCACTAGTTTAAAAAATTGTAACGCACATATTAGGGAAATAGATAATAAAAGTTTTTTAATTAAAAACTGTTTAATGTTTTATGAAGGTAATTGTTTTTATTTATTTAATAGTCAAGCTCTGGTGTAATTTCATTTTTTTGTTTGTTTTTAAATAAATAAAAATTCGTCATAATTAGCTATTGATGTTGCAGTTACCGCAAGTAACATAAACTGCCGATAGAAATATTCCAAATTAAGTCAGCGTTTTAAGTTTTTTTCCGGTTTTTTTTTTAAAAAAAAAGGATGAAACCTTGTATTTTATTTTTAATTTATGACAAAAAGATAGAATTATCATTTTCTTTTAAAATTGCATTCAATGACATTACTTTCAAAAATAAAAACTGATGTCCAAATAAATTTACTTTGTCGTTTTGTTCTTATAAAAAACTAATGAGATACGTTATTAAACCATTTGGAGTTATTTTCTTTTAATTTTTTCCGTAGTATAGCTCTGGGTTTTTTTAAGGATATATATAGTCTATCTTCTTACCTTTTAGAGAACATTGGGCTGTTTTTTTTAAAAAAAGTAATTTTACAAAATTTAATGATATGTTTACAAAAATAAGTTAAACTATAATTAATTTTATTGAAGGGAAAAACGTATATAATTGTTAGATAAAAGGAAATAAATTTGAAGTTCGGCCCTGTAACGATGACGTCGTTCAATTCTCGCACTGAAATTTTACTGAAAGTTCAGAGATGACAGTAACCTCCCTCTATATAGAAGATGAAAACTAAAAAGGAAATAAAAATATATCTATTTATAATTATGTATTTTTTCTTTATTTCTAAGCCCTCTCAGTCTATCCATAATAAGTAAACATAAGATGATCAAAACATAAGACTAAACAGATGTTAAAAAATTAAAACCTCTAGTCACTAGACCGTTAATAAAATCATACAATCCAATAAGATCTTTTACAAATCGTACACCTTTGATTTCGTAAAAAAATTAAAAATATAAATCGACTAATCAAAAGTAGTATTTAGATGTTCAATAAATAAATGATACAAAACTCAGTAGATCTTTTAATTAAAATTAAAAACATCACCATGAATAGTAACTATAAAATGATGACTTTTAACGTACGTAACATTTACTGTAATATGTTAGTGACTAACGTTTTCAACATTTTACAGAGCAATTAAAGGATAAGGTTACGCTTAAAATCCATTAAAAAAAAAACTTAAAATCGAAAACTAGTTTCTATCTTAATATTTTTTTTTTTTTTATAAATAATTTTATATTTTAACCTAAATTATTTTTAAGCGTAATTTTGTTTTCAATTTTATTTCAATAATCATTTAGCATAGCGCTTTATTTTTAATGTGAAAAACAGATTTAAAAATTTAAAAAAAAACGTAAGTTATTAAAATAAATGATTAAAAAATAAAATTGATCAAAGTTAATTTAGTAGAATAACTTTGTATGATAAAAATTGTCAGAGTTTGCTGATGGAATTATAAATTTTGAACAGCATTGTATTTTATAAAATAAAAATCCCTTTCTT
Source organism: Lycorma delicatula (assembly GCF_047948215.1). NCBI lineage: Eukaryota > Metazoa > Arthropoda > Insecta > Hemiptera > Fulgoridae > Lycorma > Lycorma delicatula. The sequence continues at coordinate 67,402,154 of NC_134459.1, read as the reverse complement.
CATTATTATTATCCTTGACGATGGGAATTTATTTAATTTTCTATTGTTAAAGATAAACAACCTGTATATCTGAATCAAAAAACATTACGATGAAATTGTAAACCGTACGACAAGAGTCTCGCAAAAATCATTTCTTCAGCTCAAAAAACAAAAATTTCTGTCATATAAATAAAATTGCTTTTAACAAACGATACTGATATCAAAAAAGGTAAGACTCTACATTTCTGTTATCAAAATCTGTTATTAATTTAGAATTTTGTTTAAAAAAAATACATGTTAAATATATTTAATAGACAATAGATATACAATAATAAATAACAAACAATGTTTAAGCGTTTAATATAATAAGAAAAAAAGAAAAATTTGTTACAAAACTCTTTCCTTTCGATTTCCTTTTTCCGATTTCCTTTATTAAACAACGAATAATCATAAGAATTGTATTATTTCTGTAAATTTGATATTTATTACGTATAAATGAAATCGAATCAGTAAGAGTTTTGTAACAAATTTTTCCTTTTCTTTTTCTTATTATATGGAACGCTTAAACTTTGCTTTTTATCTATTATTGTATATCTATTACATATATTTAACACGTAGTTTTATTTATATTACAGAAATTTTTGTTTTTTGAGCAGAAGAAATGATATCTTATTCTTTTTCCTGTTTAGCCTCCGGCAATTACCGTTCAGATGTTACTTCAGAGGATGAATGAGGAAGATATGTATGAGTGTAAATGAAGTGTAGTCTTGTACAGTCTCAGTTCGACCATTTCTGAGATGTGTGGTTAATTGAAACCCAACCACCAAAGAACACCGGAATTCACGATCAAGAAATGATATCTTTTTTTTTTTTTTTCTCTCAGCTCCCCTGGGCCGGACCGACTTGTTGGTATTACGCCGCCCAGGGGAGTGTCTTTAAACTCAAATAGGCCTCCCCACCTACCGGCTATATACCGGCAAGGCAGGTCGGCCTACCGGTTAGCTCTTTTGGAGAGTTCTTTATCAATATTGGTCCCTTGGGGACCCAAAAGGGCAATACTAATACACCACGCCAGATCCAGTTCGCCGCGACGCGGTACCGGGTCCCTTCAGTATTCAGTGTGCTCTTGCCTGACTGTTACCCGTGGAGTCCTTGGTGGCTCATCAGTGCCAACACACCGCAGCATGCTGGACCTCACCAGCAAGGCTGTCCACCCAGTCCTATTCTAGTCAACACCTTTTCTTCTCTCATCGGAGTATTTCTGTAGAACAACTTGTCTAACAAAACTAGCAAAATTATTCCAGTTTGACTTGCTTCTTAGCATGTAGTCTATTGTTGTCTCTGGAGTTATACCTGTGAGTGCCTTACTATGTCTAAGTGTGTCCCACCTATTGCACTCAAAAAAGGTGTGCTCAGCATCATCTATCTCGTTGCAGTAGTTGCAAATTGGCTCTTCTCTCTTGCCTATTTTGTGCAGGTAGTTATTGAAGGAACCATGTCCTGTAAAAAACTGCGATAGGTGATGATCAACCTCACCAAATCTTCTCGACAACCATGGCTTGATGTTGGGGATGAGGGTTCTCGTCCATCGACCCACAGCTTCCTGCGACCATCTTTCCTGCCAGATATTATAAACGGCCCTCTTGTTCTGACCTCTTGACCTGGCCTCTTGTTCTGGCTTGCCTTGTGCCCTCTCCACCCTCTTTTTTGCGATTAGGTCAATAGGAGGTGTACCCGATAACACGCACAGGGCGGCATAGGACACTGTCCTGTATGCGGACACAACACCTAGGAGCACACACCTGTGCGTCCTCGCCAGTCTCTCTTTGTTGCGCCTGATGGCGATAGAGCGCCACCAGGCCGGAACGGCATACATAAGCGAAGACACAACGGTGGTCGCCAGTAAACGGCGCTTTGAGGCCCGAGGGGCATTCTGCGATGACATAATGATGTTTAGACTTTTTATCATCCTTTATGCCTTGTTGCATACATTGACTATGTGCTCGGTGTATCTACCGTTTTTCTGGAGGATAATTCCTAAGTACTTGATGTTATTCGCTTCTTCTATAGCATGACCGTTGATGGAAATATTGAACGGTTCTAGCACTCTTCTACCCGTAAAGGCAATACACCGGCATCTTTCCGTAGACAGTTGCAGACCCCTGGACCTCAACCACTCCTGTATAGTGTCGATGGCCGCATACACCCTCTCCCGCACCTCCAAGACCGTCCTTCCCTCTACGAGGACTGCAAGGTCATCTGCATAAGCCAGCACCTGAACGCCGACAGGAAACTCCTTCTGAAGGAGTTCATCTATAATCACCAGCCACAACAACGGCCCCAGAACAGAGCCCTGCGGAACTCCACCGTGCATTTGAAAATGTACTGTTTCTTCCTGTGCTTCCACCAGACATCCTGTTAAGGAGGCTCAGGGGTCTATAGGTTATATCTTCCTCCGAAGAGGTGCCTTTAGGTAGGAATACCACTCTGGCCTCCTTCCAGCAGTCGGGGAAGAAATGATATCTGCGAGACTTTTACCGCACGGTTTACAATTTCACTGTAATTTTTTTTTAATATCGCTGCGTTTTGTTAGATTATTCTTTTATTTTTCTTATGTATTACTGATTATGTAATACTGATTATGTATTACTGGATTTATTATTAAAATTTATTATCTTTCTAGAACAAAAAAATTGAATTTAACGGCCAATTTGTTTGTTGATAATCATATCATTCACTTCATACCATATTATTCCCTTTTTAATAAAACTAGTATAACCTCTTGTAAACTAATACTTTTATTTTTTTGTAAAGAATTCTGGAAATTAAAAAAATTGTTTCATCTTCAGTACTTTCATTTACATAAGAGCATTTACTATTAAAACAAGCTGTATTATACTTTCTTTTAAATTTTGTTATTTCAAGTACATTATAAAGTTTTTGTACGCTACCTATAACTACCAAGTACTGCTATCTAGCGGCGCGATTAGTAAAGGTACATTAAAAAATTGAATAAAATGACATATTCAAGTCCCGCGGTTCACGAAATGGAAAAAAACGTTATCTAACAAAATTCGAGGTATTTTTTGAAAGTATTCTTTATTACAAATCTAACTGAACTGAAATATAATGTTTTCACGCTTATTTTATTTTTCCCCATTTTCATTTCACTGTTAGGTTAGGTCATGTTTAGAACTGTAAACGTAGTTCGTTGACTTCATCGCCTCTTACCGACGAAGTTCTAACGAACTCCGTGATCTTTTAACTATTTTATATCTGTAAAAGTTTACGCCAAACATAAACTAGTGTATCTTCAATCCCAGTCGTTTGTCTTTTTCCCCATATTTCCCAAAAACTATTAAAAATACAGTTCTGAGATTTATTTTTTCAATTTTTCACGTGAGATTTCATATAAAACCACTTAATTTAGATCTCAAGAATTACTGCTTGGCTTAATTTTACCGAATGCGGAGAAAGTAGGACGAAATGTTTGCCGGCCGACATTCGATAACAAGCGTTTCCGAGGCTATGTTCTTCTATGTATAAACTTTCTTCCTTATTTTCACCAGTAGAACACACGTTCTGAAAGTTTTTTACATTTTTCGTGAATCATTTTTTATAAATAGATTTTATTACTTTTAGGGAAATTGCAGAGACGATTGAGGGTGTCACGACGACATTGGCAGGAAGAGCATAAGACGAGTCCACGTCCTTCTCAAGGACGTGGATGCCTTAATCATAGTAGAGGAATTCGTGAGAGATCTTCGTCGTGTTATCGGTGACTCCGTGACACTTGAAATACTCTCTATGAGGCCGGCCTACGCAGCTACTCAGGAGGTGAAGCTGGCCCTGCAATCTATAATGGCGGAGAAATTGTTACATGACGGCCGGATACGGATCGAATGGGTGGCCTATAGGGTAGTGCGGCGGTCGTTGGAGGAACAGTGCTTCCGTTGCTGGAGTACGGGGCACCGGGCCAAGTTTTATGGTGGCCCGTACAGGATTAGTCATTGATTTAATTGTGGGGTGGTCGGCCATGTCAAGAAGAACTGTCAAAAGCAGGCCCGCTGTGCTTCATGCTACACCCTCGGCCACGCTCAGGGGGACGGGGTTGCAAGGTTGCACATTTTATTGAGGTGTACTCGTTGGTGAGTGTGGAACTGCGGTGGTTCCGGCGTGGGACAACCCTACCCCGGAGAGGTGGGACGCTTAGGCGTCCCATCGTCAATGAGCGAACGGGGACTCCTGATGGAGCCACCGGGGGGAAGTAAAGACCGAAGACTCGGTGGGAAAATGGGGAATTCCCCATTTGAGGCGAAGGCATCGTAAAGACCGGAGTCCCGGCTGCCTGGATGGGGTCTTGGGAACGGCATAGCCGGACCCAGGGTTACTGCTCAGGTGGTTTGTGACACTGGCACCCCCCCCCCCCCCCGGAGCTGTGTTTATGCTCAAGTGCGAATCTGGCTCTGGGGGGCGGGGAAAATAAAGAGGAAAAAATACGTTTTTAATTAGCTTGATATTGAAGCATGATTAGGATATATTTTAGCAATAAAAATGGAACGTAATATTTACAGGCTTTTTACTTACGTAGAAAAATGTATATTTATAAATTACCCGTACAGTTATTAAAAGCTCAGAAAGTCGTAGCTAATTTTAGTTAAGTGTATATATATATATATATATATATTTTTTTTTTTTTTAATTTCATTAACGTTAATAAATCGTATTGTCGGTTGTGGTGAAGGAAATTAAATATAAATTAAAGATTAAACATTTTGATGAGAGAAGAAAAACTTATTCGTTTTTTTTAAAGTTAAACATAACAAATCCATGCTTTAGAAAAAATGTAACATTTTATTAAAATTAAGAAAAAATTTTTATATCGTATCAAAACAAAAAATAAAAATCCCTTCGCCTATTTTTGTTAATGCTATAAACGGTAGTAACCAACATCGTGATCTCTCTTAAAACGTACTATTTTAGAATTTTAGTCATTCTGTCTACTTTAAATTCTTTACAGAATAAATTTAAAAGAATATCTTAATAATTAGTGATAAATAATTTTAGGAAAGATGTTCATGGAAAAAAGCAATGTTTTATTTAAAAAAGCTCAGTAAAATTTTTTTATCTGACAATACAGTAGAAGGGAACATTTCATTAATATTTAAAACTAATGACATAATAAATTTAAAAGAATACAATGTATATACTATGTGAATTGGGCCAATCGTTGTTGTAACTGGAGCCAGAAAAACATAAGCCATTTCTCAGATAATCAACAAAAAACAAAAAAAGGGTGTTTTGTGTGTGTGTGTGTCTGCGTGCGCGCGCGTACGGTTTGAACATATGGAATTCGAAGTAACCTACTCATCAGTAGCTCGTCAGAGGGTAGGTTGGGTCAACGGGCAATGAATCAAACAACGACGGCGCTTGAAAATGTTTGTCGTTTGCCGCTTTCTCTTGACTGATGACAATTATGTAGACAGTGACATAACAAGATTCAGGGGTAAAGTAAAGCGAGAGAAGTTAGGTGGTTCCGGTGTGTTGTTCCACACTGCCCTCGGTCCGTTTCCATTTCATTATCCGTGTCCCCTCACTCTAAAATACTATGTGCTACACCGTTCAGAAAATTGCTGTCCTCTGTTATTTGACTAGTTTGTGGGTTTGACAGTAGAAATAGTATGTCATAGTTTCATCATTCCATAAAATTATTATAATATTAATATATATATATATATATATATACACACACACACACACACACACACACACACACACACACACAACCAATCCATGCTTTTTATTCACAACCTATTTGTCGAGAGTTATTACACGACTAAGTTTTTTTATTAATGAACCATTTTATTTAAAACATCATTCATAAAAGTTACAAATATAAAAGTATAACTCATGCATTACATAATACAACTATAATAAATTATACTGACCATTAATATTAAATTACGGGAGAAAATTGTTATTTCAAACTTTCTTTATATTTAGCTCTAATAATTTTATTCTAAATAAATCTTGCACATTTCAAAATTTCACTTGTTTTATTTATTATTATTCTCGTATCTTTTTGTTGTTTTTATTGTGGTGTGGAGACCAAAATCGTCACAAGACGAGTGTCTTCCTCTACGGGGGATCAGGATGTTTATACTGGCTAAAATTACATCAGTAGTAAAGTAGATTAACCTTGGTGGCTTAGTAAAAGCGTAAAAACGCTCTTCTTCTAAATAAAATTTGCCAAAACGTTTTAAACTTTTCCGATTCTTCCTAAAATCACTTCAATTTAACTTTATTTATAAGGTCTATCTAAATGTTGCTCGCAGGATATTGTTTCAGGATCCCTGCTCTGGGTTGTTGAATTCGATTCTTTGATGAGGTTGAGGTTACCCAGTGGATGCCTCTTTATCGCGTATGCGAATTTTTGTTGGTTAAAGAAGATTCGAGGAATGCGTTCGAATTAGGGAAATTCAGGCTTGCAAGAGACTCCAGTAGTAGAGCTTGCAATATAAAATGGTGTTTAGCCCAGAGAAAACAACGTGTACTCGTGTATCAATAGCAGGTCATAGAATCAGGTATGTCCTGCTGCAAAAGTATCTAGGTGTTATTCTTGATGAAAATCTTCGATTGAAGGAGCACTTTCAATATCCTACCGAAAAGCTTGTTCTGCTTTCTTCGTTCTTCGGAGAGCAGTTTATCGCCATTGAAGGGGGCTTTATTTCAGAACCTTGCGTGTTCTGTATAATGGTGTATGCGAAGCTATAATGCTGTACGTACACCTGAATGGGCTCATCGAATGAGGTATAAATGTTTTAGGTATATTTTGTTAAGTGTCCAGCGTCTCCTATTGTTATCTGTGATTGGTGTCTGTAGGACGATCTCTCGAAAGGCGGTCCTTGTTATTTCTGGTATTAAGCCCATTGATATTCTTGTGACTGAGTGCCAGTTACATTATAATACCAAGAAGGTACGCCAACTCTTACCTCTGGGCGCATAAAAGAAATAGACGACCAAGGTTTCCATTTATTTCAAGGTCAGGTGGACTGAATTGTCATCATTTAACCAACAAATATTCTAAAATTTTCGGTAAAACCAAATTTTATTTAACTCTATTTGTTTAATAATGATAATAATATTATTATTATTAAACAATATCTACGGAATTTCCAATTAAAAAATTTATTGAATTGGTAATGTTGAAATCTAGTCTCTTTATATAATTATTTTCGGATATAGATACAGTAGTATCATTTTCAAAGCGGGTAACAATGGTCGACTACAGATTTTGAGAACGATCATTAGTCAGTTTTAATTTTTTAATTCAAATAAGTCCTTCCGCATATGTTATATTGATTTTTTCAAAAAACATCTTAAAATGTAGTTAATTTGAAATATATTTAATTTAATTTAATACGGGTTGATTTTTTTTTAATTTAAAAGGTATACTTTATTTTTCTGATGAATCTAACTAATTTCTAATCACAATTAAAATCACTTCACATTCTAGATCGCTTCTGCATTCTAATCACAAATTAGTTATGCGTTCTTTCATTAAACCCGTACGAAAACTATTAATTAATAAATTTATTAAAAATTATTTATGCGATGTTAAATGACGTAACCGTAATGGTTATAGGAGACTATAAGTGATCCAACATGAATAACAAGTTATCCAAAAAATGGCGTAGATTTCATCAAGAATAATACTATCCCGTGCTAGGAATACTTGAAAAAAAAAGGAGTGAAGTGGTTTCTCATTTCCTTCTTCACAAAGCTAAATATACGTTGATAAAGGCGTGCTTAGCGCATTGAAGTGTTGGTGATAATCAATCCTATAATGCCACCTTTCACTATGTTTATCGTCTGGACTGACTGTTTAATGAACATCATGATTCACAGAAAAAGTAATTCTGATCAGTGAATCTCTCAAATCTCAGATGCTTTACATACATTATATACTGGTGGAAGAACGATTAGAACAGATCACATGTAGCAACAAATTAATGTATTCCATTCTGTTGTGAGATAATGAATTAAAGCTGCTCAACTCAGCCGAAGTTTAGTGTATACATCATTAATCATATGTAGCAGTTTTAACTTTTATGCTACATTTTAAGGAAAATCTTAAGGATAAATTTTGAGTACTACCTCATGATCTACATTTATGAAAATATATTACATTTTTCCATCAAGGGTCTCGAAGAAAACTTCTTTCCACGTGCAATTTTAGTTATATGCACCGAATGGGTTAAAAACTATTAATTATTTTTACAGAATCTTAATAATTTATATAAATTAAATCGTTCGAAAAAATTTAACTGATATATATATATATATATATATATATATATTTTAAATATATTATTTATATTAATATTTTAATTATCATACTATTATGTTTCGGCTAGAAACGTAAATTTATAGACTATTTAAATTTTGTTTTTTTTTGTTGTTTGTTTAACCTCTGGGTCCGCAGTGTAGCAATTCTTTCCGTAGAGGATGAGATGAGTGTTTTGTAGCGTGTATGAAAAATGCATATTTAAATTAAGTTCTGTAATTATTTATAAACAATAAAATTTAAACAAAAGACAGCGGTTCAACTACTTAGTGATATAAATTTTACTACTTTATTTTTGGTTGATTCATAATAAAAAATAAAGAAAGATAAACAAAATCGAATCTAATTTATAGTTAAACTAAAAGTTATTTACTAATAAAATACTTATTTTTATTAGCACGCGCGCGCGCGCGCACACACACACACACACACACACACACACACACACACACACGTGTATACATATAAATAAATTCATAAAATATATTAAAATTCATTAGTGTTACAACTTTTTTTTTTTGTTATATTTGGGCATAACCGAGTTTATTTTGTTTGGTTCTTAAAACTTAAATTTATTTAAAAAAGTATTAGCATAACATATTTAAAATTCAAAACGTAAACGAAAAGACTGAACTACGTGGAAAAAAACAAATCACAGTTGATATTAATCGAATGGTATAAACATATCTATGGAATCGGTCAGTTAATGACATTCATTCACCATAGAATAAAAGGAAGAATAAAAAGCAGGCAAGTTACGACATCTATGTTCTTTAAGCGAGAAATAACTTTAGAAGCTTCTTCATTAATACTAAAATATTTGTAGATTTTTTAAAATTTATTATTCTTCTTGCTTCCTTCTACGAAGTAAAGTAAGTATTGTGATCGAGAAAAATTTCGGTCAGATTTCAACGGAAATATCCATTTTGACCATCCCTGAATCATTTTTACTAGATTCGGCGTGACGTTTCTACGTACGTACGTACGTATGTGCGTTTGTATCTCGCATAACTCAAAAACGATTAGCCGTAGGATGTTGAAATTTTGTATTTAGGACTGTTATAACATCTAGTTATGCACCTCCCCTTTGATTGCAATTGACTGGACCAAAAGTATCCAAAAAAGACGTAACTGCAGTAATAATCCTTCATTGAGAGATTTTCATCGATATCATAAGTGGTACTATTTTCTTTGGTTACAGAGTTATAGCCAAATGAAATTTTAATTAATGAAATATCTGAATCTTAAAAGGGGAAGGCACATCGGTTCGAATCAGACTTCATTTCCTTTTTTTAACTTTTTTTTTTAATTTAAATATATTGTTTTATTAATAATTATTAACCTGTGATTGTAAAAAAAAAGTTTTACGATAAATAATAATTCAATAACAATTAAAAAAAAAAAAATGAAAAAATATCAGAAGTTAGTAATGAAATAATATTGTACGTACTTTTCATTTTGAAAAGATGTGTATAAGTAATTTAAGAGACGTACAAGGAAGTCATGTGGTGGCCACATCAGATTTTTTGTATTAGTAAATGTTTAGTATGTTTTCTTTCCCACTTTTGAAGTTTTGATTTCTTCTTCGAAATAATCTTTATATACATTTAACTTATTATTTTTCTACCTAATATTTCATTATATCTATGTGTTTCCTTGCGGTTAAGGAGATTATAGCTTCTGCTTAATGGTGGATTTCATATATTTTTTATTTTGGTGATGAAATGTTTAATTTCATTGCAAAATATGGAAATTTTTCTGCGTGTAGATACGAACAAAACCTTAATGTTGTATAAATAATTAGATAAACCCCGCAATTTGGGGCTGTTTGTTCAGACAGTTCAAGAATTGTTTTGTTCATTAATATATACATGCTTATATATATAATACTCTAACACTAAACTTATTTTTTTTTTTTGAACCGTCAAGGTCTTCTTTGGACCACGATGAACCTTGACTTGATGAGTTTCATCTTTATTGCTTCCTAGATTTTCTTCATTCGCTCACTACTAGCCTTCTTCTGTTCGTCAGCCCAGTTTAAACCCGTCTCGCGTACCTGTTTTTGTTCTTTAAATTGCTTCCAATTATCTATCTTTTCCTGAAAACATTCCTGTCAGTTATCTCTTCTTCCAGAATGTCCATTTCCATCAGATCACTTCTGACTTCCTTAATCCAATTTTTTATGTTTCTGAGTTTTGTAAGATGATCAAAAATCAATTTCGTTAGCCTGTTTGTGTCCATCCTCATTACGTATCCATAAAATTTAGCTCTTCGTTTTCTTGCCGTCGTGAAAGTTTCCGTTTTCTTGTAGAGTTCCTCGTTGCTCCGTAATCGCCAGTCTACTTTGTTTTACCGTGGTCCTAAAATTTTCCGTAGTATTCTTCGTTCCCGCTTTTCGATCTCCTTGATATCCCCTTTTCTGTTCATGGATAAACATTCTACGGCGTATAATCCTTCTGGCGTGATGACAATGTTGTAATGCCTTACCTTCGCTTGTATGGATATACTTTTGTTGTTGTACCGGTTCTTCATTACTCCGTAGACCATTTGTTTTCAAAGTGGGCGATAACGCCCCCTTGTAGGCACTGGAGGCTTTCAGGGGGGCGGTAGAAGACCCACAGAAAATTGGGGGCGTTCAGGCGGTCTATAAAGGCGATGGCTGATTAAAAAAAGGCAAAAATGATGTTTTCCTGATATTTCAAACTGAAATTAAATACCTACCACACAATACAAAAAATTAAAAGGACACCCCTATATTTTATGATAAAAAATTATTGTATGCAAACTTCTTTAACTTCGGAACCAAGAGGCTTAGAGAAAAGAATTAAAAACAATAATTGCAATTGCTGTTTTTAAGAGCGCATCTTACATTTTTTCCATATCATAATACACCCATTCTCACTGTGCAGCTGAGATGCATCGTATAAAGCCAATTTCATTAAAATTAGTGCAGCCATTCTGGAGTTATAAATAAACCATAGAGTTACAAATATGCGTACCCCGCAAATTCAAAAGTTTGACATTTAATTTTTACGGTTCATTCATGAAACAGGGCGTTTAAAAGTCTTAAATATCGACTCAGTCTTAAATACTTTTGGTATCGCAATATGTTTATTACAATGATAAACAAAATTTTTGTTTCCTAACATGCGATATATGATTATAATCTGTTTTTTTATGCTGAAAACGAATATGAACGGAATCTTTCTATCATTTACCGTTTTTGAAAAATTTTAAAATTTTAATAAAAGGATTTTTTCATTTTTCATCATATATTTAGAATTTTAAGCTCCTATATTTTATTTTTTTAGTTCATTTTTTATCGTTTAACTTTGTTAACATAATGTATAAACTATCAATAAGCAATACTACACAAAGAATTAAATCAAATCATAATCACGTATTATGACATGTACCTATGGTTTGGCGTGAACCAAAAGATCATGTAACCGATTGTTACTTTTATTTAACAAGTTTGTTTGGAATTTCTAAAAAATCTAAACATACCGTAAAATATCCTTCATTGCAATCTGCAATCAGTCCTGTACCTCACAGTGAAATTATTCCAGTTCCTTAGCCACCTGTGAATGTATGTCTCGAAAGCAGCGATGAAGAATCAGACAGTACTGAAGAAAAAAATGATTTTGTTTTTGAATTATCTTTCAATAAGCCACATCTTATATCACAAGGTGAATTAAATGACTTGGTTAGGGATTTAATTTATCGAAAAATCAAGTTGAACTGTTAGGATAAAAACTGCACGGTTGGAATTTATTTCAAAAAAGCCGACAAAGAGAACTTTCTCAATACTTTATTGACGAAAATAATTTGGTTTATTGCACAAATATTGATGAGCTATTGTTACCCTTAGGACAAGTTCATAAATCAGAGGACTGGCGACTTTTCATAGATTCGTCCAAGTGTAGTTTTAAAGTGGTTCTATTACACAACGGTAAGAAACATCCTTCCAATCCTACCGATCGCCTATGGTATTAATTTGAAAGAGACATACGATGTGATGAAAGACGTTCTTGAAAAAATAAATTATAAAAAAACATAGCTGGAACATATATGGTGATTTGAATGAAAGTTTTAGCTATTTTGTTAAGCATGCGGTTAGTCTATACTAACTACATGTGTTTTCTTTGCCAATAGGACAGCCGAGCTAGGGATAAACATTATGTTACCAAAGAGTAGAAGGAACAAGATAACTTAACTCCAAATGGGAAAAATATTATTCATGAGCCCTTAGCTGAACCCAAAAAAATATTTTACCCCCTCACCATATCAAGCTAGGACTAATGAAAAATTTTGTAAAAGCAGTGAAGAAGGATAGTCCCGGAATTTTGTACAGCAGGTAGAAATTTCCGAATTTAAGTGAAGGAAAAATTAAAGAAGGAATATTTTCTGGTCCTGAAATAAGAGAATTGGTCAAAGATGATGTATTTAACTCGATGTTAAGTAATAATCTAGAAAGTGCAGCTTGGGCTTCATTTAAAGACGTTTGCAAAAATTTTCTCGGCAAACAAAAATCCGACATTTACCAAGATATTATTAATAAACTTCTTACTTCATACAGAGATTTCCTCTACTTACATCTGGATTTTTTCCCGTTCAACCTGGGATACGTAAGTGACGAACACGGTGAACGTTTCCAGCTAGATATTTCAGTGAAGGAGAGCCGCTATAAAGAGAAATGGAATACTAACATGCTAGCCGATTACTGTTCGACAATTATTCGGAATGTGCCTGAGGCTATTTATAAAAGAAAACCATCAGAGAAATCTTTCTAAGTTTTTTACGAGTATTTATTTATTGTATTTTACTGTTTCGCTACTGCTTTTAATCAAAACATTGCACCCTTTTGTATTTTTCTTCATTCTTTGCTTAATGTCTTTTGTTCTCAATTTCACCGTTGTTATTCTTACAATTAATTCTCTTTATGGAGTCTTATTTTCTGCTTTTTATGACTAAGGTCTCCAAGACCATCCAAAAACAATGAAACGAGTATTGTACTTCCATATATATATATATATATATATATATATATATATATATAAACACGTTATCCTTATATGTTCTGCTCATACTTCTTTTATCTATGAAAATTTATTAAGAAAATTATATTCAAAGAATCATTATTTTATATAATTTTCCGTTTTTTAAACGATTCAAAAAGGAGGAGGTTCTCAGTTCGACTCTAATGTTTTATTTTTTTTATGGAGTCTCTGTTTAAGCTTTATTCTTCACCTACTGAACAGATTTTGCTATTCTTTTATTTTTTAAAGGCATTTAGTCTCTCTGGTAGTCTCTTTCTAAGTATTTTCCAGTTTAACTTAAGTGGATGGTATTTTAAAAGAAAAATGATATTTTCTGTATAGATGATTTTAAGGTTTTTTTTTTGTTGTATAATTCTTAGTATTACATTTTTATAACGTAAATTCATGAAAATTAGCTTGAAAATGTAGAATAAGAAATGATACACATTCTTGCATTTCTGAGTCTTAAATAACGTTCGTAATGAATCTCTTTAGGTCGTCTCTGCAATTCTTTTCATATTCTTATAAAGAAACCTGTATTTCTTGTGTTTGAGTTTCTTGCAAACAACTTGTTTTCTTATAAACAGCCTTATTCTTGTGAGCCTACCTTAGATAAACTTAAAAAAAAATAGAAAAATAAAATAAAACGCATTTAAAATCGACCTAAGTATTAAAAACAAAAAAATTCAATTAAATCCTGTAACCTGCTAATTTTTGCCGACTCACTATTACTTGTTTAGCGATCATTATTAACTTTGTTAACTTCGCTAACTTTTACCTTTGTTTAGCTATCGTTCAGAAAGCCGATTTGCTGAGAATATGTATAAATTTGAATGCAACCTTAGTGGGACTTCCTTGATTTTAGATCGATCTTTTTGATAATTTTGAATTTCTATTATTTTAATTCTAATTTCTCTTTAGGAAGATTAAAAAATTAAATGGTGACTAAGTAAACTTGTTTTTTTCTGACATAAAAAAAATTAAATGTCTTAAACAACGTTCGGGATGAATTTATTTAGGTCGTCTTTATAAAGAAACCTTTATTTCTCGTGTTTGAGTTTCTTGCAAACGGCTCGATTTCCTATAAATAGCCTTATTTTTGTGAACCTATCTTAGATAAACTTAAAAAAAAATTAAATTAAAATAAAACACATTTAAAAATCGACCTAAATATTAAAAAAAAAAATACTTTTTTAAATTTTGACTTTAAATTTTCTAATTAAAGTTTAATAATTTTTTAGTTGTTTTTAATTTAACGCAAACTTTTATAAATAAAAATTTCTACCAAACAAATTGAAAAAACCTTTTTAGACGTTTATTTTTAGTTGGTTTAAAAAATTTGTCAAGTCTATTTTGTTTTCAGTTGTTTTATCGTAATTCACTTTACCCTACAGTGGGACTTTCCTGATTTTAGATCATCGATCTTTTAGATAATTTTGAATTTCTTTATTTTAATCCTAATTCCTCTTTAGGAAGACAAAAAATTAAAGGGTGATTAAGTAAGCTTGTGTTTGTATATCATTAAAAAAAAATTAAATGTAACTGATAAATCAACTTCAGTTATATAAATGTATTTAGTCAGTCATTAAAAATTATGAATCTCTAAATGTTATATCTTATTGTCTCAAATTTACTACTAATCACATTTTCATAGAAGGAAGTATTTTAGAATCAGTTTCAACTGGTTTCGATATTAACCGGATCTTTTCCTTATTTTCATCTTACGTCTAACCGCTAAGGCCAGGGACACCGGGCTCGGCTATGCCATTCCCGGGCCCTGCCCCAGCAGCCGGGTCTCGGTCGTTGTTTTTTTTTTTAAGTAACTCTTCCCAGTTCTTGTAATCCACTTCCTTTGCTCGTATAACCTCAGCCACGAATCTCTCTATTGTCAGCCATTCCTAAACTAATCCCTAGGTTATTTTATTCGTTTGAATTCAGCAGCTGGTTTAAAATTATTCAAGACCAGAACCAATTTGGCTTGCTGCTTGTTATAAAGCGTTATAATAAGACTTTTATTGAATATATACTATACGTAGAAATATACTCAATAATTTCAATGACAATGGGGATGACATTAGAAGGTTGAACATACTGCATTTAGTAGATCTCAGTCTCCCTGTAGTGTCTTAATGTGTCTATATTAACTCGGATATGAATATTATACATTATCTATTCAACTCTTATTTACATTATACTTCAGAATTCTGAACAGAATATTTAAGAGGAGAGTGAAAGAAATGTTAGGAGAAGACCAATTTGGTTTTAGGTAAAATATAGCGACAAGGGAAGCAATTTTAGCGTTCAGATTAATAGTAGAAGGAAGATTAAAGAAAAACAAACCAGCAAACGTGGCATTTAAAGACTTAGAAAAGGCACCTGATAACGTAGAGTGGAATAAAACGTTCAGCATTTAAAAAATTAGGGTTCAAATATAGAGATAGAAGAACAATTGCTAACATTTACAGGAACCAGACTGCAACTGTAATAATCTAATACCATAAAAAAGAAGTTGTAATAGAAAAGGGAGTCCGACAAGAATGTTCCCTATCCCCGTTACTTTTTAATCTTTGCATAGAACTAGCAGTTAATGATGTTAATGAACAATTTAGACCCGGAGTAACAGTACAAGGTGAAAAGATAAAGATGCTACGATTTGCTGATGATATACTAATTCTAGCTGAAAGTAAAAAAAGATTTAGAAGAAACAATGAATAGCATGAATTACCTGCGTAAGAACTACCGTATGGAAATAAACAGAAGAAAACGAAAGTAAATGTAGTAGAAAAAATGTATTTGGGCTACTGAATATAAAAATAGAAAAAGAAAAGATTACGGAGGTAGAAGAATTTTGTTATTTGGGAAGTAAAATTACTAAAGATAGACAAAGCAGGGACGATATAAAATGCCGAATAGCACAGGCGAAACGAGCCTTCAGTCAGAAATATAATTTGTTTACATCAAAAATTAATTTAAACTTTTTTAAAAGTATATGTTTGAGCGTAGCTTTATATGGAAGTGAAACTTGGACGATCGGAGTACCTGTGAAGAAAAGATTTTTTTTCTTTCTTTTTGAGGTGGGAACCCCATTTACGGACGCCGAAGCAGTGTCGGATTCGCTAACAGGTTCCGCAAGCTGTTACAAAAAATACGTATGTAATCCTGCGCACTTTCAACTAAACCTCCACCCCTGGCGACCCCGCCTCCTGGGAAACGCATTACTTCAGGAGGGGGGTAAGCGCTCGCAGACACATTCGGTCTTCACAAGCAAACATCATCCATACCAGACCACTACACGCACACACATTTATACATTCATACAATCAAGCCAACACAAGACACTCAGCCAAGACATGGTCACAAGACATAACTTATCCACCAAAGCACACTCAAAAGTTAATTAAATTTCCACAGTCTCACCCAGAGCACACAAACACACATCCATCATCTAACACCCACACCCAAACACACACACACACACACACACACACACACACACACACACACACACACACACACACACACACACACACACACACACACACACACACACACACACACACACACACACACACACACTCAACTCGACTCGACTACTTACCAACTTATTACTTACCCACACGACCGTCAGCCATAATCACTAAAAACGTGAGCAACGTCCTCAGGCACCGGGAGCGGAGTGTCCACAGTCTCTCTCACGGCACCAAAGCGACCCCCCCCCCTCATGCTCGAGAGGGAAAGAAGAAAAGATTACAAGCTTTTTGAAATGTGGTGCTATAGGAGAATGTTAAAAATCAGGTGGGTGAATAAAGTGACAAATGATGAGGTGTTGCGGCAAATCGATGAAGAAAGAAGCATTTGGAAAAATATAGTTAATACAAGAGAGAGACTTGTAAGCCACATCTTAAGGCATCCTGGAATAGTCGCTTTGATATTGGAGGGACAGGTAGATGGGAAAAATTAGACAGGCAGGCAAAGTTTCGAATATGTAAAACGAATTGCAAGGGATGTAGAATGTAGCGGGTATACTGAAATGAAACAACTGGCACTAGATAGGGAATCTTGGACTGAGGACTAAAAAAAAAATTCGACACTTTTTTTTTTTAACATTAGTTAATAATTTGTTTTTACTTCTATTTATAATATTTTATTTCGCTTTCTATATTTCTAATGACGTTGAGTGTCATTCATAACTGGTAATTGTATGTGTTTGGCATTAACGTTTTTATTATACTAGGGTGAAATTTTTGTGAGGAGTTTCGCTGAGGAATCCTTATCATGTGATCCAATTTACTAAAAGTTTATATAAATGTAACCGATTGTAAATAAGCTTTGAAACAACAAAAATGTATTTTATCTGTGTATGTTTATTTAATATGTATATAGTTTTGTAAAATTTAGTTTATTTTCTCGTTTTGAATTCGTGATCTATTTTCATGAAGTGATTAATGCACAATTAATGTACTATGTAGATATATTGGTAGAGTTAAAGTTTGCTCGTGCATTAAGCCGCCCTGATATACTTCTCTAATCATGGGAATATAATTCCTGGGTTATGAATTTATATTTGTATTAGGTACGTTATGATTTTTTATCTATATTTTTATTTGTAATTTTGAATGTAAGATCCATAACAATTCGATTCATAATAATTTTTTTATTTAAAATACTTAAGATTTTTGAGTTGATTATTAAAAAGATTTATTTGAAAAGATAAAAGTGAGTTGATTTTTTTTCTCGGCTAAAACGTTAATACAAATTATTATCAATAGTTTCAAGGTTTCAGTAGAAATATTTAGCACTTCATGATTGCAATAACATTGTTGTAGGGTACTGTATTTTTTATTTATCTAAACCGTATATAAACTTGGCAATATATGTATATAAATATACTCATGTATATACTCACAGGGCATTATTAGTCTAAATATAGATACATCTATTGTTATGATTACATAATATTTGTAATAAAAATATTTTCAATTTGTAATAATGTGTCCTTTATCACGACTTTTTAAAGGTCAGATAGTTCATTATTTATGGTAATAAATTATTTCTGAGATTGTAAAATTTCATATATAACGAAACATTTACGATTACTTAATCAGTGTAAATTTATTTGATTTTATGCCGCTTTGATGTTACATTTTTATAAAAAATTTAATTCTTTTGTTCTATGTTATTGTTATTGTTTTTAAAATATTTGGTATAAATTTCTTTGGCGATTTGTTTTCAGTTTAAATATTGTTATAAAAATACAGAATATTTTATTTTATTATTAATGTAATTTATTTACATTACTCAAATATATCTTAAAAAAACCGTGGAAAAACTAAAAAAAGTATTCTTTTTTGATTATTTATAATTAACTATACCCATATGAAACGAGCAAAACAATAATCTAAAGATATATCCATTTAATTTCTTAATAACTAAATTTTCTCATTGTTCTCACCGAATTTGGGGAATTTTTCCAGCCAATACTTTTTCAGTTGTTGGAGATTTTCCAAGTTATTTCTATTTCAGTCAGGAATGATTGTAAAAAAAAACGGAAAATGTTTATATGTTCATTTTTATAATCTGAATTAGGGAATTTAAATATATATATATATATATATATATATATTTAACACACACACTTCTCTCTCTCTCTCTCTCTCTCTCTCTCTCTATGTATGTGTGTGTGTGTGTGTGTGTATGCACGTGTAAAATACATACGTGCGTGTATTTTATAAATATATATATATATTGGAATATCCATTATTAAATATAGTTGAAATGATGTTTGTAAATAAAAATTTGGTTAAATGTTTCGTACCAGCACAAGCACTGCAATTCTCTCAGAAAAAAATTTAAAAAATCAATATAGACAGCAGTAATTTTCTACTTAGCAGCCTGCCAAGTTATGCTATTTTTGATAAAAACTTTTAATTCAGTAATTTTAAACTCTACTTGTACCTATGATAAAATAATTCCTTTTTATTGAAAAAGAACCAAAATTAGGAATTATTTTTTCGCATTTTTATGTAAAAATATTTATTTCTAATTTTTGTTACATAGTCATAATTAAACTGAATAAATGATTATTTCTATACCTGCGGAAGACTTAATGAAGGCTGAACGGTGCAACTATTATTTTGTGTTCTTCTTTATCAAACATAAAAACTAAAAGTACAGCGGGTGAATACAGATAAGTTTTGTTGATATGTCAGTCAGTTATGTCCTCTACTTGACACCTACTTCGATCAACGCTTGCTGTAATTCATCTTAGGATTTTCCCATATTTATTTACATATTTATTGTGATGTTGCAATTTAGAAAAATATTTTTTCGACTTTTGGGAAATTTGAGGGCTCACAAACCAGAGGGTTTTTTTAAAGATAAAAATATTCATTAGAATCTATTTTAAATAGATTAAAGTCGAATTTTTAAAAAATTGGGGCACTCCCATCATAGTAGGGGAAGGTATTAGTTATTTTGGTTACTTTATTATTTTAAAAAAATCATTTTGAGCATTAAAAATTTGAAATTGCGAAACATTTTTTTTTAATTCTGGGGGTTCCCATACTCAAGTGAAGCGTTTTGGTAAAATTAATTTTAAATAAATAATGTTTTAAACGTTGATAATGAATAAAAGAAAAACCTTTTTAAAATTCTTTAAATAACTCAAAGATACAATCTTAATTCTAAATAAACAAAGTTGTAATTTTCTAGGCAGGTGAAAACTTTTGGTTAATTTTTTTTAAAGAGATTATAAGGAGTAAGGGCTATCAAAAAGGTTAAGATTTTTACATTTTAAATGTTAATGGGTAACTTGCGAGATGGATTTAAATTTAAAATAAATTTTCAAAAGTCTTTTTTTAAATTAAAAGACATTTTTGTTACTACAAACCACTGGAGAGGGACGGGCAAAATCTTTTACAGTGCTTATTGATGTAGAAAATAGAGATGCAAAAATATCACATTAACTCTTTTTCTGAAACAAGATGTAGCAAAAAAAATATATAAAGTCATTTTTTGGCGAGGGGTTGAATATTAAGAAGATTTTTTAGTAATTTAAGAAATCGATAAAAAAAATTTCAACTTTTGTAAGAAAACGGTTTCTGCTAAGCTCCCGAGTGAAGATTTGAGATTTTTATTTCGGCTGAAACACCCCCACCCCTTTTTAAAATTTTTGCAAAAATTTAATACTTTTTTTTTTCTTGAAGATAGTACCTGTTTACTAAGTTTGATGAAAATCGGTCAACGGGGTCCTATAAGCAAATACGGCCAACATTCATACGCACAATATACGTACATACGGCCAAATACATGGCCGTATTTCTCAAATCCATTTGAGAAAACTAGAATCTTTAGTCTTCAAAGCATTGGAATAAAAAAAAATTCGCAAATTATTCACTAAAATTTGTTTAAAATCTATTTTTTTAAATTTTTTAAAAATCACTTCTTAATGCACAAAACTTCTCTAGAAAACATTTTTTAGATTTAAAAATTTTTTTAGATTCTTTTTTTGACCAATCTAAATGCTTTCACGTAATAGCTATAGCTGCTACAGCAGCATATATCGCTAAATCCGGGAATGTAATAACCAAAAAATGGAAAATTGAAAGTCCAAATTTGGGGAACATGTTAAGAAAAAAGTGTCGCGTGTTTGCAGTTCGACAAGGATATTGAGAGATTGACATACGTAAAAATTTCTTTCAAATAAAATCTATTACCCTACAAATATATAAACAAAATAAATAATAATAGTATATAATAATAATAAAATAATAATGACAATACTTGTACGTACTTATATAAAACTTAAAAATAGTAATTCAAATAAAAATGACAAGATTTGTTTAATAGTTATATTATAAAAACCAGAATACAGTCTAATTTACTAAAACCCTTATATTAACCACTAGAAACTAATATTATATTAACAAGATAACCCTAGAAAAGTTCATACAATTCATTTTCTGCATATATTATTACTTTTACTATTTATATTAGAACTACTCTGCACAAGTAGAATACTGTTACTTTCGCTGTCTTTACTAATAACTCACCGAACAACTTCCTGCATTCATCCTCTGTCCACGTACTCTTCATTCATTGTTACTACATGCTTACTGATATCGCTGCTTGCGCAAGCGCATCGAACTCGGGCTTGCGAAACTACTCATTGTTACCGCTTGTTATCACGACTGCGCCGAACATAGCCTCGTAGAAGTGCTTACTGTTCGCTGGTCTCAGGCAGTATTTATATCCCCTGGGCTGCAGAAACAGGTCCCAACTCTTCCCTTTAATTGTTATAGCGTAATAACTTTCATTGTCCTTATTTTTTGTATAAAATTTTTTTCCCGGTCTGGTAACCCTTATGGTCAAACAAGAGTTTTTGGAGGTGCCATTGTCAAAGAAAAAATTACCAATTTTTCCTTTGAGCTAATTAACGGACCTCTCTTTTCCTTGACCTTTTTCGGACCTTTTTCTTTGAACGAACCTCTTATTCTTAAAGAAAAAAAAAATTTTTATTCCTTCCAGATTCTTCTTTTCATTATCATTTTCTTTTTGTTTCCTCTTAATTGGAAGAAATCCGTTATATCTATTAAGCTTAACTTATACCTGTTAAGCTCCGTTATATCTATTAACCTTAAAAAAGGAGTACTATCCTTAGGTTACATTTAATTTTTTTGATTAAAAATTCTAATGATGGAGCGAAGAAATTATATTAAGTTATTTAACGGTAATTGGGAAAAACCCATGATTACTCATGATTTTTAAAAGTAATTATGAAGCTTCGAACTCTTCGGAAGTAATATCGAGCTTCTAAACTATGCAAATACAGATTACTGTATTTCTTTTACAAACGTGATAAAAGAAATATAGTCTTTCAGTTGCTTAGAACACATTGATGTGAAAATAAAAGTACAATTTATAATTTATCCAAAAGTACAATTTATCGTTAATTTAGATGATCCGTTGTGTTGTTTTACTACGACCTCGGCTCATGATTTGAAATGATTCTGTCGAAAAATAGGTAATTATATATTTAATTTCATAATTCATTTATTTTACTTAAAAATGTCGTAATTAATCAACTACAAATGAATACAATTCATCAACTATTTGTTTTTTATTACTAATAACGGGTCAAAATTTGTTATACGCCCACAATGCTTCTGTTAGTTAATTAATTCTTTGATGGCGCCACTTTAACGTTATATTGAACTAAAAAAATAAATAAAATTATAAATGTAATCTTTTTTTTCGGAGGGGAAGCGAGTGTGGGTTAAGTTTGGTTAGATTATATTTATAAACCCACGGGGCTGGTCTAATGGTGAACGCATCTTGGCAAATCAGCTGATTTCGAAGTCGAGAGTTCCAACGTTCAAATCCTAGTAAAGGTAGTTTTATAGGGATTTCAATACTAGATCGTGGATACCTGTGTTCTTTGGTGGTTGGGTTTCAATTAACCACAAATCTCAGAAACGGTCGACCTGAGACTGTACAAGACTACAATTCACTTACACTCATACGTATCACCCTCTGAAATAATACCTGACGGTGATCTCCGGAGGATAAACAAGAAAAAAAAGATTATATTTATAATTTTATTTATTATTTTCTTATTTCAATATAGAATTTCAGTGACGCCATCTTAGAACTAACTAAACTAACTAACTGTTGTGGGCATATGAAGGATTTTGATTTTAATAATGATTGTACTTTAACTATATTATCAAACCTCTTTTCGTACGAAAACATTTATGAATATTCTCCCCTTTTAATCAAATTAAGAATAGTAGATTTAGTATTGCCAATCTTTTTCACCTGAAGAACTTTCTATTATATATAACCGACTTTTATAAAATAAGGTTTTCAATATTATCCGTATGTTTGTTATTTGTATGTATTCAAGCCATGCTATTCACCAAAATGAATTAATCTCAGAAATTATTTTTTTTGAATTTTATAGAGACAGTTGCTGTAACAACGTCTTTTTACTTTTTTACCGCATAAATTAAGTGGCATATTATATAAACAAAAAGCAATGTTTACACAATGTTGAAAATTTTTTATATCTCATCTTTAGTTAGGATTAGATGATTTTAGCACGATTATATATATATATACAAACATTTATGAACTGGGTGTCTGGGCTAAAGGTATCCAAAAGTAACAGCTTATATTAAGAGAACCAGTTATATAATTAATAATTTTTTTTTATTAAATCAGCAACTCACCAAGTTTTAATGTAGATTAGTCAAGTTCCGTGTGTGTACCTTTTGCAGCTCGGCAGACGTTTAGACGATGATCTAACTCTTGCCAGGTGTTTAGCATATCTACGGCGTTATTAGATCAACAGTTTCAACGATTCTCTGTTTTAAACCAAACCTCAAACTGTTCTTTGGTACACACAACTTTTAATAAACCTCCGGGACCACCGTTAGGTATTGCTTCAGAGGATGAGATAAATGATTTGTAGCGTGTGTGAAAATGCCATGTTGACTGGGATTCGAACCCGGAACCTCCTGATAAAAGACCGAGACGCTATCACTCGCGCCACGGAGGCCGGCCCAAAGAAAATGTTGTTCAAGAACATTGTAAGATCTCAATGAAAGCGTGGCGGAACACCATCTTGTTGGAAACTGAATCCTGCAGGATTCTTAGGAACAGCAAAGCTCTCAAGTTTACTGTTTATGGGGATGGATGAAATGCAAAGTATACAAACAAAAATTAGACACACATGATGAACTAATCGCAAGCACGCTCAATGCTGCTGCCCTCATCAAGGATCGTGTGAAATATCATTAGGTTGGTGACAGAGAATGTAAGGAAGCGAGTTGAAAAATGCATCGATAAGAATGATGGAATTTTCGAACATCTATTTTAAATTAATACAGTATAAACTACAGTGATCTTTTTTTTTATAAATAAAATTAAAATATTTTTAATATTTTTCTAAATTTATTGTTCTAAAAATAGCTGATTTTACGTTTACAAATTCGCAATATTTTTCTGTTATGTTTTGTTTTTAATAATAAAAGTCAATTTTTTTTATTTTCAGAGTTAAATTCTCTACAAGTTTCGATTATAAAATTTATGTATTTATTAGTTGTTTAACAAAGTTACCGTACTTCAAACCTAAAAAAAAATAAGTGTTTTTCGTAACCAAATTTTTTTTTTACGTTTGATATCATGAAAGCTACGAAATATAAAGTTCTCGGACCTGTTTTATTCGATTTTTCAGGTAAAAACATAAGGGAACATCAAGTTTACCTCTTATATAATGTCTTAAAAATTTCAGTATGACCTCATTTCATCAGGAGAACTGAAATCCGGGAGAAAATTTTCGCTAACCGTAATTCGATAACAAAACATTTTCGGACATATATATGTACGAACTTTTGTTCTTACTTCAAGCTCTAGAATCATTTCTAAAATTATTTCCCTTTTCTAATATATATAAAGATAATTTGTATATATATGTGCGAAAATTCAAGAGAATTGTATTGTGAAAAGTAAAGAAAAAACTAATAATTTTCATATTTCGCAGAGCTTTAGCTTCCACTCTAATTCACTTGATAGCGGATTTAACACTGATCATTTTTTTAATTTGGAGGGAGAAAACATCGTAAAATCATTTTTATTATCTATCAGGAAAACATTAATGAAACCTTTGTTCAATTTTCAGAAAAATCTGTACTTGTGCAAGTAAGTTTATGCCAAATTTCTTCTTTTTATTGCAAAGTTATGTTATTTTTCTTGTAATTTTTTTTTAATGAATCCCTCAGGATTATATGTTAAATGTATTTTTCTTAGAGTTAATTAAAATGTTTTTTTATCCATTATTCGAAAAAAAATCAAAGTTTTACGCATAATCATATTACATAAATATACGTTAATTAATTATCTTGATAAATTACTAAAATTAATAATTAAAGAGAGTTTATACAATTTTATATTGAACAGGTTTTAATGACTTTTAAATTCAAACAGATCATTTATTAAAAACTAACTCGAAATTTTATTCGTAGTGTTCAGATTACTTAGAATTATTTGGCGAAAGACCAATTTTTTCATTTTATTTTATTTTTTATGTGGTTCATTTGACGACTGAGTCATTAGAAATCCTTCATCTTTAATTAATTATACAATTGATCTTTTGGCCTTAACCGTTTCGTTCTTCATCAGGTGCTTATTTAAAATCGTTTTATACGCAGGCGCTCAAAGAACGGATGATTTTAAGCGTTTTAAAGTTGTAAGCTTAATTTTTGAAATATCGATAAAGTATACATACATTCTACATTTTACTACCCTGGAATCGTAGCTCAATAGCTACGCTGCAAAAAGGAGAGTACGGTAAGTAGTCAAAAAATGAGGTACGGTTTTTTTCTTTTTTTCGGAATTTCATGATCCAGTAACCCCTAAAAACAAAAAAATTGGAGGTAATGTTCACACGTATGTACGTGTGTTGGCGTGTATGAAACTTAATCATTTTTGACTGGATAAACTGATTTTGATGAAATTTTGAACAGAAACTCGTTTACATGAGAGAAATTGTTGGTAAAATTTTGGTGTTAATTTCTTCAGGAGGCGGGTCCTTTTGAGTAAATTTTCTCAAAATTTTGCAAATATAACCTCACTTTATATTAAGCTCAGTACATGCATACATGCTTATCTTACCGTTTTTAAAAGAATGTTGCCCACAAAATTTCCCTCCTTTGTCAGAATCGAAAATAACTATCATTTTTAGTAATTGCATATTTATTAACCGAATTTTTTTATATATTTCAAGGTATAGTAGTAGTAGTGCATACGATAAAAAAAAATTACTTCGTGGGCAATATGTGGGTAGGGAAGCTGAACAGAGGTAAAAAGTATCGATTTATGGAATTTTTTAAAACTTATTTAAACTTTTAATAATAATATTACACTAAAATTAAATCATAATTTACCCCATCCTTAAAAAAAGAAATCTTAGGTAACTTTTTATTGACTGTACATTTTTCAATGGAATTTTTTTAGTTTTTTCCATTTAACGTAGTAAACGTAGAAAAATCAAACAATTTTCTTGGGAAGTGATTTAGCGTGTGGAGCAGAAGTAAAAAATATCGTTTATTAGGATTTTATAAACTGTTTTCATATATCATTTTTTTTTTTTATTATGTAAAAATAAATAGTCAATGCCAGGAAAGAGTTACAATTTTGTTAGCTTTTTTTTTTTAGTAATTAATAATACTGTTTAATAGTTAATAAACACGAATTATAAAAAAAAAAAACAACAAAAAAAACATTGAGTTCTTTAACTAGTTACTGATATTTTAAGCTAAAAATTTCTATTTTCTACACAACTCATTTGTAGATCGTGAAAGATTATTAAGATTTTATGAAAAGTAAAATTAAAACGTAGGAATAGAAGAGTTATTTATAATTTGTAGAAGAATGAGGAATCTATAATAAAGGAAGATAGCTGTAATACAAAAAAGATTCAGGCAAGGATGTAGCCTATTATTTTTACTTTTTAATTTGAGTGTAGAACAAGAAATAAAGTAAGTAAAAGAAAAATTAAAGAGCGGATTAAGAAATTAAAGGTAAAAAAAATAAAATGTTTAAGATTCGTTGATGCTATTATTATGACTGATGGAAATAGAAGTGAGTTTAAAGATTCGGATTCATTGTTACGGAAGAAAATCATTTTCCAGTTAAAACAAAGGGGATGAAATGAGTCAGATAGACGATAATAACGAGTTCAGCAATATTAAAAAGAGTAGAAACCATTTTAATTTCTTTATTAATTTATGAAAGATTCGAGAAAAAGTACGTTTAAACAAGCAAAGAAAGTTTATGGGGAAAATAAATCTGCTACATGCAACGTAGGCGATTATATAAAAAAATTTTTTACAAATATTTGTATAGAAGAGTACTTAAAAGCAGCAAAATATGTACGATAAGGGAATCGGAAAAACTTTTGATAAGTTATTGGAAAATGATGAACATATGGTGGAGGCATATGAACGAGGAGGTTTAAAGACTAATTTGAGAAAAAATAAATTTGTGGCAGAAGTTTTTAAATAAAAGAACGGATTGATAGGAACGTATCAGTTTAATATAAAAAGATATCTAGAGGATAAGAATAGCAAAAGAAGATAAAGGTTAGAATATAATTCTGAAACGGAGTTCTACAACTTGAGTATGTAAGACTTAAAATGTATGTTTCGGGTGAGATTAGCACAAAATGGAAATAAATACAAAAGTGTATCAAATCAACCACCTGATGACACAAAAATAAAGTTTATATAACGTAATTTTAAAAAGGGGATAAATAATGTTTTAAGTTCAGAAAGAAAGGTTATAAAAATGCAGACCTCTTATTTAAAATTTAAAAAAATAATTTCTATACGTATTTGTTAATTTCTATAACTTGAGATGAATCACAATATTTCTCTTAAAATGAACTAATCGATGGATGAAGCCGTAACTTGATGAAAATCCATAAACAAAAGAAAAACGAATATGTTATTTGATTTTCACAAAATTATTTAAAAGAAACCACATCAGCTGTTCAAGTACACAGTACCGTTCTCAGGTGGAAACAAACCGAAAAAGTACGTCTCTTTGAAAAGTCTGAGGAAGATACAGTGAACCGAAGCAGCTGTTGTGGATTTTTTTTAAATTTCGTGAAAATGAAATAACATATTTTTTTTTTTTTGTTAGAAATAAAATAACCATTATTAAGAATACTAAGCATTCCGTGTCAGACTTACTAAGATAAGTGATGGCTGAAGTGATTTTTCTTTGTCTTCATTGAGACACCTATTGCTGAACTGTAGGAAGATTTTCACCCCTATAAAGGATATTTTCAATCTGTTCACTGCAGATCCTGTATGTATAAAGAACATTATCACCCTCAGAGAAAAAAATTCTGATTAGTGCCTTTTATTTTAAATGTTTTAATGTGTAAAACACTTAGTAAGACTGGGACAGGTAGTGTTGAGGAAAAAATTAATTTACCACGTTCCGATGTGAAACGATACTTTATATATTGCTTTAACTAACCAGGGAAAAGCATACTGTAAAACTATTACAATATTTTGCCGATACATATTTTTTCTGAATTCATATTTATGTTAATATTAATAGTTACTCTAAACTTTCGCTTAAAAGAAATATATATTTTCTAAAAATATAGCTTAAAATTAATTAAAAGGTGATATAAAAAACAGCCTAAATATCTTCCTTATATATCCCTTTTTTCCAATTTATCAGGAACATATATGTTTAGAACATATATCTCTATAACGTATGTTTATGAAACAGGTAACAGTTTTATTAGTGGCATTATGAACTCTAAATGATGATTTGAAATAAATAATATGGTGGACGGTGTAGATTTATTTTCCAAACCGAATTGAAAAATCAGAATAAATATTTTGATCTTAACAATTGGGGTATCAAAACTGTTTAAAAAGAGAATTTAAAATATGGAACTGTGTATTACAGGGTTGAAAAATAATATGCGTAAAAGATTGGTTTTAAAACAAAATTTTATAATCTAGTAAAAATAGTAATAGAAATAATTTTAAATGTTTCATTATCATTTCATCAATAAGTTCATATGGTGAAATAATGTAAAGTATATTAAAATTAAGTTATTTGAAATCTTTTTGAGAAATAGTTCAAAATTGGTAATGAAACAAGAAAGAAAGAAAACGAATTCGACTGTTATAAATTAACATAAATTTGGTTCGAATATTGATTTTCAAGTTAAAAAAACTATTTTCATTATCACCTTTTAAAATCTTAAAATCATTATTATACGAATGAATCTAGTAAAACAAATTTTGAAAAGATCGAAAATTTTGAAAAGGTTCGAAAATCATACTCGCCGTTGGACCATCTGGTATAAAAAATCTTTTAATAAAAAAAATCTGATAACAAAGTTGTAATACTTTCCTGGCACTGGTTATTTATTCTTATATAGTGAAAAAATTATTATACATGTAAAACGTTAACTTTAGATTTTTTTAGGGTGGGGTGGATTTATGATGAAGTTTTGTTGCAAAATTACCATTTAACTTAAAAAATCAAAAATTCGGTATTTTTATTTTTTTCTACTCCCCCGCCTAAAAAATCACCTTCTAAGAATTTTCTTCTTTTTCTACGTTTACTGTGTTAAATGGAAGAAACTAAAAAAATTTCTACTAAAAAATGTGCAACAAATAAAAAGTTACAAAAGACTTTTTGTTTTGGGGATGGGGATGAATTATGACGAAATTTTATTGTAATATTATTATTAAACGTTTATTATTCAAATTTTTAATGTTATGAAAAGTTTAAATAAACCCTAAAGTATTGAAAAATTATATTTTTAAACTTTGATTGACTCCTCAAACTCCAATATTGCCCCCGAGTTTTTTTTCGACTGCTTACCCTACTACTATGCCTAATAAAACAAAAAAAAATTACGAAAAAAAGTTTAATAAATAAAAAGATAACTTTTTCGATTTTTGGAGAAAGGGAAATTTTGAAGCAAATTAAAAAAAATAATAAAACAGCATGCACGCATGTATTGAGCATAATATAAAGTGTTTGCAAAATTTCGAGAAACTCACTCAGCCCAGAACTATCCGCCTTAAGGAGATATTGATCCCAAAATTTTACCAACAAATTGCCCTATATATATGCATTTCTGTGCCAAATTTCATCAAAATCTTTTTATTCAGTCAAAAATTATTAAATTTCAAACACGCCAACATACGTACAAACATTACCACCACTTTTTTTGTTTTTCGGGTCCCTAGATCATAAAACTTCGGGAAATGATTAAAATACTCACCTTTTGACTAATCACCATATTTTTCTTCTTGCAGCACAGCTCTAAAGCTATGATGCCAAAAATGTAAAAACCATATATTATTGTGTTCCGTCTCTTTTTTCTGTCTCTAATTCATTTTTACGATAGGTGTTTAGATCAATATATCACATAGTGTTGGATCACACACATTTTGCATTAAAGATTCTTTTTCAATTGATTTCAATTTCTATTTGCTTTTAATTTCTGTTTAATTCTCAGTTAACACGTACGAAAACGAACAATTGTTTTCCTTGGTACAATATCTAAAATGTTTCTTTTTAGTATTATCTAAAATTATCTCGTTTGTAAAATATCTAAAAGTTACATCAATTACAAAGTTGACGTAACTTTTAGATATTTTGAGAGTTCCTGTTCCTGTATATATATATGGGAACTAAAATTTAAAAAAAAATCTGCTGTGGACAGGACATGATTTCCTTCTACGCCTATTAATTACATGTGTACATTTTTAAAAGTACATAAAATTTTATTTCACTAATAAGTTTGATTTTTTTTCATTTTTTTATTGTTATTGAATTATTATTTATTGTAATTTTTTTTACAATCACAGGTTAATAATTATTAATAAAAATTAATACATTTAAGTTAAAAAAAAAAAAATTAAAAAAATGAAAGGAATGAAGTCGAATTCGACTGATGTATCTTTCCCTTGTAAGATCAAAATATTTCATTAATTAAAATTTGATTTGGCTATGACTCTGGAACCAATGAAAATAAGTACTCAATAATGAAAAGCTCTCAATGAGGGCTTACTACTGCAGTTAAGAAAAAGTCTAAAATTCAATTTTTTTGGATTTGGACTTTTTTTGGACATTTTTGGTCAAGTCGATTAAAAGGTCAAGACAAAAGGGGAGTTGCACAACTAGATATTACAACAGTCCTAATTTCAAAATTTCAACATTCTACGGCTGATCGTTTTTGAGTTATGCGAGATACTTACGTATAGTATGATCTAGTAGTAGACAGTACGCACGTACGTACGTACAGACATCACGCCGAAACTATCAAAATGGATTCAGAGATGGTCAAAATGGGTATTACGTTGAAATCTGAAAACCGATATTTTTTGAGATCATAATACTTTTTTTACTTCGTACAAGGAAGTAAAATATTCTAAAAGATAATACTGTCTTAAAAATAAAAATACTTTGAATATCAGATGACTATAATATTTTATAATAATAAAATACTAATCAATGAAAACACGAAAAATGTCAAATTTTACTATGTCGTCAAAATAGGCGATGTATTTTTTTCTCTTAAAAGATCTACTTCTTAAGTTATTTTAGAAAATTGTTTAAAACAAAACGCTAAGGAAATCTTTAAAAAAATCATCAAACAATTGATTCAAATTTCGAATGCGGTTTTATTTCTTTTATCGTTATAAGGTATCACATAAATATTAAGGGATTTATTAATATAAAGAAACATTTTTTAAATCACAAAAATGCTCTTACATCTCAAGAATTATTGATAAGATCCTTTATTCTTGAATAATCTTACCTTATTTTGTTATTTTTGTTTGTTACATAAATCATAGTTAGTTTATTTTTTGTTATTGAAAATTTACATAATATCTATAAAGCACTTAGTAGTATTTAGTTTTACATAGTAATGAGCGAAATATTTTATCAGTTACGCAGATTAATAGGCAAACGTAATTAAGAAACTTAACGATAGACTGCGTTATTATCATTTACTGTAGACTACAGCGTAGCCTGTATTCGGCTATAAAGGCCAATATGTATCTAGCTTACAAAGTTGAATTTACAGTTATATAACAATCGACTAAACCGGAAAATTTTCTATTGGAGTGAAACTTTTTTAAATATTTTTCTGTGAGGTGTTTAAGAATTTTTTGTAGTGTTTTTTTTTTTTCAAAGAGTATACTTTTTATAATCTCCTTTCCTCGATTTTATTATTAGCTAACATTATAGATTATTGATTTTAATTAATGTATATATTTGTTCGTTGCAATTAACTGATAATAGCTGTAATATGGAATACAATTACCGAGTGTTTTTTTTTGTTTTTATTAATTTTAATGACTCATCTTATTTTTTTTTTATGAAAAAAATAAACATATCTAACTACTGATAACAGGCTATACTTGTAATTTACTATAACTTGTTCAGTTAAACCTTAATCTTTTAATTCCTTATTAGTGTACATACCAGCTTCCTGTTTATTTAGGAAAGGAAATACTAGGAAGAATTGTGTAGGTTTATTGCTCACTATTAGGAACATAATTTTTTATTGTTTTGAGGCTACACTTCTTTTTATAAAATTACTGTTTTCTTTTGTAATAATTTTTTGTGACACATTTTAATTAAATAAATGTAAACTAAGTCGTCGAAGTGCGTTAGATGAATTGGTTCCCTTAGATCATAAGTTAAACAATGTACAATTTCGCTGCTTGCTGGAATTTATTAGAGGATATTGTTAATAAAACGTTAATTTTTTTCTTTTTAACCTCCGGGACCACCATTAGGTATTGCATCAGAGGATGAGATGAACGATTTGTAGCGTGTGAAAATACCATGCCTGACCGGGATTCGAACCCGGGATCTCCGGATGAAAGACCAAAACACTACCACTCGCGCCACGGAGGCCGTCTAAATAAAAAAAATACAACAAAAAAGTTATATTGTTAAAAGGAATAATATTAATTGTCACTATCAATAATGAGAAAGAAAAAATCTAGAAAATATTTACTTGAACCTACAGTCAATTCTGTATCTTATCTACTTATGAATATAAAATTCTGACCAAAGAGATACAGAAAAATTCGCTTAATGGAATAATATTTTTTAAGTCCTAAAACAATCCCGCTTAAAAGAATAATAGTGATATTCGATTATATAAATATTGCATAAATGTGTAAATTCCGGGACTATGGAATAAATAGGAGTAATTTGAAATTTTCCTTTGGTCTATTTATAGTAATATTTTATTTAATATTAAGTGACTTTACCCAATCACTACCACTGTAAATCGTTTTTCGAAATGTATGTTTATAGAAGTTGGTCAGGAAGAATCTATTTTGCAGTTATCATACAAAACTTCATAGTTTATACAAAAGATGACATAGAAATTACCTCCAAATTGTCACCAATTTACCAGCGTTTTCAAAAGAAATGCTAATACAACCTGTAATAAAAATTGAAGAAGAACAAAGAAATAGTGAAGTGTTTACAGTATAATTAACGCAAAAAAAAAGATAAGTACTTATGAGGTGATAAGGGAATTTATCAAAGCTTAGCAATTCGAGGTTGAATTATGAAAGAAATGGAAATGTAGCACAAGCTGTGCTTAAATAATATTTATTCAGTTGTAAAAGAAAATTATAACGATTTTCAGATTTCTTTACTAAAAGTAATAAATAACCTGCTTAAATCATAAAATAAATTAATAAGACTTCAGAAAAAAGAAATAAAAAAAGACAGTCGGTTCGGTAACTAATTTTCAATTAAAATATTTTATCATTTTTTCTAATATTTTGGGTTAAGTTTTTCTCAAAACAATAAAACTGAAGATTCATTATCATTTAAGTGTAAGTTTAATTTTTTCAATTTTTATCTAATTTAAAAAAATAACTGCGCCCTGAGAACGAATGTTTAAATTATTTTTTTAAGTTTTACATAATAATTACATAATAAATATTACACCCAATCCAGCAATGAATTATATATACAATCATATCGCTTATACTCGCCAATCATATCGCTTTTACTCGTAAAGCCCCTGTTTACATGTTAATATACACTCGTAAATCTCCTGTGTATAGTAACATATAGTGTAGTGTATATTAACATATACACAGGGGCTTTACGAGTAAAAAGGTAAACGGTTAACTTTTTTTTACCAAAAATGTAAACAATAATTTAACTATAAGTAACAGCTTAAATGTAAGTTCATTATTATTTAAATAGAAAACTTGGATTAATGTTGCGCTTATGTGTAATTCATTGGACAGTATTTTTTTTATTGAAATGCTAATGAGCCCTGCAGATAGCTCCCGGTATCCGGCAATATCCGGTTAAAGGAATATTCCGTTTAATGAAAAATAATTATAGTTTGTAAAGTTGGTTCTCTGTTAAACGGTTTTACTAGATAAAAATCAAAATATTTAACATGAAATCTGGCCACTCAATGTTAAGTAGTGTTTGAATAATAGTAGTTTTATTTTAGGCCGCTCTGTAACGTTAGTATTATTGGCAGTACTAACAAAAATTAGTTCTATAAATTATTCCTATAACTAAAAATTTAAATTCTAACATAATTTGAATATTTTGCGTTAATAGGCTTATTTAACTATTAGTTTAATTAATTAACATAAAAAATAAAACTTATTTATTAAATAATTTATAAACATTTTTTTTTTCGATATATATCTTATAGTCTAATTGTAAAGAACGGAGTATTATAAATAAATTTGCGTGGATAGACGTGTTAACTAAGGAGTAGAAATTAATAAGTTAAAAACAGGATTTGGAATGACGGTTTTCACTAATTAAATTAATAACATTGTAAACCCGTTTTACAAGTTCACACTGATTAATTAATAAGGAACACCTCTTAAAAATGTTTTCTTGTACAAAATTAATCATTATGTAAATATGTAGCATAACTTATAGATTAATGTCCTACAAGTTAGTCGGTAGCTAGTATTAAGTCAGTAGGCATTCGGTTCGGTACAGATGTTAAAAACTAATTACCCTGTTAAATGCGAATCTTTATCTTTGTCGAACGTTTGTCGTTCTCGACTTCTCCCCCTTCTTTCTATTAGTTAAAGAAGGCCTCCGCCCAGGTGTTAGCGGATACGGGTGGAAGGGGTTAAAAAGTCTTGAACGATAAAGAAGGACAGAAGATATTTATTTAGTCTGAAACAAAGAAATGGACCGTGTTGTAGGTAGGGATAGATATATACTACCCTATTGGACAGTCGACTTCATGATGGCGTTGAAGGCGGAGCCAGCTGTTTTCCCTACCACTACGGGCTACTGACCATGCCTGACAAGCAATTCTCTCTGCTCAGTTGATTTCGTTGGCAAGTGAGGATATGTTACTGTAGCCTGACCGTGACCACATTGTACTGCGCACCATTCATTGCCATGGACTCAGGTAACCCCGTAAACCCTCGAGCCCCCACCGCTCGATGTCACCCCTTACTTTTTTAGTTTACCAACTAATTGGATTATTAACAGTAAATAAAAAACAATTATCCAACATCATCGAGTTAAATTTGTAAACAAACCGTATTAAGTTTGATGTGCGCCTAATTATAATTTGGTACAATGTATTTTTTTTACTAAAAAAAGTAATAATAAATACAATCGTACTGTTCCAGCGACCTGGAAAAAATAACCGTAAGAAAAATTAATTAAAGTTGTTTCGGAATTGTAAAATTAGGCCTAATTTATTTATATATCCTACATTTATAGAACTGTAAGTTTTTATCCGTTAAAAAAAGAAGCGAAATAAATTTCAGGAAGTTCTGTAAAAAATTTTTTCTTAAAAATAACAGTTTAGTAGAAATACGGTTTAATAATACAACAATAATCGGTTTTTAAAAGTAAACTTTAATTAGTGGTTAAATTTCAAACTAAAACGAGTCGTGTTTTACAGAAAAAAAATAATCTAAATTATAATTTTTGTCTTAAGTCTTTTTTTCGGATGAATAATTTTTATAAGTTAAAAAAAATTCAGTAACGATTTAAATTATAAACATATTTTGTATCGGATTATGATAAAAATAATTAATAGATGCCTAAATTTTAAATTTAAGTTATTTTTTGTTATACAGCAAAATTAACTTGATAAAAAAAAATTACGTTACAAAAAAAAATCCTTAATAAAAGTAATAAACACGATGAGGCTTATATTTTTATTTTTTTCTAATTTCTCACCTAATTAGGTAGAAAAATGAAAACCCTTAAAGTAAACTACGAATAAATAAACAAACATTCGGTCAAAATTTTGTATTTTTAAACTAATTTTATCTAAGTATTAATTTATATATTAAGTCAATTTATATTAATTTATTATTTACTTTTTTGAACATATTAGATTTAAAATTAATCTAAGAATTTTTTTGTGCTAGTTAAATAGGCTATTACTGGTAGGTAAAATTTTATTTAATGATTTATTTTGTTGTACATATATAATATGTCAAATTATTTTATTTTATTTTTTCTTAGCACAATATAAATTTGTTTATTAGGCTTTAATTTTGAAGATTAACTTTTTTTAAAAAGCATTTAATAAAAATAATTTTAGAAAATAAGTTTTAGCCTACCTTCTTAAAAGTTAATTTAATTTTCCTCTTCTATTAGATTTCAAAATTTTTTGGACTTTCTCAAGTGCATAATTTAATATCAGGATAATATAGGAATTTTTGAAGAAGTGTGTTAAATGTAAAAAGTTTTTATTTAGTACCAATTTGTCAGTAGTTATTTCAGTTAATTGTCGGTTTTTATACTTAATTTTTTTCAAAAAATGTTAATTTGATAGTAAAAACTGAAAATTGACACATTCCTTTCCACGGTTGTTTTTTTAACAGGTTATGTTTTAGTTTATTCAGCATATAAATAAATAATTTTATGTTATAAAATGTATATAATACAGATATATTTAAAAAATGTTTTTATTAGACTTAATTTTAATGATTAGAATAAAATTAATTTTAAGAATTACACTTACTTAACCTAGAAATTTATGATTAGAAAAAAATGATAATTTGGTTTTTACTCTTTAAAATAAAAAAAGAACGTGTTAAAACTACTGTGTAATAATAACAAAAAAAAATTATTTATAGTTAATTGAAAATGTAATTGTATTATTTAAATTTACGAGAAAACACAAGGATAGCAAAAATCTTATTTTTAGTCTGTACTGTTTACAATTTATTTGGGTGGCAGTTAACTTATGAAAAGCATAAGTTTAATTGTAAATAAATAATTAGATTATTGGGACGTCATATTTATAAAAAGAGAATATTTTTGCTTTGACACATATAATTTATTTATTTACAATAGATTACTTTTAATTTAAATCTAAAATGTTAAATCTTAATGACATTAGGTCTTATTAAACTCCTATCTATGTTTCATTAAGCGCAAGATATGAATAAAACAATACGGGGTAGATAAAATATCTTGAACATAATTTAGTAGCCAGTCTTCCTTTTTATTAATGGAATAAATAAATTTAAACCATTAAAAAGGTCAGTACATAATTATATCACATTAATCATATCAGGATTGTTACTGTGTGTTTTTTATTCAGCAACAAAACGAACAGTTGAGGTATTATTTGCTCAGACGGTTAACCGTGGAACAATCGAAAATCGCGTATGTTTCATATTAATCATTATCATATAAAATAATTATACAAATGTAAAAATTTGAAAGTAGTACAATAAACAGAAATCAGAACATAATAAATAAATAATTTTTGAGAAGTTAATTGGAAGAATACTAATTAAAAATAATGCGTAAAATTTATATATATATATATATATATATATATATATATGTGTGTGTGTGTGTGTGTGTGTATGTTTGGGTGTGTGTAAACAACCACAACAATAATATTATTATTAAAGAAATTCTCTAGTTTAATTTAAAACAAATCTATTGGAAAATATTTTATTAAAAACGGCTATGGAAGTGTTGGAAATGTAAATTATTCAATTCAAATTAAAGCTATAGTGATCAACACGCGCAAATAGTCATAAACATTAACTTACTAGTGTGAAATAAAATTATAAACTTGTCTAAGAATTTTATTTTTATCTATGTTTTCATTTAATTATTAAAAATAAAACTTTTTGTGTTAAATAAATGTATTATATCGTTTTACCAAAATTTAGTGTGCGATTTTAACATTATGTACGTAATATGGTGTGTTTAATGTTATTTAAAATGAAGTTGGTAATGAATAAAGTTTTAATTAAATTTTTTTAACAATAAAATGGTTGATGTGTTTAATTTTATCATATACGGTTTTAATTTGCCGAGGAATAATGGAGGTAGATCTTCTTAGGCCTACAGTTGTTAAGGGATGAATATTTTGCGTGTTAGAATATTTTTTTTTGGGTTGGAATAAGTAATTGACTAAAAAAAGATAAATACACAAAAATGGTAATACATAGACTCTTCAGTTATACGTGTTATAT
This sequence comes from Lycorma delicatula, assembly GCF_047948215.1. Lineage (NCBI taxonomy): Eukaryota > Metazoa > Arthropoda > Insecta > Hemiptera > Fulgoridae > Lycorma > Lycorma delicatula. The sequence goes on along the minus strand of NC_134459.1, from coordinate 67,363,746 downwards.
AACCTTATCTCTACTACTATAAATTTATATCTACAGTTTTAGAAGTATATTATAGTAGATAAAATAATACAGACATATAATACATAGAATTTATATTATATATATTTTAACGAAGGAGATTTTATAATATAAAAAATAATAAACAGTTTAAAGAAAAATATCGGTTCCATTCCTAGGATGTATGTCGTTTTCTACACGGTGAAAAATTCCATACCAGTTCCCAAATATAAACGCCATATTTAAGTGATGATGTATTAAAAAATGGTCCATGAATCAAAATAAAGTTGATATTAAGTCAAAATTTTATTTTACTAATTATCAACACTACTTGCCACTGATGAAAGCTTCCTATTTGTGGCTGAAAACGTTTTGACTCGAACTAAATACCGCTCATTAAGTTTAAAATTTAATTCAGTTCTTTTTTTTTAAATTATCATTTATTAAAATGAATAATCATGGAGAATTTTAATTTCATTTTTACTATTATATATGAAAATACAAAAAAAAAATTTTATAGGAAGTAAAATAATTATAAACTATTTAAACTTCCCCGTTTATTAAGTTAACTTAAAATGTATAATTAATATTTATAGTTTAACTACATTCCATGCTTTATTATTTATTTTATTTAAAAAAAAAAAATTATTTCTAATTTTTGCTAAAAAAAAGAATACGGAAAAATTCGTTAGTTTCCTTGGTATTTGTAAAGAAACAACTGCCATAAAATTAAATCAATTAGATATATTTAGCAGTGGTATGATTGTTTTAGGTTAAAAAAAAAAAAAACTGAGATGTAGTATTTATTTTAAATACTTTATTTTAGTGGAAATTTTGACTTAACAATATAGTATAATTTAATTTATTAAAAAATAGAGAAATTGAATAATAATAATAAAAATATTTCAATCCTTTGACTAATACTATCTTTCGATTTTAACTATTTTCCACAAACTGCATGGTCGCAATAAAAACTGCGATATTAGAAGTTTTATTATAGTTAAAATAAAATTCTTCAACCATTAAAACTTTTCTATTCTTACAATTTATTTGAAAATGCCGTAACTGTATGATTCGTAGATATTCCTGTAGTCTTAAACAGAATGCAGATAATTTTTATTTTTATTTTATCCTACATTTAATAATGATACAATTATTAAATTAAATACATATATATATATATATATACACGTACAGTTTTCTTATCTTTTCTCTTTTTTAAACGCTTTCGTAGTAGTTTCTACTTCTTCATAACATATTAAATTGTACATATTTTACTAAAAAATATTAAAAAATGTTTAATTTTAATTTTAAAACAAATTACAGAGACTAAAATGGTCAGCTAGCTTTAATATTTTAATTTTTTTAACATATTTTTAATATAATATTTATATTTTAATACTTTCTGACGAAGTGACGAAGCAGAGATTTCTGCGAAAGCGCTAAACAGACAGAAAATAAAAGGGAAAAATGTTATATTAAATAGTAAGTAAACGAAATTAATTTCTAGAAATAACTGTAATCTCCTGTTAAGATGCAATTTGTTAGACTATTTACATAGTTTATTTTCATTAACGAATATGACAGTTTATTTTTGTAAAAACTAGGCTATTAATTGGAAACAGTATATCTGGAAACTTTTGTTTCGTTTAAAAATATTTTAAATATGAACATAAATATGAAACATAATGAATGAAATATGTTCATTATATTTTGATGAACATAAATATGAAATATTTATGTTCATGTAATTGTTAAATATTTTAAAATTATAGTATAAATTTCTTTGGAGTATTGACTATTTAATTAACATATAAATAAGTGTACGGTATATTTAAAATTTCATTAAAAAAATTCTTTTGATTCACTTTAAAAGAATAGTCTTCAGCACGTGTTTAAGTAGGATTTTAAGTGTAATTTTTATTGTTGTGTTTAGATTATTCATCGGACTGCTCGTTCATTTGTAAGTCATATTATAAATATAATTTAAATTATAATTTTGTTTATTAATTCTAATTCTTTCTTTTGTTAAAATTTCTTTTAAAATTTACATTTTTTAATTATAAATTGAAGTAAAAAAAAAAATTAGATAAAGGTAACAAAAACTAAGCACAGATTATGTAAAGTTAGAGGATTAGTTTTGCCGTCTATAAGTATATAAATTATAAAATTTATAAAGAACTTATTTGTAATATGCACTTACGCAAAACAGAAACAAAAAATAAAATATATATATATATATTATTAACTCAAAAATATACTAACTCAATACTGAATACTTTACTCAATACTGTTAGTATACTAAATATACTAACTCAAAAATTACGACGGTACAACATAAATAATTGCGCGCGCGCACACGAAAGAAGTAAATAATATATTTAAAAAGTTATGACAATCGGAAAAATTTTATTTTTGTTGAGTTAGTTATACATAAATTTTAGATAAGTAAAATTTCCGTAAATATATATACTGATGTTCTATTTTATTATTTTTAAATTAAATATTGGAGCTTCATCATTATGAAAAGCTCTTTAAAAATACTTTTTTTTTAATTTAGGTTATTAATAATTCTTATATTCCAAATTTTTTAAATACTTTTATTTGTAGTTGCATCAATAATTAAAGTCATTAGCGATTGATCAGTATAACGTAATTACCGTTAAATGTATATATAGTCTTGAACGAACTCAAGCCGACCATTCTTGAGTCATGTGGTTAATTGAAACCCAATCACCAAAGAATACCGGTAACCACGATGTGGTATCAAATCCGGAAAAAAGTAACTACATTTATTAGGATTTGAACCTGGGAACCTCGACTTCGAAATCAGCTGATTTACAACAACGCGTTTATCACTAGACCAACCGTTTGGTCTACAGTAAAATAAAATCATTATTTTTCTGAAAAAATAATGATTTTATAAAAATTTAAGTTATGAAATTTTAACAAAAATGAGTTACTATGATTTAAATAAAGTTACTTAAGAGAATGTTAACGAAAAAAAATCATTTGTTGTAGCTAAAATCAATTGTAATTCCCAGAAAACACGTTTTCTTTTATTCATAATATATTCTATCTGCAGTAATTTTGTTGAAATAGAATTAAATATTGTATTTAATGATATTGACTAACTTGTAATTTAACCTTTATAAAATCATATGAACACTAAAGTTACTTAAAAAACGTTTTACTAAAGTCAATAATACTCATATTTTACATAAAATTTGTGATGTAATAAAATTTATCGTATAACTAATTCTAAATAGTTTTCTGTTTTATTCTTCTGTATCCATTATTATTTTTTAGTATTTTCAATTGAAAAGACTTCAGAAGGAATCCTAAATTTCTTTTATAATCACACAATATTATCGTACATTATAATTTTAGGATCAGTAAAAAACAGAGTTCTTAAGAATGCTCAATTACAAAAACATAAGTGATATCAAAAGATCTAAAAACTGCCTCGGGTTCTTTACGGAGAATTAGAATGTGTGTTAGGTAAATCGTATTTAGCAACTTTTCCAGACAGATTTTAATATTATAATTCTTCTTATTATTATTATTATTTGTTTAATAGATTCTTGTAAGAATTCGAGATTACATTAAAATGAGTTCCTTTCAGGGAATATTAATGAAATGTCAGCCAGTGTTTTGAAGTACCTTAACTGAAAACTGATTTAAGAAAAAATTGTACAAAGTATGTTTTCAAGTATTAAAATTACTTGTTAAATATGTTCCACAATAATAAACAGACTAAAATTTAATAAAACCGTATGAAATTATTTTGAGAAATTAACTCTTAAAAAATCAGGAGTTTTAGAGAAAATAATGTTTTTTAATAATCTTATTAAATTGCTTGGAATTATTAAAAATATTTATGTAATCATTGATTCTATTTCTATATTGATTCTGTTAGGGACCTAACCTCCAAAAATAACAAAAAAATATACATAAAGAAATGTTTAATTTTTCATCTGTACATTTTTTAAGCTTTTCCAAACGTTTTTAAGAAATTCAACTACTCAAGATTTAAATTTTCATTGATATTTTAGGAATAAATCCAATGAAAACTACAATACTGTGAATAAACTCCTTTTCAAATTTTTTTATTGTTTTTTTTTTGGGGGGGGGGGAAATTTGTGAATTCACATATACTCGTAAAGCATTAATATATATATATATATATATATATATATACGTATTTTTTCTTTGCTGTTAAGGTTACTTATTAGGAAGTTATTTAAGTAGTATAATTTCTTTAAAAGGAAAACATTTAATTAAGGATAAATTATTTTTAAACGAGAAATGTACGCAGAAGTTTATGAAAAAATATAAAGCAGGTTTATTTTAATTCTAACGCATAATTATTTTTCCAATACGTTTCAAATAAGAATAAAATAAATAAGTAATAGTTATGATTTACAGATTTTCAGTTCAACTAGATAAACCGATATTGAAATATCGAATGAAGAGATTTATGTCGATGTAATTCCTCAAAACAAAATTAATTATACATTTGGGTACGAGCCACAAAATTCGATTGAGAACCCTCAAAGGTCACAACCTCGAAGTACTTTTATGCAATATTTAACGACGGCAATGTGACTATTTAACAAACCAGTCAATTTTTCCCAAATCTCAACGACAAATGTGTTTCTTAATCATGTCTAATATGATTTTTTATTTCAGAAATTTAACAAAAAATTTAGCTAATTTATTGATAAAATTAAAAAAAAAATACAATAATGAGTTGGTTTCAAGTACAACAAAAAGATTGCAACAAAATAAACCATAAATATTTTTTTTTTGTTAAGCTGTGTCTTAATTCATTTTCTCAAATCTAAACATTAACTAAAAATAAAAGCATTTTATTAATATAATAAATTAAATCGAGATTTAAGCTTCATTAAAAAGTGAAAAAGAAAAGAAAGAATGTGGATTGGCAGATAAATTAAACAGTTAAATTTTCGTGTGTTCAGGAAAAACGTTGTTGGTGGAATGTATTGAAAATATTCATGCATAGAAGATTTAATATTTATCTCTTACCATGACCTTCAGGTGGGCTATTTGAAAATCACAAATTTCTTGTATATGTACAAAAGTGTTTCTTGGGAGGCTTTTACTCTTTCTCAGGTACCTTCTTAGCAGCTGATGGTAAAGTAACATTGTTGCATCATATATTGAGTTTGTCAACGCAAATTCGAGGATTAGTAACGAGGCACTATCACTCTGGGTAAAGATACCCGACTTTCTAAAGTACAGTAAGTTGGAAGAGGTTGGTGTGTCCTTCGGATAGGTTTGTCTCTTTTCTCATTTTGTTAGTAGATACATCGTCCTTTTCTCTCTATCTACTCTTTGCTATTTTTCTTGATTGGTCTACTCCCCGATTTGTTCTGCTAGCTTTGACTAAGCTCCCACTGAATCCGTGTTTAGGATATGAGGATCTGTAAAATTACTGCATCCTTGATATTTGTATGGACCGGCGAGGATGATACTTCCTGTTGACTTATCCGTGTAATCCATGACTTTCTTTCTGGTCTGTAAAATAAGGTCTAATTTTGGGGTTATCTGTAACACATTTATATTCTTATTATCTTCCTGTTGTAAGCGATGATTTACAAATGATACGATCCATGTAATCCTTATACAAATGTGGTGCCCGTTTTTTTGGTTTAGCCATGCAAGATTTTTTACAGTTCCACTTAATGTCTAATGAAACTTCTTTTTACCTATCCATTCCAAAATTCTATTCCCTAATCTACCTACCCTTCGTTTATACTTATTTTTAATTTATAATTTAACTTAGCTAATCGTTTGTAATTTTTTAACATAGATTGGCAAACGTTGTTGATGTAACCTGTAATTTGCGTTTTATCTACTTATGTATTTAATTATTGGAATTTTACGTTAAGTAAAGGAGAGGGAATATTATTAATACCTTAAAATCTGAAAATAATAAACATTTTTTTTAATAAAGGGTCTCTCATTTTCAGCGCAAAAAGTAAAATTGCAATAAAACAAAAAAATATGTGTAATATCAACCAAATCTTCTTTTTATTTTCATGCTTATAACATTACATTACGTTCGCAAAACATCATCATTCATATGGTTTCCACTGCTTTGCTTGGTACAGCCTGGTCTATAAACATTGCGTGACTCTTTCGCAAAAATCAACTTAAATTCCGCTAATAACGCGTTGAATATTTGCTTTCAAGTCATCAATCGCTAGTTGTTTTTTGTTATTGACTTGGAACTTATAACCCCAGAGAAAAAAGTATAAGGGAGTCAAATCACACTATCTTGGTGGCCAATTGACGTTACCATTTCGTCAAATCACCAAACTTTTGACTGAATTTTTTCAGCAACTGTGTGGCATGTAGTACCATCCAGTTGAAACCAAACAAAAAATCATGAATCATAACTCGATAGCGTTTACCATTTACTATAACAGCATCTCCTTGCTCATTTTCGAAAAAAGGCCCGATGATGCTATCATCTACCAGCACATAATCCACATCAAGCAATGATTTTTTTCGGATGTAATAGTCGTTGTTGAATCACTTGCGGATTGGAATCATACGGAAAATTTGCTTATTTACAAAGCCATCAAGCCATAAATGAGCTTCATCTGTAAAGCTGATTTTTTAAAATAAAGATTTGGATCCACTTCGAGCGCTGTAGACTCCATCAGCAAAACGTCTCGCAAAGAATGATCCCGCGGCTTTAATTCTAGTTGAATCTTATATAGATGTAGATCAAAATCTTGACGGAAAATTCGCGATGTTCTTGAAGAACGGTCCAATGCATGTGAACGATGTGAAACCGATAAATTTCTATTTTCACGAACACTTGCACTTACAGTAGCAATATTCTCTTGACTTCTTGCGTTTCTTTTGTAATTTGGTGTTTCAATATCAAGAAGAGAAAATTCTCTTCGAGCCTTTTGATCAAACGATGGATTGCTCTTTTGTTTGGTCGATAATGCACACCATAAATATCGCGAATTGCACGATAAGTAGCTGTAACCGATTCCATGTTCATTAATACATTTTTATGATTTGCAAACGTTGGTGAGGCGTGTAGCGTTCCATGATGATTTGCCATAAACTACTGAAAATAAATGACGCTTGAAAAATTAAAAAAAAAACAAATCATTGTCGCCACCAGAATCTGTCAACCTTTTGCGCTCAATTTGAAAAACTCCTTAATTATTCTAGGTACTAACGTCTTTTATGTTAATACCAGAAAAAATATCGACCTTCTTGTCATCTAATCTACTCGTATTTCATTTTTAAGTCTGGACGTAATATTATTTTTTAATGAAATATTTGTTAAGAGTTTTTCGAATTATCTGAATTAATTGTCATTTATAATTAACGAGTGTTTTGAATTACGAGCATTTGTGTTTAAATTTCGATTTTTTCTTGACGATTTAAAAAAAAATTAATTACTTTGAATTTAAAAATAGATTTTTTTCTTATTATCTGACTTTGTTGTATCTGGGAATTTGTAGGAATTCTGCCATTACTTGTAATTATTGACCTAATACCGTATTATTACATTGATTTTATTATAATTATTAAAACCGTTTAATTTCTAATTTTCAACATTTTTCAACAATAATGGCTTTTGATATTGAAAAACACCGTCTACCATATATTTTGTTCTTGTTTTTCTATTATTTTAACTAGTGTAAAATTTTAATTAATGTCACTTGCAGGGTTAAAAAAATGGTATTTGACACCACACATAAATGAGTACATATGTTTTAGAATTACAGTATTAAAATCATGTTTCGTATAAATGGTTAGATGACTTAAAATACACGACAAAAAACCAAATATAGGATTACTTATAGAAAATGTATCATTGGGTATTTCCTAGTTTAAGCAGTGCGAATATTTCGATGCGATATTGATAATCTCGTCATATGTGTGAATAATTGAATTAAATTATTATTAAATAGAAAATAAATATTTTTATTTTTATTGTTTTCTCATACGTAAATTTCGATATTAAAGACAAATTATTAATGGAAATTTATGTTTTGTAATAAAATAAAATAAGAAATTTAGTTCCTAAAAATTGGTAGATCTTAGAATATTCTTTTACTAAATTTTTGTAAATCATTTTTAAAGTTCATCTTAACAGGAAAAAAAAGATATTAAACAAAATTCTGGTTTAAAATGTATGTAAAATAAAATATATATTATATATACTAATTACATCTTTAAGTTTAAATTTACGTTATTACTTAATTTTTTTCTTTGGTATTGTCTCAATCTAGTAGAAACCTAGCTAGATTAACCTACAAAAAGAAAATAATGTAATATCATACAATAATCCAAATTTTGGATTCGATATAGCTAACGTTCGTTCCTTAACCAAAAAAAAAAATGTTTCTTAAGTAATACAAGATTGAATTTTATTCAGCCAGTTGGCTTTCATTGGAAATTAAACTGCATATTTTTACTTTCTTGTACGAAGTAAAGAAATTATTGTCCGTCTCCGTGGCGCGAGTGGTATCATCTTGGCCTTTCATCCGGAGGTCCCGGGTTCGAGTCCCGGTCAGACATGGTATTTTCACACACGCTACAAATCATTCATCTCATCCTTTGAAGCAATACCTAACGGTTGTCTCGGAGGGTAAAAAAAAGTAAAGGAGTATTGTGATCGTGAAAATTTTCGGTTTTCAGATTTCAACGGAAATATTGATTTTGACCATCCCTAAATCCATTTTGACTAGTTTTCGGCGTGACGTGTGTACATACGTATTTATCTCGCATAACTCAAAAGCGATTAGCCGTAGGATGTTGAAGTTTTGGATTTATGACTGTTGTAACATCTAGTTGTGTACCCCCTTTTGATTGTAATCGACTTGACCAAAAGTGTCCAAAAAAGTCCAAAATCCAAAAATATTTGGAATTTTTCTTAAGTTTAGTAATAAGCTCTCACTGAGAGCTTTTCAACGATATTTCATAAGTGGTACTTATTTTCATTGGTTACAGAGTTATAGCCAAATGAAATTTTAATTAACGAAATATTTGGATCTTATAAAGGTACATCGGTTCGAATCAGATTTCATCTCCTTTTTTTTACTTTTTTTTTTAATTTAAATATATTGATTTATTGATAATTATTAACCTCTGATTAAAAAAAAAAAAGATGATTAATATTTCAATAATAAAAATAATAAAAAATTATGAAAAAATATCAGAAGTTATTAATGAAATAAAATTGTACGTACTTTTCATTTTGAAAAGTGTGTATATGTAATTTAAGAAACGTACAACGAAGTCATGCGGTGTCCATATCAGATTTTTATTTTATTATGTGCTATTAATAAACAAGATTATTTGGAAAATAAATTGGTGGAAAATTCTCACTAGAAGAAACGTGATAAAAGGTAAGAATTATAAAAGAAGTCAAATATTAGAACAAATAAAAAAATGATACATCAACATTAAAAGAATATCCAAAAAAAAAACTCTTTAGAATTTGCTTTGTTCTTAGAAGTGTATCTAGCTTCAGGACCCAAAAAAATGAATTACTTAGAGAAAGGAATTTTTCTAAAAACATTTAATCATCTATGGTACATCAAAAAACTCCTAGGACCCCATAGCTGCCACAAAAACAACAGTTTCTTTATTTTCTAAAGAAGATGAAAATCTGTTACAGAAAATTGTGATTAACTCCATTACTTTAAAAATCTTTTTTTCTGTTCGGCTAAATATGCTTTCGTATATTCCTTTTTTTATCAACTTCTTTGTTAATAGGTTTTTGTTTTTTAAAAATTATTTTATGTAACTTGTTTCTCACATTTTTCGTCTTGTTAATTTTGATATTTATAAGCGATGTTATTTTATACTGTAGAATATTTATTAAGAGTGTTATTGGATCATTTTTATTTTAGGTCTGGATCAAAGTGAGTTCATAATGTTATTCATTTGGAAGGTTATAATTTTAAAACTTATTATTTTCACAAAAGTATTTTTAAAATTAAACCAGTTACCAATATAAATTCTACTAAGGCTTTTCCGAACGAGCATTCTTATTATTACCATTAATGTTCTCTCAATTAATAATTAATTTGTTACAAAGTTGTTATCTCTAACTTATACTTACGATAAGTTAAAATAATTTATTTATCTCGTATTTTGGCGATTGTATGGCTTTTTTAAATTATTAAAAAAGTAATTTTTCGCCATTTTGGGGATTTGAACCTGATTTACAAAATTGATATCTATATATTTTAGGCATTTTTGTAAAACTTAACATTAATGCGTTTGAACCGACTCGACAGCTTACACCATAATTGCGTAATGATTATTACAAAATTTTAATTTTAGCTACCATTTTGAGGTGAACCCAACGGCCGATCGCGGCCATTCTTTTTTTTTTTTTTTTTTATTTATATTCCCACCTACTCCTCTGGAACGGATCTACAATCAAGTTTGACTCGCGCCAGAGGAGTGTCCTCTTTTCTCTAGCTCGCCTCCCCGCCCGTCGGCTGTATGTCCGGCACGGCAGGTCAGTTCACCGGTTAGCTCTTTTATTTCGTAGGTGGAAATTCCACCTACGACAAGCCGTCATCAGCGAGCGGTTTCTTCTTGACGAGCTTCCTCATCTTTCTTCTTTATAACTGCGGTTATAAACGACGAGATCACATTAAAGTTATCCTCGTTAAGTAGCATTTTATCCACCACATTCTCCGTAGATAATGACCCTATACGTCTTACACAGGATTGCCTGCTTTCAGTCCAACGGTTACATTCAAATACTACATGTTCAGGGGAATCATATGCCCCACAGTAAGGACAGTTGTTGTTATCTACCCTTAGTCTCGCACATAAATAGGACCTGAACGACCCATGCCCTGTAAAGAATTGCGTTATCCAGTAATTTATGTCCCCGAACTTCCTTTCTATCCATGGTCGGATCAAAGGTATCAAACGATGTGTCCATCGTCCCGTGTTGGCTACATCCCAACGATGTTGCCAATTACGCAGCATCTCTTCATATGCTTCTTTAGAAGGTTGTCCACATGCTATACTCACTCGCATCGCCGTCAGTTGTTTAAGCGGAGGAACTCCTGCAATTACGAGTACTGCCTCGGTGGAGACTGAAGAATATGCGCATATCACTCTTAAGCCCATGCGCCGTTGAATTCCTTCAAGGGCTCTTCTGTTCTTGTCGGCACGCAGAGCTCTTTCCCAGACTTGTATACCGTAAAGTAAGATGGAATTAACTACGTGAGCGTAAATCTTACGATCGCGGCCATTCTTGTATTTTTGTAATCTAACGATAATTAATCCGAGCCAGAGATCAAAATCAGACAAAAAGTGTTGTTGTTCACACACATTCTTATTGAATTCAATAACGAACTGATTGTTCGTTGAAAATTAATATTATTCTTTTTTATTATTAATTAAATAAATTTCACAAGTGATTTGTTGAAAGTATCTTGAAATCCGGTATAAATATCTTTACTAAAAGTTACAAATTTTCAAACCCTCCATGAGTATAATAAAAAAATGTGTCTTCTACAGAAATAACAGATAAGTCTTACAAATATTGTTCTGAATTTCAAAGGAATTGAATTAAGGTCATAATAAGCAAAAGTAGAAAAATATTTTCTTAAGTTTTAATTTGAACTTCAATAGTTTTGTAATTTTTTACCGATTGGCTTGATTAATTTCCTTGTGAATTTTAATTATTAAATAATTCCTTCTGTCTGCATTGTAATTATTTTAGAGTTTCTGATGTAATTTTTCTGAAGATCAAATACAGTTTAGGATTTTATCTAGTTGTGATTTTACTTAGATCTAAAAAAAAAAAAAAAAAATAGTTTTATTGGTGTTTTCAGATAAAAATTCGTGTAGGGACAAATATTTATTAAATTAGAAAAAAGTTACGCTTAAAACCGTTCACAAAAAGTTTGCTTAAAATCTATAACTAATTCGGTTGTTAAACAATCATCATCAAGAAGGCTGAAGCATGAAAATGTCAGTCTGAATTGGAGATTTTGGTATTTTAGATGCTTTTAAATAAAGCTACACTTTTTATAAGAAATATCTAAAATGACAACATTTTGCATGTTTTTACTGTTTATTTTAAAAATACCGCCAAAATATTCGTTTTATTATGTGTCATAATTAGTGCTTAATTCTCAATTAATATATTTATTATTATTATTATTTCTTCTTTCGTTTATTTATTAATTTTACTTACCTTTTTAGCGGATTTCCAAAGAAATTGGAAATCGCTACTGCGTCCGGTCGTATACATATGTATAACATTTTTTCGTCCATTCTACCAGACGTAAATCTTAACTTATTTTGACGAAACTTGGTAGGGTGATGTAAATCTACAGGCAATTGTGCTCTATTGATTTTCAAGGGAATTATTTCAGAGGAACCAGTTAGAGCAAAAAAACGGGGGTTTGGGTACATTTTAAATTTTTATGTTTTACTGGACGAAATTTTTAACCGATTTTGATGAAACTTAGTAGGATGATTTAAACCTAGTAGAAATAAAATCCTATGATTTTTAAGCGAATCGATTCACATATTCTGACGCTTTTACTATGATAGAGTTTTCTTAAATATACTTTCCTCAGTAACTGTTGATTATTAAACAATCAAAATCGAAATCTACTTTTAGGATTTAAGTAAAATTTTTGTAAACGGTTTGAAGCGTAATTTTGTTTTTCAGTTTATTTCAATAGCATTTCAGCGGAAATTTTTATTTATATTAAACAATTTGTTACATTAACCAATTTACTGATTAAAGGAAATTTAAAAAAAACGGAGTATGAAAGCTCAATCAATAAAGAGTTTCGTTGGTAAATAAAAAAAAAAAAAAAATCATTTACAGTTCTACACAAGAAGACCGACTTTTTGTAAATTTAATTTGGTTTTAATATTTCTTTAATTTGGTTAAATATTGCTAACAGTAGATACCGAAGGTGAAGAAACGTCAGCGTTCCAACTTGCATTTAAGGTTTTCGACCTTAAATTGAGCATAACTGAAAACCAATTTCATAAATCTTCATATTTTCACGTGCACGACTTGAAATACACTACTACAGCATATCTAGATCTGAATGAAATTGATTTAGTAGTTTTGGAGTATTTGTAGCCATAAACTTTTATACATAGGCCTACATATATAAGGAAACCTCATATTATGTGAATGGTATTATCGTATTCCTCATACTTCGAAACGAAAAGAAAATTCACTGTCACTTTCCACTTTCACCTTGCGACCGAAAGTATTACCGTAATTTTCTTTGAAAAGTCCGTCAAAATGCTGTTAAAGTATTGCATGACTTTCCCGGCTATTAATAATAAAAATTAAAAGAGTTACGAGTCAAAAAAAAAAAAACAATATATATTTTTTAAAGATGGAAAATAAATTTCTAAAAATATTAATATTAAGCTTAAAAAATTTGCTTAAGTAAAGTTTTTTAAAAATCTAATACCCTCTTTAATAAAAGCTAAAATAAGAAAACATTTTATTAAAACTAAAATTTTCTTAAAGCGAAAATTTTCAAAAAACTTTTCTGCGTTTTAGTTCAGGGTCTATAATTTTTTTTTTAATTGTTTACATTTCTTAATAGTTATAATATTATTATGAAAAAAAATTATCATACAATACTACTATAATATTTATTATTTGAAGTATAAACTTTCCAAAATATTTAAACCGAAGGGAGGTAGAACAAAATAACAACATATATATATCAATTTTAATAGGTGAGGGTTGAGTTTATACAAAAAGTATTTATTTATTTATTTTTTTTATTATTATATGCATCCATTCATTGTAAGTAACAAATACGCTTTAATAAAGTTTTCTGTAAAATGCCTCAGAAGAAACTCGAAATTGTTTTTTTTCGGGATATCGTCCCATCCCCCTTAACGAATAAAAAAAAAATTAACACGATCAATGTCCCATATATAAAAATATTTTAACCAAATTTGAAGGTAATCGGTTCTGTCAATCCAGAGATGTAAGGCCAAAAGCAGTGCGACACACACACGTTACGCACGCACATACGATCAAACTTACGATTACATGATCAAACTTTCCCGTTTAATATAGCTAATCTAGCTATATTTGCATGGAAAACCCACCGGGTTGGTTTAGTGGTGAACGCGTCTTCCCAAATTAGCTGAAATCGAGAGTTCCAGCGTTGAAGTCCTAATAAAGGCAGTTACTTTTATACGGATTTGAATACTAGATCGTGGATACCGGTGTTCTTTGATAGTTGGGTTTCAATTAATCACACATCTCAGGAATGGTCGAACTGAAACTGTACAAGACTACACTTTATTTATACTCGTACATCCTCATTCATCCTCTGAAGTAATACCTGAACGGTAATTCGCGGAGGCTGAGGAGAAAAAAGAAAAAGCTATAGTCGCAGGGAAAGTAAACATAACTTCTGAAAAAAATTACTATTTACTTTTTCTAGTCGTAAATTTCTTTTCTAACAGCGAGTGCTCTAAGTAGTAAAGTGGGAATAGTACGATTTTTATTTCAAATTTTTACGGAAAGTTTTGTTGACAATTTTGTGACGTACTGAATTCTTTGACAGCTGGAAATTTACTAGTAACAACAAAATGCATGTACATCTATTTCTAATAGGGAGACTTAAATATTTTATTTGAGACCATATTATACGCTTTCAAACTATTTTTTGTGAAAAATTGCTGACTATTTTTTTTAAATAAGAAAATTCTGAAATCGTAATATTTTTCTAGTTGCTCTGTAAGGGGTTTCTAACGAGACACTAAAAAACGGTTTATTTAAACAGACAAAAACTTATTATGTATTTTAACCTATAAAGTGTATTAACAATAAACAGTACTGTTTGTTATTTGCGTAAACAAATAAAATTTATTTTTTATTAAGTTTGTTTATTATAATCGAATTAATTATTATTTAAAAAGAAATTAAAACATCTCACTTCACCCAATTAATTGTTTGTATTTTATTCCATGTCCGAATTTCTTATAATCTTTTTCATTAACTGGGTATTACGATGACACAGTATAATTTAACAATAAAAATATAAAACTAATGAAACGAATATAATTATTAATTATATTGTAATAATAGTAGTAAAGTTATTAATTATTTTTAATGAAGTTCGATAACAGGATAAGATATAAAATGTTTGGCTAATTTATTTTATTATGTTCTCTCTCTGTGTGTGTGTTTTTTTATAAACAATCTTAAACATTTTTTATTTATAATTATTTTTTTGTAATTTAGAAATAAAGGTTATGGCGGTCGTTCACAAATAATGTAACGCTCTATGTAGAAAGGGTTAAACAATGTTATAAAATTGTTTAAATTATACATAACATAAAATACACATTTTACTATTTCCAAATAAAAAAAAAACTGTATATTGAAAAAATATTAATTTTACATAGCTTTTTAGCTTACGTGTATATGCTCCAACATCATGTTTGCTAGTAGTAAAATAGGTTTAATGTGTTAATTAGATAGGAAAGTTAAAAAAAATAACCTAAAAGGAAACTACTGATTTGTTAACGACCTTGTACTAATTTCGTTTAAAAAAAAGAGAGATAAACATTTTGAATTTCCAAACAGTATTTTGTGGTACGATTAGAAAAGATGTATAATTTCTGCAACTGCTAAATAATTTTTTATCAGTTAGTCTTCTTTTTTTTTTGTATAAGATCTTGTTAGCCTTTATACTGTATACTACTGATTGATAAACTCAATTAATAGTAAATATTTTGGGTTTCATTACATCATCATTATAATAAAAATTACAATATTGAAAAGAGTTGGTTTATACAATGAATTTCCTATCAATTAGAAGGAATACTTTATTTGTTACTGTCGCTATCTATCTCCGTCATTTTATGGCAGTGATGCATGTAAAGTACCCAAGATATAAAAGGCACAAACTACAGTTACTTTTACTAACAGTAATATTTGTTCACTACACAGCCAGTTCCCTGTGATAAACAGAGTTAGTGTCTCTTGTAGGGCTGAAAATATTCCTACATTTCTGTGAACAAGCTTGACATTTTGATAATATGCAACAGTAAGTCTGATTCAAAAAAACCACTTCGCTAAGCCGGACAAGAACTTTTTATCTTAAATATGGCTAGACCAATTTCGGGTGTAACTTCTGACTTATATCAGGTCGTCTACAAACCTATTATTTAATCTTACATTCTTGTATAAAATACAAAAATAAGTTGATTTAGATATCCATATACAGAAGGTAAATATTAAGTATAATATTAATAATTAATAAATAAGTAACAGAATATTGAAAAGAATTACCATTTATTTCTATAGATGATTTCTATAAAATTATTTCTTTAAAAATGATGATTTTTTTCCAATTTTATTATAGTAAATTCTAAGTTTGTACTTTGTTGACTCAAGTATAAATTGTATTTTGATAGAGGTCTTCTTTTGTTGTTTCTACAAGTTTCAAACTTCATTATTAAAACTTTACGAACTTCTAATGTACACTTCTACTCCAAATTCTAATGCATCAAACTGTTTTGCCTACATAAAAAGTTAACGTGAACCGTCGCTTGCTTCGATCTTCCCGGGAGAAAATATTAATCGATTTACCCACGCAGTATCTACGGTATTTAAAGAAAGAGCTGTAAAGAGTTTTGGATGACTTTTTTTTTCATTATGCATTACTTTTATTTGTCGAGTGAGCCGCGATTTATGCAAAGTGAAGATCTAAACAGGATTATTATTTAACGTTGGCTGTTTATGCCAACAGCCAACGTTAAATGGCTGCCGACAGCCTTAACGATTACAATAAAGTAAAAAATCTAATTGATCCGTCCATTATAAAGTACAAAAAAAATGCGTCAACTTAATTTTAGCTTTTTGTTCAATTATTTGGCCGATTAAAAGACAAACCCTACTCTAAAAGAGTATAGGCTAATACAATTTAAAAGTAAAATCTGTTGAACTTTCTAGGGTG